>NC_037335.1:72703680-73328680 GCF_002263795.3 Bos taurus | reverse complement strand
AGTCGAAGCATTGTCTGATGTAACCGCCATATTATTTTCTTTTGCCCAATTTAAGTAGAGGTCAAATCAGTTAAACACACACACACAGGAAGCAAAATGAGTTAATTGGCTCTATGTCCTACCTTTAGTAGTCATAGGTCTTACTTAAAAGAACTAACTTTGTCGCCATATGTCCCCTGCTACTCTTAGCCTGTGAGGGCTTCCCAGGTGGCTCAGTGGTAAAGAACCCACCTGCTAATACAGGAGATGCAGGTTTGGTCCCTGGGTCAGGAAGATCCCCTGGAGAAAGAAACGGGTAACCCACCCAGTATTCTTGCCTAGAAAATTCCATGGACAGAGATGCCTAGCGGGCTTTAGTCCACGCGGTCGCAAAGAGTCTGACATGTTTGAGTGCACACATAGTCACCTTTAACTTGTATCATTAAAACCAAATTTATGGAGGCAGAATGGTAAAAAGGGCCCCTAAGTGGAAGGGGCACAGTAAATGAATTGCTCTTCTCCTGGGGACAGGGTGGAGTGAGAAATATCAGGCTAGAGTGAGACCAGCTGCTTCACCCGCCCAGCACCAAAGAGCCCATGTAGGTTTCAGGGATCATACATCTCAAAGCCCAACAAAATATTTGGAGAAAGGAACATTTAAGCTGTGGCATGTTACCTGGAAGCGGAACAATTCCCTTCTAGATTATTTATGGCAGTCAATTGGAAAAAATATTAGGTCCTTGAAGTAGACCATTCCTTTGGTGGGAAGAAAAGGGCTTCTTTGAGGTGGTGGGGCCGTGGAGACCATGATGGTTTGGGAAAGGGGTCTTATCAAGTTGGAGCTTAGGGGCTGCTATCTGTTGTCACCAGCACCCGCCTATAGTCACTGCCTCAAGGATCTCTTCTCTCTCGAAGGACTCAGCATCAGGTGCCCTTGGTCCAGGCTTTACCACATATCAGAAAATTTCACGACAGTTGTCCAAGAGCTTTGACCGCACTGGGAGTTTGTCCAGAAAACATCTTCACTGATACACTGGGCTAGGGAAGAAATCGACTTTACAGATGTAGTTTGAAAACTAGGATTTCTAAAGCATCGTGAATACCATTGACAATAAGAACAAATGGTTTCGGGCATTCCCCAGCTGTCTATTGGTTATTACTCTGCTTTCATATGTTGCATCCCTGGTTAGGAAACTAAGGTCCCACAAGCTATGCAGTACTCCCCACTTTTTTGGAGAGGTAGATCTCAGGTTAAGTGTTCTTACCATAATAAAAAAAAGTTTTTTTAAAAGAATGAATGACTTCTAGCAGTTGGAACCTCTGATGTGTTATCCACATCAAGTCACCCCACCCCAGAGCCATGGCTCTCAAACTGTCTTAACGTATGGAAGGCAAGCAGTGCTATTGAATTAGCCAATTAATCAAGCACTTGGTCAACCCACACATGTGTAGTGAGTCCCTCATAACACTCAGCACTGTGATTATGCTATGGGGGAGTAAGGGGATTTCTGGTTCAAGGGAGAAGGGCATGAGCCTGTAGCCGGGGAAAGGTAAGTATTTATACATTCCTGATTCTCTCAGCTTTTGCTTGTACCTAAGAACTTCTGAAATACACTGTGTCTCCAGGACTCAAACTTAAGCAGTGGATTCTAGAAATCATGTTGATATTGTTGCTATATTGTTTTTTTTTTTTTTCTTTTCCTTCTGTGGTTACTCTTATTTTCTTGGTCCACCCATCACAGAATAGAGGTCACCACATCGTGACCTTTTCCTGGTGGAATGGATCGCTGGAAAAGTCACATGGCCAAGTTTGTATCGAGGGTCCACATTTGCTTCCTCTACTCTTTTAATCAGAATGCTCATTTAATTCTATTCCAGCACCTGTTCAGCAATTAACACCCTACGATTTGCATCTTACCCTGACATTTGCTATCTTTCCAATTAGTTTTTATATCAGTATAATTAGGTAGGGTTATTACAGTGCATCAAGCAGGGTCATGGTTATTCCCAAGCCTTTAAGCGCTTTCCCAGATTTGTTTAGGGAAGCCACTAAGGGCAAATGGTTGATTAGGATCACTGTTTTTCTTCTTCATTCAGATCAGGAGAAAACTGTTTCCCCATGTGGCTCGTGAAAGATCAGCGAAATATGTCAACCTATAAGAATTAGTATTATGTAGTTCATGACTTTTGGGTGAATTTACAGAGGATTATAAATAAGATCCATAAGGTGGATGTATTGTGGGCGTTTTCTGTGTAGGGGCCGAGGGGAGATACTCACTTTACATGCTTGGGTTATCAGTTGCAGGGACAAAGGGGAGCCGTTAAGGGAAACCCAAACCCTTTCAAAGTCAACTTTTTAGTCTGAGTTTGGAGAGACGGGAGGGGGGCGTGTAAAGAAAAGGCAGTTTTAAAGTTTAGCCAGTTTCTATACTAAAGCTTAAGCTTGGTGTTGTAATTTTTACCCCTGTTGAGAGTTATCCAATGAACCAAAACTCCAAAAATCTCTCCTGAAAAAAATAGTCCATTTAGAAGGCAAGGCTTTGTTGGATCCATTAGTATAACTATCTATTATATCCTTGACACTTGGAACGCTGCCCAGATACTAGCTATAGGTGATCCATAATAAGGGCTGGAGGGAATTATTGCCTGTAGTTAAATGGAATGTCCAGAATAGGACATCTCATTTAATTTAATTTAACTAATCTTTGATAAGGCGTGCACGCATGCTCAGTCAATTCAGTCGTGTCCAACTCTTTGCGACCCCATGGACTGTAGCCCCCCCACCACGAGATTCTCCAGGCAAGAATACTAGAGTGGGTTGCCATACCCTCTTCCAGGGGATCTTCCGACCTGGGAATTGAACCCCAGTCTCCTGCACTGCAGGTGAATTCTTTATCCACTGAGCCAATCTTTAATAAGTTAAGATTTAAAGTGTATGTCATCTAATAATAGGTTACCATATTATATTATAATGTGTATATAGCATTTCTTCATACATGCCTAGGTCAGATTCGTAGTTTTTCATAAATGTAGATGTATAGATCATACATTAATGTTTAGGTCAAATTCCATTACACCCAGTGCTAAAGTCCTAGAATTTGGAGAGTTGATCATGGTTGGAAACCAACGAGGACTTTGAAATCTCCTGCAAGTGTTTCGATTTTGGTGGGCCTAGAATTGTTTGTAATGGTATTTGACTTCCAGGCTGAATTGGTCGGATGACATAGCAATATCTGGATGCCGAGTCTGATACAGTTGTTGGAGAAACAATACCATGATTGATGGGGGATGTAATAATGCCAGGTTCCTCTGGGAGAGAATTTTACACTGTCTGATTTCATATCGACAAGGCTTTCTTTTACCTGTGATACAAAATTGCATGGAGTCATCTTGTTGTAGCTTCCCTTTTTTAATAGTGAGTAGAAATGCGATTTAAGGGAGTATGTATCAGGAAACCAGGGAATCTGAATTGTTATCACCGAAGCTCATCTATTTCTAGAATTAATTTAATTCTATGTTTAGAATTAAAAATCCCAAGTACTGATAGTGCTATAGTTAAAATAGATAACCAACAAGGACCTACTGTACAGCACAAGGAACTCTGCTCAACATTATGTGACAGGCTAAATGGGAAGGGAGTTTAGGGGAGAATGGATACATGTATATGGATGGCTGAGTCCCTTCACTGTTCACCTGAAAATGTTCACAACATTGTTAATTGGCTAAACTCCAATAAAAAAGAAAAAGTTAAAAAAATATATTAAAAATCCCAAGTACTGAATGAGGATCCCTGAATTTTTCTTCCTTAAGAAGGAAAAGGGTCAGTAGCATGGGTGGGAGCTGGTGGGGAGAGAGAGGATTAAGGGATTAGAGTCGGGGAGGGAGTTGTGGGTGATGTCATAGACACTACCTCTCACCATCGTGATATTTCTTCCTCAAAACGTTGACACAGAGTAGACACTCAGCAAATATTACTTAAAGGAATGAGGGAACCTACTGTTAAAACAGCAGGAACCAAATGGTACAAGTTTAGTGGGGAAAAGCAGCAGAAAAGAGTGTGGGAAACCACAGTCTGGTCCTTGGAAGGACAGTGGGGAGGAATACAGCTGTTTACCATTGACTGTGATTGGAATGATAAAAACGTATGGTGAAATCACTGTCATCAGATAATTCACGTCTACTTTTTAACTGGGACTCTAGGTTTCAGCGTAAAGTTTTTGCTCAGGTGTCCTTTGGGTCTTTGTTTAAATGTCATCTCACGGGACACCTCCTTTTCAATCCCACAGTTCCAAACCCTCTTCCTGTTTGATTTTTCTTGCTGTCCTGTTTATCAATTAACACACTGTGTACGTTGCTCATTTATTTGTCAATTGTCCGTATCGCCCTGTCTGACTTCGACAGCTAAGCTATAGAAAGGCAGAGATTTTTGTTTTTCTGTTTAGCGGGTTTTCCCTAACATCTAGAATAATACCTAACACATAGTTGGTATCATGAATGTTTGTTTACAGAGTAAATAACAGAAGACTGCCTCTTAGAAGACTTTGTTTAATCTTTCAGAGAAAAATCAGAGGTATTGGGATTGCTTTGAGTATACATACCACATACTAAGCAAGAGACAAGGCCATGTCCTTTTACTTAGATGGTTCACTAATAATACCTGTTTGAAATCTGCAAATACCACAAATAGGAATAATGTCTCAAAGGCAGAATATATGCATCCAAGTCCAGAAGAAAGCATGTCACTATGTTCATAGGATGGAACTATTCAGAGCCTTATCTGCCCATCCTGGCTCACACTTCATCTTTGTCCTAATAGATTTCATCTCTGAAGGCAAGCACAGAAATGAAAGGGCCTGTTTAACCTACTAGATATATACTTCCCACTCTCAGAAGAGAACAAGAGGGAGAATGAGAGAGAGGGAACAGGCTTGGTACAGAGAGGGGACAAGCTTAGTACATATCAGGCATCATGTAGGTGATTCTCAGTTTGGGGTTAAGGCACATTTCTGTATGTAAAGTTATTTTTTTATTGCATTTTTCTTTGTGTGGTCTTCCCATTAAGCATTCAGTTCAGTTCAGTTCAGTTGCTCAGGTATGTCCGACTTTTTGTGACCCCATGAACTGTAGCACACCAGGCCTCCCTGTCCATTACCAACTCCCGGAATTCACCCAAACCCACATCCATTGAGTAGGTGATGCCACCCAACCATCACATCCTCTGTTGTCCCCTTCTCCTCCTGTCTTCAATCTTTCCCAGCATTAGTGTCTTTTCAAATGAGTCAGCTTTTCGCATCAGGTGGCCAAAGTATTGGAGTTTCAGCTTCAACATCAGTCCTTCCAATGAACACCCAGGACTGATCTCGTTTAGGATGGACTGGTTGGATATCCTTGCAGTCCAAGGGACTCTCAAGAGTCTTCTCCAACACCACAGTTCAAAAGCATCAATTCTTCGGCACTCAGCTTTCTTCACAGTCTAACTCTCACATCCATACATGACCACTGGAAAAACCATAGCCTTGACTAGATGGACCTTTGTTGGCAAAGTAATGTCTCTGCTTTTGAATATACCGTCTAGGTTGGTCATAACTTTCCTTCCAAGGAGTAAGCGTCTTTGAATTTCATGGCTGCAATCACCATCTATAGTGATTTTGGAGTCCAGAAAAATAAAGTCAGCCACTGTTTCCACTGTTTGCCCATCTATTTGCCATGAAGTGATGGGACTAAATGCCATGATCTTCGTTTTCTGAATGTTGAGCTTTAAGCCAACTTTTTCACTCTTCTTTTTCACTTTCATTGAGAGGCTTTTTAGTTCTTCTTCACTTTCTGCCATAAGGGTTGTGTCTTTTGCATATCTGAGGTTATTGATATTTCTCGCAGCAATCTTGATTCCAGCTTGTGCTTGCTCCAGCCCAGCGTTTCTCATGATGTACTCTGCATATAAGTTAAATAAGCAGGGTGACAATATACAGCCTTGATGTACTCCTTTTCCTATTTGGAACCAGTCTGTTGTTCCATGTCCAGTTCTAACTGTTGCTTCCTGACCTGTATACAGGTTTCTCAAGAGACTGGTCAGGTGGTCTGGTATTCCCATCTCTTTCAGAATTTTCCAGTTTATTGTGATCCACACAGTCAAAGGCTTTTGCATAATCAATAAAGCAGAAATAGATGTTTTTCTGGAACTCTCTTGCTTTTTCGATGATCCAATGGATGTTGGCAATTTGATCTCTGGTTCCTCTGCCTTTTCTAAAACCAGCTTGAACATTTGGAAGTTCACGGTTCACATATTGCTGAAGCCTGGCTTGGAGAATTTTGAGCATTACTTTACTAGTGTGTGAGACAAGTGCAATTGTGTGGTAGTTTGAGCATTCTTTGGCATTGCCTTTCTTTGGGATTGGGATGAAAACTGCTCTTTTCCAGTCCTGTGGTCACTGCTGAGTTTTCCAAATTTGCTGGCATATTGAGTGCAGCACTTTCCCAGCATCATCCTTTAGGATTTGAAATAGCTCAACTGGTGTTCCATCACCTCCACTAGCTTTGTTCATAGTGATACTTCCTAAGGCCCACTTGACTTCACATTCCAGGATGTCTGGCTCTAGATGAGTGATCACATCAGCATGGTTATCTGAGTCATAAAGTTCTTTTTTGTATAGTTCGTCTGTGTATTCTTGCCACCTCTTCTTATTTTCATATACATGAAAATCTACTCATCTTAATGTGTCCTATGTAAGTATGGTATGAAATTCACACACATGGCTTTATATCTCCTGGCAGAGGCCACCTTCCCTAGGGAGTCCATCCAACACATCTTCCCTAATCCCTGTGACTTCCTTGCCTCCTTCCATACACCCCCTTTGACTATAAAAACACAAATAAAAATCTTGTTCCTCTAATTAAAACCTATGATACAAGATCTCTAGGAAAACGATACACCTGCAAAGAAATGGGAGAAGTAGAAAAATAAACAGGGCATCATTTTTTCTTCCCTGTCTTGGGATGGGAGTCAATGCATATGGCTCCCCAAGATGATTAGGTTTCGTTCCTCAGTTCAGTTTTCTGAGCCTCAGCTTCTTTCAAGGCTCCCTTTGTAAGTTACCACAGTGAGGTGAAAAAAGATTACCTGCTCCAGAGAAGGAGCTCCAAGAGGGGGCATTTGCCTAGGGATCAGTTGTTTTTTGTTTTTTAATTAAGACTACACGCCCTTTGACTATGCATGTTCCCAGAAATTTGATAACATGTTGGTTTAAAAACAAAGTCCAAATAATTCTGCTCTAAGAATGCTGCTTGCTTGCTAAGTTGCTTCAGTCATGTCTGACTCTTTGTGACCCTATGGACCATAGCCTGCCTGTATCTATGGGATTCTCTAGGCAAGACTACTGGAGTGGGTTGCCATACAGGATGGTAAAACACAGCTGGGACGTTGCCACAGAGTAGTAGCTGTGATACAGACATGGACTTGATTCTGCAAAAATGCAGTGAAGCTTCTTGGGCAGCAGAGCCCTTTCAGTTGATGGTGCCATCCCATGGCTAAACTTCTGCATCATTGATTGAAGATCTTCTGGCTTGTGGACTGCTCTTTGAACTGATGTGTGTCTGCCTTTGGCATTGTGTGTGTGCTGTGCTCAGTTGAGTCTGACTCTTTGCAACCCCAAATGGACTGTAGCCCACCAGGCTCCCCTGTCCATGGAATTCTCCAGGCAAGAATACTGGAGTGAGTTGCCATTTCCTCCTCTAGGGGCTCTTTCCAATTCAGGGATCATGCATGGGAACAAAATCAGACTGAGGGAATATCTGGTTATTATTTATCCATTGGCAAACTTTAGGTGGGGAGAGAGAGAAGTGAAGACCTGAAGAGACCTGAAGACGGAGGTTTATTGGGAATATAATGGTGGGGGACAGCATTTAAAGCCACTGAAAATGGAATTTAAAATACGAGAACTAGGAACTTGTTTGCAGCACAGAAAATAAGCAAGGAAAATATTTCTCCTCCTATTCCTCCTTCTTTTTCTCTCTCCTTCTTTTACCAGAACAAGCGGGTTGTTTCAGAAACACAACCTAAAAAGAAGAAAACCAGAGTGTGTGAGCGAGAGTGAGATTAGCAAAATAATATAAACAATACCACCAATGGTACGCAATTTCCTTAGGAACAACCCATGGCTACCAGCGTGCAATTTCAGTTGCTTTAATAAATGTAGTTTGCCTTCATCCCTAAATAGCTCAGCTGATCAACTGCTGAGTACTTGTTTAGTGTGGGCAGTGGTGGGGAGAGAGTTGGTAACTTTTGTTACAAATTTGAAGGTGACAGTGACCTTGGAGACATATATGCATGTGCATATATATATCTCTTAGAGTGTATATATTCATCAGATCATATATGTGTATGCATGTGTGTATATATATGTATGTATGTGTGTGTGTATGTACATATATATATAGTTGTTTAGTTGCTGTGTTGTGTCTGACTCTTTTGCAACCCCATGGACGGTAGCCCACCAGGCTCCTCTGTCCATGGAATTTCCCAGGCAAGTATATTGGAGTGGGTTGCCATTTCCTTCTCTAGGGAATCTTCCTGACTCAAGGATTGAACCTGTGTCTTCTGCATTGGCAGGCAGATTCTTTACCACTGAGCCACCTGGGGAACTCTCTCTCTCTCTCTATATATATTTTTTTCACACACACACCCAAATACATATATATGCACACACATAGACGCATAAAACAAAGTCAGTGTGCTTATTTTATGCAGGCAGCACTATGTTATGGACTTGCTGAGTGCAGGGAGGTAAACGTCTATGTATGAATGCCTCTGAGCCCCGTATCCCTGGAAAGTGTGTTAAAGAGGGCTGGTGAGAACCAGCACCCTCGGGGTCTGATGCCTCGGCAAGCCTCAGGGAGTTGAGCAGGCATTCTGAGATGTCATAAATAAATAAATAACATTTGCCGTTGTTTAGAAATCAATTAATTTGTAAGTTGAAAGGTCAGGCAAAATATTTCGCGATTTCCGAGGCAGCGCTCAAGCTGTGGCGGGCACTGGAGCAGCAGCTGTCAAGATGGGGCGCCCAGCTCAGTGCTCAGCCGCTCCGCGCCCAGAATTTTCTGCTGGGGAGACGGGTGACCGCTTGATTAGTCGCTACTGGGTTTTGTTCAAGGGAGAGCTCTGCATGGTTGCATTTTAACACCTTCTCCACGAAGCAGGAGGCCAGCACAGGGTGCTAAATTCCTGTCTGTGGCTGTCTGTGAAATAAATCTGTGTGTTGTGCCGTTCCAAGCTGTCAGCAGTGGTTCACCCTGATGGGCCTCTGAAAGGAGTTTCCTTTCTGTCTGTGGAACAGTGAGCAGCCACTAGGGAGCTGTCTTTAGCTCAGATTTCAGAGTTAGCTCATTAGACCAATAACAGCAGACACTCTCTTCAACATATTCACCAAGTTATATTATGAGAAGGGGGAAAAATCGCCTGGGCCAGACAATGCTAAGATTTGGTTTCCCCTGCCTCCTGGACCAGCTGAGATGGGAGACGAGAAGGCTCCATCACTTCGTGCCCCTCCTCCACCCCCACTGTCCAGGTTCCCACTCCCCACCCCCATCATCTTTTCTTTCTAACGTGTGGCCTATCTCCATGAGAAGTTTATTTATCAAAGTTTCTTCCCTTTCTGGCCCTGCAGCATCTCTCATCCATTTTCTTGCTCCTTCTTACCAGGAGTCTCAGGCAGTAGTATCTGAAGTGGAGGGCAGCCAGTGAAATGATTATTCCATGTTCTGGCTCCGCTGGCTCCTCTGGCTCGTTCCCTCAATGCATGTTTTTCTTCTTGGCTCTGGGATGTCGGCAATCTCCTCAGATATTTATGTGAGATTCATGACATGAAGCCAGAAACGACATTTCTGAGTGGGGTGTTTCCCTGCAGAATGGTTTTGGCCCTGGTCCTCCCCTGAGCTGTTCATCTCTTCTCCAAGAAACATCGCAGGATGGCTGTACCCCTCTGGCGCACAATTGCTAGGCTCCACGAGATACCACAACGGAGGCCGTTTGCAGAGATTCTCGGAAGCTTTCAATTTGGGGGCAGTATTTCTTAGAGTCACTGCTAGAAGACGAAAAACCCCATCAATATCCAGCTGCCAGAGGCTTTTGACCGTGTTTGCCTTTCAGTCAATGGTTGCCTCCTTGTCGGTGATGATTTCTGTATTAGGCGCTTTAAAATAATTTTAAAAGTTGAATGCGTTTGGGGATGATGGATCCCAAGTCCATGCTGGCTTTACTATTCCTGCAGTTATTTATCATTATGATGTGTGATCTGATTTGTGTCTGGTAATGCTCGTTTTACGGTTACATGTAGATCTGCCTTGAGAATTCCCTGGTGCGCGCTGGTGGAGAATGCGCAGAATATGTTCATACTTGGCTTCGACACAAAGGCGATTTTCTTCTTTCTAAAAAACAAAAAAAGCTCGGGCAAAGTATTGTCAGGGAACTCAAAGGAAGGGAAAGAAAGAACAAAATAACTTTTTTCTTCCTTTAGGACAAATTCAAATTCCCACTCCATGTACTGTTTTTTTTTTTCCCCCCTTTTCACTCATGGATAACTTAAAAATGGCTCAACTTGAAATTTTCCATGTGTCCAGAAAATCTCCTGGGATTTCTGAGGATATGTAGGCAGGAAACACTTCAGAGTATATAAGCAATCAAAAATTTGTTTTTAGTTTGAGCGTGCTGAATAAAATGTCACAAACTCTCTGGCTTAACTACATTTGCCACAGTTTTACACACACGGAGTGTGTTGTTTTTGTTTTTGTTTTAGTTTAGATTTTTTTTTAAATGAGAGATTGATAAATAGGGTTGAAAGTAGTTTGTTGATTCTGAGATGGACAGTTCACTATGTATTTCTATATAGAGTAGCTTCCCCCCTCCCCCCGTTTAGTTTCTAAGGGAATAAATTACTGGCGTATGAAAAGCAAAAGTGATAAAATGCTGCTAATTTAATATGAATATTAGAATTTCAGGCAAAAGAAAAAAGTAAAACATAAAGTGGTAATTTTTATGCTAATTGCAGTCCCCTCCCCGCTTTTTTCTTTTTTGTCTGTGGCATGTGGCTTGTGGGATCTCAGTTCCCCAAACGGGTCAAAGCTGGACCCTCAGCAGTGAAATCTCAGAGTCCTGATCAATGGACCGCCAGGGAATTCCCCTCACTGCATTTTTTAATAGAGGATTCCCCTCCCCCTAAACTCCCCATTAATTACAGTTATCTCAGTGAGTATTTTAGGAAAGCCCAGGTGGCTCAGTGGTAAAGAATCTGCCTGCCAATGCAGGAGACTTGGTTTCCATCTCTGGGTCGGAAAGATCCCCTGGAGAAGGAAATGGCAATCCACTCCAGTATTCTTGCCTGGGAAATCCCATAGACAGAGAAGCCTGGCGGGCTACAGTCCATGGGGTCCCAAAGAGTTGGACACGACTGAGCAACTAAAATAGTAACAATAGTGAGTATTTGGGTGGTTAACTGAGGAGGGTGAGCACTGAATATCTTGTCTGCCACAGTCTGTCTTTCTGTGGCACCAGAAGGCTGCCTCTTGAACAGTGGCTTAGACATCAATTTAACAGGCCTAGAACATGACCTCACTGGGTCCTTCTCAACTGAGGCTTCTCAGGGTGATAAAGGAAGACTGTGTTTTGTGATGTTATTAGTCACATGCCAAATAGGAAGGGTGTGGAGAGAAGTGTAAGAAACGAAGGAGAAAATGTATGAATGCAGCCATCATAAATATTGTTGTTTTCTGTATTTTTCTGGAGAACGGGGCATTAGAAAACATTCCTGCCTCTCACCACATGCTGTAAATACCACTTTGTACAAAGAGACCCTGGGCTTCCCAAGTGGCTCAGTGGTAAAGAATCTGCCGGCCAATGCAGGAGACTCCAGTTTGATCCCTGGGTGGGGAAGATCCCTTGGAGTAGGAAATGGCAACCCATTCTAGTATTCTTGCTTGAAAAATCCCATGGACAGAGGAGCCTAGTGGGCTATAATCTGTGGGGTCGCAAAGAGTTGAACATAACTGAGAGACTGCGTACACACATACACACAGACCCACATCCGTGTTTCACTCAAGTTTGTCTTGTACACAATTTGTGAAAACGCAATATTGACCTCGAAGATGTCCCAGGCCCTGCTGGTCATGATGATTGCATTGGAATTGGGGACACAGTCTCCCAAGTGAATTCAAATATTAGCCTCTGCGAATAGCCCAAATGTAGGACATTTAAAACTATTTCACTTGGAAACTATGCAGCGATATCTTCTTTTTTTCAGGGAAAAATGCTGAGATATCTAGTGAAATTATTTTTAAGGGAAACCTGTGTGCAATATTTTTAAGTTATGATAGGCTAGGCTGAGGTGTAGAATTGGGAGCTGCTTTCTCTGTGGTGTATGTGTGCATGTGCAAAAAGTTGTAAGCATATAGGAAAGTCATGGTTCTTTTTAAAATTTTTTAAAATTATATTATTGAAATATAGTTGCTTTACAACATTGTGTTAATCCTGCTATACAACAATGTGAATCAGCTATGAAAGTGACAGTGAAGTCACTCAGTGGAGTCCGACTCTGCGACCCCATGGACGGTAGCCTACCAGGCTCCGCGGTCCATGGAATTTTCCAGGCAAGAATATCCCATATTCTTGGATATTGGAGTGGGCTATAAAAAAAAAAAAACAAAACACAGTCACTCAGTCATGTCTGACTCTTTGCGACCCCATGAATCACAGCACACCAGGCCTCCCTGTCCATCACCAACTCCTGGAGTTCACCCAGACTCACGTCCATCGAGTCAGTGGTGCCATCCAGCCATCTCATTCTCTGTCGTCTCCTTCTCCTCCTGCCCCCAATCCCTCCCGGCATCAGAGTCTTTTCCAATGAGTCAACTTTTTGCATGAGGTGGCCAAAGTACTGGAGTTTCAGCTTTAGCATCATTCCTTCCAAAGATATCCCAGGGCTGATCTTCAGAATGGACTGGTTGGATCTCCTTGCAGTCCAAGGGACTCTCAAGAGTCTTCTCCAACACCACAGTTCAAAAGCATCAATTCTTCGGCATATGTATACATATATCCCCTCTCTCTTGAGCCTCCCTCCCACCTACCCCATCCACGCATCCCACCATCCCACCCCTTTAGGTCAACACAGAGGACCAAGCTGAACTCCCTGTGCTATACATCACCTTCCCACTAGCTATCTGTTTTACACATTGTATATATATCAATGTTACTGCCCCAATTTGTCCCATCCTCTCTGTCCCCCCACCCCACCCTGCGTCCACATGTCTGTCTCTATGTCTGCGACTCTAATCCTATCCTGAAAATCAGTACCATTTTTCCAGATTCCACATATATGCGTTAACACATGATATTGTTTTTCTCTTACTGACTCATTTCACTTTCTACAACAGACTTTAAGTCCATCCACATCAAAGTGATGGTTCTTCAGGGGGTCAAGATCTGAGTCTGACCCAGGAATCCAAGACCATCCCAATCTTGCAGCTCAGCCTCTGTTCTATTATTTGGAAGCCCAGGGTGAGCCTGGGTCCTCCATGCAGGATTTAAAAGTCTCAGTGCCTTTTAGACTTCTCCATATTCTCAGCATGACCCATCCCGGCAAGCCTCCACTTGTGCTCTTGTTTTCTAAAAGGAACTAATTTGGTATTTATTTCTTTGCATATCTGTCTTGGTGTCTGTGTTTACACATTGACCCCAGATTAAATAATCTTTGGAAACAGGACTCAAGTGAAATACAGGAGAACAAATAGTAAATGACAATATTGGCAGGAAAACACGATGGGGCAAACTGCATCTCTACTTTCCCAAAGGAAACTGATACCCAAAAGGAATCACCAGAGTGATTCACATTTTGTGAATGGAGAATGTCAGAGGCCACAAGGACTGCTCAGGGACTCATTCAAGGTCATGGAGTGAATCAGTGAGGAAGGCGTGTCTCAAAGCTTGGCATCCTGACAGTTCACCCAAAGGCCACCCTTTCTCCCTGTTGACCCAGCCATTTAAAACACGGTAATGTGAAATGATCAGATCAGTGAAATGATCACATCACAGAAGCCATCTCTGCAGAGAGCAAGGATAAACCACTGTTTTCTTTAGATTATGCTTCATGTCTCATTGAGAATATTTCTTAAGGCTTCTGTATATTAACTTGAATTTCTTTGCTTCTACTATGGCTTTCTTGAAAGGCCTGCTCCTTCAATAACAGAAAAAAATTATTTAGCTCTTCGGGTAAGAAAGACCTCTCATCTTGAGCCACAAGAAGGTGACAATGTGCAGATGGCCAAAGGAGAACTTTCTGATGGTAATTACATTGGATTGTGGGCTGCAAAGTGTGTACTGAGTGGGTATTGCTGTGTTCGTATTGCCAAGTCCCATGACCTCTAAAGGGAAAAAGGAATTACTCTGGTTCTAAAGAGACACAACTCAGAAGTTAACAGACTATTTCCAGTCTCTTAGGAATAGAGGGATGAGGCCTTGGTGGGATACCATGTCCCACTAAAGCCAACTTCAGCCTTGCTAGGGGGCTTCTGAGTTTTGTTTTGAGAATATCCCTCCTAGGTACTGGCAAAGAGATGGTGTCAAGAAAATGTAAGTAACTGGACAATGTGGTTTTCTCACCAGGAAGTATATTTGAGATTGTTTATTTAAAAACAGACTCACTGGGGGACTTCCCTGGAGGTCCAGAGGTTAAGACTTTACCTACTAATGCAGGTGGTGTAGTTCGATCCCTGGTCAGAGAGCTAAAATCCTGCATGCCTCGGGGCCAAAAAACCAAAACATAAGACAGGAATGATATTGTAACGAATTCAATAAAGACTTTAAAAGTGATCTACGTCAAAAATTAAAAAAAAAAAAATAGACTCATTGGGGATCATATAACAGGACAGTTCAGTTCAGTTCAGTCGCTCAGTCATGTCCGACTCTTTGCGACCCCATGAACTGCAACACGCCAGGCCTCCCAGTCCATCACCAACTCCTGGAGTCCACCCAAACCCATGTCCATTGAGTTGGTGATGCCATCCAACCATCTCATCCTCTGTAGTCCCCTTCTCCACCTGCCCTCAATCTTTCCCAGCATCAGTAACAGGACAAGAACCCCTCTATCCACAAGGATGTTCATTACATCGTTTGTTATCTACAATCACAAAGACCTGAGAAACCTGAACTGTTTCACAAAAGAGGAGAATGACTTGGCAGAGGATGACACAGCAGTTTGATGCCCTAGACATAGCCCAGAATCATCTGTCTAGTAGTGTGGGAAAACGTGTAGTAAAATATAGAATATGTACTGTAGGTGCACCGACTCTCTGTAAAATGTGCCTATAGAAAGCAGAGACAGTGGTTAGAGTGGTATAATGATGACTCTGGATCTAGTTTTTTTTTTTTTCTCCTTCAATTCTCCTTCCTAATGTAATGTCAATGTTCCTAAGAAGGGTCGCCTGGACCAGCCCTTTGATGATTTGATTCAGAGTATGTTTTAACTTTTTGTTTCCACTCGGGATTCATTTAGGTTTAATAATGTTTATTCATTTGTAGAAATGAGTCTTTATCCTGCAGGAAGCACTTTTTGTGCTGAAGAGGAAGCGGGTGCCAACAGAGACACAATAAATGGATACCCCAACCATTCTAAAGTGGCAAATTAAGTTGTAGGTACTTAAGGGAAGACTCATGCTTTGATGTCAGTGTTTATCAGATGGTCGTGTTCCTAGTAACTTTTAAACTCTTCGTATTAAAAACACACAAAGGATGCTCTGTCTCATAATAGACTTGTTGCTGTGGATGTCAATATAGAAAATGCCTCTTAGAAAAAAATAGCCCAGCTGTTTTCTAAGTAACTTCTTAGCAACAGTCTGTAAGCTTTTTGTGACGAGGTAGAAAGCATAAGGGCTTCCCTGATGGCTCAGTGATAAAGAATCTGCCTGCAATGCAAGAGTCCTGGGTTCGATCCCTGAGTGGGGAAGATCCCCTGGAGAAGGAAATGGCAACCCACTCCAGTATTCTAGGCTGGAAAATCCTGTGGACAGAGGAGCCTGGTGGGCTACAGTCCTTGGGGTCACAAAAGAGTTGGATACAACCTAGCAGCTAAACAACAATAACAGAAAGCATGATAGATAAGGAAACCCTGTACTTTAATTTGATTTTTGCCATTAAAGTTGTGTTTCTGGGCAGATGGTTCTTCCTCTCTGTGCCTAAATTATCTTTCTTGTGTCTCCTGTCTGCCTCAGAGGAATACCAGTGGCCCTATGGGATGGTTGTGTATGATCTTGTTGTTCAAGGTAAATAAGGAAATTAAAGACAATTCCATTTTCGTCTTTATAACCAGGTTCTATTTTACGGGGTGTGGTGGGCTCAGTCATCTCTCAGCCTTGGTTATAAAGATCCTATTTGGAAAGTTGAGAGGCTCAAATGCCTTTTAGGGGATGGTTATGCGGAGAAGGCAATGGCACCCCACTCCAGTACTCTTGCCTGGAAAATCCCATGGACAGAGGAGCCTGGTAGGCTGCAGTCCATGGGGTCGCTAAGAGTCGGGGTCGCTAAGAGTCGGACACAATTGATCGACTTCATTTTCACTTTTCACTTTCATGCATTGGAGAAAGAAATGGCAACCCGCTCCAGTGTTCTTGCCTGGAGAATCCCAGGGGCGGGGGAGCCTGGTGGGCTGCCGTCTATGGGGTCACACAGAGTTGGACACGACTGAAGCGACTTAGCAGCAGCAGCAGCAGCAGCAGCATGCTTAAAAAAAGGATGATTTTTATTTTGGTGAAATCATTTTTATGGGTAGCATTATATAAGGGATCACTTTGATTTTAGCCTTATGTTGAGAGTTGAAGTGATTTGCACTTGAAGTACAATTTGGAAGTTAGATATCAATACAAATCGTGAAAAAATTCTACCTCATTCATTTTTCTCGAAAGTGTTGTAAGTGAAAATGTTAGTCACTCAGCTGTGTCTAACTCTTTGTGACGCCATGGACTGTAGCCTACCAGGTTCCTCTGTCCTTGGGATTCTCCAGGCAAGAATACTGGAGTGGGTTGCCATGGCCTGCTCCAGGGGATCTTCCCCACCCAGGGATCAAACCTGAATCTCCTGCATTGCAGGTGTTCTCTGTACTGTCTGAGCCACCAGGGAAGCCCTTTTCTTGCAATAATTTTTATCAAATATACACCAGTTTACAGACACTGGTTTTTTTTTTTTTTAAGCCAATGTGTAAAGGATTTATAAATATCAAAACCAATAGTAACAATAAACTCCACATGTTGATTTTATCTTGAGTAGCTAATCCCCTCCTCTCACTATTGTCCTAATGGCTTTGGACATGGCGAAAACACTCATTCAGCAATTAAATGCCACCTAGAAGCAAAAGTCTTCTTGTAGGGGAAGGAAAACGCCTCTCTAACGAGATGGAAAACAAAGAGGAGGGAGTTGCAGAGACAAAGAGCTTCAGAATGAACTGCCCCTGGTCCCCGGAGAGGCCAAACTCTTGCTGGCAAGAGAGAACACTTTGGTTAATCCCTAATTGTTCTCTTGCTGTTTTGCCAGGGAGATGATTTTTTTTTTCAGGAGAAGATGTAAAGGTTCAGATCAGAGGTTGCAAGAATTCGGTGGTGGGGAGGGTCAGTGTTAGCCTTCTCAGGACAGGGCTGGAAACAAACCATCTATCACCTTTTCCTGGGGGTCATGTCCACAGTAGAGGCTGGAATATCACTTACCAACCTATACTAATGGCCCAGGATCCTAAGACCTGCTCGTTCTCCACCTGTAGGCTCCTTGCAGGAAGAGTTGCGTGTCTAAACACGCAACTATTATTATTATTGCTGTTATTATTGCTTCTAAGAGTGCTTCAGATTTCAGCCTGAGCTTTCCCAGGACCAGGAAGAGATCCCCACCTTGATCTCTTTTGCCAACAGGCTCAGTGCCCGAGGATAAGCTTCCCCACTTAAGGATCCATCGCTTAGCACTCCAACCCTCCCAGCCCCATTTTTATTCAAAGTTCTGAGACACTCCCAGAGTGGGCGTAAAAAGCAGCAACCCAGTAGAGTCTTTTGAGTACACACGAGGACCAGATTCCTTCCCTCCAAACAATCAGGGGCTTCCTCTGTCCTCTGGGCAAAATGAGGCCGGAACCAGGGAAGATGCTCCCCAGATGAAAGCTGCCTGGGGCCTGTCCTGGGCATGGCTTCTACTAGCCACTCTCTCTCTGGGCCAAGGGTGGCCGTTCCTTCTGGCATCAAGATGGAATCTGCTGGAGTCACCAGCAGCCACACCCGAACTTTAGAAGATGCTCCGCACCCAGGGGGAGAGGCGCAGCCGGGAAGAACTGGGCCCATTATTACCCTCATTATTTATTTCTCACCCAGCACTCCACAGTCTGCGAGGGGAAGAAGGATAATTCCCTGCGCATTTCAATCCTGCAATATTTACTTCAAGCTGGAGCCTCGGCCTGTTAATGTTTTCTCTGAGGAGCTCCGCTGGCTTTGAGGCAAGAGCCGTGGGGACGGAGAACACAGGAGGGAGACAGAGGCAGAGATGTCCTCAGTCCTGGGCCTTCGCCCAAGAATTTGGTCCGTCATAATTTACACACCTTGCCTAATGCTCTGCACGTGTCTCGGCTACAAAAGGCATTGGGTAGACGGGCGCTGTCTGCCTCTCAGTGGGCCTGCTGGGAGTGTGTCAGTGATATTCTTAACGATGACAAAGTAGTTCATCAATATTTTTCTCCCTAACACCCTTCTCTAGGAACCAAATGACAAAATAAAATGCATCTCACCTGAAGCCCACTGTTGCGCACTATCTTAACCACCCCTGTCCCCAGCAGACTTCTCGATGTGGTCTCAGGTTCGAAGGCCCCAGGCTTGGATGTGGGCTCCCAGAGTTGGCGGGGACCCTGTTAGTTGCTCAGTCCTGTTCAATTCTTTGTGACCCCATGGACTGTAGCCCAGCAGACTCCTCTGTCCATGGAATTCTCCAGGCAAGAATACTGGAGTTGGTTGCCATTCTTTTCTCCAAGGGATCTTCCTGACCCAGGGATCGAACCCAAGTCTCTTGCACCTCCTGCATTGGCAGATGGAATCTTTACCACTGAGCCACCTGGGAAGCCTAACCCCAATAATGGGTAAATATCCTTCTGGGCTTCCCTGGTGGCTCAGTGGTAGAGAATCCTGCCCTTGCAGCAGACATGGGGTTTGATCTCTGGGTCAGGAAGATTCTCTGGAGGAGGGCGTGGCAATGCCCTACAGTATTCTTGCCTGGAGAATCCCATGAACAGGGGAGTCCGGCAGGCGACAGTCCATGGGGTCGAAAAAGAGTTGGACACGACTAAATGACTGAACAACAATAACAGATATCCTTCCAGATGTCTATTATGCAATGACTGAACAATATTTTTTGATCACCCTATTTTCCTTTTTCCCTGTATTCCTTCCTCCCTCTTTTCTTCTCAATACATGTACATTTAAAAAATTTAAAATACTTATTTATATTTATTTGACTGCTCCAAGTCTTAGTTGTGGCACGTGGGATCTTTATTTGTGGCAGGAGGGATCCAGCTCCCTAATCAGGTATTGAAACTGGGCCCCCTGCATTGGGAGCATGGAGTCTGAGCCACTGGACCACAGGGGAAATCCCAGTATATGTACATTTAAAAAATTGTTTATTTTTAATTGGAGGACAATTGCTTTACAATATCATGTGGGAATGCATGTACATTTTTTTTAAGGATGTGTGTGTTAGTCGCTCAGTTGTATCTGACTCTTTGTGACTCCATGGACTGTAGTCCACCAGGCTTCTCTATCCATGGGATTCTCCAGGCAAGAATACTGGAGTGGGGTGCTATAGGATCCAATATTAGAAGACCTCAACCTATGTCTCCCTTTGCTTCTGGTTTTGGGTGGACAGCTTGGCGGGATTTGACTCTCTGAGGAACCAGCAAGTCTTTGTCAGGCACAGTGCCTGACACTTGCTATGCACTTAGTGCCCATTGAGTTGTGCTTTATTACAATTTGTTAGGGACCCAAGTTGCCATATGGTTGTTTTGCATGCCAGAAATCGGGTGCTTAATAAAAGCATTAAATCTGAACTTCATGTGTGTGGTCAGGGCCCCTCCCTGAGGTGGGTCTCACCTTGCCTCCCACTCTTATTCAAATTCACTGCTCACTTTTCACGCACTGCGTGACCACTGGCCGCCTGGCCAGAATACAAGGATTTTTCTTTATTTATTGGATTAGCTCCTCCACTGGCATTTTTATGGTTATGTTGCGCCTGTTGATTGTTGTTGGCTAAAGAACAAACGCCTGGCTAATGTCCACTGGGATGAACAATTTGCACATTTTTTTTATCCTTTTGTTGATATTTCAGTTCCAAAAGCTCAAGGTTAGTTTGCTTAACTAATGCGTTATCCCTTGATCCCAGGTGCTTCCACATGACAGTGTTGTCTGGGCTTGACTCCCTGGTGTGACATTCAAGACTGCTAGAATGTACACATCCTGATGAAATACTAACAATTCCACTTATTCAGGGTTACAGAACCAAGGTACAACCAGTTGATTAAAGGAGCAAATGAATAGTGCATTTATTTATGTGTCAACAGGGGCTAGCTAATGAATTTGACTCTGTGATTTGTCTCATGCAGTATGGCCTCAGCACTAGTGAGCACTGCTGGTAGTATTGGTTTCCAGGCTGGAACTACTGACACAATGTGGACCACATCTTTCCATCTCTCCCAGGGCTTGGCACGCAATGCAAAATTTATTTGTGCTGCATAAATGTGACTTGATGTTGAGGATGGTGGCATAGGTAGCGTGTGTGTTGCTTTGTCAACTGGGCACGCCAAAACGGTGGTTGTTGTGGTGTAGTTGTTCAGTCATGTCTGACTCTTTAGGACTCCATGGAATGTAGCCTGCCAGGCTCCTTTGTCCATGGGATTTCCCAAGCACGAGTACTGGAGTGGGTTGCCATTTCCTTCTCCAGGGGATCTTTCCAACCCAGGGATCAAACCCACGTTTCCTGCATTGACAAGCAGATTCTTTACCATTGAGTCACCTGGGAAGCCCGAAGTTGGGGTGCCTGATGGCAAACTATACACATCACTCCTTGTTTCTTTCCCTTGATGATGTAAAGCCAAAGGAAAAAAGGACTCATCTTCATGCCCTAGTGGTAGCATGATTTGGGAATAAGGAATTAAAAAAACCACAAAAAACTAGGCTCTCCCTTGACTATAATTTAGGAGGTTCCGGGACTGTAAAAATATGCCAGGACAATGACATCGTGATTTCTGCAGTTTTATTGGTCCGGCTTTGAGTTCCAGCTACTCAGGAATTTTTGGTCATGGTGAACAGACCCATTGTTTTTGGGTTGCTGCTGCTATTAGTTCTGAAGTCAAGAGGGTGGGGGAATGTCTGACTTTGAAGACTTTGTGTAGATATCTTGGTCCAAATGAAGAAGGGTTCGAGCCATGTAGCTGGGGATAGAAAAGTTTGGTGGGAGGTGGGAAGTGATGAAAAAGGTGAGGAAATTGAGAACTGCTGAAGAATGAGGTGGTAGAGAAAATAGAGAACTTGGTGAAAAGACTGAACATGACAGGTAGGAGGAGGGGACAGACAGCAGGAACCCTCACCAAAGAGAAAATCCAATCTCATGGGAGAAGGTTTGAGAAATGAGAGGCCAAGAATCAGAAAGGAAAGATGAGGTCCAGAGTGAGAATATGAGAGAAAGCTGAAGATGTGGAGAGACATGAAAGAGGAAATTAAAAACCCAGATGGGGAGAAATCAAGACTGCAGAGGAAAGAGAAAGCAAAGGATGGAAAATGAATCTAGGGAAAAAAAAAATGGATGTCCTCTCTGAGGGATATAAATAGGGCATTAGGCAGATGAGGCGTGCTGCATTTGTTAGTTGACTCCAGAAGGATAGGACTGAGAAACACAGATACATCTCTATCTGATGAGTTTTTAAATCTAATA
Organism: Bos taurus; assembly: GCF_002263795.3. Lineage (NCBI taxonomy): Eukaryota > Metazoa > Chordata > Mammalia > Artiodactyla > Bovidae > Bos > Bos taurus. The sequence goes on along the minus strand of NC_037335.1, from coordinate 73,306,722 downwards.
TTTCATTATATTTTTATTGGCACCCGAACCTGGGGACTGGAGACCAAGTCAACATGGAAAGGTGTTTTGGGGAGAAGGAGAGAGACAAAAATGCTTGTTGGAATAGATTGTTTTTCATTTTCCATTTCAGAGACAATTTAATAACGATTTGGCTTTGACGTTTTATTTATTTTGCTTCCTCTTCTTAAGGGCCTATTGGATGCCTGTCTATTTTGCTTGCTCGTTAGCATCATTTGTTTACAACTCAGAGGGAACCTAATCTTTTGCTTGAGTAACATCAACCTCATTTTCTCCAGGAGACCAGGTTTCTTTCTTTCTCCTCCAGCTCTTCTACAAGAAATTGGCTGCAATTTCTTCTACAAGAAATTGACATCTTCCCTTTTCTTGAAAAGTGTTTTCTTCCCCTCCTGGTTACTCAGTGGTGCTGAGCAGGACGCGCTATTTGTTTATGCAAAGAGAGCTGGCAGTGAGGAGTGTAATTCCCGTATTGTGAAATCGGAACTCATCTGTACTCTTGTAACGAGATATCAATCTTTTGTGTAATGCCAGGTACTGTGTTTAATTGCCCCCTTGTAATGCCTTATCCCTGAGATGATCATTTGAGTTATTTCTTTGTTAACCTTTACACAGCCAATAACAAATTAAACATCATTATCTGAGTTTAAAATAGGCTGTAAATCTCGAAGCCCTGGTAATACGCAGACACTTACAACCAGGGAGTCATAAAATGACATTAAATGACACTTGGAAACACAACCCAGAAAGTACTCTGAATGAATGGGAAGGAAGGAGAACGTCACTGAAAGGAGAGTAGGTGGGCTCATCCCTCTGTGTGTGATGCAAGGATTCTTCAAGTCACAGCATTTTGCTCTAACATGGCCACTTAAAATGCACTTTCTTCATCTCTCTTCACGTTGCCTGTGTCTCCTTCAAGACTAGACAATTCCTTCTTTGAGTATTGCTTGAAATACTGCAAGGAAGCTCGAGTTCTGCCTCTGCTGTGGACTTAGCCTCACTCACTTCTCTGAACCTCCCGTTTGATCACCTAGTTCTCTCTCTCTCTTTTTTCTGCTCCTGTTTGACACTGGCAGTCATCTCTCCCTCCTGACACTGTGAACCTCTGGGGAAGTAGAGTTAGAGCTTGCCTTATTTTGCACGGAAAGTGTCCCATGATTTTCCACATGGAAGTTTCTAGGTTCTGCCCAGTATTTCTGGTGATGGTGGTGGAGGATGAGGAGCGTGAGGAGGGGTTGGGGAGGAAGGTATAAATCTGTGTACTTCCAGCCTTAGGCTTCTGGCCTCCTGTTTGAATGCTCTTTACACTACACTCTTAAGTCCCACGGAGATGGAAACAGTTGGCCTGATAAATTAAAATAATTAAAAATGTTTTTATTGAAGTATAGTTGATTGACAATGTTGTGTTAATTCCTACTGTACAGCAAAGTCGGAGAAGGCAGTGGCACCCTACTCCAGTACTCCTGCCTGGAAAATCCCATGGACGGAGGAGCCTGGTAGGCTGCAGTCCATGGGATCATGAAGAGTCGGACACGACTGAGTGACTTCACTTTCACTTTTCACTTTCATGCATTGGAGAAGGAAATGGCAACCCGCTCCAGTGTTCTTGCCTGGAGAACCCCAGGGACGGGGGAGCCTGGTGGGCTTCCGTCTATGGGGTCACACAGAGTTGGACATGACTGAAGTGACTTAGCAGTACAGCAAAGTGACTCAGTTATATATATGTGTGTGTGTGTGTATACATATTCTTTTTCATATTCTTTCTCATTATGGTTTATCAGAGAATATTGAATATAGTTCCCTGTGCTATAGAGTAGGACCTTGTTGTTTATCCAACTATATATACTGGTTTGCATCTGCTAATCCCAAACTCCCAATCCTTCCCTCCTGTATCCTACTCCCCCTTGGCAGTCACAAGTCTGCTCTCTATGACTATGAATATGTTTCTGTTTCATAAGTTTCATTTGTGTCATATTTTAGATTCCACACATAAGGGATAGCATATGGTATTTGTCTTTCTCTTTCTGACTTACTTCACTTAGTGTGATAATCTTTAGATCCACCCACAGTTGGTGTAAATGGCATTATTTCATCCTATTTTATGGCTGAATAATATTCCATTGTATATATGTACCACCTCTTCTTTATCCATTCACATGTCAATGAATATCTAGGTGTTTCCATATCCTGGCTATTATAAATAGTGCTTTTAAGAACACTGGGGTGCATGTATCCTTTTGAATTGGAGTGTTGTCTGGATATATGCCCAGGAATGGGATTGTTGGATCCTATGACAACTCTATTTTTAGTTTTTTTTGAGGAACCTCCATACTGTTTTTCCTAATGGCTGCACCAATTTACATTCCCACCATCAGTATGAGAGGGTTCCCTTTTTCTCCACACCCTCTCCATCATTTGCCATTTGTAGACTTTTTAATCATGGCCATTTTAAGTGGTATGAGGTGGTACTCATGGTAGTTTTGATTTGCATTTCTCTAATAATTAGCAGTGATGAACATCTTTTCATGTGCCTATTGGCAGTGGCCATCTGCATGTCTTCTTTGGATAAATGTCTGTTTAGGTCTTCTGCACATTTTCTGATTGGGTTGTTTTTTTATTATTGAGTTGTATGAACTGTTTTACATTTTGGAAACAAAGCCAAGTAGTTCTCATAGTGTTCTATAGTCTTAAAAATCTTCACGTTATCTGTGTTTAAATCCCCAACATCCTATTTCTGATAAAGTGGGTGCATTTGTGTCTTTTTCTGTCTCACTCCCTCACCCTCTCTTTTTCTTAGTCTCCTTGGAAGAAGTTTTTCTAAATTATACTGAAATTATTTAAATTTGTCTGTTCTACTTGCTGGAGTCTACTTTCATCTCTGTTAAGTCCATCTTTAGTCTTTATGGGGTTATTTCACTTTCAAGTTTCCTTAACTGAATTTTTAGCTTATTTATTTTTTAGTGTTTCTTTTCTTTTTCACCAAAAGAAAGTATTTGGGGCCGTGTATTTTTCTCTGTGTACAGTTTGGACATCAGGTTACATATTTTTTTCAGTCATTTATTTATAAGTACTCAAACTGCAATTTTGATTTCTAAGTAAATTATTTTTGTTAACATTAAAGAGATTACCTTGAATTACTGTATTTTGATTAGACAATGTGTTTGGACTGTTTCTATTTTTCAAAATGTTATTCATGTCTTCTCCAACCTTGTTTATTTTTTTAGACTGTTTTATATGCCAGAGCAAGAGGGTTATGTTAAAACCTTTAGCTATAGTGATATTTCTGCAAAGTTATCCTTGGACTTCTAATATTTAAAGATTTATCTATTTTTGGTATAGTGTATTTATTGTTTTATTATTTGTTGTTGTTGCTTCCCAGATGGCTCAGTGGTAAAGAATCCACCTGCCAGTTCAGGAGACTTGAGTTCAGTCCCTGAGTTGGGAAGATCCTCTGGAGAAGGGGATGGCTACCCACTCCAGTATTCTTGCCTGAAGAATTCCATGGACAGAGGAGCCAGGCAAGCTACAGTCCATGAGGTTGCAAAGAGTCAGACACGACTGATTGACTAACACTTTCATTTTTACTTTTTATGTTGCACAAATATCCTTGTAGCTTATTTTATACAAAATAGTTTGTACCTCCTAATCCCCTACCCCTATAATGCCTATTCCCTGCCCACGCCAATGATAACCACTAGTTTGTTCTCTATAATTGTGAGTTTGTTTCTTTTTTGTTATATTCATTAGCTTATTGTATTTTTTAGTTGCCACATATAAGTGATATTATACAGTATTTGTCTTTTTCTGGCTTATTTCACTTAGCATAATATCCTCTAAGTCCATCCATGTTGTGGCAAACAGTAAAATTTCACTTTTTTTTTTATGACTGAGTAGTATATTGTATACATACCATATCTTCTTTATCCATTCATCTGCTGATGGATCCTTAGGTTACTTCTATGCTTTGACAATTGAAAATAGTGTTGCTATAGACATAGGGGTGCATGTATCTTTTCATCATTCAAACCCACTTTAATAATAAATTTTAAATTATTCACATTTATTATTATAGCTGATAATTTTGGCCATAATCAGTCATCTTGTTCCTTTTTAAATTTCCTTACTCTTTCCAATGTCTATCTCTTTTTGTGCACAGAACTTGTCCTCTTTGCTTTTAATCTTGACTATTTTTGAATAAGCATATCTTTTAAAATTTTACTATTGATTAAATTCTTTTCAAAAGCTTTTTTAGTTTATATTTTTCTTACTGTCATCCATGAGTAAAATGCATCTTTCTATTTAATACAAGTAATTTAGCCCAATTTTTTCTTTACATTATCCCTTTAATCCTTTTCATGCTATTTCTTAGCCCTTTAAAAGAATAAATTTGGCCTTTATAACCAGATTAGTGTGAATTATTTCAAAATTTAAAATTTTCCTTTGAATAACTATTTTTGGCATCTGTATTTAAGTTTCGTAGCAATATTGGTTATCAGGCTCACCTCTATTTTAATTGGTCCCAGTATTTCCAGCAATTTCTTCATATTATAATATCTATCCTTTTGAACTTTTTATTTTGATTTGATTTTCAGAAGCTGGATTGGATCTTCAATAATCTTCTTAGGAAGGGTGCATAGGTGCTTTATTTTTTTTAAACTTTGCACTTCTAAGAGTCTTTTTCTGAGGACTTCACTCTTAAAATATTGGCTGTGAAACTCTTAGGTCATACCCTTTTCCACTTAAAACTACTTAGTCTTTGCCTAGTGTATTCTAGTATTTAATGTTGAAATGGGGAAGTCTCGTGATGCCTTGATTTTCATTGATTATTCCTGGAATATAATGTGCTTAAAAAATCTACATACATTTCTTCAATTTAGAAAAACATGCCTCTATTATGTTTTTTTATGTGTCTTCCATTGCATTTCTTTGTCCTTTCCCTCTGTTTTTGAAGAGAGGGTCTTGTGGGTCTCAGACTTGTGCTCTACATAGTCATTTCCATTTTCTCCTTGGCTACATTCTCCATGAAGAATGGATTGGAAGGTAGTTGGGAAAGGAAGAACCTGGGAGAGCAGTTCAGGTGACTCTTTAAACTCAGACCAAGATGGTGGCAGTAGATTTAGAAAGAAGCAACTGAATTTGAGATACATTTTAGAAGAAACTTTCCATGTTTTGTGTGCTTTCTTCTGCTGTGTTGTCTCTCTGGTTCTTACAGTAAGAAGATAGAGATGACCCTTAGCTGGAGAACATTTAGAACCAGAGGCTGGCTCACAGACTCTCGATGTGTGTATGCAGCAAATTTATAGGGAAGAGGAGTCCTAATTGTTGAGCATCCATGAGAGGCTTTAAAATTTATATAGTAGTGTCTTAATTGAGCCTCTTTCCCTGGAGTAGTTGGCAGTGCAGATGGAAACAATAAAACTAAGATGCTGGGTCATTCAATGACTTGCTTGAAGTCACCACTTGTGACAGAATCATGACATCTTCTGTTTTAATGCCATGGGCTTTCTTCTTGGCTAGTATATTCAGGGCCTTGGGGATCTGAAGAGACTCTGGGGTTGTCACTGGGGTGGGATGAGGGGCAGTGAAGATGGTGGGTCAACTGAGCACACAGGGTTTAGCCCCCATGCCTCCACGCTGACCAGAGCATTGCCCCTTTTGCCTATCATATTCTTACAATTTATAAACATGAAATTTTTATCTAAAGGCTTTCTTGCATGGGCTTCTCATTGCACTGGCTTCTCTTGTTGCAGAGCTTGGGCTCTAGAGTGTGGGCTCAGTAGTTGTGACGCTCAGGCTTAGCCACTCTGAGGCATGTGGAATCTCCCTGGAGAAGGGATCAAACTAATGTCCCTTACATTGGCAGGCAAATTCTTAACCACTGGACCACCAGGGTAGCTTTTTTTTCTTTTTTTTTTACTGGTTTATAATTGATTTCCAGTGTTGTGTTAGTTTCACGTGGACAGCAAAGTGAATCTATTATGTCTTTCTCTGTTCTTGCCTGGTTCTTTCACCTTGTTTGCCCTTCGTTTCTTATTATTGCTACATACATGGTCCCCTTTCTTCTTATTTATTTTTCCCTTTCTTGTATATTTTCCTCACATGATTTCTGTTGGTATTTTCTGGTGTCTTTCAACTTGACTTCTTTCACTTTTCCTTTCCCATCCTTCTCTTTTCTAATCCTTTCCTTCATTTTCCTTCCTAGTCTTTTATCCCTATCCTTGTGCTGTTTTCCATTTTATTATGAAAATATTAAAATACACAGTATTGAAAGAATTTTACATCCAGAGTTCATTATTAAACATTTTATGAAGCTTGCCTTATCACATATCTATTTATCTCTCTACCCAACCAGCAATCTCTATATTTTCTGGATGATCTCAAAGTAAATTTGAGTTGTCAGTCATCAGTAGATCCTCCCTAAGTACTTTAGTTGGCATATCATTAAGTGGAATTCAGTATTTGTTTACTGTTCCTGTTTTTCTCTGATGGGGAAAATGTACACACCATAAGCGGCACAGATCCTAAGTATACCATTGGATGAGTTGTGACAGATGAATACACTTGAGTAACCCAAAGCCCTGTCAAGACAGGGAAACTTCCAATCACCTAAGACAGTTCCTGTTTTTTTTTTTTTAATTAATTTTTTTGTTTGACTGCATGAGGTCTTAATTTCAGTATTTGGGATCTTTAGTTATGGCATGTGGGATCTAGTTCCCCAGCCAGGGATCACACCTGGGCCCCCTGCATTGAGAGTCTGAGTCTTAGCCACTGGACCCAGGTAAGTCCCAGAGACAGTTCCTTGATGTCTCTTCTCAGTCAATTTCTGTCCCTACTCATCCCTTGAGAGACAACTAGTGTTGTGAGAATTTACCACTATGGGTCAGCCTGTTCTAGAACTTCCTAAAAAAAAAAAAAAGGAACTCACCAGTGTGTACTATTTTTTAGAAGGCTTCTTTCAGGGCAGCAAAATATTTCTAAGATTTGCCCAGCTGTCAATAGTTGTTCCTTCTTTATTGCCAAGTAGTACTCTGTTGTGGAGAAGGAAATGGCAACCCACTCCAGTGTTCTTGCCTGGAGAATCTGAGGGACGGGGGAGCCTGGTGGGCTGTCGTCTCTGGGGTCGCACAGAGTCGGACACGACTGAAGCGACTTAGCAGCAGCAGCAGTACTCTGTTGTAGGAAGAATCAGCTCTTCTCTTGCTTGCCATCATGAATGAAGTTGTTATGAAATCTCCCTTTTGTTTTTGCTACCCTTCCATTTTCTGGCCTGTTACTCCTGCCCTCTTTTTAGGTTCCAGAGTTCAGTGAGGATGCATGAGCAAAATGAAGAAAATAATTCCTGTCTCTTAGGTCTTCCCTAGGCACACAGTAGATACTCACTAATTGCTTTCTTCTTTCACAATGCAGGGAGTGCAGGTTCAATCCTTGGTCAGGAAGCTGAGATCCCACATGCCTTGTGGCCAAAAACACCAAAACATAAACAATCTTGTAACAAATTCAGTAAAGTCTTTAAAAATGGTCCACATTAAAAAAATTCTTTTTAAAAGAAATGCTGGTTATGATTAAACAAGGTAGCAACACAGGCTTCTCTTTGGAAGACTTTTTATGATCAGATTTTTGCCTCGTTTTCTAGCTCTCCAATTTTGCCAACTTATATATATCACCTTGATCTGCTTTCATTTATTTCTCTAAAATCTTTTCCTTTCCCCATGAGTTACATAACGATAAAAATATAAACCTTCCCAGTATTATAGAAAGGGGATGATGAAGAAAAATGATGGCAAAGGAGTTTGCAAGAGAAATCGTATCTACTTTTTTTTTTTTTTCACACTACACAAGTTTTGCAAGAAATTGCCTCGAGATCCTTGGATGAGAAAACCTAATTCAAAAGCCAAGAGCTACAGTTTGAGGGCTCTCCTTTTCCCAGACCCATTAGCTGCCATTCAGTTAAGACTTAGCAGTTTCCACTGGAGCATAAAGAAGTTTATTTTACCGTTTTAATTTGGTGCTGCTTTATTTACCCTGTTTGTGCTAACCCAAATTTGGCACCCACTCTGTACTCCAAGTGCTAATTTAAGTGACATATTTCCGTTCTGCCTGGGAAGAATACACAGAAGAGCTGAAAGACGTGTGTTTATAATTATAAGGTACCCAGTTGGCTCAAACAACCTCTCATAGCATATGGGAACTATGTGGGCTAGTTAGCAAAAGTTTATGCTGAAGCCTGATGCTGTTTGGCTGAGTTTTGTAAACTCAGAGTTGTTAAGCTGTGTCTAATAAAACATGGGTTGAGTCAATTTAATATTTCCAGGCTAGTGTGTTGTTGTGGTGACAGCCCTTTCCCTTTTCTTGGCCTGAAAATTTAGAAGATTTGAATTCAGTTCTGGGGATGGCAGATTTTGTTGGAATAAGGACCGGCTATTTTTTCCCAACACTGTCTGCAAGAATCTGAACAGGAGGGCTTGTTCCCAAGCTGACTGAATCAAACTTTTTCTTTTTCATTACAGGTTGACATGGGGAAGGTTCTTAGATTATTCTCAGCATTGTGTATCTTAAGCTTTCTGTTTAATACAGTATGCTATTGGACGTCCCTCGTGGTCCAGTGGTTAAGACTCCATGTTTCCACTGCTGGGGGCACAGGTTCGATTGCCAGGCACAGCCAAAAAGCCAAAATAAAAACAAAAAAGAAACCCTGTGCTAAAGACAGTTTGCTCTCTGATCTTGTGAAGTTTCTATTTCTAGACCTTTTTATTATTGATATCATGATGCATATTTATTTTATTTTCCCTTGATTTTGTTAATTTATTTTTCTTTATTTTTGCAGTACAGTTGATTTGCAATGTGGTGTTAGTTTCTGGTGTGCAGCAAAGTGATTCAACGCATATTTAAATATGGGTCTTTTAAACTCAGCAGAAAGATGTGCCGTTGTAGGAATGGATCTAACGAGTAGGTGTGTGTGGACATCCAGAGCACTGTGTTATATGCACGTTTGTGTATCTTGTTTGTTGTTTAGTAGCTAAGTCATGTCTGACTCTTTTGCCACCCCACGGACTGTAGCCTTTGAGGCTCCTCTGTCCATGGGATTTTCTAGGCAAGAATACTGGAGTGGGTTGCCATTCCCATCTCCTGAGGATCTTCCTGATTCAGGGATCAAACTTGTGTCTCCTGCATTGCAGGAAGATTCTTTACCACCAAGCCACCAGGGAAGCCCAAACAAAGATTGTGTGTATGTGTGTGTATGTGTGTGTGTGTGTGTGTGTGTGTGTAGGAATGAATGGATAACATGGTTTTCATTTATTTATTTCTTTGGCTGCATCAGTTCTTAATTGTGGGACATGGGATCTTCATTGCGGAGCATGGGCTTAGTTGTTTTGTGGCCTGTGGGATCCTAGTTCCCCGACCAAGGATCAAACACCATCCCCTGTAATGCAAGGCAGATTCTTAGCCACTGGACCACCAGGGAAGTCCCTGGATAACATGTTAATGTTATGGCAGAATCTAGGTGATGAGTGTTTGGACACTGACTTTTAAATTCTTGAAACTGTGTTATGTCTTAAATAAATTTCCAAAATGAAATATTGGGAAAGATGTAAATGGATAAGCATCGTGAGAAGTCATAGCTGAGGGCATCAGCTGCCATGGGTCTTCAAACGTAGGAATCTCTCAGGAGGACAGACTCACACGTATGTATAGAGATGCTTATTTCCATAATAGGACTGATTATGTAAAGCCGTGGTTTAGATGAGATATGATTGTGCACTTACTGTGTACAGACAAATGCAGACCTTCCTTCTTGACCTGGGGCTTCCTTTTCTATCTGCAACTGGGGCTGGGAAGAGGAGGTGACAGGACAGAGGCCCTTGCGGCTGAATTTCCTAAGAGTAATATAGCTCAAGGCTCTAACAGTTGACCCTGAGGCCAAGGGCACTGGCAGAGAGGGAAACCATTAACCCTCAGTGGAAGGCTTCCTGGCAAGTGCGTGCCTGCGGATCACGTGGACTTACTGGTAAGCGAAGGAATAGGGCAGCCCACCAGCCCTTTAATCCAGAAACCAAGTCAACCAGACATGTGAAAAGGAGCCCTTCTGGCCCTTCTCATTATTCATAAGGACACGTAGGTTCTTTCTATTGCAGGAGTACTGTAAAGAGACTGACTCAGACATGTAGGGAGAGTTCTCTGCAAAAATCTGCATTGTCATATGTCAGAATCATTTTTACTCCCAAGTGCTTCCGACATACGAGGCTGAGCGGTACAATGCCTACGCTCTCTGAAGCCCCTGGTTAGATGGTTATTTCTTTAAAGAATCTTAGTTTCCTATGCCAAATAATGTGCTTTGCAAATTGTGTTATATTTTCATCTTCTAGAGTGATTCAGAAGAGGTCTTGCTCTTCCACAAGTTTGCTACAACATAGATCTTTAGAACCCAGATTTGAATGCACTGGGAGCCATGCACCTGGCCCAGGGATGTGAACTGGGAGAGACCTGCTTGAAGGTGGCACTGGCCCAGGCATCGTTATCTGCCAGCCTCCCCAGCTGAGGGGACCCCCTTCCTGCTACGCCATCACCCATACCTAACAAGTTATACTCCTTTGGTCCTCTTCTGTCTGTAGAGCATCTTCACACATATTATTTCTCTTATTCCCGACAACAGCCCTCTGGAATGGCTGCTGTTATCACCATTCTAGAGAAAACTGGGACTCAGATTGGCTAAAGAGTTTGCATGATGCCATCGTATTGGGTTGGCCAAAAAGTTTACTCGTGTTTTACCATATGATGTTAGATGTGTTAGGTTTCACCAGCAAGTGACGGAGGCTCAGTGGTCTGCCTCTAAGTCCAGTGTTGCTTCCTCTTTATCAGCCCCTGTCTCTCATAGTCAGATCTCATTCATTAATATAATTAGATCATGCTGCTGCTGCTGCTGCTAAGTCGATTCAGTCGTGTCCAACTCTGTGTGACCCCATAGATGGCAGCCCACCAGCCTCCGCTGTCCCTGGGATTCTCCAGGCAAGAACGCTGGAGTGGGTTGCCATTTCCTTCTTCAATGCATGAAAGTGAAAAGTGAAAGTGAAGTCGCTCAGTTGTGTCCGACCCTCAGTGACCCCATGGACTGCAGCCTTCCAGGCTCCTCTGTCCATGGGATTTTCCAGGCAAGAGTACTGGAGTGGGCTGCCATTGCCTTCTCCGGTGCTGCTATGTCAGTTTTCGTGGATTCATCTTGCTTTGCAAAGCCAGCATGTTTCTTTGGATAGAGACATGGATTTGGAGTTTGAAGAACTGAGTCAAAGTTCTTGCTCTTTCATGCTTTAGTTACACGATTTGGGGCAAATGAGTTTTGAGCCTGTTTTCTCATCGGCAAAATGGGGCTGGTAGTAGATGTGAAGCATGGGGGACAGTGTTTGAAAAAGCATTTTGTAAAACAGAAATGACTATGCAAAAGACAAAGGTTATTATTACAGTTCTTTCTCCAACTAAATCATACATTCCTTGCTGGACTACATCACATTACTTTTCTATTTCTAGAATGTAGCATAGGGACAGCTACATAGAAGTTACTCAATAGATATAAACTGATTGATTTGTTGATTGATTGAAGCTGAGATCATGCCTTCCTGTTCTTTTCTTTTCTCCAGTGCATCATATGTCTCCATTCAAATAGTGACACCCAAGAGATAATTTTTGGCAGATTGAAAAATGATCCCTGATACATATATGTATGTCAACATTCCTATGTGTGTACAGGCGCTTATAAAATTCATTTAAATGTGTGCGTGTATGATCATGTAGACTTCCCTGGTGGCTCAGATAGTAAAGAATCTACCTGCAATGCGGGAGACCCGAGTTTAATCCCTGGGTCGGGAAGATCCCCTGGAGAAGGGAATGGCAACTCACTCTAGTGTTCTTGCCTGGAGAATCCCATGGACAGAGGAGCCTGGTGGGCTACAGTCCATGGGATCGAAAAGAGTCAGACATGACTGAGTGACTAACAAGCAAATAAAATAAACAATGATCATGTAGAACATATTTGCATGTGTGGGGAGTTCACCATTAGCCGAGGGTCACTAACAGCTGATGCATAGGGGCTAATGGAGCCTTTGCTGGATCAAAGGTTGTCTGATGGTCTCTGCTTATTGCAGCTCCGAGTGCACCTCTTTGATGTGTCCAGGGCCCCCAGAGCATGTCAGGGGACCTCAGGGTGGGAGTATATGCTCCAGCCTCCTATTTTCCCACCTACCTGCACTCCCAGCCTTCCATCCAATGGCTGGCCAAATGGATCTACAGATAAGAAATGCCAGGCTGGGAGGGGCAGGCAGTGCTGGGTTAAGAGCAATTACATACCCTAATTTGGCTGTTCATGGGGTGTACCTGTGAAGGAAGCCAGTGAATTGTAAGATTCTCTGAAAAAGGAAAAGCCCTGGCAAATTAGTAAATGTCCTCAAATTTTTTTTAAGTATTATTTTTTGTGTATTATTATAGCAAATACTTGAGAGGTTGGTGATGTGTGAGTAGACACCAGCCCATGTTAGTAGGTGGAACCCCTGGGAAGAGGGGCTTCTGGGGAAAGTTTTAGAGGCTTTTAGAGGGGCATTGGGCTTCCCAGGTGGTGCTAGTGGTAAAGGATCCACCTGCGAATGCAGGAAACGTGAGTTTGATCCCTGGGTTGAGAAGATCCCCCGGAGTAGGAAATGGCATCCCACTCCAGTATCCTGGCCTGGGAAATTCCACGCACAGAGGAGCTACAGACCATGGGGTTGAAAAGAGTTGGACACGACTGAGTGACTGAGCATGTATGGAGGGCCATTAACTGGGTGTGGGATCCTGGTGAAGTTTAATTTAGGGAAGAGTCATCTGATGTAGATGCACTGAACTTAGGGGTCAGGAGACCTGGGCCTTGGTTTGGCTGTGTTATCTGGATCAAACTGAACCTTTGTGAGCCTCAGTGCGCCCAGCTAAAGAATTGAAGCGATTATCCTCATAAATAACAGTTGAATGGCTCAGACTAGATACCATGCCTAGAAGTTCTTAGAAAACTCTAACGTGTAGAGCAAATAAAAGGTGGTTTGATGGTTGGTTTTTGAAGAATTGAATGACCTGTGGAGACAACTGCAGTGGAGTGATTAAGAGGGCTCTTGGGACTATGTGGGATCAACTCCCAGCTTTACTGACTGCCTATTGTATGACCTTGGGCAAGTTACTGAACCCCTCTGTGCCTCAGTTTCCTCATCTGTAAAGTGGGGGCAAATGATACACACAGTTGAAGACACAATTAAAGTCTCAATCTATGTTGTATTTAATATGAAACACACACATGATGTACTTATACATGTCATATTATGATATATATCATTTAGATTGTTACCAATGAATATGAACCTTTAGTAAATCAGATGCTCACATCATTTCTATATCCTTGCCCCCTCAGACCACTTTCACCTTATTCTCCTCTTCTGCTTTAATGAGAAAGATGAAAATTATTATGGATTTTTAAAAATTGGGGGTAAAGTCTCGAGTTGGGGTTTTGGGGTCCCACTTAGTAGAACATCAAGAATCCAAGAGAAGTGCCACAGAGCTGATGGGGATGAGCACAGGCTGGCCAGGCAAGGACGTGGGCTTCCCATTTTGGCTTCAGCAGAGCCATAAATATGTATACGTATATATACTATATCTTCTTTAACCATTCCTCTGCTGATGGACATTTAAGTGGCTTGCATGTCCTGGCTACTGTAAATAGTGCTGCGGCGAACATTTGGGTGCATGAGTCTTTTTGAATTATGGTTTTCTCTGACCCACACTTTGTTTTTTGATAGCAAGATTCCCATGACTTCCTGCCCTCCTTAACTGCTCTCCTTCTGGACCTTTCCCTGAACATCAGGGACTTGAAAATGACCTTTAGCATGTACCTTTACAGAGGAGGAAACCAAAGCCCAGAGCAGTTATGTGACTTACCCAGGGTCACACAGCTAGTTAGGGGTAGCCCTAGAGTATTGTTTTCTGTTCAGAAGTCTGGCGTCTCAAGTGAGTGCCTGGCTTTCTCATTAGGGCCACGTTGACTCCAGGAAACTTCTCCAGTACCCTGGACCCTGTATCCTGCCTTGCCCTCCAGAGGCCTACCACCTGGGTTTACTGATGGAGTAGGCTGGAATTTTATGTGCATGTCAAGTGTGAAGAAACCTGCTGGGGCACCATGTATTTTATACACAGCCACTGTGTATTCCAGAGAAGACAGCAACTAAGTCCCAGCCAATTTAAAGGGTATGTCTTTTTACGGTGTTGGCAGAAAAGAGGGGGCCTGCCGCACAGAGCCCTGGAGCACTCATCGGTGGCTTGAATGGTACTGGTGAATTCCCATCTTGGTAATTTTCCTCCCAATGGCAGCCCATGCTTTGCTTAGTTCTGTTTCATTGCTTTTCAAATATTAAACAGTTCTCTCCCTTAAGAGGAGAATTGACTGTTCCTGAGATCTGGAGGCAGAAGAAAGATACCTTTTCCTTTGCCTTTTGTTGAGGCGTGGGCTTTTTTGGCAGAAGTCTCATTTCTTGAGACGTTTCTCAGTTTTAGGGAGTGGGCGGATAATCTTTGAGAACACCCAGGATGGATAGCTCCAGATCTGAGCTTTGCACACCTCATTCTATAAACATCTAACAGCCTCTACCCGAAGAGAGAACCCTGGGCTGCTCCCAAAAATCTAGGCATCAAGGAACATTGGGCGGATGTCATCGCCTGGAAGCTGGGGATGTTCGGAGGTGCGAGCAGTCTTGGTGGAGCCCACTGAGTTTTCCCAGGCTCTGTGCCTTCCTTGCTTGTAAATGTCGGCAAACCTGGATTTTGGAGTCTATTTACATACGCTTTTAATTATATTGTTAATGCAACTGTGTGTGAATCTGACACTCAAATTTAGTCGGCCAAGATTGTTCCATCAAAACAGACTTAAAAAAAAACAGACTTTTTTTGGTACTGTTCTGTGAAATGCTCAAGCTCTTATAGTCTTCAAAAATTTGAAGACCTAGCTCCTTGGTTTCACATTTCAGAAATAGATCTTTTTTGGGGGGATTCCAGTTTGCATCCAAGTACTTAAATAATCCCACAAAGTAACCCCACACCTCTCCTTGACCTTGGTACCCGTCACCATGTGCTACTGGAGGAGAGAGCCCAGCATATGGCAGCGTGGCAGAGGTGGAGGTAAAAAAGGAATTCACATTGAAAAATTGCTTGGATTTTATTCTATATTTTTAAAGCAATCATTGGACAGTTATTCTTAAGTATCTTTTAAACAACACTCCACCAACGGGGAAGGATAAAGTTCACAAAGCCAAGTTTTTGGTTTTTAAATTGACATTGATACCAAGCAGGGGAGAATCCTTTGTTATGTCTCCAGCCCTGGGGTCTCAGCTGATCCATATGCACCAGTGGGCACACCCAGAGAGCTTTCATAATTCATAAGCCCAGAGGCCCCTGATGAACAGCTTATACATAGCCAGAGCTGAGCACAGGACTAGGGAAGCAGGGGTAGAGGGGGTGACCCTGGAAACTAGAACTTCAGAGTCCTGGCTGTTCCTTGCTTTCAGCTTCTCGGATAGTGTTCGGAGCCCAAAGCCCAGTTTCCCAATGGGGTGCCTCTGGGCAGCTAGGGGAAAAGATAGAGGAGTGAAAGACATCTTTCCATTGGAGGCAGCACCAAGCTTGGATAAGTCTTCTTTTCAATTAGAAAATGGAATAGCAAATCAAAATAGAAGTCTGGAAAAAGAAAAGAAAGTCACTTTAACTCTCTGTTACTTGAGCATAATGATTTTACTTTTGTGTGTTCCCGTCAGTCTTTTTTTAGGGGTGTACTGGACTTCCCTGGGGCTCAGATGGTAAAGAATCTGCCTGCAGTACAGGAGACCTGGGTCAACTCTTGGGTTGGAAAGGTTTCCTGAGAAAGGGAGT
Source organism: Bos taurus (assembly GCF_002263795.3). Lineage (NCBI taxonomy): Eukaryota > Metazoa > Chordata > Mammalia > Artiodactyla > Bovidae > Bos > Bos taurus. The sequence goes on along the minus strand of NC_037335.1, from coordinate 73,290,783 downwards.
GGCTTTCCACTCCAGTATTCTTGCCTGGAGAGAATTCCATGAACAGAATTCCTGCCAGGTTACAGTTACAGTTCCTAACACTTTTTTGATGCCTGCTAGAATGCACATAATTTTGTATTCTGTTATTACAACTTTCACATCAAGTGAAATGTTTTCCAACCTTGGACATAGTCTCTGTGCTTTTTCTAGTGAGTATATATTCTTCCATTGAATGGATGAATATGACATGACATACTTAACCCTTTCAGTGTTATTTTTGAGATCTAGAATTTCTAAATTTTTTACTTCTAAAAAGTCTGGAATGAATATATTCATGCATATGGAGGAGATGAGGGCATGAATCCTTGTTCTGCTACGTATTAGCTGGGTGATTTATAAGGAGCCATTGGACTACTTTGAGTCTCAATTTTTTTTTTTTACCATAGAATCAAGATTATTAGATCTATCTTATAGAAATGTATAAATATAACATTTGGATAGCATCACCGACTAAATGGACATGAGTTGGAGCAAACTCCAAGGAGATAGTAAAGGACAGGGAAGGCTGGTGTGCTGCAGTCCATTGGTGCAAAGAGCTGGACACAACTTAGTGACTGAACAACAACAAATATAACATTAATAATATATAAATGCAATGTATGGATATATAATGATACATTTGTTTACAGTGTTTTATATATATAATAACATGATATACAGTAACGAATATTTTGGTGCATATGTCACCCTTGTATGTTTCTGTCTAATTTAATCACTGGTTCCATATTCTGAAAACCAAAATAATTTAAACCAACATTAACTTAAAAATTCCTGTAAGAACAGAACACTGTTTCCCTCCATAGAAGTGGAGGTGAAAGGAGAGTGACTGGTAAAATCTGACAACACTAGGGGGTTACCATTCTCAAGAGATTAGGAGCCACCAAGCGGACTCTTAATGGTCTTTGAGGGCAGTGTGAACAGAGATCAGTGAAATCCACACACACGTCTCCAGCCTCCTTTTAGATGCTAGTCTCAGGCTCCTCCCCCACGGTTGTTGTTCAGTCAGTCGTTTCTGACTCTTTGTGACCCCATGAACTGCAGCCTGCCAGGCTTCCCTGTCCTTCGCTATCTCCTGGAGTTTGCTCAAACTCAAGTCCATTGAGTCGATGATGCCATCCAACCATCTCATCCTCTGCCACTCCTTCTTCTCCTGCCCTCAATCTTTCCCAGCATCAGAGTCTTTTCCACTGAGTTGGCTCTTTGTATCAGGTGGCCAAATTATTGGCGCTTCAGCTTCAGCATCAATCCTTGCAATGAATATTTAGGGTTGATTTCCTTTAGGATTGACTGGTTTGATCTCCTTGTAGTCCAGGGGACTCTCAAGAGTCTTCTCCAGGACCGCAGTTCAAAAACATCAATTCTTCAGCGCTCAGCCCTCTTTATGGAGCCTGGCACTAAAACCCTTCCCCAGGTACTGATCTGAGTTTCACTTTGTACTACTCATATCCACTTTTGTGGAGCATTAGATGCATGGAGGCTTCCCGGATTGTTCAGTGGATAAAGACTCTTCCTGCAATGCAGTAGACTTAGGTTTGATCTCTGGGCTGGGAAGATCTCCTGGAGGAGGAAATGGCAACCCACTTGTTTTCTTGCCTGGAGAATCCATGGACAGAGGAGCCTGGCGGGCTACAGTCCAAAGGGTTGCAAAGAATTGGATACAACTGACTAAGCACACCCAGGTGCACTGGGGAAGGGGCCAGGAGCGAGGATGAGGATAAAGATGGGGACTCACCAGCTAACTGGGTGGGGACTTTTGCTATGGAGTCCAGCTGAAGATGGCTTAGGCTCTGTGCCACCCAGCCTGTGTTCTGGGAACAGGGAGAAATAACAGTTGTGTGTGGGTGTTCCGTGCAGTTTTCTCACCACTGACCATTTAGCAGATGTCTGCAGCACTAGCTCACGGAACTGGCTGTTGAGTTCAGAAAGCATAGGATTTGAAGAAGAGCTTTAACTGTTTTTGAAGCATAAATGGGAACTTCAGCTCAGGTCTCTGAGAGCAGGAGCTAAAATTGCCCATCCGACTCCCAGCTCTAATTGGGTCAGCTTGATATATTAATATGAGGGGTTGGAGCTGCTGAGAATGCCCTCTGGGACTGGTGCAGCCAAGTGCTTTTTATTTATTTAGTTGAGTTTGTGAGCTTGAGTCAAGTGTTAGACTACTTGAAAGTGTCCTGGTTCATGCTGCTGCTAAGTCGCTTCAGTCATGTCCGACTCTGTGCGACCCCATAGACAGCAGCCCACCAGGCTCTGCCGTCCCTGGGATTCTCCAGGCAAGAACACTGGAGTGGGTTGCCATTTCCTTCTCCATTGCATGAAAGTGAAAAGTGAAAGTGAAGTTGCTCAGTCGCGACCGATCCCATGGAATGCAGCCCACCAGGCTCCTCCATCCATGGGATTTTCCAGGCAAGAGTACTGGAGTGGCTTGCCATTGCCTTCTCCGGTCCTGGTTCATAGAAACTTGTATTAACCAGTCGTGCGACTCCTAACTTGCATTTAGTTGTGGGATTATCTTGAAAATCTAGATCTTTTAATTTAAGGCAGGGAGGACTGGTTACTTGTTCTGTATGTGTGCACGCATGTGTGTGTGCTCAGTCATGTCTGGCTCTTTGAGACCCCATGGACTGTAGCCCACCAGGCTCCTCTGTCCAAGGGATTTTCCAGGCAAGAGTACTGAAGTGGGTTGCCATTTCCTACTTGAGGTGATCTTCCTGACCCAGGGATTGAGTCTCTTGCATCTCCTGCATTGGCAGATGGGGTCTTTACCAGCCGATCCACTGGGGAAGCACCCTCCCTGTTCCATGTATGGGTACCTGTTCCATATACTGTTTATTGAATGGGTAACTGCTCACATTTTTAAACTGGGAAGATGCAGAAAGGTACTCTCTGCACACTCTTGTTTATGCTTCTCCTCCAACCCCAATTTCGTTGCCCTGTACATTTCACTGTGGAACCTAGACTCTTGCTTTTGCTTTGCAGCAATCGACATGGGTGACAGGGCATCAACTGGGCATCCATGATGGTGTGAGGTGGAGGGGTTGGGGTGGGTGGCTGATGACTTGGGGGCTGGAATCTCCTGCTGGTTGGGAGACAGAAATAGGGAGATGATGCACATGCAGAGGGACCTGTGCTGGACCACTGAGCACTGAGGCCGTGTGTGTGCCTGCACACAGGAAGGTGGCAGCTGGAAGCCAGGGTCAACAGGGCGGGCTGAGAAAACAAGCTCTGAGAGCATCATAAGCAGAGGGGAGGGCTCTGCTGCGGGCAAGGCCTGGAAGTGGAACGAACGAGGAATGTTCTTGAAGTTTCAGGCAGAAGACGAGCCATTCCTGGCTCTGGGAACCCCAAGTAGTTGGGACCTAAATGAAATTCTCCGCTCTGAACGTGCTACCACTCAGCTAGACGAATCCTCCCAAAGACAAATCATAGTTAACAAGGGGGCCCGGGGATCACACCCTCCAATGCAATGCTGTTGTTGCAGTGTTCTTATGGCCCCCAATGCACCCCTCCCCCAACATCTTTCCTCCGAGGCATTTGCCATCTTTTTCTTCTTTATTTTTTAGTAGTGGCCTCCCAGTGTCATTAAGCAGGTCAGAGGTCACTGGTCTAGAAATTGACACACTTGACCCATTTCCTTTCTGCCCTGGACCTTGAGTCTGGACCCTGCTCCCCCAGGGACCATGTGGAGGGCTTGAAGCCGAGTCTTCAGTCCTTTCTTCCCATGAGGTATATAATTCGATATTTATTGCCTCTCTCCCCAACAAGGTCTATGGTGCCACTGGGATCCATTCGGTAAAGAATGCTGATCCCCTTTATGAATTTTTGATGGTGGAGGAGGAGCGTTTGAGGCCACTGGGGGACCTTGTGAAATGGAAATGTTTTTTCTTTTTGATCTCTCTCTCCCTTACTTACTCTCTTTCTTTTCTTAATTTAAAGACACACATACCATGGTGGCAGGGCCTGAACTTCCCTGAATGTAATAAGTGTGTAGGATCTTTGTAAGAAAGCAGAATCACAGCGCTTTAAAGCCACAGCCCCAGACACCCCCTCTTCTATATCTATCTAACTCTGTTTATGAGAACCATGGAAACTTCATTCAAGAAAAGAAAAGTGTGAGCCAAAAACACAAAAAATTAAAAATAAAACAAAGCAACAAACGAGAGTCACTCTGGAGTGGGAGAGGATAAATGATGCCCCCCAAGCCTGCCCCCAAGCCCAGTTGTTCCTTTTTTGGTGGTCTGAGGGGGTAGGGCTCCAGGGACAGGGAGAGTCAGGGTCTGTATTTCATTGCTGAGAATTTGACAGCTACAGTGCAAAGCGATACAGTCCTGCTTTTTATTAGCCTGTGTGAGTCCAACACAGAACGAAGTTTTTTTTTTTTTTTTTTTCATTTTTTTAGAGGTAGAAGTTTTTGCCAAACTATGAGATGATTTAACCACAATTTCCTTCCTGGATTTTTTTTTTTTTCCAGAGGGGGAGGGAATGCTTGGGTGGGTGTTATTGTTTAATAAGATTTACACAGGGTCTCTGTTTTGTGGCCGGAACAGCCTTTCATGCCCTTTATCTGTACTGGGATTTCAGCTGGGTTTTTATTTTGGTGGCATATGGCCCATCGTATCATAAAAAGAGACGAACCATTCAGATTTAATTTAAGCGGCTAAGGACGTCAGAAGGGCTTCGAGGGGAGCCTGTACCTGAGCTTTCATTTATTTAAAAAAAAAAATTGTGCAGAGAAGTTGAGAAGGTGACTTTTGGAATTAGTTTGGTTTGGAGGCATTAAGTCCCAGATCAAGGGAGAAGGTCAATTTGAAAGTTTGGGATATATGCCAGCTTTGCTCGCTCTTTTATTGGAGAATTGCCTGTGGGGCCTTTCAAAGTATCTGCCCTTCAGGGGTTCTGCTTTCCACCTGCTTCCCCCTTGAACGGGGAGATGGGGCTTTTAGAAATATGACGCAGCACGCCACGGCCATCTCCTGATCCAGGCACCACGTGGCAGGACACAGTGTGGCTTGGGGGCTAAGGGAGAGGCTGGGTCTGCAGCTGGCACCCAGAGCCTGTCCGGCCCGGGGACTGCTCCTTAGTCTAGCACGCCTTTCCCTCCTAGGACATGGCCCACCTGGCCTCCAACCCCCGCCACCAGCAGCTTTCCCAAATCATTTACTCTCATTTTACTCTGAATCGCTGTCATGGAGAAGATGACTTGTGCCTCTGAGGGATAGAGGCAGACAGTGGCTGGTCAGGGTTTTGTGGGATGTGGGTGTGAAACTCACAGGACGAGCAGAGAGAGGTTTGTGCCACGACCCAGGGAACTCACTATCACTCTCTCGGTGGATCCTTGGTGGTGGCACTTATGTATCCACACAAAGACAGGTTCAGAACAGATACTCCAAGAATTGTTCACGGCACAAGATCAAAGGTGCTGTAGGGTTTGAGCAGCCTGTTTCTCAGCCGGAAGCTACCGCAAGTGTTAGAGTGAAATCTGCCTCCTGGCCTCAGACCTGGTATCTACCTTCTAAGTGTCTAAGTGTCTAAGAAGCATCCTCAGCATCGTCTTCTAAAAGCTTCCGTTACTACATGAATTGTGTCCACTGTGCACTGGATCGCCCCCTTGGTATTGCTGCTAATTAACTGTAATGACAGCATTCGCTGCTACACCATGTGTAGAAGGGAGGTGCCCTGGCTGTGTGTCCTTGGGCAAAGCCTTGCCATGGGAAGGGGTGGGGTTCAAGTTCACCGGTTCTGAACTTCCAGTGTATGTTTCTCTTTGACCCACTTGGGCCTCAGGAGGCTGCTGCCCTCTTTTCTTTAGCTACAAGATACGGCTCAGCTCCTACCATGGCTGTGTTGCCCCTCACCTCCATCATGGAGTGACCAGGAGGATCCCGGCCACTCTCGGTGACAGCTGCCAATAGCGTTCTTGATTTATTTGCAGCAACTTGAAGATCCGCTTGCTGCTAACAGCCATCTTGATGGGAAACAGCGCTGTAATTGCTTGGGGAGAAAGGCAGGCGTTTAGCAGTCATAAAAGAAAAGCTGCCTTTCACAAAGACCAAATGCCGCCGCTCGCCTTCCATGTGGCCGTCTCATTTTCCTCTTGCGAGGCCTGCCCGCCAACCACCAAGGTGGGTTGGAGGGTGTCCCCCAACTTTTTAATCCTCTCCATGCTTAAACTGGGGGTTTGAGTGCTTTTCTTCCCCTCCTCTTGAGGGAGGCTGAGCGCGTGGGCTGGAGGCTGCAGCATTCAGTGCGTGTTTTCTGGGGCTTCCAATGTGACGAGAGTCCGGTGACAGGAGCTCCTGATGGGCTCGGGGGCTGCCCAGTGGCCTGTGACCACAGTTGATCAGCTGGGGGCTCCCAGTATTCTCTCTCTACCTCTTCAAAGTGACAAAGCAACCCAAGACAGGAAAGGCCAAACCAAACCAAAAACCTAGCTGGAGGGGAAATTTAAAAAAAAATTATCTTTAATTTCATTCCCTCCTGTGAGTATCACAGAGGTAGCATCCTCCCCACATGGTCTCCATTATCTTCCATCTCTGTCCACCATCCCCATCTCACCTTATATTTCTGGAGCCCCGAAACATGTGTCTTTGACATGTGTCATGAAGGAAGCTGTCGGCCAATAGCGTTTGCAGTTCTGCACTTTGGGTAAAGAAGGGAAAAATGGACTCAAATCGAAGGACCCTGTCTGTGCCAGAGGTGGGGAAGGGCTGTGACTCCCTTGTGCATGAACAAAGGCATAACCAGCGAGGTGGAGTTAGGTGCTTTCTCCAGGCCCCTGACCTCCTTTCTGTTTCCTTCTTTCCCCTTTTCTGTTGTGGTCCAAACATAGCTGGTGGCCAGAGAGAGAACTGAAGGCTTGGAGACCTGGCAAATCCATCATCACTCATTCTGCATTGACTGAGTGCCCTTCTGCATGTGGGTGCTACCCCAGACAATGTACAGAATCACACGCCCTGCCCTTTTATTGGGGGGAGGAAGCTTGTGTTGGAGTGAGAAATTAGCCAGGCTGAGATGTTGGTGCTCTGTCCAGGATTAAGTAAGATAGCCTCGTGGAAGGCCTTGGCATGGGCCACGTGTCTAAGAATGTTAGACCTGAGTGTGCACCCTCTCCCGAGCCATCACCTCGGGTGCTTTCTGCCTTGTGCAGAGGGGCCTGATGGTCAGAGATTCATGCCAGCGAGCCAGGGCAGGCTCTGGGTTTGGAAATGCCTCTTTGCTGTATTCCCTAATCAGATCTCAGTCAGATAACAGCTCAGACCTGGGAACATGAGATTTTAATGTGAAATGAATAAGTACCCTGAGACTGAAGCTTGTCACTGCAGCGCATCTGGAATCACTTACAGCTGGGTAAATTCACTGGGAGCTGCAACTCAAGTGAACATGGGGTTTAAAAGGAGGCACACAGCGCGTTCCTTTTAATGTCTAAACAATCTGATGTTGACAAGCCTTTCACATTAACCCCAAAGTGGCAAAGTTTAAACCCTTTATTATCCGATTCAGTCTGGCAAATCATTTAGAGGCTTAAGAGTCCATATTTACAGGGAAAAGGCCAATCTTCTTTTTTTTTTTTTTTTGGTCTTTTCTCTCTTTTTTTTTTTTTTTTCAAAGCAAGCACCACTAATGTATGCACAGTTATGTTTACTTGAAAGGTTTAAAAGACCTTCAGCATGAAGTGAGACTCAGGCTAAAAGTTGACTTTCTTTCCTTTTTTTTTGTCCAGGAAGCCCCTAATCTCTTTTTAGCACACAAAAGGCATGAACATTCCAAACCCTGGAAACTGTATCAGATTAACAAATAAGTAGAGAAGAAATAGAGGAAATCGTTTCCAAATATTATTAGTCTTCAGTAGAAATATATTGTATCTTGGCAGCTAACTCTAACTCTGTGTCATTTTCCTAAGGTTTTGCCCAGAACATTACAAATTATTCTAAAGATGGTGAATGGTAGTTTGCGTTCTATAGGGGACTCACAAAATATTATGAAAGTTAGAAAGCTTAACAGTTGAGCACTGCTTAATAACCATCTATGGGACCTCGTGCCAAATTGGCAAAATTGCAGGAATCTCCATTATAACATGAAAAAGAACATGGGAAAAAAGTTGCAAGTGGTTTTTGAGAACTAGATTTTAATAATAATTTAATAATTTTAACCACATCCTTTAAAAGCACTGAAGACATTTTAATTCATTTTCATAAAAATCATGATGCAACAGGGTTGCAGTTTTAATTTTCATCTGAGGAGAGTTTTCATGTAATTGAATTTACTATTGTTTTATTTGCAAGAAGACCCAAACCTAAGAACATGGTAACTCTGACTCATTCTGTGGAAGGAATTCTCTGGATAATTTTGGCATTGGTTTCAATCCTATCGAAGGAGCTCATAAAGATTAACACTGCAGCATAATTTTGACCACAGCTGTTCATCCTTTAGATGTAATTTTTAACTTTCCTTTGGCAGCTGTGCAAATTCAGGACTGAAATCACCAGTCACCAGCTCCGCTCAAACAGAATTTTCAGATTCTGTGATTACTTTCTGCCTATTAACCCTCTTCGGTCATTGTGTATACAATGACAGTTTTCATGAATCAAGAGAAGTCTGAATTACTGTGGAAATGAAAAGAAAACTTTTTTTTTTTCTTTAAATGATGCTTGGAAATGTAAACGCTCTACTCGCTGAACCTAATCCTGTAATTTTGGCTTAGGTAAGAAAAAAATGAAGGCATCTTAGAATCTTGCTGATATAAAAAATATATACAAATATATAACACATACAAAATATATGTCTTGTTTACATAAAAATATAGAGCACAATTTTAAAAAATGAAATAAAAACCAGACTGTGTATTTCAAATATTTCATTTAATAAAGCCAGTGTGTATGATTGCCTATTAATACTCTGTAGGGCATATTACTTAACTTATGAATGCTTGGGTGTCTATTATAACCCTGTCACATTATTGAACCAGTAAAATATTTGCATCTGAATTTTATCATAAAGAAGCAGTGGGAAAGCCATCTGATATTGCTTCCATGTTTGCCTACATAACCTTATACGCCCGTGGAGTGTTTTCTGGGACCTAACTGAGTCTGTACCAACTCTACTTCAGTGAGAAGGAAACCTCTAAGGCCCTTTCAGTTTTGCATGATGTAAACTGCTGTAAAATTTGAAACATGTATCGTTTCTTTCATTTTCCCCTGTAGTCCCTGCTTGCGGAGTTGAGCAGAAGATGTAAATTTCAGTTCAGCCCAGTAGTTCCTGTGTTAACAGAAGCTTCCGAGACCATGATGTAAAGTTTCATTTTTATGTTTTCTAACCTGGGCACGTGGTGTTTAAGGCAGAGAGGACTTAGAGCAGAGTTTAGGACTGCTGTCACTTGGTCGTGTCTCTGATTAATCTTCGGGCTTTGTGTGTCTGATAGAAAACAACAACAGAAAGGTATCGCTTCCTTGAGAAATGGATGTCGGCTAGTAACGAGCAGGGCAGAGCGCCCGGTAGCATGATTGCTCAGAGATCTTTGGGGAATACTGGTGCCGTGACCCTGCTGGCCCTCAAAGTGCTGAGTGTGGAAAATGGGAAGTCTCCCTGGACCTCAAAATGCACAAGATGTCAGAAAAATGTAGCTCTTGGAAAACTGTAGTTTTTGGCTGGGGTGGGAGCGGAGAGTGGAGGGGTGGAGAGAGAGACGCAGGGGCTTATAATATTTTACAGCTCAGGTCCTGCTTACTTTACTGTTCAGATACATGTGTGTTGTTAGATATGTATTTCTAAAATATTAATTAGAATGCATATTTAAAGGTGTTCCATTGCATAGCAGATTTCTAAGCCAGTTGTTTGTTTAGTTCACACAACCTTCAGAGGTCAAACTAAGACCTCACTCCGTTTTTGGCTCTAGCCACTAGCTATTCTCCAAATCAGAGATCTTCCCCAACAGGGATAAGGGTGGAGGTGTTCACTTTGATAACTAGGGTATTTTTCCTAGTTATCTCAGCTTGAAGCAAGTACAAGGGGATGCACCGGGCTTTGATCACATTTCTTATGTACTCTTGTTTTCTGGGGATGGTCAGGCTTGCAAAATGAAGTCTCTGGTTGCTCAGACCACAAGTGGGGTGATGGACAATGAGTGGGAGGTGCTGGCAAGAGCACTCGATGAGGAATTCAGGTAACGGGTCTTGCCCATTCCATCTGGGGCCTGTGCCAGTTTACCTGGGCATTCAGTGAGCTTATCTGCAAAATCGGAGTCGAACAACATGATCTCACCTGCCTTTTCCTTCTCTGAAGTTCTCATCTCTAGCAAGAATTTAGAATCTCTCATTTCTCTTTGGAACTCTCATAAAGAGACAGAGATAAGGTACTCAGACCTTTACCTTCCTGGGAAAGGAATAGAGCTCTGTCCATCTCCTAATGCAAGTGAGAAACTTCTGTGAGCTTCTAGGAGGTAAAACGATCTAACCACACAGACAGATATGAAGATGGAAATGGAGAGATTTGAGAGTTTTTTTTTTTTTTTTTAATCTGCTTGAATGGAAATAGAGCTCCCACTTTTTTTTTTAAGTTAAACTTGTTTCCTCAGTGATTTTACATACCGTTGGAAATATCACCTTCTCCTAAGTAAATTTTCAAAGGGAAGTCAAAACACTGCTTAACAGAAACAGGATCTGCTATGCAGTCAAGCCCGCTGAATGTGGAAGGAAACAAGATTCAGCCGGTAAATATGGTCTAAATTAGAACACCGTCAAAAAGCACTGAAATGGCATAAATAATATTCTGTTTGGAGGACCCAAGTGGGGTAGGGGAGAGAAAAGTACTTAACCAAAAAGAATGGAATCAGCATTTAAAACTCCTTAAATACCTATTTTAGTGTTTACTTTTTTTTTTTTTTCAAGTCTGCCCAGGTTCATATTTACCTGAGAGACCAATTGGCACCAAAGCATGGCCTCAGTCTCCCAGGTAAATAACAAACACTTTGCAGATTGCCCGCCTATTTGTGTTTCATATTCTGGAAACGGCAGGCCTCTGGGTAGAAGCTCACAGAAGAAAGGAGCATGAAGACGTGCCTCCAAGTTAGAGCGCAGGGTGGAGCGTGCAGAGGAGAGGGTACCAGAAACCCCTACTCTTGGAGCTGCGGGCACAGGGGGCAGATTTTGAAGTGTAAGGCAAGCTCAGACATGATTTATGAAAAAGGTGATGTGAAAAACAAGACTCAAACTGCATTCTATTACGTACTGTATATGTTTATTTTTTATAAGACGGTGTGTGTGTGTGTGCTCAGTCATGTTGGACTCTTTGCAACTCCATGGACTGTAGCCCACCAGGCTCCTCTGTCCATGGGATTTTCCAGGCAAGAGTATTGGAGTGGGTTGCCATTTCCTTCTCCAGGGGATCTTCTGGACCCAGGGATTGAACCTATGTCTCCTGCATTGGCGGGCAGATTCTTTACCTCTGAGTCACCCGGGAATAGCCTCTCCTAATCATTGTTTAAAACTCGCACACCTTGTGGATTCTGTGATTTTGCACATCCCTTGCACCCTTGGCCCCCTCCCCTGCCACATATCCTGTTGGTGGTAGCCCAAGAGGTGCCAAAGAAGGCTGGACCCTGGTGCTGGATCCACCCCCTCCCTTGTGTGACCTTGAGCCTCGAGTGCATCTCTTTTCCTCTCTGGCCTTTTTTTGTCCATATGTAAAGTGAGAGGTGGGTTGTATGGAGGAAGTTTCCGTAGTTTCTTAAATCTTTTCTAGCTCTGATATCCTATGAAGTAATCCATGAATTCTGTGTCCAGGTTGAAAATCTTATGCACTCATCAGCTGCTCGCCTGGATTCCAAAGTTTTATTCCACTCATGACAGATGTGGGTATCTGACCCTCCCAGACTGTGCTCCCCCCACTCCACAGATACCACCCCATCACCTCACAAAGGAATGCACTGCTTATTAGGGAAAGTCAAGTTGGAGTGGGATGTTGGGGGAGCTCTTTTGACCTCAGACTGATGGAGAGCGATTGCCCCTCCCTCTGACTGTGGTCTTGGGTGGATCAAATTTGTATTTTTCAGCTCATCCTCAGGCCCCAAGAAGGAAGGGACTCGAGACCCATGACTCTCCCCTCTTTATTGTGCAGCCAAATTTTTCCCTTTGCATTCCCTTTCGAGGGAACAACCTCTGCCTCCTCACTACTCAGCATCCTTGGCCCTTGTCAGCTGCAGCCAGCTCGGCCACTCTCTTGCAGAGCACTAACCTTTTGATTTAACTTTATTTGCCACAGCAGGACGATCACCAAAAAGGGAACAATACGCACTCGCCATCTGGCCTGGCCGCCCGAGGCGCCTCAAATAGCCAAGGGTCCTCTGAGGGGCCGCTGTGAGCGGCCACTGCCTTCCCACCAGCTTCCCTAGATGGGTGCCCTGTTTTTGTTTTTTTGCAAATCAACCTTTTAAAATCCAGATACAGGCTACAGTCAGTGACTCAGAAAACCATAAATAATACAGCAGGCTTTGCTCAAGAAAAAAAAAAAAACAACAAAAACAAACCGCAAAACCAGAAAAAGGTGTATCTACATTATACTTAGCTGGTAACAAGTCGAAGATAAGTTTTTTTTTTTTCTTTTTTTCTGGTGACCCTTAAGCAAGTGTGACAGGCATTAACCTATCAATATTAGTGAGTGATTTAAAATACCAACCAACATTTGCCTGCAATAATTTCTGTTGTAAACGACTCCTTCTGGGCCCTCCTACCAATAATTCAGTGCTCATAAATCAGAACCCAGAGTGCGTTGCTTCTCTCTCTCTTGCCCTGGGCTATTCTTGACGTCTTTTTTTCTAGGGGGGAATCTGGAATCCATTCACATCGCATTTCCCTCCTTCTCTGCGGCCGTCTTCGTATGGGGCATTAAGAGGGAGCTCACGTCTGCAAAATGAGACGAACCTCACGCCCCACACTGCCTTGTTCTGGTGACAGGAGGCTCCGGCTTTCTTTTTCATCACGCTTTCTGGACTCATGATCCAAGAGTCAGACTAGCTCCTAGTGGAAAGGATTCTTTCCAGATCCTTCCACATTAGATGGCAGCAGGGAAGGTCCACACCAAGATGGAGATTTTACTTATGTTAAGAACAGTGGAAGGTAAAGGTTTTTAATTTTAGGAGAGGTATGAGGTGGGGGGACCCCTGACGGTGGTCAGGAAACACAGGGAAGTGATCAGTAATAGAAAGTTCTGGATGAGAATACCAACCCAGCCTGAACCCCCAGGCTTCAGTTTTGCAGCCTGCTTGGGTAACTCCTGACCCACATTTCGGCCCACAGAGGCAGCTTGGGTCCACACAGGCAACCAAATAAAATACCCGCTTCCAGCAAGGTAATTTCTTCAGAGTTAAAAGATTTATTAGGGGAGCCTGAAGAGTAGGGAGGGGGGTGTTGGGGAGGGACCAAGACCCATCTGGTTTGTTGTGGGTCTTTTTTTATTAGAAGGGAGAAAAAAAAACCCTGCTCTGTGGGTTCATATGTCTAAGGAGAGCTCAATTAAAGTTATTTGCTGGAGCTTAAAATATGCCCGCACCTGCTTCAGCGCCAGGCTGGGAGAGCCACACTCGCTCCCAGAGGCGGAGCAGATGAAGGCTCCTGTGTTGGGTGGGGGGAGGATGAAAGAGCTGGGTACTGCGTTTCACTTATGCGTTGGCTCCACTTCAGGATGGGAGAGTCAGAGACCAACCTGGAGGCAGCTTCCTGCTTTACCTGGAAACCTGGGCCTCTGGCCTGGTCTGACCAGGGACCCAAAGGGATCTTCTCTTTGGAAAGCTGGCCAGAAAGGATGGAACCAGAAGAGAGAGTGATCTGGAAGGGATGTCTTACCCATGTCACTTGCCTCTGTGTGGCTACTTCCTTCTTGATAATGGGAAGAGAATAAAGTCTGTTTCAAAGTCTTGTTGTGAGGATAATAAATAATAATGGCCCACATTCATTGAGCATTTGCTACATATTAGGCACCAGACTAAGCCTGTTTTACACATCACCCTGTTGGATTTTTACCGCAACCCTAAGTAAGAGGTAATGTCGTCATGCACGTTTTATAGATGAGCGAAGTGGTGCCAGGAGAGATGAAATTCCTTGCCCATGGTTACTCAGCAACCCAGATTTGTCTGACTCTGAAGCCTGAGCTTTTAAGTGTGTGCTGTGCTCAGTCATGTCCGACTCTTTGCGACCCTACTGACTATAGCTCTCCAGGCTTCCCTGTCCATGGGATTTCTCAGGCAAGAACACTGGAGTGGGTTGCCATGCCCTCCTCCAAAATATTTTCCCCACCCAGGGATCAAACCTGCGTCTCTTGCATCTCCTGCACTGGCAGGCAGGTTCTTTACAACTCACGCCACCTGGGAAGCCCCCATACTACACTTGATCTTAGCCAAAAGGCCAAGAAGCGATGAGATTCGTGGGTAAAAAAGATCTTCCAAATAACATGGCAGTGACACACATTTGCTGTGTCCTGAGACGTTCTCTGGTTCTCATTTAAGGTGTCCTCTTCTCCTGACAGTCTGTTTAGAAACTGTCTTCCCAGAATGGGGGCTCCACACAATTGATACCGTATTTCCTGCCAGTCATAAATGAGCTCCAGGCCTGGTGGGATTGAGAGGGGTCCATAGCCCCTCACCTGCCTTCAGAAGCACAGGTGATTGGTTTCAGAGTCTCCTTCCTAGCTCACATGGTTGATGTTTTCTGTTTTTTTTAAAGATCATTTCTGATTCCTAGGATGCCCAGCAGAAACAGAGCTACTTTTAGACACCAGGGAAGCCATTCATATATGAGACAGAGAAGAATTTGTTAACTTTCAGTGACAAATTTTGTTGTTAATCAGACTTGAACCTACATCTTTTTAGACAATTCTTTATTGTTGAAGGTTTGATTTTAGGATAACCTCAGGCAGAATCCAGGGGCCAGTGACCATAATCTCTATTGAAAGGGGACATTTGGGATCATGTGACTTACTGAGATTCATAAGTAGCTCTCAGGCACCCTTTCACTAAATAGCCCACCAGTGTCCAGAAGAATTACCATCTGCAGCCTACATATTGTGTTGGCCAAAAAATTCATTTGAGTTTTTCCTCTAAGGGTGGTACACGAAAACCTGAATTAACTTTTTGGCCAAACCATATATATATTTATCCCAGGTGATGCTAGTGCTAGAGAACCCACCTGCCAATGCTGGTAGACGTGAGACTGGAGTTCGAGTCCTGGGTCGGGAAGGTCCCCTGGAGGAGGGCATGGCAACCCACCAGTATTCTTGTCTGGAGAATCCCCATGCAGTCCATAGGGTTACACAGAGTCTGACACAACTGAGCGACTAAGCACACACCCATCTATGTAGCTATCCATTGCAGCTTGTCCATGATCACTTCTCCCATCCGCTGTTGATATTGACTTAAGAAACTGTATATATGCAGGGGTGGTGTCTGGGAAGGTTATCTATTGACAGATCACAGGAAAACATCTCTGGCCAACCACGTGCCGGGAATGGCCTCAGGCTCCTGGTAGCTTCACTGTCTTCTCCTGGAAAACTCCTCTTTGTCTTCTTGTGCACTGCAGCATGCTGACTGTCTGGGCTGGCCTTGCTTTATCAACTTTCTCATCACTCAGGAGTCAAGAAGGGTGAAGCCACAGGAAGGAGGGGAATAGGATAGGTCTTTTCTCATGCACAGAGGGAGGAGATGGGCCAAGGCAATTTCTCATCCAAATGTGGAGAAAGGAGACTTGCCTGGTGATTCAGTGGTTAAGAATCTGCCTTCCAATGCAGGGGACACAAGTTTGATCCTTGGTCAGGAAAGTAAATCCCACATGCCTCGGGCAATGAAGCCCACACACTGCAACTAAAGAAAGCCTGAATGCTGCAGTGAAGACCCAGCTCTGCCTAAAAAAAAGATGATGAGAAAGAATTCTGTTTGTTCACAAGGACAGCTCGGAAATCTCCACATAACGGAATATAGCTCTCATGTAGTTTGCAGCAAAACTCTCAGACTGCAGTTACTCTCTTGAAGTCCCTGTTCTCTTTCTTTTTACCTAGATTGATGTTTTGTTGTTTGGTAAATGGGTGGGTGGGGACAAAGTCCAGGAAGTGCTTCCCTCAGGGTCCCAGGGTCTCCTGGAAACAGGCTTGGGCTGGGAAGAGAGTGGAGGGAAAACAGTGCCTACACCACAGTGCTACACTTGGCTTTCTCCATTTGTTTTCAGTTTATTTGAATGGGGAAAAAATGGCAGTTTTCAGTCCCTTATGTCAGATATGCCAGTTCTCATCTTGCCAGGCTATGCATAAAACCCTCCAGAATCCTCATTGCAAAGATGTTGCTGCCCCTCAGGCCTCAGTCTTTGAGCAAAAGCCCTCTTTCCCTTTGAGAAGGAGCCAGCCCAACTTGGAGTGGGGTAGAATGGGTACCCATGTCTGGGTTGTAGGAGTTCCCCACCCTTATTTCCCTTTGGCTTCTTTCGCCTTGCACAGTTTCAACCTCCTCCCCAAATGGTCAGTTAGGGAGGTGGCAGGGCTCCTCCACAATTAGTCATTCATTTCTTTGGCCACACCTCGTGGCTTGTGGGATCTTAGTTCCCTGACCAGAGATCAAACCTGAGTCCCCTGTATTGGAAGCTCAGAGTCTGTTTTTTTGAGTCTTGTTTGTCCTGGGTCTTATTTGCTGCATGGGCTTTTCTCCAGTTGTGGTAAGCAGGGGCTACTCTCTAGCTGTGGTGCGCGGGCTTCTCATTTCTGTGCTTTCCCTTGTTGCAGAGCATGGGCTTAATAGTTGTGGCTCCCAGGCTTAGTTGCTCTGTGGCATGTGGGATCTTCCCGGACCAGGGATCGCACCTGTGTCTCCTGCATTGGCAGGCGGGTTCTTCACCAGTGAGCCACTGGGGAAGTCCCTGGGAAGCTCAGAGTCTTAAGCACTGGACTGCCAGGGAAGTCCCCACAATTAGTCACTTTCGAATGAGTCTTGCTGTGTCAGTTGCAGTCAGTGTAGCTAAGGACAGGGGACCCTTCGCTAAAGCCTGTCAGAGGGCATCACAGCCATGCCGCTCTCCGTCTGGGATAGACCGCTGGGGTTCCCTCTGCTTTGTCTGATCTGATTCGTCTGTTTGCCATTCAGATAAATTTCAAGTAAATGCCCTCCCATCCCCACCTGCTGAGGTGGGACGGTGGACAGAAGAAGTGACTTTTAAGCCCTACAGTGAGTTTATGGATGGGATGGGGAGGGAAGTGGATCCCTTTCAGCAGAGGACTCTAATGTCCTCTGGTGGCCTTAATAGCAGTTCTCTGTCCTGTGTTTTTAGTTAGAATGGTAAGAATCAAACTACCGACACTTTTTGAGTTGGTACACTCGCTGATGTCTGTCCTCTTGTGACAAATAGGATTTCTCCCCCAGTGTAGGCTCAGCTTTGAGGCATTTTCTTTTCACTCCATATATTACTTTTGGCAACTGAGGAAAATAAATAGAACTCTCAGTCTCCAAAGACGTACACCTTTCCACATACCCTGGAGCTGTTTTCAGTGTTGTCCTTGCTGGGTGGAGAGAGAGGCAAGATGAGATGGAAACTATGCAGAATCTTCATCGACACAAAGCCATTGAAGATGGGGTCTATCGGTGTGTGCTTTTAATGTTGCTGAACCAAATATGTTACACTGGGTCTTTATAGACTGAGTAAGTACTCCGACTTCCAACAAAGTAAACCAAAGTAAACGTCACTCTTATGGGAAATAAAATTCCCTGTGGTTAGGGGCAGGGCTGTGATTAATTCAGTGGCAATGAAAAGACCATGAAAATAGAGTAAGATTTTTGACTCTGTCTGCAAAACAATGTGATATCTGCCATAGATACACACATGTATATAATGTGTGTGTGTGTATAGATTTATATATAGTGAAAGTGAAAGCGTTAGTCATTTGGTTGTGTCTAACTCTTTGCAACCCCATGGACTGTAGCCCGCCAGGCTTCTCTGTCCTTGAGTTTTCCCAGGCAACGATACTAGAATGGTTGCCATTTCCTCCTCCAGGGGATCTTTCCAACCCAGGAATCAAACACAGGCCTCCTGCATTGCAGAAGGATTCTTTACCATCTGAGCTACCAGGGAAGCCCATATAATTTAATTCCAAATGATGGGTGGTGGGAAAGGAATTAGTGCTTCTCATATTTAATTATAAATTAATGTACTGATGCTCTAGGTATCATTTCTCCATCAATTATTAATACTGACCTCACTACAGAAATCAGTAAGGAAAAGAGAGTGAGAAAAATCAGCATTGCAGAGCTAAGGACCAAGCTTCTGTGTGTGTGTGTGTGTACAACTCAGTTTACCTTTACAACCATTATCTACTGAACTGGAGATTTCTCAGAGCTCTTTTGGACTGCAGCCTTGCCCAGAGTGCATGCTTTCCTAATGTGCATTTTAACGTTAAATGATTTTTAATATTCTACATATGGTTTCATGGTTTCCAGTCTCTTCTCTGGGAATGAACAGGACTGTGGTATTATGATGAATAGTGGACTGTGTCCAGGACACCCACTTACTTCCCTGCATATCAAACATGTGCTGCTCCCATTAAACACAGGGCTGTCTCTTGAGATTACAGTTGTCCTATCTAATCCAGTCCTGTTTTGTTCCCTCGACTCGATTGAGAAGGATACATTGTTCTCATACATTCTCCCTTTAATTAAATGCAGTAGATATGTCACGTCTATGAAATAATCCAGGTCTGTTTTCACATCTGCGGACATTTTCTCCTCCTCTCCTTCCATTTGGCTTCTTGGAAAGAAAACCAAATTTAAATGTATACTTGGATTAATTGATGGGTGCTATGCAATTTTCCAGGACAGTTTAGATAGGATCTTAATTTTTTTTTTTGGTTTCTAATTGCAACAGAATGTTCTCTGTCACTGCTCTTTGCAGACACTCACCAAAGCCTTCATCATCCATGTCCAGCGATTGGTTTGAACACAGCAATATTCTCATTCAGGTTGGTTCATCCAAGTTCACTTCTACCTCCGTGGGTGCTGGGGTTTACAAGAGAACTTTTGAGTGTGGAGGTCTGCTGGTCTGTGCTTTAAGTTTTAATTGCTGGGGGAGTGATTTGTTAATTGATCCTCTTGATATAAAGTACTGGCAGGACTTTTCTAGGTATGTAGCACTTGCTTTCTTCATCATCAGCAAGGAAACCTGATATCTGGGAAAATTCTCCATTCAATTATAATTTTAAAATACTGGAGTAAACTCCTAGCAATTCACAAGAGGCTAAACTAGAGCCCCATTAGAAGGGTACTACAAGTAAACATTATTAATTATAAAAAATTGCCTAAATTAGATTTTTTTCACACCTGCTTCTTGCTTAATTAGCTAGCAATCCACATATTCCATTCGGTTGAACTCTTACTATTTATTCAAGCATACTTGACATTAACATACTGTTTGATGTTTGATATACTCAGTTTTAATTTAACCACATGACAACAAATGGTGTTTATGAAACACCAGTGAGCTGGAAAAATACCCTGTATTGGAGATGCACATGGGACTGAATAGAGGATTTTTCTCTAGGAAGATCTGGAAGGCAGTAAGAAAATGAGAGTCTCATTTTAAAAAATTTTCCTTTTTTCGTTCCTATTTTCTATTATACCCCTCTGTGGAGCTTTGGAAGAACCTAAAAGACACTACCAGTCTGTGTATGATGCAATATATCCTTGATAACATTGATGATAGAAGAAGTATTGTCCACATATTGGTACTTGGGGATGATCTTACAGACCTGCTCTCATATTAAATGGCCACACCCTGGCCATTCTTTAGGGATTTAGGAAGACAGCAGGAACATGAAGATCTTACAGGTAAATGGGGCTATCTAGTGTCAAGGAGGAGAAAGTCTTGACCTTCAGTAGCTAGTCATTTTCCTAGGTCTTGGTTAAGCCAAGGTGACCATGTGATTTCTCCCAGGGGAACCTGGAACTGAGCATCTCCCCCCATACTGATCTTACACTTGAGAGTCCAAAGTCATGCCCTTTAAAGTTGTATAAACAACAGGAATGGGTTAGACAAGTTTAACATCGACCTGCCAGCAAAGACCTTGAATTAGTTTGTTTCCCACATATAATTGGGTTTAATCCTTCAACTTTCCCCCTGCTCCTCCCACGAGCCCCAAACAGTGACGGAGTCCTGGTTGTGATTCTTATCAGCCACTTTGTAACACGAGTGCCTTGCAATCTAGTGATGAAATGCAACTCAGAAAACCCCTGGGGGCCGAGAGACAAAAGAGAAAATCGTCTCCATAATGTATCGATTCTGACTAATGACATCACTTGTTGTAGGGGATTCAGATTGATAGCCCCTGGCCTGTCTCCAGTGAGACACCATTTTACATCTGACTCTGATCAAACCGTCTGTAAATCATTTTGAACTTGGGTTCTGTAGATTTTGTGTTCACACCATGGAACGAGGGCTTGGGTTTGACATCATTATTCTTCGTGGGGCTGTCTTTGTTTAAGAGTCACTTAAAGTTTTTGGCTCCTGGAGAATAGAGAAGCTTGTTAGCTGAGGAAAACATGTTGATGTCACACACTTGCAGATGTTTTTTTTTTTTTTTGGTCAGGCTGTGTGGATCCAGGAAAGTGCATGGCGTTCCCTGTGATAGATGGATGGCTTTGGGTTCAGAGGCCAGCTTCAGATATGTCAGGAGAATAGAAGCAGTCCAAAGGGGTTGCCATCTCTTGGGACTTGGCATATTTACATGAGGGTCAATGCTTCTTGCTTCTGAAGGGGCCTGTTATCTTGAGACTGACTTGATATCTGAGGCAACTGGGTACCTGGATACTGGCTGCATCAGAGGCCACCACCCCCAGCACCCTGAACTCATATTGCTCCCAACCGTCAAAGAGAGTGGATCTTGGGTAGGATTTGGAATAAAAAATTCACCCCTCCTCTCATTTTTCTGTTTTACCTTCATGTGTGGGGATACACTAATTCACAATATGGTTTGAATGGAGCAAGAAACAAATAGTATTTGTATTTGACATTCAAAAATGTGCATCCTTTCCCACCTTTGTTAATTATTTGTATTTAAATGTTGACTATTCCTTATGTCCAAACCATTTAGGCAGTGGGTGGAAGGACTTTTTTTGTGTGGGGGGAGGGGGCAGCATAGCCTGCGAGTTCTTAGTTCCCTGACCAGGAATCGAACTTGTGCCCCCTGCAGTTTAAGTGCAGAGTCTTAACCACTGGACCACCAGGGCGGTCCCTGGAAGGACATTTTAGAATTACACAAAACATGGTTGGCTTATACATTTTCTGAAGACAGTTTGGAGAAGGCAATGGCACCCCACTCCAGTACTCTTGCCTGGAAAATCCTATGGACGGAGGAACCCGGTAGGCTGTAGTCCATGGGGTCGCTAAGAGTCGGACACGACTGAGTGACTTCACTTTCACTTTTCACTTTCATGCATTGGAGAAGGAAATGGCAACCCACTCTAGTGTTCTTGCCTGGAGAATCCCGGGGATGGGGGAGACTGGTGGGCTGCCGTCTATGGGGTCGCACAGAGTCAGACACGACTGAAGTGACTTAGCAGCAGCAAAGACAGTTTGGATAGATTGTAATCTATAGAAAGTTAACAAAACGGGAGCTTTCAACTTGATAGGGGTAACGGTGAGTGTATTATCCATCTCAGGGAGCACATACGATACCATTTGGTTTACCTTCAACCCATTCCCAACTGTGGGCTCCTCTGGTGCATGGAGCCCTTCTGAAAGGACTCATTATTTTCTGTTCAGAGTTTAGAGCAATTTAGGAAAGCCAGCGAAATGAGAAAGAGTGTCCACGTTGTTGATAACTCAAAAGTATGATAAATAACAAATTATAAAATTAATTTAAATTGCTGCAGGGAAGTCGAATTCCTAACTTTTGATTACTTTGCATTGTAAACTTTCTCTTATAGAAAATTTCAAACACACCTAAAAGTGGGGAGAATAATATAATGAATCTTCATATATCCTGTCACCCAAGCTTATTTCATATATAGTCTAATGCTCTTTTTGAATTTTAGTTGTAACTTTCTGCTGTTTCTCTTTTTTCATCTGTACAACACAACACAGTATACATCTTTTGCCTCTTTTCCCACCACATGCAGAGAAGGCCATGCACCCCCACTCCAGTACTCTTGCCTGGAAAATCCCATGGATGGAGGAGCCTGCTGGGCTGCAGTCCATGAGGTCGCTAAGAGTCGGACACGACTGAGCGACTTCACTTTCACTTTTCACTTTCATGTGTTGGAGAAGGAAATGGCAACCCACACCAGTGTTCTTGCCTGGAGAATCCCAGGGACTGAGGAGCCTGGTAGGAGGCCATCTATGCGGTCGCACAGAGTCGGACATGACTGAAGTGACTTAGCAGCAGCAGCAGGAGTAAAAGATACCTTTTTGTTTTTGTTGTTTAGTTGCTAAGTTGTGTCCCACTTTTTGTGACCTCATGAACTGTTGCCCTACAGGCTCCTCTGTCCGTAGGATTTCCCAGGCAACAATACTGGAGTGGGTTGCCATTTCCTTCTCCAGAGGATCTTCCTGACCCAGGGATCGAACCCACGTCCCCTGCTGGGCAGGTGGATTCCTTACCACTGAGCTACCTGAGAAGCCAAAGATATCTTTAAGTGGATTTAATTAATTGTATATTATATTCTGGCCTTCTGAAGAGTCTACCAGTGATTCTTTACTGGTATAAAGAATCCTGACCAACCCAACAACACCAGCTCTCAGGAGATCTTTAAATGATGCTTTAGAGAATGGACAATGTCAAAGAGCAAAGGCTCTTGACTATGTAGAGTATTTTCAGAGGACCATTTCTTCTTTTATGGAGTCATCTCATGTGAGAAAGATCTATAGATATCCCTAACAAAGCAGAAAACTTGAAGTAAATTGAACCTTTCCAGTGGGGTTCATCCTGACTGTTGATAACCCCATAATTTTAACCCCTCATTCATTGATGACACTGGTGAGATCTGATGACTGTTTATTCTGACCATCAGTTTGTATATTTGTATGTGAGGTTAGTTTTCAGAGGCAGTGGTTTTGCTCTGTCTTTCATTGTTGGAACAACTGGCATCACTGCCTATTGTACAAGCTGGTTTTAGGGCCCCTCTGCCAAGCTGTGTGCAGAGAGCCCTAGCTGGCCGTGTGGTATGGACCTACTCCTTTCAGCGGGACTCCCACTTCTTTATTTGTGTTTGGCTGCACTGGGTCTTCGTTGCTATGCATGGGTTTTCTCTAGTTGTGGCCATCAGGGGCTACTTTCCAGTTGTGGTGGACTGGCTTAGCCACCCCATGGCATGTGGGATCTTCCCAGACCAGGGACTGAACTGGTGTCCCCTGCGTAGCAAGGCAGATTCTTAACTACTGGACTGCCAGTGAAGCACTCCCACTTCTTTTACTTATTTTTTGTTTG
Source organism: Bos taurus (assembly GCF_002263795.3). Taxonomy (NCBI): domain Eukaryota; kingdom Metazoa; phylum Chordata; class Mammalia; order Artiodactyla; family Bovidae; genus Bos; species Bos taurus. The sequence continues at coordinate 73,267,311 of NC_037335.1, read as the reverse complement.
TTTCAAATACTTTTAAATATAAATTTATTTATTTTAATTGGAGGCTAATTACTTTACAATATTGTATTGGTTTTGCCATACATCAACATGAATCCACCACAGGTATATATGTGTTCCCCATCCTGAACCTCTTCCCACCTCCCTCCCATACCATCCCTCTGGGTCATCCCAGTGCACCAGCCCCGAGCATCCTGTATCATGCATTGAACCTGGACTGGCAATTCGTTCATATTTCAATGCCATTCTCCCAAATCTCCTTGCCCTCTCCCACAGAGTCCAAAAGACTGTTCTATACATCTGTGTCTCTTTTGCTGTCTTGCATACAGGGTTATCGTTACCATCTTTCTAAATTCCATATATATGTGTTATACATACTGTATTGGCATACTTCTGGCTTACTTCACTCTGTATAATAGGCTCCAGCTTCATCCACCTCATTGGAACTGATTCAAATGTATTCTTTTTAATGGCTGAGTAATACTCCATTGTGTATATGTACCACAGCTTTCTTATCCATTCATCTGCTGATGGACATCTAGGTTCCTTCCATGTCCTGGCTATTGTAAACAGTGTTGTGATGAACATTGGGGTACACGTGTCTCTTTCAATTCTGGTTTCCTCAGTGTGTATGCCCAGAAGTCCCACTTCTTTTAGATAGGCTATCTAGGGACTTCCCTGGCGGTCCAGTGGTCAAGACTCCATGCTTCTGCAGGGGGCTCAGGTTCAATCCTTGCTTGGGGGAACTAGCATCCCATGTGGCACAGCCAAAAACACAGTGATAAAGTAAAATCATTAAAAAAAATAGGCTATCCATCTGAGACTTTCCTTCACTCAGAAACTCAAATGAGGTCATGATACTGAGTATTCTTACATCACTGAGCAAGGGCTGAATCTGCCCTCATGGTGCTGAGACCTCCAGGGTAGAGGAACAAAGTAAGGGTGGGGTGTTCATACTCTTGAGTTGGCAGTGAAGTTCTCCTTGATCCTCCCACCTTAAATGCTTGAAGATCATTGCTTCAGGGTAACAGATGAGTTGTGTATGTGCTCAGTCACTTAAGTCATGTCTGACTCTTTGTGACTGCATGGACTGTAGCACGCCAGTGTCTTCTGTCTATCGAATTTTCCAGGCAAGAATGCTGGAGTGGGTTTCCATTTCCATCTCCAGGGGATCTTCCCGAACCCAGGATTGAACCTGGGTTTCTTGTGTCTTCTATATTGGCAGGCAGATTCTTTACCACTAGTGCCACCTGGGAAGCCCTTTTGGAGACACATTTGCATCATAAAACCATGCAAGAAGGCCCCTTCCCTTTGCTCTCCTGAGAAGGGATATTATTACTATGCAAGTGGGAGAAAGAAAGTGTCCGAGAACAGTTGAGACTCTGTCAGATGAAAGTTTCCTCTTGGACACAACATGTTTTAAGTACAGCTTCAGAGAAGGAACACAGAGGAGGAGAATCTGATATCAGGAGACCAGAGAGCAGATGGACAAAGAACCTGGATGCAACAAGATTTTAGGAGGAGCTGCTCTGGAGTTTAGGGACTGCCTCTGAAACGGATGGGAGGAGAGATGACCAAGAACATTTGTGATGATGCATGGTCTTCTTTCCTCACTCCCTGATGACATTTGCTTCTGAGGCATCCCCACTCCTGACTTTCAACCCTTCTATTTTGGATACCATGTTTTAGATGGGACTGCAGAGATGGACTGCAGAGGATGAGTTGGTTGGTTAGCATCACCAATTCAATGAACATGAGTTTGAGCAAATTCCAGGAGATAGGGAGGGACAGGGAGGCCTGGTGCTACAGTTCATGGTGTTGCAAAGAGTCGGACATTACTGAGTGACTGAACAATGACAAGCAGAGATGGAATTCTTGGTGATGAAAGCCAGAGGGAAAGGAAGAGGGGCAGAACTTGGAGGTAGAGGTATTTGGAGGGATGGTGAATGGCTGTGGTGTGAAGGACCGAGATGGCAGCAAGCTGTGGCTTTTTAGGAAGAACAAAATAAAAAAACAAAACAAACTTCCCCAAACAACAGACTAGAATCAGTCCCACTGTGGGAAGAAAAATCTTGGTTAACTTTTCATACCACAACTCATTTGCTTGTAAAAACACATTTAAAACATGGGTTGTTCTCCTCCCCACCACCCTCCACCCTGCCCTGGAAGCCAAAAAAACAACCCTATGTTACTCCAATCTTTGCAGGACATTCTTACCAAATCTAAGACATCTTTTATTTTTATTTTGCAGTGGGGTAGAAGGCAATGGCACCCCACTCCAGTACTCTTGCCTGGAAAAGCCCATGGATGGAGGAGCCTGGTAGGCTGAAGTCCATGGGGTCGCTAAGAGTTGGACATGACTGAGCGACTTCACTTTCACTTTTCACTTTCATGCATTGGAGAAGGAAATGGCAACCCACTCCAGTGTTCTTACTTGGAGAATCCCAGGGACAGGCGAGCCTGATGGGCTGCCGTCTATGGGGTCGCACAGAGTCGGACACGACTGAAGCGACTTAGCATAGGCAGTTAATAAATTATGTTGTGATAGTTTCAGGTGAACAGTGAAGGGACTCAGCCATACATATACATGTATCCATTCTCCCACAAACTCCCCTCCCATCCAGGCTGCCACATAACATGGAGCAGAGTTCCCTATGCTAGACAGCAGGTCCTTGTTGGTTAGCCATTTAAAATATAGCAGTGTATACATGTCCATCCCAAATTCCCTAACTATCCCTTCCCCCCATCCTTTCTCCCCTGGTAAAGTTTGTTCTCTATGTCTGTGAGTTTGTTTCTGTTTTAAAAATGAGTTTAACCCATCTAAGACATCCTTGAGCCCAAGAACTCCTGAGTGGTCATTCCCCTACCTCTCTATAAGCTTGGCCTCAATTTATCCTCCCCCAGTGCCTTTCTCCTTGTCCTTTCACTGTGCTAACTTGATGAAGTCCTTAGAGCAGTTGAGCAAGGGCTGAGGCTGACTGTGGGCTTCCAAGGTGGCTCCATGGTAAAGAACCCACACATCTGTCAATGCAGGAGACATGGGTCTGATCCCTGAGTCAGGAAGATGCCCTGGAGAAGGAAATGGCAACCCACTCCAGTATTCTAGCCTGGGAAATCCCATGGACAGAGGTGCCTGGTGGGTTATGGTCCATGGGATTGCAAAGAGTTGGATACGACTGAGCACATATGTGACTCGGGATGCATGTATACATGAGGCTGATCTTGCCACTAAGAGCAAGGTTAGGATAAACAAAGCATCCAGTCTCAATTTTCTTTTCTTTTTTCTCTGGAAAAAGAGATGGAAAGAGGCTACTTCAGATTCTACTGAAGTCATAATAAAACCAAGCCCAGTGGGTCACCATATGCTGGAGGGGGAGTTAGTTCTCTGGAGCCTTAGTGTACACACTCAGGGAGAGAAACAAAGAGAAGGAAAGGAGCAGCCCTATTGGCAACTGTTGTTAGGTAGGATAAACAACGGCCAGTCACTGGCATGGAGCGAAGGCTCAGATTCCAACAGCACTCGATGGGGAGCCTTCCTTAAAAAATTAGAAGAAGCTGGGTTGGAGCTGGTCCATGCTGGGAATGGCAGAAGAAGCAAAAACAAGAGTAAATGAATGGAAATTAAGCAGCAGGAAATGGGGATTTGGCACAAAGTTGGAATTTGAAACTGCAGAGAGGTGTCAGTGATAAGGTTGTATAGAGTTTCTGGCCAAAAAAAAAAAAAAAAAGAGAGAGAGAGAGAGAGAAGGAATGCAGATGTGTTCATTGAATAAAGTACAGATGGGGAAAGGGGTAGGAAGGGGAAAAAAAAAATGCCCGGGAAATCGTAATGAGTGGAAGTGCATTTCTGTTTTGCAAAGCTCTAAAAATTATTCTCCCCGTGTGTCTGGATGAAATTACAGGTTGGTTCAGATTGTTCCAATCTACGAGAGAGATTAAGGCAGCGTTTATTTACTTTTACCTTTTCCTGCTCTGGGCTGACTGGGCTGTTTCTGTCGGGAGGCTCCCAGTGGGGCTGGGCAGGCTGGATCCAGGTGTGAGTGGCTGTTTGGGGTCGGCTCAGAAACTCTATCCATCAGCATCTTTTTAGTTAGAAATGGGAGGGACATCTCTGCAGAGCTTGCATCATTGTGCGGGTTCCTTGTCTGTGTGGGGGAGCTCACAGGGGTCTGACCTTCCCTAAGCAGGCACCCACTCGGTTGGTTGTGGAGGGGAGCACGATTGTTTTGGTTCTGCCCCTCCCCACTCCTCCGTCTCACCCCCATCTGGAGGTGCCAGGTTGAACTCTCTGGCAGAGTTACAGATCAGTCCTTGAGTTTAAACATTGTCTTATTTGGCTTAATGAACAGGAGGACTGATGTTGGCCTCTGTATTGTACTCTGGTCCTTTCTTTTTCTTGACTGTTACTGGGCAGAATTAAATAATGTAAAGCGAACTGAAAATCTCTCAGTCGTGTCCAACTCTGTGACCCCATGGCCTGTCCTTGGATTTCTCTAGACAGGAATACTGGAATGGGTAGCCATTCCCTTCTCCAGGGGATCAGGAGATCTTCCCAATCCAGGGATCGAACCAGGATCTCCTGCATTGCAGGCAGATTCTTTTACTGTCTGAGCTACCAGGGAAGCCCCAAAATTGTAAAGGATCTTGCTAAATACTAGTGCTGCTCAGGCAGTGGGGCTGGAAGGCAATGCGTGTGGTGGAGGCAGCCCATGGAGTGGGGGCGGGCAGGTAGAAACATCTCAGGTTCTGAACTAGGAGGGTGATACGGGATGAAATCATTTTGCCATCCTTTTTATTTTTTGATTTACTAATTTTTAGTTGAAGGATGATTACTGTACAATATTGAGTTGATTTCTGCCATACATCAACATAAATCAGCCATAGGTATACCTATGTCCCTCCCTCTTGAACCTCCCTCTCACCTCCCACTCCACTTTGCCATCCACAGGTATCCATTTCTCAATTTCCCAACAGGACTAACTGTAACTACCTAATGTATTTTAGAGCATTTGTTTGTTCAGTGAGATACTTGTGAGCATGTCTGTATGAAAGAGTCCTGAAGAATATCCTATATTTTCTTATGCAAGGTGCCATCATCTTCATCATCTGTGGGCGGAATGGTCTGATGGCAGTTTTAGCCAAGAGGTGAGGTGTCACGAGGCAGAGGTCAGTCTGGACACATGGATCCCATAGCCATCTTTCTTCCAAAGAGTGAAAACAAGTGCTTTGGGGTATACCCAGTGGCCTCTCTGGCTCGTGTTTTTAAGAGCAGTGGAAGATGTAGCAATAAATGTGGTCCTGGCCAAGATTTCCAATCTATCAATATGGATACTGGCAAAGACACAGTGGTGGGTAATATATCAATCTGGACTTCCTGCTTTCCTCCACTTGATGAGCAGCGTTTCCTTGGGGATAAGCACAAATGTCATGTGTTCTATATCAGTCCTGCTGACACAATCGTCTGGATCACATTCAATTCGGATTGTGTATCAAGTTGGGAAAGCATACTGTTTAAATTTTAGCATTTAAAAATGAAAATTGGACAAAAAGTGAAGGGTGGGTGACCATGAAGACTTTGCTGTCTCAGCAGTGCCACCTGCCCCCCTGGAGGGCTCCATCCTTGAGTTTCCACTTTCTCTGATATTCCGGGAGCAGAAGTCATGGTCTCCCTTCCCCACTCATCTGCAGACCTACCTGTATATCCTACCATGCTTTTTTGAGGGATTAGAAAATGTATATTAAAACTTTGCTTTCTTATCTATTCTCACTTATCTGTTCAGAAGGTAGCACATAGCCAAAATGAGAGCCTTCAAAGGTTTGCAACCTGGATGGGAGCGGTTGGTGAAAGTGCCCTTGAAGGTGGTGTATGAATACAAGTTATAAGAGTATAAACAGTAGACTCTCCAAAGGCACTCTCCCTTCTTCCTTCCTTCATGCCCTTTATTTCTTCTCCTTTAAAAAACATATATAGCCTACCTAAAAATATAGAAAAGTTGTCAAAAAACAATATTTAAAATATGCCTCTAAAAACCTTATTTTTGTTTTTATATATGTTCTTAAACACAGGAGTGTATATATTGTACAGGTTGGCAAGTATTTATTAAATCTCTATTATGCCTTTAACTCTTTAAGCCCTCCAAATGTGTAAGAGTCTCATAATATAAATAATAATCCTACCCATAAAATATCTCTGGAGCTTTTCCCTCCTCTCTGTTCCCATGGCCCCCACCTTAATTTAGCCCCTTATCTTTCACCATGGCAAACATAATGGCCTCACAGCTGATTTCCTGTCTCCAGGCACTTCTTCTAGCCCAGAATGAACTTCCTAGAGCACAAGCTTGATAGCATTTGCACCTCTGCGTGAGGACCCGGTGGCATTCTAGAGCCTGCAAGAGAAGCCCACACACCAGTCCTTGGTGTCCGGCTCGGCCAGGCTAGGACCGAGCGGAGGCTCTCTGATCACAGTGATGTACGTGGTTGCTGGACTCTGCTGCATCCCCAAGCTGTTTGCAGGGATATGCACTCTTCTCTGATCCTCCCAGCATAGGGCAGTTCTTGGGGCACCTTGTTTACAGCTGTGTCCCAAGCTGGAACGCGGCATCTACATCCTCAGAGCGAAGACCCTAGACCCCAGAGCCCGCACAGAAATCACCATGGTGCACAAATTAGGCACAGCTTCCACTTTTACAGGGGTAGCAATCCATATGGGGAAGACAGACACGGCATAATTAAAAGTGCAATGAATATAAGTATCATCCAGAACTGCAGGGTGCTATAGCAGCAAATAACCAGGGGACCCAAACTGTAGGGAGCGGGAAAGGCTTCCTGTGGGGAGGGATATGGGGACAGGAGGCCCGAAGAAGCGTGGGAGTTCCCCAGGGCGGGGCGGGGCGGGTGAAACTGGCAGTGTGTCCGGGCGAAGCTGGCAGTGGGTCTGGGTGAGAAGGGAGATCTGAGTAGGGCCTTGAACCGTGCGGGTAACATTTAAATGAGCAGAGACAAAGGGACAGCTGAAACTATGTATGTAAACTATATATATATATTTGTTGTTGTTTAGTCACTAGGTCGTATCTGATTCGTTTGTGACCTTGTGTACTTGGGCTTCCCAGCTGCCACAGTGGTAAAGAATCTGGCTGCCAACTCAGGAGACATACGAGAGGCGCCAGGTTTGATCACTGGGTCTGGAGGAGGGCATGGCAACCCACTCCAGTGTTCTTGCCTGGAGAATCCCATGGACAGAGGAGCCTGGAGGGCTGGTGTCCATGGGATTGCAAACGGTCGGACAAGACTGAAATGATTTAGCATGCACACAGGGACTGTAGCCCACCAGGCTTCTCTCTCCATGGGATTTCCCAAGCAAGACTGCTGGAGTGGGTTGCCATTTCCTTCTCCATGGGATCTTCCTAACCTAGGGATCTAACCTACGTCCCCTGCATTAGCAGGCAGACTCTTTACCACTGAGCCACCAGGGAAGCCTATAAGTATACATACACACACACACACACACACACTTATATATACACCACACACATATAAACACACACACATATACACATATATGTATACACACATCCACATACACACATGCACACACATATAAATACACACACACATATATATACACACACACACACATATACACCACACACATATAAACACACATACATATACACAAATATGTACACACACATACACATATACACATGCACACACATATAAATACACACATACATATATATATATACACACACACACACACACACACACACACACATACATATAGACCCAATTGGCTCCCTTGATGAAGACTGTTCAAATATTTGGATATTTCTTCTTTAGTGCCTGGTAGCATACAGTGTGTGGGAGAATCAAGTCCCGTTATTTGCCCTTGTCTCTTGGAACTCTGTCTCCCTGAACTTATGATGTCTCTACACCTGGCAGAGAGTGACTGGGTGAAACAGAATACCGCCTTCTTAGCCAGTGCACTTGGGTGGGGTCATCGAGCAGCAAGATGCCAGCTGTAGTTCCAGACCCAGGTGACTGCCTTTCACAGCTGGCAGCCACCTAGGGCCGTCCTTTGGGCCCTAGGGGATGCGGGGGCTGCAGCACCCCTGGGGATGCTGGCATGGAGGCTCCGGGAGAGTGGTGTGGACTCCCCTGCAGCCCAGTCTCACTCTTCCTCTGCGGGAACTATTTTGAGACTCTCCTGCCATCCTTCTGTCTCCCCCACACACCCTTAATATGACTAGAATATAGCTGGTTCGAGCTAACATGTGTTCTTATAATTATGTTGCTAGCATGATAGATTATTTATTCCACTGATTTTTTTTTTTTTTTGAGTCCCAGCTCTGTGTACCAAGACTAAGGAAGCTGTTTAAATAAAGAGATATGAATACACCTTGACAGCAGCTTATGGAAAAAGAAAAAAAAAAGAAAAACCCCAACCTTTAAGAGATCTGAAATCTGTGTCCCATCTGTTTAATATGTAACCTAATGTGCTACCGTGAAGCTCACTTTCCCACCGGGAAGCAGCTGAAGGGAGAATCAGAGGCTCTGCCTGTTAAACTGTCAACCCCTGACTGCCGAGAGCAGGAGCCCTAGTACATCCAGCCCCGAGGGGGTGTGTCGCCTGGACCAGAGACCCTCATTCACCTGCAGGAGTGTTCTGTGAGTTGAGGTTTAGTGCAGTAAGCACTGGCATTGAAAGGGCCTCTCCGGTCCTTGGGACCAGGGTTCCTCTATTTCTGATGGAAAATCTGAAGCCCAAAGCAGCGTCTGTGCTTCCCTGGTGGCTCAGTCAGTAAAGAATCTGCCTACAATGCAGGTGATCTGGGTTTGATCCCAGGAAGATCCCTGGGAGAAGGAAATGGCAACCCACTCCAGTGTTCTTGCCTGGAGAATCCCATGGACAGAGGAGCCTGGCAGGCTAAGGAGCGTGGGGTTGCCAGAGTTGGACACGTCTGAGCGAGGAAACCATCAAAGCAGTGTCTTGCTGGTGGTTGTATAAACCCAGTGGAGGTCAAGCCCTAGGGCACTTGCTCTGACTTTGAATTCAGTGTGTTTTCTGCTACATGGCAGGGAGCTGGAAGTCAGTGCCAATGGAAAGTCAGTGCCAGCCAGTCTAGAAAGCAAGCAGAAGCCTGAAATCAGCTTCCTCAGGCTGCTTTCTGTGACTTGTCTAGGGAAGAGAAGATTCCTTCTTACCTCTCCTGCCTAAATTTTAGTAACTGGATTAACTCCAGTTAGTGCCTGTATTATTGTGCTAAGTTGCTCGGTTGTGTCCCACTCTTTGCCACCCCATAGACTGTAGCCTGCCAGGATCCAGAGGAGGCAAGACTTTCCAGGCAGGACTATTGGAGTGGGTTGCCATTTCTTTCTCCAGGGGATCTTCCCAACCCAGGGATTAAACCAACATCTCCTGAATGTCCTGCTTGTAGGCAGATTCTTTACCACTGAAACATCAGGGAAGCCTGTGCCTGTATTATTACCTTAAGGAAAACTAAGTGTTCATTCATTCCTTCAATCAGTCATTCAACCAAATTTACCAAAGGTCTATTATGTATATGTATTTTGAGGATGTAATAACCAATCCAATAGAATTCCTGTCCTCCAGAGCTTTCCAAAAGTAAACAAGTGATGGTGGTGGTTTAGTTGCTAAGTCACGTCCAATTCATGCAACCCCATGGACTATATAGCCCGCCAGGCTCCACTGTCCATACAATTGTTCAGGCAAGAATACAGGAGTGGGTTGCCATTTCCTTCTCCAGGAGATCTTCCCAACCCAGGGATCAAACCCAGGTCTCCTGCATTGCACATAGATTCTATACCATCTGAGCCATCAGGGAAGCCAAACAAGTCATTATGGTTCACTTATTATGGTAAAGAATTCCTGCAGTGGTATGTGCCATTCAGTGAAGTACACAAGCCCCCTGGAGGCATGGAGCAAGGAACCCAGGCTGTTTTAGAGCTGGGGGGTCTTGGGGAAGGCTGCTTTTCTCTGGCCTCAAGTTCTTGATCTGCAGCTCGACTAGGTGGTCTCTGTGAGGTTGGTGTGCTTGTTTGTTTTCCTATCTGAACATCTTGAATAAGGTGTGAGGTTGTCCTGTGAAGGATGCAAGAGAAGCATAAGACAGATCCCAGGCCTCCAGGGGCTTACAACCTAATTGGGAAAAGAACTTCATACTCACACAACAAATAGGAAAAATTCCAAAGCATTCTGTAGGTCAGGGCTGTGCTATATGATACACATAATAAATACTAAGAGAAAAAAATCCGAAAGGGGAAAGAATAGAATGAGTTGGAGGAGGCAAAAAGAGCGGCGGGGGACGAGACGGACATTCATTTGGGTTTTAGCTAAACTGTAGGATTTGCCTAGATGAAGGGCAAGGTTTAGGAAGGGTGCTTTGGTGTGAGGGTTGTGAGAAATTAACAAAGTCTTCAAGGAGTGAACATGACATGTTGGGGACGAGCCAGAAGGCTGAAATGATTTGTAATAGGTCTTCACCTAATGATTGCCCAGGTGGTTTGTAAATTCTAACATACACAGGGTGAGCATATGCCCCAGGTAGCCCCAGACGGTCCTGGTTTACATGCCTGTTTTCCTGGAATAATTATTAACAGAGCCTCCTTTGATCACTCCTCGAAGTGTTCGTATTAAAAATGATTAGACAAAGTATCATTGTTAACAAAGCCTGAATGTTCATCTTGACCTTGCCTTTTTGTCTTAGGGTGCATGCTTGAAGCCATTCCTCCTTCTTTCTGTGCCTTTGTTCATGCAGGAAACACTTGGTACTTTGATTTCTTCCTAGGAACCTATGGAGGCCAAAGAAATCTCCAACCTCGTTCTCCCCGTAGTAGAACATAGCAGTATATCCTTAGAAGCTGCAGAGAGGCAAAAACTCCGTAATCTCTGCTCCAGCAAAGTGTGTGTGTCCTCTCTCCTCCCAAGTGAATTTGCAGGCTTTCAAAGATCCGTCTTTGTCTAAAAGGTTTGGAGAACTGAGTTGGATGACTTGGAAAGTGTTTAAAAATTCTTTGGACAGAGGCATCATAGAAATACCAGGTGGCCATTGAGAAGTGAGGGGGTGGACTCCATCCAGTGGTGGCACCATTTATCATGTTCAATTGGATGGATTCTGGAGCAGAGAATAAAGAGCTGTACGATGTGGGATTTGATCTTGTTCTCACAGCTGGTAAACCCAGCCTGCATGGGCCTGGGCTCCAGTTATTGTAACTGCAGCTCAGGCTTGCTCCCAGCCAGCACGGAAGAGTCTAGCTGCTGGCACTGTCAATCCAACACCTTTTTATGAGTACTAAATTTGTAAAAATAATAAATGAAAATGAGGTTGTGTGCCATTTCAGCATGTGTTCTATATAATGAAATAAGATGGTGATATCAAATTACTGGCTAATTTAATTGACTGGAAAAATCAATTTCTAAAAATGCCAAATAATTTCCAAATCAGATAGATTAGAGAAGCAGCATCTATTTTTGGTTTTCATTTGGGGAGAGAGACATACAGCATTTTTTTCCTTTGAAAATCTATGAAAACTACTTTGTCCCAGGCTGGGGTATCAGCTCAGGGAAAGGATGGTGGCAGAAAAGAAAAGAAAACAAAACAAAACACCATTTTACTTTCATTTCTAAGTTGCAGTTATTTTTAGTCTGGATTCTTTATATCTATTCGTGTTAAAATTGTGGAGGATTAGCCTCATTTGTTAACTGGCCTGTGATTTATGCATTTCTGCTATAATTTGGAGCACTGAGGCATGAAAAAATATTTGCTCAAAAGTGGCCCAGATCTGAAGACTGTGGTTCTATGCCTGAGGCAGATGATGAACAATTCTGGTGACACCTTTGACCCTGGGTTAATGGTTTAAGAGACTAACGCATTCCTCCCCAAAGAAGGCCCAATCTTTTTGTTCTTCATTGAGCTGTAATAAGTTTAACTCTCGAGCATCAATACTCAAATGCAGCAATGGATAAGGTGAGGGTTTTTTCCCCCTTTTTGGCTGCATCCTGTGGCATGCACAACTTCCCCAACCAGGAATCGAACCCCTGCCCTCTGCAGTGGAAGTGTGGAGTCTTAACAATTGGACTCTCAGGGAAATCCAATAAGGTGTTTTTTTTTAATTTATTTTTTATTGGAATATAATTGCTTTACAGTCCTGTGTTAGTTTCTGCCGTACAACAGTGTGAATCAGCCAGAAGTATACATGTATCTCCTCCCTCTTGAGCCTCCCTCACCCCCATCCCACCCCTCCAGATCATCACAGAGCACCGAGCTGAGCTCCCTGTGCTGTACAGCAGCTTCCACCAGCCATCTATTTCACACACGGTAGAGTATATGTGTCAGTGCTACTCTCTCAATTCACCTCTCCCTCCCCTATTGTCTCTCTTTGACCAAATGGAATGAGATATTCAGAGCAGTGGCCAAAGGTGGTTTGACTACCTGCCTCAGCCCTCAGGAGCCTTCTGGAACACAGGAGCATGTAGATTCTGAGGACCTGTGTGTTGCAAATACATCTGTATGCAGAGGCTCTGCCTGAGTTTTCCAGCCTTTTATAGTAATTAAAAAACGAGATCAAGTTTACTACTGTTGTTGTTTTTCAGCCCCCAAGTCTTGTCTGACGCTTTGTGACCCCATGGACTGCAGCACGCCAGGCCTCTCTGTCCCTACCATCTCCCGGAGTTTGCCCAAGTTCATATCCATTGAATCATTTCTATTATTCTCTTTATTATAAGTGTGCAAATCTTTTATGCGGTGGGCATTGATGGTGGCAGCCATCTTGTTTCAGCAAGCTATGGAATTTGAGAGGCCATTGTCTGAGCTTAATGGGAAAGGGGTCTTTGCAAAAGTAAAGGAACCTGACTTTCCATGATTCATTGGTGATAAAAGGGGAAAACAGCCAGCTGAGTGGGACAGCATGTTTCAGCTGCTCTGATTAAGGAGGCTGTCCTTTATCAAAGTTGTTCATCAGACGATGTACATTAATCCATTTCTAGACTGAGAAGTTAGGCCCTGTTGTCTTCCTCAAGTAACAGCTCAGATCTGTTTTACCTTCTGCATATTGCTTCACTTTTTATTTCAGAAGGTGATGAGGTTAATAGTTCTAGAAATAATGATTTTAGCCCTTCACTGATTTTAAAACATGTCACCAAAAATGTCATCCTGTGTGGTACTGATGAATACCCTGAGGCCACCTCTAGGCAAAACTGTGAAGTAGGCTGAGTTTATTCTAGACTTTCCTGGCTGCTTCTGCTTTCAGGACCATTTCCCTTTTTTCCTTTTCCCCTACTCCCAAGCTCCCCTTCCTCAACTTCCCATAATATCCTTCCAATGTCCTGGATTTTTTTTCTCTTTCCTGCTAATGAAGAAATGATCCAGAAACCTCACTCAGGCTAAGGTACTAGTGACTTCTCTTATCACTCTTGTTAAGGTGCTTGTGTCTTGTAAGGACATGAAGAGGGTCCCCTTAAACCCCAAGGAAGGGATCTCTGATGGCCAATTTCAGGTGTTAGGAGGAATATTTTATCAGGGGCTTCCTTGGTGGCTCAGTGGTAAAGAATCTGCCTGCAAATGCAGGAGACTCGGGTTCAATCCCAGGTTCAGGAAGATCCCCTGGAGAAGGAAACGGCAACCCACTCCAGTATTCTTGCCTAGGAAATCCCATAGAAAAGAGAAGCCTGGTGGGCTACAGTCCATGGGGTTGCGGAGAGTCGGACTCAACTTAGTGACTAAACAGCAGCAACAACAAAGCTTTTACAATATTTTAATGTAGCCCACTCAGTGGTTCCAAATTATGTGAGGACCCTTGTTAAACAGAAAAAATATAAATGCATCATCAGATTCCCAACATGCTTATAAGCATAGTTTTAATAACCATTAGTTGAGAAATAGAGGAGGTAGCATAGTATAGTAATTATAAGGCATGCTGGAACCAGCTTATCTGGCTTGAATTGCATCTCCACTTTTTAGCTGTGTGACCATGGGGAAGTTACTTGACCTCTCTGTACTTCCATTTTCTCATGTGTGAAAGAGGAACAATAATGCTAATGAATCTCACTGGGTGGTTGTATCCCTTGGAGTAGGAAACCAAGTCCAGAATTCCTGCCTGGAAAATTCCGTGCACAGAGGAGCCTCGTAGGCTACAGTCCAGGGAGTCGAAAAGTCGGATGCAACTGTGCAACTGAGCACGCATGAGGATTCAGTTAACGTTCAGAGAGTATTGGAAGGTATTGGGCATGTCGTAAGCCCTCAATAAATGGTAACAATGATGACGATAATGAGGGTGACTGAAAACACTTGAAAATAGAAACATATATCTGTACAAGACCTATTTTTTATTTAGTTGTGATGTCTGACACCCATTTGGATTCCGAGAACACTTGCAGTAACCCCCAGATGCCCAGAAGTTTGTACCCATAGTCGGAGTCTGTATTAAAGGCACACCCTGGCTTGCCTCCTCTGCAGAGATAAGAAGAGGCCGAGGCAGTGAATACAGATGCAAGTTTAGACTTTGAAACTCCCCTAGTTCCCAGACTCAGGAGTTCAATGAGATGTGCTCATCTTTGACTTAAGGCTCTCTTTATTTCCCTTGTGTTCAGGGCTCCAGGTGGGAACTACTATTTCCTCTGCTTTATGAGTCATGGTTCTGTTCTGTGATTTTGGGAAGGTCCTCCGGCCCCTATTGAGGGTTACCTCGGTACAATTATCTCGAATGAAGGCACACTGCATAGAGCATTTCCTTTTTAATGTAGTTATAAATGTCGCGTCAGTCTGAGATTTAGAAGTGTGATCAGGAGCTTCGTCTCCTAGTCAAACAGGGTATAATTAGAGTGGGACTCTGGGCCCATCCCTCACAAGACACTGCAACTGGGGAAGGGAAAGCAGTGAGCTGGTTTGCTTCCTCTGGAAGAAAGCAGATGGGTATCTGGAACAGGAGTGACTTTCATCCATCTTCTTCTAGGCTGATCGTGTAGATCATCTACATGATTGCTTGCTCACAGTCTTAGAATTGGTTTGTTTCCCCAGAGTAGCATGCCTGCTCTCTAGAGAAATGACATGTTGCGAGTTTTCTTTTGTCCACAGAACCCCTGAGCTGGGGCAAACGTGTATAGCAGGGGAGACGCTGCACATTGTCGTTTTGGTCTTTTCAAGACAGGGGCAGGGAGAAGTCAAATCTCTGAGAAAACCAGTTCCCTTAGGATTAACCTCCAATCAGATTCTACCTCCAAAGTAGAGGAGGCTTGAGGAATGACTCTATGAAAGAAAGAAATAAGGAAAGGAAGGAAGGAAAGAAAGAAGCAAGCAAGGAAGAAAGAGGGAGGGAAGAAGGATGGAAGGAAAAAAAAGAATGCTTGACCAACTAAGCTTTTTGGAAGAACTTTCTGGCATGATTCATGCCCTTAAGAAACATTTATTACGCATCTTTCATGAAACAGACTTTCTGCTCTGTGGGTTGAGTTGAGTGTCATAGTTCCTGTTCTCCAGAGGGACTCAGTGCAGCTAGGGAAACAGATGAGGAAGCCAAGAATGACAGAAGAGCATGTAAGTGTTTGGGTCTGTGCCAAATTGATAGGAAGGGTACCTACTACCTCTGCCTTGGAAAAGAGTAGAATCATGGATAATTTCCCAAGTGGGTGACGCTCAGATTGGGTGAGGAAAGATGAAGGGTTACTAGGGCAGGGAAGGAGGGAAAAGCATCCAGGGAGAAGGGACAGCCGCATGTGCAGAACAGGCTGGGGGGTGTGTACACTGCACAACTTCCAGTAGGGCTCATGGTAAAGCTGGGCAGGAAGGGAAGGGTCAGTTATCAAAGGACTCTTAGGCCAAGGGTGGACTCTGATCTAAATGCAGGGGGCGGGTGTGGGGCACAGCTGGAAAAGAATTAAAAAATTTTGAAGGGGGGAGGTGAGAGGTATGACCTGATTGAATTTGCCTTTGACTGGAGGTGGAGTGTGGAGCCAGGATTGTGTATGGGGGGAAGAGAGTCCTGAAAACAAGACAACCAACTAGGGTACTACTGGCTAATTCAGTTAGGAAGTGACGGAGGCTTGAATGAAGGCATAGCCATGGGTACGGAGAGTGGGGGACACGCTTGAAAGCTATTGCTGGAAGCAGAAGCAGCAGGATTTGATCAGATGTGAAAGTGAGTCAGACAGGAAGTCTGGGCTGCTTTGGGTTTGTCCCTTTTGTTGACAGGCTGGGTAAAGAGGAAACTGTCATCCTGAGGATTGTCTGGGAGTAGGTGCTGATTTAGGTGGTGGAGATGGAGTGGCTGGAGGCCACAGAAGGGTGAAAATGATGCTATCTCTGTAGAATCCAGAAGAAGAAATCTTTCCCATTAGTGGCAGTGGCCCCTCACCACTAGCTCAGATGACTGGAGAACTGGGAGGTCTTTGGTACTTTTCCATTTTCTTTTCACTCACTTCTCTCTCAGCAGGCATATTTATATATGACATAAGATACTGTGTTAGGCCTTGGAGATACAGTCATGAATAAGGCACCAGTCCTTTTCCCAAGGTGTTTACACATTGGTCTCTTTTGTATCCATTCTCCTTGGCCTGCCCTCCAGTTGATGCTTGAATGCACTGTGTCCCACTCCCAGTGGGAATTTGTTCTCAGTTAGCTATTGTGCATGCATGCTAAGTCATTTCGGTTGTGTCTGACTCTTTTGCCATCCCATGGACTGCAGCCCACCAGGCTCTTCTGTCCATGGGATTCTCCAGGTAAGAATACTGGAGTGGCTTGCCATGCCCTCCTCCAGAGGATCTTCCTGACCCAGGGATCGAACTCATGTCTCTTATATCTCCTGCGTTGGCAGGCAGGTTCTTTACCACTATCAAAACCATTCCAAATACACTGCTGAAAAAGGCTTAGGAGGAGATTTGGCTGTTCTAAAGGGTGCACTTTGATAGGAGATTCTGGAAATGGAAGAACTCCTTATCAGAAATGGTTCACTCTCTTGGTAGCATTTAGACAGTGGGAGAGATGCTTTTGGTCTGGGAGGACTTCCTGGTGCTTTGGCAGGCAAACCACAAAGATGGTGGCTTCTCTGGTGTCAGCTTGGACCGACCTTCCAGTTCTATCCCCTTGCTCATTCTGAGACCACACAACAATATTCTTTACTAATAGTAAAAAGCTCTCCTGCCTTTGGTATAAAAGAAAGACCATTTTAGAAGGTTTAGGAGTCCTGAATTCTTATATAACACCAGGATTATAAATTCCCTTTCCCCCAATCAATTTAGTTACCCTCCATCACCATTAAAAATTTAACAGAGCTGGAATCAGAACCACCTTCCTTCCAACTCTCTGTATTTTTCCCCCATAATCTGAGTTATAGACCCATTATTCAGGGGCTCTCAAAGGATTGCATTATCAGAAACAAACTCCACAAGCTTTCATTATACCCCAGAAGCCAAACATAGCTTAAGTTGGAAAAGACATAATGCAGGAGAAGAAAAAAAATTATTGATTCTCTGTAAATGATACCACTCTCCCTATATCTTGATTTTTGGGACAACAGACCCTGAGTTGTGTGAACCTGGGCAGATTCTTTCTGCTCCTCTAACCAAGGGATGCAAGAAGATTCATTCAGAGCAGAAGCTTGAATAAAATGAGAATAAAATGCAGAAAAGTCACGTGTGCCAGGGTTCCCTTGGCATACCTGCCCCTGAAGTTAGCAACACACAGGATTATAGAGGGGAAGTCTCTGTCCTTGTGTGTGTGCTCATTCGTGTCCCACTCTTTGTGACCCCAGGCTCCTCTGTCCATGAGATTTCCCAGGCAAGACAAGAGGCCTAAAGAGAAATGGGGTTGTAGGTGTTCTTAGGAGTTCAGAGATGAGAAACATGACTTCATCCGGGTTACAGAGTTATCTATAAATGCTAAGTTGTAAGCTTCTTGCTAGCTCTTTCAATCTGCGTCTTCCTCACATTAGCTTGTGGCTGCTTGAAGAGCTGGAACCCTGATTATGTTTTCCTCTTATCCCCATAGGGCATTTGATATGAGCTGAGCAAATAAAAAGTGAAATTTTAAGGAGATGAATTTTTTTATGCAGAGGTCTTCTTTTTTTTTTGAAGCCCTGTGTGCATCTTCTTTTGAAAAAATTAATTTATTTTTAATTGGAGGATAATTATTTTACCATTTTGTGTTGGTTTCTTCTGTATATCACATGAATCAGCCATAAGTATACATATGTCCCTGCCCTCTAGAACCTCTCTCCCACCTCTCTCCCCATCCCACCCCTCTAGGTTGTCACAGAGCACCTGGCTTGAGCTCATTGCATCAGACAGCAAATTCCCACTGGCTATCTGTTTTGCACATGGTAATGCATATGTTTCAGTGCTACTGTCTCCATTCATCCCATCCTCCCCTTCCCCACTGTGTCCATAAGTCTGTTCTTTATGTCTGCGTTTCCATTGCTGTCCTAATAATAGGTTCATCAGTACCATCTTTCTAGATTCCATATCTGTGCCTTAATATATGATATTTCTCTTTCTGATTTCACTCTGTATAATAGGCTCTAGGTTCATCCACCTCATTAGAATTGACTCAAATGCATTCCTTTTTATGGCTGAGTAGTATTCCATTGTATATATGTACCACAACTTCCTTATCCATTCATCTGTTTATGATGAGATGTCCTCTTTTTAAAGCTCATGTGTTTAGGCAGGCACTTTCCAAGGGCAAACATGAGTGTGTTTGGGATGTGGCTGGGGGGTCACGAGTCTGGACCACACCAGGGCCCCATTCTCCTCTAGGGTGTCTTTCTCTGGCTGAAAGCTGATAAGCGCATTGGTGATCCTTCAGGATATCAAAGACAGTTGGGGTAATTCTCTGGCCTCTTACTCTACTCTAGGAATGGGAGAGGAGGAGAAGAATGTTCCAGATCAAAAGAGGACTTTTTCACAGTGTTTTGGTATTTTGGTTGGGAATTATACTGGGAAGACTGGGAATTATACTGGGAAGAATTTTTCATGGGGTTGCAAACAGTCAAACACAACTGAGCGACTTTCACTTTCTACCAGGTGGCTTCTGGAGTCTAGTTTAACAATTTTATTCCATGGAAGAAACAAATATTTGCTTATTAGTCCAATTCAGCCCCTATATAGTGGAGACTAGGAGATCAGGCTTGAAGAGTAAGCCCTATGAAGTTCCTCATGAGGGTCAACTCTAGGACTTCCCTGGTGGTCCAGTGGTGAAGACTGCACTTCCACTGCAGGGAGTGTGGGTTTGATCCTTGGTTTTGGGGAAGTTCCACCCCAAAAAGAAAGATCAACTCTAATTTTCAGACAAGTTTCATGGAGAAAAATCCTGTGCTCAAGGAACTTACTCCCTCACTGATGTCAAATGTGTACAAATACACATACACATTTACAAAATCTCCTCCAACCCATTTATGCCAAGTCCACAAAGCAACCTTGACCAGTAGAAGAGCGTATCCAGTAGTCATTGGGCTTCCCTGGTGGCTCAGACAGTAAAGAAACTGCCTGCAATGCAGGAGACCCACGTTCGATCTCTAGGTTGGGAAGATCCCCTGGAGAAGGGAATGGCTACCTACTCTAGGATTCTTGCCTGGAGAGTTCCATGAACAGAGGAGCCTGGTGGGCTACAGTCCATGGGATCACAGTCAGACTTGACTGAGCGACTAACACCTACACACACACATCCAGTAGTTTATTAAATTCTGTGGCTCCAAGGGGAGCAGGCCCTAGGCTGATTGGGGGGCAGGGATAGGGGGCCGATTCAGCTTTCACAGTTGCTCTGGGCCTCTAAGCCCCAAGCTCCTCACTTAATTAGCAAGGAAAGGAGATATGTGTAGAATCTCCAATTTAGGCTTAGGTCAAGTTAGAAAAGGCTTTTGGTTTCTAGCTCCAGAGCGATTTTACCATATATGTATGTCTGCAGGCGCCTGGGGAGGGGGCTCGGGCTTCCACTCTGCTCTGGGTGACCCTAGACAGCTCTTAATCTCTGTGGAGTCTCTCTAAAAGGGGGCTAAGCCCCACAGGGATGCTGTGTCAGTTTCCTAATGACTGTAAAAGGCTTCAGAAACCCCCAAGAACTGGAGGAATGCTGCTCCCAGCAAAGCAAAACAGTGTATTTCCAGGACGCTGCAGCCTAAAAGATTTTCTCTTTGCCGGGTGGAGGAACTTGCAGTTTTTCACACTCCTGGACCAGACTTAGGTACATGGGTTTTCAGACCGTTTAAGGATCCAGGAACTTCTGGTTGACAAAGTGCTCAGCTCTGGAAGGAGGAGAAGAATTTAGAACAGGGTTTTGGGGAGCATTGAGAATACAAGAAAGAAAGCAAAGCGGGGTGTGGGGGGGTAGATTTTAAATCCACCTACCAATGGGAAGGAAATCTTAAAAAGAGGGGATACATGTATATGCATAGCTGATTCATTTTGCTGTATGGCAGAAAGCAACATGACATTGTAAATCAGCTATTACTCCAATGAAAATTAATTAAAAAAATAACCCTACCATGTCAGAGCTGCTGCCCAAATCCAAAGACTGCTGTAATTAATGAACATATTGGTAAATGTATTAATCCAACAGACATTTATGGAGTTTAATATACTATACATCTTACATATTATTCATTACATGTGACATACGTCATATATAATATATATTTATATAGATAATATATCTACATTTTTTTCTCACCTCAAGTACCAGGACATGGTAAATCCCTCAGACGAATCCTTCACCATTTCCCATGATTGAAGTGAGTGCACACCGACAGACCCACACGTAGTGTCAGATTGCATCATGTACCTACACCTGAGTGATGGCCCAGAGTGATTGCAAAGCAGTGAATCCACAAACAAACACTCTGCCAGGACCTAGTGGTCAGCCCCCAGGTCCATGCAGAAGGCTTTTTAGTTATCTGTTTTCCAAAATGAAGATTTTTTTTTTTTTTACCAGTTTTCAATCATAATTGTCAATTATGAACCTCTCCAAAAGAGTACCCTACAAATGAACCAAACATAAATTACACATCTTAAAAAGGTTAAAGAAATCAAATGCTTCACAACATAGTGGGATTTATGTTCAATCAGTTATTTCCAGTTGAGCTGGAAATACTCCCTTTTTTGGGGGGGCCTCATTTATTCCACAGATTGAGGACTGACATGGACCAATATCATACCAAGGGCAACTGAATTGTATATTCTTCCAAAAAAAAAAGTTGCCTGATTTTAGCTTACGATCTAACCATTCTTCCATCCTCTAAAACACACACCAACGTCAACTGGGGAAAGGTTATATTAGAACACAGGTGGCTGAAGGTGGACTTGACATATTTTCAAACTGGCAGCTATGCTTGAGACTCATTCTTTGTCCCCTGATGGGGTTCATTGTTCTTCCTGAGTTTCCATCCTGGGCTCACCTCTGTCCTGGGTCTCATCACTGCATCTCATAGTTTTATCTCTAGCATCCGTCTCCTGTACCGGATCATGAGTTCCCTGAGGGCTGCTGCTGCTGCTAAGTCACTTCAGTCGTGTCCAACTCTGTGTGACCCCATAGACGGCAGCCCACCAGGCTCCCCCGTCCCTGGGATTCTCTGAGGGCAGGAACATACTTTTCTCTTTCCAGCCTCTAGCACAGTGCTTAGCAAGTAATCAACACTTGATAAATATTTGTTGAATGAACTTGTGATCCATAATTTAGCCATATGTGTGGGTTCAGTTGCTCAGTTGTGCCTGACTCTTTGTGGCCCCATGGACTGTAGCCCACTAGGCTTCTCTGTCCATGAGATTTCCCAGGCAAGAATACTGGAGTGGGTTGCTATTCCCTTCTGCAGGCGATCTTCCCAACCCAGAGATCAAACCTATGTCTCTTGCATCTCCTGTATTGACAGGCAGGTTCTTTACCACTAGCACTACCCAGGAAGTCATAATTTAGCCATGATGTGGCCTAAAGTGGACTAAAACCCCAGGCCAGCTTGTGAATGGACACGGTTTGCTTTGAAGATCTCTATGACATTTTATATATTTTTGAGTTTTAAAAAAATACAAATTTTAATTAATTATTATTATTATTTTTTTGGCCATACTACCTGGCACTCAGGATCTTAGTTCCCTGACCAGGGATTGAACCCATGCCCTCTGTAGTGGAAGCATAGGGTTTTAACCACTGGACCACCAGGGAAGTCCCCTTGTGAGATTTTAACATGTTTATTGCAATGTTGCAAAAATTAGTTTGGTGATGGTGGGAATTTCTGTAAAGAAGGAAAGGAAGAGGTCAGGGTCAGTGGGTGATGTGGACATGAATCTGGCCTTCTGATAGCAGCTCATAGTCCAGAGCTGTAATTGCATCCTTCTGGTCAACTTGGGTGTCTTTAATGCTTCTCTGTGGCATGAAGCATGGACTAGGGCATTAGATGGTGGAGAAGTCATAGCTTTTTTTGTCCCTTCCTTTCCCGGGATCCTTTGTTTCTTCTGTAGTGCTATTGTCCCATGCCCCCACCCAAAAATGTCGGATGGGAAAGATGAACGTAAAGGATGGGGAGCAACAATGACCTGAGAGACACGTGTTGTTGTCCAGCTCAACAGCAGTGGAAGCATGGGGGTGGGAGGCCCAGGGACCAGAGAGGAGTGGCCTCTACCCCTCCCACTCCTCTACCCCACTCTTCACACCCTTGAGGTTTGATGTCTCACTGTATCAACTAACCAATGAAATAATGCTTGGAAAGAATATTTTCAAACCAGAGTGCTGTATAAGGTATCATTATAATTGTTATTAAATCTTTCCAGAGTAAAATATTTCCTTTAGGATGAAGTTGTTTGGCACATGGGAAAAATAATCCCCACTGTCAGCCTTACAAATAGCTGGCAAACAGTTACCAGTCTGCCACGTGTGAGAGAAAGGGGAGGCGAGGGTGATTGGGGGTCTATCTCTACATGTACATGTTCCACATGCCTTTCCTCAAGAGGCACATGGAAAACGCAGTGAATGAAGTCATTCTTGTGCTCACCTGGTTTAAATCATCACTTGCGTGGTCGAGGGGTGGGTGCCTATTTTAAGGTCTTAGAGGAACCCAGCAGAAATCCAGGTTTTCGTTTCAGGGGGCTCACTATAACGATGACTTCTGCAAGCCTCAGTTTCCTTTTTCTGGAAAATGAAAGAATGGAGGGGAATGATCTTAGAGGTTCGTCCCCATCTCTGGTAATTGATGAGTGTCTGCAACTGGTAATACCCACTCATATCTCTGGGATGCTGAAGGAATAAGCAGACTCAGAGAGAAGTGCTTGGAGATCTTGGAAAGAAAAGTGCCCAGGAGACAAGGGAGCAGCTTAGGGATGGTCCCTGTCTGAGTCCCAGCCCTGACTCTCCCACTCACTAACTTCCCAGACTTAGGCAAGTCACAGAACCTCCCTGGCCTTGGCTTCTATGTCAGTGAGATGTATGGCTGGTAGATCCCACCTCAGAAGGCTGCTGTGAGGCTCAATGTGTTGCTGTTGTTGTTTAGTCACTAAGTCGTGTCCGACTTTTTTGTCATCCCCTGGACTGTAGCCTTCCAGGATCTTCTGTCCATGGGATTTCCCAGGCAGAATATTGGAGTGGGTTGCCAGTTTCTTCTCTAGGGGATCTTCCCAATCCAGGGATCGAACTCATGTCTCCTGCATTGCAGGCAGATTCTTTACCACTGAAATGAGGCTCAGTAGAGGTATATAGAAAACTATTTGATAAAATACTGTTTAGATATAAGTCACTGTTAACCATGGCTCTGCCACCAGTTTCAGAGGAATGTAGGGGCTATTCAGAGCTTTTTCCTTCCAAGGTTTTCCCCAGTTCTAATATTCTATTCTTCTGTGATGATATTTCCAACTATTTTGTAAACACACTCTTGACTCACATTGTATCTTAGAAACATCAAATATGCATATATTTTCAATTTAAAGGGGCTTAGATGTCATCTAGTCCAACCAGATAGGTCACACAACAATTCTCGTTATAGCATCCTTGGACAATGGATTAGTTATTGTGACAGGGAAATTTTGCCCAATTAGGGAACTAATTTTGATTCTGAGCAATGTTATACTTTAGCAGGGTTTCCCCAGTGGCTCAGCAGTAAATAATCCACCTGCAATGCAAAAGACACAGGAGGCCCGACTTCGATCCCTGGGTTGGGAGGATCCCCTGGAGGAGGAAATGGCAACTCACTCCACTATTCTTGCCTGGAGAATCCATGGACAGGGGAGCCTAGCATGCTGTGGTTCATGGGGTCATAAAGAGTTGGACACGACCGTAGCTACTTAGCACTCACGCAGCACCTACATAAATTGTAAAAGGTTTTTCTGATTGACCAAGACAAACTCACTAACATACAGGCATGCACACACACACACACACACACACACACACACACACACACATATACAGGGAACCAACCTATAACCAAGGTGGTGCATCAGGAAACTGGGGAGTGCTGTCTTATATTAATATTTTTATATTAAACTTGAAAGAAATTAGGGAAATAGATAATATACAGACACAGAAGAAAGATCTCTGAGTTTTAAAGTACCACTCTCAATTGAGTGGATACAGTGATATAAAATAAAGGGACTTGGGGAGATATTTGTCTTATGAGTGAGGTCACCACAACAGAAGAACGTGAAGTAGTTATGTTTTATGTGGAACAGTAGAAAGAAGACTGAGAATAAAGGTGGGGTTCCGATCCATTACCTAAGCTGCTGTGGAGTGGTTACCTAGGTCTCTGAGGAGCTCAGTGGTGAGATGAGGAAGAAAGCAGTTGTGACTTCTTGTTTTAGATTTTTTTTTTATATGGACCATCTTTAAAGTCTTTATTGAATATGTTGCAATATTGTTTCTGTTTTATGTTTTCCTATTTTGGCCATGAGGCAAGTGGGATCTTACCTCCCTGACCCGAGCTCGAATTCACATCCCCTGCATTGGAAGGCGAAGTCTTAACCACTGGGCAACCGGGGAAGTCCCACAGTTGGGACTTCTTGATAGGAACAGTCAGCTTTTCTTTTAGTTTCATGGTACCCTGAAGAGAGCCATGAAGATCTCTGGGGACTCATTGCCTCCTTGTGATACCAACCATAATTTATAAATAAAGAAACTGAGGCCAGGAAATGGTAGGGACTTGTGTAACACCACGCAGAAAACTAGGCGGAGCCAACACCAGAGGTCTGGCCCTGAGTCTGAGCCCAGGGTTTTCCCCAGTGCATCACTGAGCAGAGTACATGACTTAATTCTCACTGTCCAGAAGATGGACACCCTGAAAATAATCACCCCTCCATCCTCCGGAAAGCATGAAGAGTTATGCCTTTCATTCAGCCACAAAGACAATCTTATTGTTAGTACCCTTACCATAGCTCTAAGTCACAATTGCTTTGGATGAATTTCTCAAATTTAGAGTTAGGATCTTACAAGCGTACTATATTTATCTTTCTGTGTTAGGGAAATGAAGGGAAAATGTTAATAGCTGTACAACTGGAGGAGAAAAGGAAAGAAAGGAAGAAAGAAACAGAAAGAAAAAAGAAGAAAGGAAAGGAGAGAGAAAGAAAGAAAAGGGAAGGAAGAAATAAAAAGGAGGAAGGAAGGAAAAAAGAAAGAAAGGAAGAAAGAAGGAAAAGAGGGAAGAAAAGGAAGGAAGGGAAAGAACAAACTAAGCTTTTTTTTTTTTTTCCCAAAGTAAGGGAGGAAACATAACATTAACACAAAGGAACACTCTTACTAAGAGTAGGTGGAGAAAGGCATCTGAAAAATAATACCTCAAGATGCATTGAAACATTTTAGGGAATTAGGGAATTCTGATCTCCTGAAAAAAAAAGAAAATTAATATTAAAGACAAGCTGTGAGTTTCCATCTGGCCTTGCCGCTTTCGACTAACGCTTCCATGACGGAATTCATCTGTCCATCAACTGTCAAAAATTCTCCTGTCAGTAAATCCCACGATACCGCAGCAAGCCCACCCCGCTCAAAATATTCCATGCCACAAACTATTCCGAATTCTGAATTCTTTTTTTCAGATCTCTGTTCTATAAGACATAAAAGTTGTTGCTTCCTGGCTGCCCTCTTTTTTTCTCTGCGTTTCCCCCAAATCTCTCTCACCCTCAACCTCTAGAATGGAGGTGGGTATTTGGAGAATGAAGGAACTTGTGTGGAAAATTTGGGGAGCCCTCCATCATTTGCAGAGTCTGTTCCCACACAGATCCTTCTGAGCTTTTGCACTAGAGTCTGACAACAGACAGCCCACATCTGTTTTAAAACACTGAGTGGTTGTGAAGTGTGAACTCCCCACTGTTTAATGTAACTACATGACTATTTAATGTACACTGTGGTAGAGCCGCTCAGAATGCCAAACTGTTGTGACATGCCTGAAGGACATATATAAACACAATATACTGCGGGTTATTGTGACAAAGAACATCTATGCCACAAACAGGGGGATCTGTTTGTTCACCAGGACCATCGGCATGAGAAAGGAAAAACATCCCCCAGACCCTTGCCTCCCACTCCTCCACATCAACTGTGAAATTGATACAGGCCTAGTGAATTGATAAATTCAATGGGCATAATGTGCCCGATTTTAATAATTTCAGAATCTTAAAACCACGTATCTTTTAAATGAATCTGAATCTCTAATACAGAAGGAATGGAGAGAAAGGACCGAAAGGAACCGCTGAAGATTTTGGCCTCTTCCTAGAGACTTTGTGAACTTTTATGGGTGTTTGGGGACATTGTGTAACATTTTTGTGTTACTTTTGGTGGATTTGGGGGCTGTCATTTTCTGCAGATTGTCATAGATGGAAAAACCATCTACAGCTGCTGCTCGCGTTAATGAACTAAATAAGAGGGAAGACATGATGGCTTTGCAAATATATTTCATTTTTAATATGTTTCTCTCAAAGGTGAGTTCTTGTACCTTCTGACATCTCATTAATCAATTGATCAGAATCAGTTATTTTACATCGCATTGCTATAATTCTAATTAACCTTTGCTAGTTAAATACTCACCAAAAATCAACTCCAATTGTAACCTCCTTTCCTTTAATCTGAGCATTTCAATAAAAGCTTTTCTTTTTTTCTCAGTCTTTAATTAGGAATTAAGTGGAAAAGAGTTAGACTGTGTGGTATCTACTGCTCTTTAGGGGATTTTTAAAAACCTAGAATAAAATCTTTAGGTATGAAAAACATATGAAGGTTCTGCTGTGAGCAGACTTACAGAGCATGGACTCGGCTATTCTTGGGTGTCCTTTTAGGAAGGTATTATTCTCTTTTTAATTCAAAGTTGCTGTTTCTCAGAAAATAGCTATTTCCATGGAAAACAAAACAAACCATCCTGAAACAACCACCAAAAAAAAAAAAAATCTCTTTGTAAATGATATTAAGAAAGAGAAAGGGAGATTTGTTTTGAAAATAAATTTCAAACTGCTATGATTGTTGGTATTTAAGTTATGCTATTTTAATACAGACCCAGATTCAGCTTCATCTATTATTTCTAGATTGAAAACATGGAGGCCAAGGTTCCACAATTAGGAAAACTTACTCC
This sequence comes from Bos taurus, assembly GCF_002263795.3. Classification (NCBI taxonomy): domain Eukaryota; kingdom Metazoa; phylum Chordata; class Mammalia; order Artiodactyla; family Bovidae; genus Bos; species Bos taurus. The sequence continues at coordinate 73,239,780 of NC_037335.1, read as the reverse complement.
AGCCTCTGACTGGTCATTTTGGGGGTTCCCATGATTTGTATATTACTGCATCCCCTGGTTCGCATTTTTTTTTCCTGATAACTTAGCAGTCACCCAGGGAATAAATTTGAGAAGGCCTTTAAAACAAAATTGTGAACATTTTCCTGTTTGCCTTAGTACAGGCTGCACATGGACCATCCCAGGCACGAGGACTTTTCTCATAATGAGAATTTTAAAGGGACGGTGTAGGGAAAGGGCCGAGGACGGAGAAATTCAGCAACACGGCAGGAACAACCACTTCTGCAGAGCAGGCAAATGGGGAGTTTGGGCATAAGGTCTTCTGACGCCAATCGCCCCTTAGAAATACGGTGAATTAGTTGTGTTTTGCTTCGACACGCTCCTCTCTCGTATTCTCCCCCTCTCATCTGCCGCCTTTCATCACTGTGAACATCCCCATTACCAAGTAACACCTCACATTAGCTCTTAATGCGCGTAAGTTTCTGGTTCCACGGCTGCAGATGCCGTGTCACGTTACCAGCCTTCCACCGCCGGCGGACTCTAACGGGCTTTTATTTTAATTTCCTTTCTCCCGCTGCTTGCAACTTCGGAGACTCACACCGCTCTCGCCCCGCAAACGGGGTTAGTGCCTCTTTAAGGATATTTCCATCGCATTTCCTACTGTCAGTTAAGTCTCATCAATCATGTTTTTAATTAAAAAGAAGGACATCTCCATCCCACTTTCGACTCAAAAGTGCATAATGAAATCCTAGATTGGGGCAGCATTGGAGAGTTTTCTGCGCATCGACGCTCAATGCTTTCGGTTGGGAGATGCGGGCTGAGGAGGTCAGGAACACCGGTGCATATGCAAGTGGCAAGCAAATAACACTTCTGATAGGGTCGGGTGACATGTGTCAACCCTTGTCATCGAGAAACAAGAAAGGCAATGTGCCCGGACAAAGGGTAGGGTGGAATCTCTACACACTGGCAGAACCTGACCCACGCGTGAGGCTTTGTGTACCAGCTGTCTCTCTCATTGTTCTGTGCCTTCCTCCCCAGTACCCCTGACAACAGCCACTGCCGCTGGCATTCCACCCTGACATCTGTTCAGCTTTATTGATGCGGCCCTGGAGGAATTCCCAGTGTAAACAGGGAATTCTCTAAGGGAACCCCATGTTGTAAAGGGATGAGCTGCATAATGCAAAGATTTAACCACTATTTAAAGGTGTGACACTTGATTGAAAGTGACTTGATTTTTACCCCCTTTCCAATCCTACCTCCCTCTCTACCCTTAACTGTATTTGGCACATGCTGGCTGCAGCAGGGCCGCCCCCACCCCCCCGCCCCAACGCCTCTCCCTCCCCATTGCTTTGTTTTCCTGATGCAGAACTGTTAGAAAGGATGAAGGATGGGGGCCTGGGTACCATCGTCCAAAAATGCCACTTAAAAAAAATTCTGGGTTACAGTCAATTGAGCCTAGTCCTCGCGTTGGGAGCCTGCCTGCTGCCCACCCACACTCCTGGCGAGAAACAGCTTGAGAGGCACTTGGTCCTGTGACTGAAACTAACGGGGTGGGCTTTGTGCTCCTTGCTAGAAGCAACTGTGGCCATTTACGGTCCCCTGGCGGAACCTCGTCAGCCCAGTCCTGGCAGGGCTGGAACTGAGGGGATTTGCCTTTGGAATTTTATGTTTTTGGCAATGGTGCTGTAGGATGTTAATACACAGCTTTTTAAAAGCAGACCTGTGAAGAAACGCCATGCATCCATCTTCGCCCCAGTGAACGTACATGCTATCTAAGGCCAGCTCTGCAACGCTGCAGCCTGGCTCGACTTCCTGGCTGATGTTCAACTACAGAGGGTGACTTGAGAGCTCAAGGACTAACATTTTGAGGCTGAGGTTAAATATGCAGAGATCTGTCAGTTGGGCCCAGGCACATGATTGCATCTCGTTAGAAGTGAACTTTACTCATGAAAATATATGGACAGGGTATATTCTGTGAGGTCGTGGGTTGGATCTACATTTGTCTGGGTGCAACCCTCACCCCACACCCTTTCAGTCGACTAGGGGATTGACAAACTCTGAAAATGGCAATGACCTCCTCTTGCACAGATTCAGAATCAACGAAGGTCTGTGTTATCATAATAAGGTCAAAAGAAAATGACAAAATTACCAGAGTGTATGAGGTCCAAAGTTAGAAAAGGAAATCCTTTTCTATAAGACCCTAAAGTGGTTGCTGACCTGTATTTTCAGAGAACAGATGTCAAAAGGAGGGTTCGTGTGTGTGTGTGTGTGTGTGTGTTAACCATAATCCATGGGCTGGTTCTTTACCCAGAGTTTTGGAATTTGCTTTAAGCTGATTCTTTTCCTTCCCCGAACAGAAGGTGGACTTTAAGTCAAGGAACCAACTTGCTTTTGGGGAAGTGGTTGTGCCCACTGCTATAGACTGAATTTTCATTTGCAACAACAATAGGAACCCTCTAGAGACTTTTTAATTCTAAAAATAATTTGTGTATTCTCTTCTGACTGAAACAGTACAGGCTCACTTGAGAAAATTTAGAAAATGTGGACCAGCAAAAGAAAATAAAAAGAAAATACCCATTTATTAGACCACCACTCAGGAAGAACCATTGATCTCCTTGGATACCCTTCTTCCAGTCTTGTCTCTGTCAGTATAGTTGAAAAGAGTGAATAGCCTATGTTTATTCTTTGGTAGTCTGTTTTTTCCACTTACTAGACTATCTTCCTATATCATTTAAATATTCTACAGTAAATTTTACATAATTATGTGGTATTCTTTGGCCTATCACAGTCAGTTATTCATTTCTGGACAAATGTGGTTTCTGCTCTTATATGTATTATAAACAGTGCTGCAAGGAATACTTTTGTAGGTAAAGCTAGGTACCTTTTAGGCATTTTCATGACTTTCTTTTGGCCAAACCCTTAAAATAGAATTGCTGGGTCAAAGGCTATATGCGTTAAAAAAATTTTTTTTGATCCATTTTACTACACAGCTAGAAAGATTGGATTAACTTACACTCCCACCAGTAGTGAATCAGGTGAGATTCACTCCCAAATGCAAGTCTCCTGGGCATGTTTGTGTGTGTGTGCATAATGTAAAACTATGGATAACGAAGTGACAGTCCCTTTTCCATAGATTCATGGCAGTATTTCTAATTAATATGTCCATTCCCAAATCTCTTCCCATCTGGCTGAAAAATAATAGGTTGATAGAAACCTCAGAATCTGGCAAGGGCCAACTTTCCTTCCTGTCCACTTTAAAGTGAAGAATAAGTTAACATTGACATTTTTACCAGTCACAGATTTAAAGTGAACTGGAAATAGAATTCAGGCCCTGTTCCGAAAAGGAGCCCTTAAACACCCAGCACCTCCACCCAGGCCTGTTGGAAGGTGGCCAGTGAGAACAAGACAACTCAAAGCTTTGCGGTGACCATACTTTCGTTAGAACGTGACTATTGATGGCCTGCCCCTTTAAGCACCGTTTTCCTTCACTGACTCTGAATATACCTTTTGGGATTCAAAATAATTTTGCAACAGTGGATACAGACCTTCTTTATGTGTTATTGGTCTGGGAACAGCAACAGATTAAAAAAAATATTACCGGGTCAAATAACAGCTGTTATTATTAAGTTCAGCTTTTATTATCAATTTGCCAGCAGAATCCGGCAGTAAAAAAAAAAAAAGTCTGCATCTGAGCTTTTTACTAATCAGTACTCTCATTTTGTTAATATTCTAACGACTGTCAATTTACTTCAGTGCTGCCATTTGCAGAATTTTCCAATTAGCAGCAAACCTGTTCCACCTTCTCCTGTAATTATGGGGGACTCAGTTCAGATCAGCTGTGGCCAGACAGCATATGATGTAGTTGCCAAAATCTGTGCAATGTTGTTTTTAACCTTTGCATGTGCTGGCACAGTTTTAACATCTCTGTTTGTAGGCAGGAGGCTCCCACAGTAGTGGCATGTGTCAAAATATCAAAATTATTTTTAATAAACACAACGAGGATGAAAACACAAATATGGGCATATTTGGTTTTCGGATCAATCGAACGTCTGTTTCAGATTTGGTAGCATTTCCCCTGCTCTACTCACTTCTTTTTTTTTTTTTTTTAAATCAGGGGTCTTTTGTAAAGAACAATTGAGGGTTGCTGAACTGAACTGATTTCTCCCTGTTTCTGTGGCTAGTAAAACAGTAGTGATTAGAAAAATCTCACATTTTAGAAGGGAGGGAACCCCCAAATCCTGTGGGGCTAACCCTCTCAGTTTTAGAAATGAGGCTCAGAATGGAGAAGGGACTTACCCAAGGTCACACAGCTAGTTAAGTGCAGAGCTGGGTCTTCTGCCTCCAGTCCAAGGATCCTTTCTCTACAGCCTTCATTTCCCCCCTTCACTTGATGGCTTCTAGATGTGGCAGGAGACAGAAGAGGAAAGTCTCACCAGGATGCCTCGTTTCATAGACTGCCTTGCTAGCAACATCAAAACCTATCAAACTCTCTGAAAAGCTGCCTAAACAGCTGACAGTGCAGTAATAACAATAGTACGGCAATAACTATTATTGCTACATGAAAAAAATATATTTAATAATAAGCTCATTGATTTTTAACAACATCTCTGTGTTGCCTAATTGATGGGAAGTTGTATGTTTGTGTAGCCGATGGGGGTTATGAATTAAATATGGCCGTCTTTCCTTGAGGGATGCTTGTCAATGCAAGAAAGACGGAAGATCTACATTCCCCCCAAGCAAAATAGTGCCCTTGTAACACAAGCAGGGAAGACTGAAATGCGAACAAAAATAAAAACCATCCATCACTGTTTATTAAGTGCTGCTACTTGAAGGTAAAAAGGATATTGAACTGTTTTTAAATTGGAAGGAATGTAGCTGGACAAAATATTGATGGTAATATTAGCTGGGTGACAAATTTTATTCTTTTGTCCACATTCATCAAAGGAGCAATTTGGAGTGAGTTATTCTCTCTATGCCCATAAACCGATTTTTCTTCCCTTTTTATTTCTTAAGCACACATGTTTATTAAGGAACATGGTGTAGGAGGGATGATACCTTCTCGTTCCAGTCGTTCAAACCTTGTGTGTGAGTCAAAGGTTCCACGATTGCTTTCGACCAGGCCATGCACGGATCTCCAAGGTGCTTATATAAAATTTAATATGGGCTTAAAAATTGAGGCAGACTGAGTCTGTTCCCACAATTTAAAAGAAAAGGGGTGGGTCAGATTTGATTTCATTTTTAGCTGTGGTTTTCAAGTGGAAGTTCTGAAGCATTTATTTATTTTTCCAAATTTATAGTGTGCCCCTTCAGTCCAATGTTCACTGGCTGCTGTTCAATGAAAACATCCAAGTTTCTATGGCGAAATGGGCTGAGGCAGGGAAATGAAAATTGAAAATGTCGGCTGACAATGGGGAGAATTTCAATAAAAATTTAGTTTGAAGTTTCCTTTGCTTAAACTCTATTCAGCTTCACGTCGTTTTTGTTTGCATGAGGTCACAGAAGTGCTGAGGTGTTTCACAAAAAACCTTACCAGGCAGGCTAGCATACTCAGATACAGATGGATCCAGTCCAACCCCCATGGACAGAGGAGCGTGGTCGGCTACAGTCCATAGGGTCACAAAGGGTCAGATGCGACTGAAGCGACTTAGCATAGTCCAACCCCCCAGTGTTTTTAGAAAGGCCTACTATGTGTCCAGAGCTGGTCCCAGGGGTTGGGGGTCTCCATGTTCTCCACTTCAATTTTGGAAATCTGGGTCCTTTCAACTTCAACTGTGCATTTAGCCAAAATGATATTCTTGTTTCTTTTGACAAATCTCATCATCCCAACCAAAGTGAAATTTGTTGAACAACAGAAAGTGGTTTGTTTGCAAGTAAATTCATAAATTTCAAAATCCGTTGGACTAGGCCACTCTAAAGCCAAATGGATTTTCTTGGATGTTGCTTGTCTTCCTGAACTGTCTCACTTCTCAGTTAAATGAGGAAAGTTTTAAGGAGGCTGGCCAGAGCTGATCAATTACTCAATCAGTCAACAAGAATTTAATGAGTCCCTGCTCGGCACTGAGCCATGGTAATATTTATGTAGCATTTTGTGGTTCCCAGCACTCTTTCGCATAGGTTGTCTTACTTGCTTTTTAGAGGCAGATATTAGTGAGGCTCAGAGTGGTTCAGTGACTTCCTTGAAGTCACACAGGTCATGGCCTCTAAACTAGCTCTCCCAGAACTTGGTATACATTTGGACTAAGGACCAAGTCAGTAGTACATCAAGAAGTATTCACAATCTTGGATGAGCCTTGGGGATGTGAGCTGAATAAAACCTGAAGACTGTGTGTGCTCATCTCAGTATCACATCCAAGCCTTTTAGAAGGAATTGAAAGTAATTCTGGTTTTCTTCTTAGACATCTTTCAAGAAGTAATGTAAGTGACGGGAACGCAGTTTGTTAAGATTTTTGTGCCATGATTTTGTTCTTAATTCTTCTCCCATCCTCAGCTGCCGTGAAGGCTGTATCCCACTCTTCATTCTCCATCCTTAAGTTCTCACCCTCTCACTCTTTCTCCTTCTCTCTCCCCGTCTGTCTCCTGTAAACCTTCAGTTCAGTTCAGTTCAGTCACTCAGTCATGTCCGACTCTTTGCCACCCCATGAATCGCAGCATGCCAGGCCTCCCTGTCCATCACCAACTCCCGGAGTTTACCCAAACTCATGTCCATCGAGTCAGTGATGCCATCCAACCATCTCATCCTCTGTCGTCCCCTTCTCCTCCTGTCCCCAATCCCTCCCAGCATCAGGGTCTTTTCCAATGAGTCAACTCTTCGCATGAGGTGGCCAAAGTATTGGAGTTTCAGCTTCAGCATCAGTCCTTCAAATGAACACCCAGGACCGATCTCCTTTAGGATGGACTGGTTGGATCTCCTTGTAGTCCAAGGGACTCTCAAGGGTCTTCTCCAACACCACAGTTCAAAAGCATCAATTCTTTGGTGCTCAGCTTTCTTCACAGTCCAACTCTCACATTCATACATGACCACTGGAAAAACCATAGCCTTTATTAGACGGACCTTTGTTGGCAAAGTAATGTCTCTGCTTTTTAATATGCTATCTAGGTCATAACTTTCCTTCTAAGGAGTAAGCGTCTTTTAATTTCATGGCTGCAGTCACCATCTGCAGTGATTTTGGAGCCCCCAAAAATAAAGTCTGACACTGTTTCCACTGTTTCTCCATCTATTTTCTATGAAGTGATGGGACCAGATGCCATGATCTTCATTTTCTGAACGTTGAGCTTTAAGCCAACTTTTTCACTCTCCTCTTTCACTTTCATCAAGAGGCCTTATAGTTCCTCTTCATTTTCTGCCATAAGGGTGGTGTCATCTGCATATCTGAGGTTATTGATATTTCTCCCAGCATTCTTGATTCCAGCTTGTGTTTCTTCCAGCCCAGTGTTTCTCATGATGTACTCTGCATAGAAGTTAAATAAGCAGGGTGACAATATACAGCCTTGACGTACTCCTTTTCCTATTTGGAACCAGTCTGTTGTTCCATGTCCAGTTCTAACTGTTGCTTCCTGACCTGCATATAGGTTTCTCAAGAGGGAGGTCAGGTGGTCTGGTATTCCCATCTCTTTCAGAATTTTCCACAGTTTATTGTGATCCACACAGTCAAAGGCTTTGGCATAATCAATAAAGCAGAAATAGATGTTTTTCTGGAACTCTCTTGCTTTTTCCATAATCCAACAGATGTTGGCAATTTGATCTCTGGTTCCTCTGCCTTTTCTAAAACCAGCTTGAACATCTGGAAGTTCATGGTTCATGTATTGCTGAAGCCTGGCTTGGAGAATTTTGAGCATTACTTTACTAGCGTGTGAGATGAGTGCAATTGTGCGGTAGTTTGAGCATTCTTTGGCATTGCCTTTCTTTGGGATTGGAATGAAAACTGACCTTTTCCAGTCCTGTGGCCACAGCTCAGGTTTCCAAATTTGCTGGCATATTGAGTGCAGCACTTTCACAGCATGATCTTTCAGGATTTAAACCTTAGCTCTTTCTAATACAATTCCTTACCACTCCTCTTACCACTAGTTATCTGCATCTGGGTAGATATGTTGCACTGAGTTGCAGGCCTTAGTGCAACTTAGTGATGGGGTGGGAAGTGGAGGTGGAGAAAGGAGTCATAAGGGCTCCCCCAGGACCAGTGCATCCTTCCTCACACATGTGTGCAGATATGCCAAAGAGGGAGCAACCCCGCGGACCGAAGGATCAAGATTTACAAAGGAGATGACTTTCGTGTGTGTCCCAAAACATGGGTAGAACTTAGGTTTCCAAAGCAGAAAAGGAAAAAGTACCCAATAGAAGGGGGCTTCCCTGGTGGCTCAGTGGTAAAGAATCTGCCTCTAATGCAGGAGACTCAGGTTCAATCCCTGCCTAGGGAAGATCCCCTGGAGAAGGAAATGGCAACCCACTCTAGTATTCTTGGCTGGAGAATCCTATGGACAGAGGAATGTGGTGGGCTACAGTCCATGCAGTCATATGCCTCTCTCTGCACAGTCCTTTCTGAACTCATAACAGTAATGTCAGTAACCAGCATATATGGAGTGTTGACATGGAGACATCTCACTAAGTGTCTCTGTAGGGTAGGGACCTCCCATGTAGAAGGTTCTTGTTGAAAAATAGGGAATATATCCTGGTCAGTTTGTAGCTTCGCCAAGTCTCACCCAGTTCCCGGTGGAAAAGGGAGAGGGAGGTCCTCGGGCTCATATCCACCCTCTGTCGCCATGGTGGAATGGGTCACCTCTCTGCAGATAAGAACAAATGAAAGGTGTGTGGGCTTCTTAGTCTTTCACAATCAACAAGGGTAAGACTCAAGCTCTTAAAGACCAGGTTTCTAAGAGATTCTTCTCTTCAGGAAGCATGTGGAAGTTCAGCTTGTTCCTTGTAGATTCCAAACAGCCCCAAGAAAGCCGAGTAAATGTTTCAGGAATTCATGCTAGCTATACCTTTTCCCCCTGAATGATACCTTTTCCCCCTGAATGAATTTATCCTATAGGAAAACATTGACTTTCCCAAATTTGCAACCATTTCTTTCCCCTCCTCATTAGGGGAAACCCATTTCTGACTGTTTCTGAAAGTTTGCCCACAGTTGTGTGGAGGAAAGGGGACAAGCCTTGTATCTTTACACTATGGGCCTGCCTCCTTGTATGTCTGTTTTCACTGAATGGAGTAAGTACATTCTGGGCTTTTCCTCAGGCCATGCAGGCCAGGTTTTATTCCTGACAAGATTTTCTTATTAGTTATGTAACCCTTCTGGAGAAGGAGAGGATTTCTCAGAGAAGAAACACACACACACACACACACACACACACACAATACTTGACACACTTTAGTTATAAGCTGGACCACAATAATAATAAGATCATGTAAACTCTCTGTTTCAGAGTGAAGTTCCAACTGAGTACTTTTCGGTCTGGTGTGTAGAAATAAAGTGTTGTAAAGCAGCACAAATCACAGTGATGGTCCCTCTTCCCCTCTCACACCCCATCTTCTAGGCTCAGAAGGAAGGTTTCATGTGCACCAAGAACTGGACAGCTCACCCAGGAGTTATCCACCCAGGTGAAAAAGTGCCCACTATTTGGTACTGTCAGGGTTTTTTTATGTTTCTATTAATATGATGCAAGTTCTCTCTGGAGAGGAACCAGTAGGAGATAACATGGATAGATAGATATGGCTTTCTAGGTGGCACCGGTGGTAAAGAACCACCTGCCAGTGCAGGAGATTTCAGAGATTCAGGTTCCATTTCTGGTCAGGAAGGTCCCCTGGAGGAGGGCATGGCAACCCACTCCAGTGTTTTTGTCTGGAGACTCACTTGGACAGAGGAGCCTGGCCGGCTACAGTCCATGGGGTTGCAAAGAGTCAGATACAACTGAATCAACTGAGCACAACATATAAATATATATAATATAAACATATATAAATATATAGTGTATGAAATATACATATTTCTAAATAAATGTGTGTTACAATATATATATTACATATGTAATTAAATAAATTACATATGTAATGCCTTAAATAAATTTAAGTATACATCTATGTATTAATTTATTTTAAGGGATTGATTTATGCAGTTGCATTGGCAAGTCCAAAATCCATAGTGCAGTCTGGCAGCCCAGAAACTTAAGCTAGAGTTGCTGCTGTAATTTTGAGGCAGGATTTCTGGGAAATGTCAGTTTTTGCTCTCTAGATGCCTTCAACCAATTGGATAAGGCCCACCTACATTATGAGGATCATCTCCTTTACTGAAATCCACTGATGATAGATGTGAACTGCATTCACAAAATGCCCTCCTCATAATACCTAGATCTGTGTTTAATTGAATAATTGGGTCCTCTAGCCGAGTCAAGTTGGCATTCAAAACTGACCATCCCAGGAACTTCCCTGACAGTCCAGTTGCTAAGATTTCTTGCTCCCAATGCAGCAGGTCCAGGTTTGATACCTTGTCAGGAAACTAGATCATACATGACACAACCAAGACCCAGTGTAGCCAAATAAGTAAATGTTAAAAAACAAAAATCTAACCATCACAGTCCTGAAACTATCTTCTGTTTCCTGAATCTTGGGACTTCTAAATCCTCTTACTGGCCCCCAGAGGTCAGAGGGACTTCCTTCTTAAGCCCAAGAGATTATCTCACCTGTTGGAGATCTTCTTCTCATACCTTACACGTAGTTTAGTGAATTTCGATTGCTTCAAAGGTGATGCATAGAGCTTTTTAGTGGATGTCTCAAGTCTTGCTCTGAAATAATAAACTGTTGTCTGGTTTCAATGGTGATGAAATCTTGTAGGAAATAGCTTGGAAATGTGGAAAGGACTTGGGCCTCTGGGAACTGGCCTTCACTCCTTTACAAAGTAAAACACGTGGGAGGGATCCATGAGCCTCATGGAAACTGGGACCCATGCAGATTCTCTGACAAGATGAAAACCCTCAATAGGGTGCACTCTGAATCAGAGAGGGTGATGCCTGGAGAAAAAGATGGATCCACTGTGTCCAAGTGGAGGTATAAAGACTGAGGCTCATCTCATAGAGGAGTCCTCTCCACCTCTCCAGCCTGTTTCCTAAGGGACTTGATCACCATACAATCTAAGCAGTTGTGTATTATTTCTGAGAAAGACTTGGGAAAAGCATTAGAAAGACAGGAAAGCTATGGATGGAAGGGGAGAGTTATGGGCCAGACATGATGTTTCCTAAGCACCTTCCTTCATCTTCAGTGGGTGAGCCTTCGATTCAGTCCCAGAGAATTCACAGAAACCCTTCATTTCTCAACCAGGCCCCCACAGGGAGGGGACAAAGAGGTCTTCCTCTCACATCCTGGTGTGGCCTCTCAGTACCTGGGGACGGGGAGCCCTCACCTAGTGGTCCTGCCTCACAGCAGAGGGACTGACACCTCTTGATTCCTCTGAGCTGACTGCACATCTGAGTCCTTAGGATATCTGCTGGGTTAGGGAGGGCTGAGGAACAGTTTGCTGGCATGTAAATAGGAAAGTAAGGGAACCATTATGATCCACAACACACAGACAGACACACACACACACACACACACACACACACACACACACACACTCACACTCAACAGAAGAGAGTAGAGCCTGCAAGAAACTGACTGATCCCTGCAGAAATCAGTTATACTTCAGAAACATTTTCAATCAGTGTCTGTGAACTACAGTCCAAAATATAGAGATAACCATGCTTGACTTTAAAATGCATTCCCTGGACTTTCTGGTGGTCCAGTGGTTAAGAATCTGCCTGCCAATGCGGGGGACGTGGGTTCCATCCCTGGTCTGGGAAGATTCCACATGCCACAGGGCAGCTAAGCCAGTGAGCTGCAACTACTGATCCCATACTCTAGAGCCTGGGAGCTGCAACTACTGAGCCCACATGCCCTAGAGCCAGTATTCCACAACAAGAGAAGCTACTGCAGTGAGAAGCCTGCACACCGCAGTAGAGTGTAGCCCCCTTCCTCAGTGCAACTAGAGAAAGCCGAGTACAGCAACGAAGACCCATCACAGCCAAAAAACAAAACAACAAAATGCAAAAAATAAAAATTGCACATCTTTTTAAAAATTTAAAAAATAAATAAAATGCATTCCTTAAGTCAGTTATAAGGGTTTTGGAAAAAAAAAAACTTTCCTATCATGGAAATGAAAAGTTGAGTATTCTCTGCCTTTCCCCAGATGGCCCATGAAGGGGTTCGGGGCCCCAAAGCCCATTGTGACTCAGAGGCAGCTGCTCTGACCCAAGGCTCCCACAGACCTCCGAAGGAGACTGTCCAGAGGTTTGGCCGCCCCGTGATTAGGCCCTAAAGAGCCATTCTGTGTTTCTGGCAGTTCACACACACACCAAAAGGCAACTGATGAAGTGTAGTCACAAGGAGTCGCCAGAGTGATGTCATGGCGGTCAGGGGTGGGGGTGGATTTGGGGATGAGAGACAAATGACAACATGCAGAGGGCCCTTCTACAAGGTCCCCCCATGCTCAGCCAACACTACATGTACACAGGACACTCTGTACCAGGGCCCCCAGTCTGAGGTGGGGCCCAGGGCCTGACCATTCCCCTGTTTCCATCATCACTAATCACAGTACTCACCTTCCCTGGGTTCTTTTTGTCTGCTTTCCTGCAAAGTCTATTCTTTTCCAGTTAAAAAAGCCTGGGAGAGCTTCTGAAATTCACAAGGTGGTTTAGGGATAAGATTTATCATAACTTTTCAAAATTGAGAGCATTACCAGGAAAAGAGATGTATCAGAATTTCAAAAAAAAAAAAAAAAAAAAGGAAATATTCTCAGGGCTTGAGGTGAAAATACTAGCAACTCTCCACGTGGTAGGGCCCCATTTGGTCCAGTAATCACAACAGGAAGGTGCCTGGCATTACGAGGCTGCTGGAGGGTTATGAAAAAAGAGGCCTGGTTTTTGAAACCACTGTTGAGATTGTCCCCCAAAGGCCAAAGCAGGTGTTTTCAAAGCACCCCAGAAACAGGTCTGGGGAAAGCCTCAGTCCCCCATTGAAGGGAAAGTCGCTTGTTTTCCATGCATCTGGTATTTTTCCGAGCTCCAGTGGGCACCGAGGTAGCTGATATGGGTGCTTCAAATGTCACCTTGATTTTCTGATCTCCTGCATGTATGCTGAACGTGTGGGATTGCTGCATTTAGAATGTCTCTTGCCAAACTCTGTCTTGCAAGAGTCAGAATTCAGGCTCAGACGTCTGATGATCGAACCACACAACTTCGGAATTAGTCATGCTAATGAAAGCCATTTGGTCCTGTTTTCTCTGTGAACAAAGCTGTCTGCGTTGGTTCATTTAATCGAGCATCTATCTGGCAATTATTGATATTAAATTGATTTAGTGTTTCGAAAGATGTTTCAGACACCAGACACGGAACTCCCAGTTTATTTTACAGCTGAGTACAGAACATGAATTCCTTCCCGGAGTCATCGGCTCTGGGTTTAACCCCTAAAGTGTAAGCATTGATCCCTTCTTTACCTGGTGACTTACTTACTAGCCGTTGTGCTCTTCCTTCCATGTAATTTATTTTTGGGAAATCAATGGAACCCTTTGAGGGGAGGGTCACCTGCCTGAGATTGTTTTTCCTGAGCAGAAGGATAGTTTGCTCAGCGTGTCATGGTTCTTCACCAGAAGGCTGATGCTATGGTAGAGACGGGAAAAATATGTTACTTCACAGAAAAGTTTTAAGTTGTTTCCCAAAGCATCTGACTAATTCTCCAGCAGCTCTCAGACGTATTGCCCAGTTTTACAGAAAAGCTATGTGAGGGAACACGTATGAAAGGTGAAAATATTGTTGGTGATACAGACAGTAATTGAACATGATCTCCTCCCACTTACGTTTTATCCTGTAGGTCACACTGCCTCCTACATTACCTGATTGGTATTAACATAAGCATGGGAGATTAATTTTATAGATCACAGGGAACGGAGATGACATTTATCTTCACTTTTCAGTGAATCATCTCACTGGGGAAGGGTGAACATTCAACCCAGGTTAAAAGAGTTAAGAACAAAGTTAGTCCATGAACAATGTTATCTCTTGTTTTTTTTTGTTGTTGTTGTTACTGTTTTTCTAAATTATGATATGAAAGTCTATCTGCCTAATTTTGTTTGCCAAAAAAAGGCAGTATTATAATCTTGGCCAGCCCAGAGATAGAATATATTACTAACAAAATCATAAAGATTAGGAGAATGTATTATTAACAACATAATAAAGATTAGGACAAACTGCGAAAGACTGCAACTTAAACTGCACTGAGCTTTTCCTTCTGTATTATATCACACTTGAAGTAAAAATGCCCCCCTCACCTCCAACTCAAGACCTTGGATAACGAAGTAGAGAGACAGGAATACATTTTGATCAGCTTAGAACTTGTATTATTTAATAAAAAAAAAACAAAACTGCAGGCATATTACCAGGAATGGTGAAATCTCTCTTTTCTTTTTTCTTAAAAAATAAAGAAATTTAGATACAGACTAGATGCCTAGCCCTTCGCTCAGTGTGGTTTTTTGTAATCACCTTGGCAAGCTGAGGGCTGGTGAAAGAAATGGGCCTGCTTTTTTGGGCTCTGCTGTATTTCAAGGCACGATTCTTTCAGGAGGAATAGAGGAATTTTGTAGCTTCAGTTCAGGTCAAATGAACAGCCAATACTTTCTGACTCACGCATGAGATAAGACGACTTCCCTGGGATGGTGTTGGGCCAGAGGCTTGTCTGGGCCATTTCTAGGGGTGGCTATCCTGCCCATGGGTTTGTGAGGGAGAAGCTGGCATCGGATCACTGATGTCCAAGTCAGCAGAGAACCCTAGGCTGAGAGAGTCGCCTTTCTCCCAGCCCGGCCGCACGACCTTCCGTGCGTCTTCCCCAGGGAGCTTTGGCCATCGTTTTCCCATGCTCCTAGACCCAGTCCTGCTTCTCGCTGAGAATGCTGAACAGGCTTTGTGGCCTGAGTGAAGGGCTGAGATGTTTTACTTCCAGGTCAGCTGTTTGTCTCCCTAGGGAAAGTCATTTTTTTTTGTTATTGTTAATGGCTGTGTTCAGTTATCCATCGGGTGAGGAAAGATTATGAACCCAACTCCAAACTCCAGGGCAGGGGAAGCCTCCTTTGCGGAAAACCCAGTCTCAGGCTTTTGTAGATTATTTGATATTGAGCATGTAGGTTATCCAGGCTTCCCAGGTGGTGCTAGTGGTAAAGAACCCATTTGCCAATGTGGGAGACAAAAGAGGTATGGGTTCAATTCCTGGGTTGGGAAGATACCTGGGAGGAGGACACAGCAGCCCATTCTGGTATTCTTGCCTGGAGACTCCCATGGACAGAGGCACCTGGTGGGCTACAGTCCATGGGGTTGTAAAGAGTTGAATGTGACTGAAGTAACTTAGCACGCATGCACGCATGTAGGTTATCCAGGACTTCCTTTCTTCTTCACAATGATAAAATTGTAGTAGTTTAATTCTCTGCCTCATCCTAAAAAGAACTTGCATTGGTTCTTTTGACTTATCAGGACTTCTTTCAAAGGCATTTTGGAGGGTGAGGAAGCCAGTGGCACTGAGAGTCACCCTGAGTGAGGCCCTGAGGTTTGGGGACTAGATGAAACATACATTTTTCTACCCTGTCTCATGTGTGTGTGTGATGATGCAATAATGCTGTCTGTTCTGGTAGGGGAAGTGAGTAGATGAAACCATTTGAAAGTGTAAGATCTTTGTAGATATCAAATACCCCCACCATCAATTTCTCCAGAACAGTTTTATTTATTTGAGTCACCCTGATTATATGGTCTCAAGTGAATACGCCATGTACTGCAGCAGGCTTTGACAACAGATCTCATTTAATGAAGGGTAGAAATAAGCACTGAAAATCAGCTTCAATCTTTAGAAAAGGTCTGGATTTGTACAACATAGTGTAACATAAAACCAGGTTAGAAAAAGATAAAATCTCATCAGTTGGGACATTATTTGGAAAGCTGGAGTTTGGTGGGACTCAGTCAAGGACTTTTGAACCCTGAAAATGAACTCAGGGTCTTATTTTAAGCAAACTGGGGCTGAATGATGGGCAACATGTGAATCTGCCCACTTTGCATCTAACCTCCCTGTGAACCTGGAGTGAGAAATCCCAGTAGGTCAAATGGACTGAAGGGCTATTTGCCTAGCCCCCATTTGTGAAATAAGGTGGCTTAGTTTTGGTAATCCAGTGTATTGATCCTATGGTATAGGAGAGAAAGGTTGGAAATGTGGGATGATCCAGGAAAAGTATCCAGGGACTACTTCTGCATCCTGTGGAGAGGTTGGGGTCTAGATGGGTTCTGGTTTCATCATTAGACTTTTCACCAGAGCCTTAGTTTTTAAAAATTACTTTTTATTAGAGTATAGTTGCTTTACAGTGTTGTGTTAGTCTGTACTATAAAGCAAAATGAATTAGCCATGTGTATACATATATCTCGGAGAAGGCAATGGCAAGCCACTCCAGTACTCTTGCCTAGAAAATCCCATGGATGGAGGGGCCCAGTCCATGGGGTTGCTATGAGTCGGTCTCGACTGAGTGACTTCACTTTCACTTTTCACTTTCACACAATGGAGAAGGAAATGGCAACCCACTCCAGTGTTGTTGCCTGGAGAATCCCAGAGACGGCAGAGCCTGATGGGCTGTTGTCTATGGGGTCGCACAGAGTCGGACACGACTGAAGCAATTTAGCAGCAGTAGCATACATATATCTCCTCCTTTTTGGATTTCCTTCCCATTGGGTCATTTGCAGATGGACCTAGAGGTAGTCATACAAAGTAAGGTAAGAAAGAGAGAAACAAATATCGTATATTAATGCATGTATGTGCAATCTAGAAAAATGTATAGACAATCTTATTTGCAAAGCAGAATTAGAGACACAGAACAAATGTATGGATACCAAGGAGGGTAGAGAGGGTAGGAGGTATTGGGAGATTGGGATTGACATATATACACTACTGATACTGTGTATAAAATGGATAATTAATGACATATGGGCTTCCATGGTGGCTCAGTGGTAGAGAATTCACCTCTAATGCAGGGGACATGGTTCGATCCCTGGGTCTGGAAGATCCCCTGGAGAAGGAAATGGCAACCCACTCCAGTATGTTTTCCCGGGGAATCCTATGGACAGAAGAGTCTGGGGGGCTACAGTCCATGGGGTCTCAAAAGAGCTGGACACAACTTAGTGGCTAAACAACAACAATGAGGACGCACTGTAGAGAGAAAGCCTTAGTTTTTTTTTTAAAGAGCAAGTAAAAGAAGAGATTCTTGTTCTTTACTCACAGGCAACATGGAAACTGACTAGTGAAGAACCACTCACTGACTAGTGACTGGTCTTTCTGAGATGATCAGAGTTAATAGAAAATGCGATGGTATTCCAAACAATGAAGGCAAGGGGAACACATAGAACTCTCCAATAACATTTAAAAGCAAGGTTTCATTTTTGGTGCTAAGGTTTAGAAATCTCCAAAAAGTTAGTGATATCCCACAAAGTGCATAGAGCACTTAGAATCAATAAAGCTTCAATGAAAAAAAAATGAAAATAATATCTGATACCTGGAACCTTGTGTAGATTACATAGGGGTCAGGTTGAGATTAGATTAATATAATCATAGTCTGTTTAACTGAAAACACTCTGGAATATTATTAGCTTTATCTGAATGCCTTTTGTATCAAATTCTTGACCTGATTTTTGTCCCAGTTTCTCTTTTCTATCAACTAGGTTTAGTTCTTTCTTTAAGAAAAAGAAAAGTTTAAAAAGATTCTAATGAAAGCCGGCTGACTCCACTATGAGTAATATAAGAAAATCTGTTTTGCTAAGAGAGTGACGGAATATTGAAATACCTGGTTTTATATTTTTATGTGGGTTTGGCAAATGCAGTCTGAAAGTGGCTAATATGATACCTGACCTGGTGTTAATAGCCAATGATAATTCCATATGTACCACCTGCTACCTGTCAGGTTACACATTCTTTCTTTTTCCCTCTTTTGGCATGAAGGTTACATTAACTGTGAATACGGGTCTTCAAGGCTGGAGTGGAGGTGAGCCGTCATACTTTTCAGATGAAATCAAACTTTGAAATAATTATCATCTTGGTTTCTTTTCTGAGTCACCCCTTCTTCCCAACACCCCCACCCCCCATCGACTTCGATAATGCACTTAAAAGTTACAACCTACCATCTCAAATTTGGAAATCATTAAGAGCGAGAAGAGAAAGGGAAGGAGAGAGAATGAATCACAGGCATAAACTAGAATGATGTTCGTGGAGGAAAATCTTCCTGCCAAAAAGTAAAATTAGAGAAATTTCCTAGAATGTATCTATGAGGGGAAAAGTCACCCACCAGAGACGTGGATTTGTTCACTAATTGCTTTACACCTTCGTGGTTAAATGCCCCTAAGTCATTTCTCTTTTCTCCCATGAAAGAATTTTAGAAAAGCTAACTCTACATGGATCAAAATTGCTTCTCTTTTGCTCTCTCCCACTGATACCTATTTAGAAATGGGCGGGACAAAGCTGAAGAAAATATCCTCCAAACAGCAAAGCCAAGCTACTTGCTTGTCCATACAGGAGTCTGGTCTGGGCAACCTGTCTGACTCTTTCCATCTCTAAGATCTGCCCCCAGAAAGTTGGTACAATATTTGGTCCAACATGTTACAGAAGGAAGTAGGGAGAGGACCCCCCCTGCCCCCGCCCTTTCACCCTGAGTTTAACCATTAAACACTTTTTTGCTTTAGAAAAATAGACCCACACACGTTCCTGACTACTGAGCAACCAGATTTCCTCTTATAACCACTCAAAATGGTGTATGGGGAGTCTGAAAGACAAGCACAAGACATTAAAAATGATTTTTCTTGAAAGGTGAAGACATTATTAAAGATTTCCACTACCATGCCTTTATTTTTTGAAAGGAAATAATTTTAGCCTCTTATTAATATTATTATTCCAGCTGTTGTTATGTTCCTTCTGAGTAATTCAGAAAAAGCACAGAAAGCTCCCTTTCTTTTGGGCTTTTAAATATCTTCCTGGACCATTTAATCTCTTCAGATGGGAACCAACAGCAAAGGCTATGGTTTGGCTCAGAGAAACTGTCCAAATGTCTTATGTGTCCTCATGATTCAAGCAATAATGTTGCTTTGCTCAGAAAAATTGCAGCAGCTTTTTCCAGGTGCTTTCAAAATATTTTTCTCACTTTGGTTAGCCATCACATTAGCCCCTGAAGGTAGCTGTTCTGGGTTCCCCTTCCAGATGAGGGGATAAGAACTTAATTGTCTAATAAATGCCTCTCAGGACAGAAGCAGAAACCCCTCAATTCCGACACCTGGTATCTGCTCCTGGCTGTGGCCACAGGCTGCTGGGAGATTAGTGCACTGTTTGACTCTCTTCTCAAAGTCCCAAGCTAGCTTATGTCTTTGTTGTTGTTTAGTGGCTCAGTCGTGTCTGAATCTTTTGCAAGCCCATGGACTGTAGCCCTCGGGGCTCCTCTGTCCATGGTATTTCCCAGGCAAGAATACTGGAATGGGTTGCCATTTCCTATGCCAGGGGAACTTCCTGACCCAGGGATTGAACTGGCATGTCCTAGATTGGTAGGCAGATGCTTTACCACTGAGCCACAAGGGAAGCTTTGTCCAAAAAAAAAAAAAGTGTTGGCTGGCTAGTAAGGGAGAAGATATATTTGGTTTGGTAATAAACCTGGGAAAACTGTTTTCCACTTTTCAGAAGTTTGTATTGTGTATGCTGCTGCTGCTAAGTCACTTCAGTTGTGTCCGATTCTGTGTGACCCCATAGACGGCAGCCCACCAGGCTCCCCCGTCCCTGGGATTCTCCAGGCAAGAACACTGGAGTGGGTTGCCATTTTCTTCTCCAATTCATAAAAGTTAAAAGTGAAAAGTGAAATTGAAGTCGCTCAGTCATGTCCGACTCATAGTGACCCCATGGACTATAGCCTACCAAGCTCCTCCATCCATGGGATTTTCCAGGCAAGAGTACTGGAGTGGGTTGCCATTGCCTTCTCTGGTATTGTGTATAGAGTCACTATGAAAAATGAAATTGCAATGATAGAAAGCCAAGCTCATTTCATTCCATCCTTTTGGCCTAACAATCTTTTTCTTCCTTTTTTTTTTTTTTTTTGGTGTGGACCATTTTAAAGTCTTTATTGAATGTTTTTACAATATTGTTTCTGTGTTATGTTTTGATTTTTGGGCCACAAGGCATGTGGGATCTTAGCTCCCCAATCAGGATCAAACTAGCACTCCCTGCATTGGAAAGTGAAGTCTTAACCACTGGACCACAGGGAAGTCCCTGGCTTAAAAATCTTTTGGCTGGTTGATATTAGTGATTTCACTGAGTGGAAGGACCAAGGAGCTCTCTATTTTCTCTGAAATTACATTTCCTCCCTCTTTGAAGGTTTAATATCTTCCCTGCCAGAAAACATGTTTCCCACTTTGTCTTTTTAGAATCTCAATTTGCATGGCTATTGGTAGAGAATCCGCCTGGAAACACAGGAGATGTAACAGACTCAAGTTCAATCCCTGGGTCGGGAAGATCTCTTAAGGAGGAATAGTAACCCACTCCAGTATCTTGCCTGGAGAATCCCATGGGCAGAGGAGCCTGGTGGACTCCAGTCCATGGGGTCCCAAAGAGTTGGACATGACTGAGAACACACACACATCTATTAAGCTTACCTTGACCTTCTAGATTCCAATCTCGCTTCAAATTTTCTACCCTGGTCATTGGCCCATACCTTGCGCTCTCCGGATCCTGGTTTATTTGGGGAGAATTAAGCTTCACAGTTGGTTATAATACTGTCTAGTTTCACATTGTCGAGCACACAGATGCATACGTTTCTTTGAGACTCTACTCTTCAGCATGAAAGAGGGGCCCTTCATTGTAATCATTACCGAATGGATACAGTACTAATGGAACTTAATTGTTTCCACTAGATGGATCTCGGGTGTTTTTGGCAGCCAAAATGAAAATGACTCCAAATACCATCAAAGGGGCTTATAAGCACCCAGCATGCACAGAGTGTTTTGATATACAGTGGAGTGTTAATATCATTATCTCTTCTAATACAACATACGGTTACTTTAATCCTCTCCCGCCTCTGTGATCTTGGAAGATCCGACGGATAGAAGGCAAAGAATAAAACACTATATACGAGGAGACAAAGGGAGAATTAGTCCCCATCCTCTGAATGCGACTTTTTTTGATTGTTTGAATGTTGGCTTCAAATATGTACCTTTATCAATACTGACTTCTGTATCCTCCACGCTAGTTTGAGTTTGTATGCGACATCAAACATACCTTTTCGCACATGTTCTTTCCAGATTTTTTTTAACACTTACTTAGCAGTTTATAGAAGGAAGTGAATGATCTCCTCAAGCTGCTTACAAATTAAAAAAAAATCTGTGCTTATTAATTATGCAGGATTAGTCTAATTATAATTCAGCAAATTAATTAGCGACAGAAGGTGTTCTGAAACATTGGAGTACATTTGCATGTTAAATGGAGAGGCTAGTCTGTAATATATGTAAATTTATGCATGGCTTCATAGTTTAATTTAAAAATTTGCAGCTGCATATGGTATGGGAGCAGGTGAAAAGTCAGTTTTAGTTTAATGATGCTAACAAACATTGGATGGTGTCCTGTCTTAGCAAGAGAATGCATTCATATCTGCTAATCTACAATTCTGTCATCAGAATATAACATTACATAGATGCTCAAACTCAAGGTCATTAGCGAATGGACCCATAGGTGCAATAGGTAGCAAACTGCAGAGAGAAGCAGTGATCAGAGAGACGCAGACTCTCTGAGCTTTTTGCTACATAATCAAACATTGTGTATGGAGTCAGTCGGTATTCTTTTTGGGAAAGTTTACACTCCATCCTGTGTAAAAAGGGGCATCTTTTTGGTATCTATTCTGTTGGGTGTAAATAGTGGTCCAACCTTGATTCCCTTTCCAAATATTCACATTTGCACTTCGTTTCAATTTCCTGGAGCCGTGGGAAAGTTATTACCGAGTTATGAATTAATGGTATGGTAGAGTTTTACACATTGGCCTCAACCATCTGGCAAAACAGTAAAACCAGCGGACCAGGCAGCAGCAAAGGGCTCTTGGTGTAATTGGTGTTCACTGCTCAGCCTAGCATAGACAAGCTTCATGGGGAGGGCAGAAAGGTGCGAGGGGGAGGGGAAGGCTGCAGACGGGGAGAATGCGCCGCTCAGGAAATAGGATGGTAAAGACCCACTAAGCTGATGGCTGGCTAATAACTTCATTTCTTTCACCCAAGTCATCCTGGCATTGGAATGGGAAATAGATTTGTATTCTAGTTCTGAAGTCTCACTGAAAGATATTTTCTGAAGTCAGTCCTTAGCATGTCCAGTGTTGCTCAGATTTCTTTTTTCTTTCTTGATGAGAAAAGAGAGCAAGGGACAGGGTGAAGAAGAGGATACAGGTTAAAAACAACAACAAAAAAGGAAAAGATGGAACCGTGAGCATTGCAAAGAGCCCTCCAAAGACAGTTTATGAGAACAATTGGAATTACAAACATGCTCTTAGTGTTGTGTTTCATTCCAATTCAAGCCCAGAGAGTTCAATTATTATTTTCATTAATGGTGTCAGATTTTCATCCGAGTGCAAAAACAAGCTCTTCTCCTTGGAGATTTTTCTCCCTACAAGCCTCCTGGTGCCAAGTAATGGAATTCAGGAGAGTGAAGACATGTCTGAATACAGAAGGAAAAAAAAATCCCTACATGTAACCTCAGGTCCTCAAGACACTATAGCATGTCGCTGGTCAGAAATAAGTGGCGAATCAAAGAAACCCCTGTTTTTTGCACCTTGGCAGCTGTTTACAGTCGATTGCTTGCCACTTGAGCTATGGGAGACATTCACTTCCAGAGAAATCATGAGATGGCTTTGAAATTAAGCCTGTAGATATGGTGTCGGAATCACATAAGCAGGGGAGTGCTCCCTTCTGGTGCCTAAGTGAACACAGTGGATTCCGCTCAGGAGGCAGTGTGTTTGGTTTAACGAAGGGTCCATTTCCAAACCAAAATGCCACTTCCAGGAGCTTAAAATTGGGAGTGAATGCCGAATAGAAAATGATTTGATGGGGCACGCTGCCAGTCAGCAGGTGTAGGCAGCTCTGAATTCTTCTGCCTGCCACGGGTTACTGGAAACCACCATGAGAATTTTGACCTACCATCTTTTTTGTTCTTGTTGTGCTTTTCCTGCAATCTGTTGTCATGGATTAATTACATGTTCTTCTTCTTTTTTTTTTTCTTTTTAAAGTACTCCTCCCTAAAGATTAAGGGAAGTTCTCCAAGCAGAGTATATACCAATATTGAGAGAGAAACAGTGCAGAGAGAAGCAGGTTTGAATTTGTGGCAACTCCCCTCTGGTAAAGGTTTGTTTGGAAAATGGGCCATTTTCAAGTGTGGCTGGTGAGAAGGGGCAATTCAGAGGAGGCGGGCGTATCAAATAGTAAATGTACCAGTTGACTTCTGGCTTCTCTGTCCATGGGATTTCCCAGCAAGAATACTGGAGTGGGTTGCCATTTCCTCCTCCAGGACTATTCCTGACCCAGGGATTGAACTTGAGTCTCCTGCATTGGCAGGCAGATTCTTTATCACCACGTCACCAGGTACCAGGCATTTACCTAAACACTTCACATGGATAACTAATCCTCACTACTGGCCTGGGAGGTCATGTTACAGAGGATGAAACTAAAGGTCCCTACTTTTTTTTTTTCCAGATATAAATTTTATTTTATTTTTAAACTTTACATAATTGTATTAGTTTTGCCAAACCTACTTTTTTTTCTTTTTTACAATAAATATTAAGCAAGCAAGCAACAACAACAGCAACAATAATAATAACTGCAAAAGCCTTGACATCATCTGGAAATGGCTTCATAGGGACACCTGGTGAGCTGCCACATATAGGACTGAAACTATCTGTCACCAAAGGAGTTTGCTTGCTGGTCTATTTAAAAATCTCCAGTGGAGAAGACTCTCCTCTGTCCCCTGGGTAATGATTTTCAAAATTTAGCTTTGGTGACTTATTCACAAAAAATTTTTCCAAGATTTATTTCAACTTCTTACATGTTTGACTTCCGGCTGTTTTTTTCCTCCCTCCATAGTCCTGATGGATGAATGACTTTGTATTTTCCTCGTCCACTTGAGCAACATTTCACATCCTTTTTGCAGGTGCTGCAGCTATTTGGGCCATGCCTTCTTTGGGTCATGTGGGTTCTTGAGATGTCTTGTTTCCCAAATACCTGATAGACTTGCTTATCTTCCTCTGCAGCTTCTAGTACTGCTACAGAATTTCTAGAGAACACAGTCCCTGATAGGAATGATCGACATTGTTGTTGGCTTGCTTGTCTTGTTTTATAACATGAAGAGTGACTCCATTCTTATTTACAAAGATGAAGGAAGTGATGTGATCTCCTGTGTAGATCAATGAGGTACTGACCACCTACAAAAAAAGAACTGCTTGGCTATGTGTTCCATCTTTTCCTCCCAAAGAAACTTGGCCAAGCTCCCTCCAAAAGTTTTTCTGAGTCAGACAAACCTGAGGTCCACTCCTGGCTCTTCCACTCACTAGCTGCTTGCCTTCGGGCAAGTAACCTAACCTGAGTCTTGATTATCTCCTCTGTAAAATGTGGATGTTAATTCTCCTCCTCCCAGAGTTGAGGGGATTAAACAAAATCATGCATCGTGAATAGTATGAAGTCAATGATTAGGGGCTATTTATTTATTATTATTATAATTATTATAAAAATTATACTTTTAGCCAAGGGGAGTTAGAGTAAATGTAAACAGAAGTAGGGACTTCCCTGGCCGTCCAGTGGTTAAGACTCTGTGCTTCCACTGCAGGGAGCACAGGTTCAGTTGCTGGTCAGGGAACTAAGATCCCACGTGCCACATGGTGTGGCCAAGAAGTAAAAAGAAAAAATGTAATCAGATGTAAAAAAAAATTATATTCCTTAAAATATTTCTTTAAACTTAAATCTTTCAGATCTGAATTTTTTCAATTTCATTGAAATCATGTAGGTGATTAAGCCTTAATGGTAATACAAAAGCCTTAATGGTAATACAAAAGCCTTAATGGTAATACAACCCTTTAGGAATGTCTGTGGAGATTAAAGGTTCTATACCTACTCTATTTGTGTATTTATGTTTATATTTTTAAGGAGCCATTTAAATAAACAGATTGCATAGAAAATCAGCTTATAAAAAGGAGTATTTGAACTTAAATAAGCCAGTCAAATATTTTAAATTGTCTCCTCTTTCCGTGGATCTTCTTGGGTCTTTGTACCAGCCACCATCTTACCAAGCAGATCTCAAGCATCAACGAGCCGTCCTCAGATGTCCCATTGCCACTTTTGTTAGGGTATAGCAAGAGTCAACTGGAAGTTTGACTTCCCAGTGCTTAGTGCTTAGTGGTTCAGTCATGTCTGACTCTTTGTGACTTTTTGGCCTGTAGCCCACCAGACTCCTCTGTCCATGGGATTTTTCAGGCAAGAATACTGGAGTAGGTTGCCATTTCCTTCTCCAGGGGATGTTCCCGACCTAGGGATGGAACCCCCATCTCCTGCATTGGCAGGTGGATTCTTTACCACTGAGCCATCGGAGACTTCCCAAAGTCTCCTCACTTTTATAGACTTGTGTGAGAGTCTTCACAAGGCCTTTAGAGCTCCAGATCCCTTTCTCATCTTTAGCTGACACCTC
The DNA here is from genome assembly GCF_002263795.3 of Bos taurus. Classification (NCBI taxonomy): domain Eukaryota; kingdom Metazoa; phylum Chordata; class Mammalia; order Artiodactyla; family Bovidae; genus Bos; species Bos taurus. The sequence continues at coordinate 73,214,012 of NC_037335.1, read as the reverse complement.
AACAATCAATAGGTTGATGAAGGTCACATCATTGTCAGGCCAAGGAAGGGACCCACTGCTATCATTCTCCTTGTTTGGGCTGCCTGAGTTTGTATTCTGTTGGAGGCTTTCAAGGGAGGAAAATGTATTTTCTCTACTGTCAGAAGGTTCAAAGAGGACATTACAGTTAAGACCTAAATCAAAGCTAGAACATTATCACTGTGTTTTACACTGGTCTTAAGCGGAAACCAATCACTTAGGGATTTTCCTACCAGATAAAGCAGAGTGAGCTGCCAAATGGACAGTTCTTAGAGTAAGAAAATAGCCCCATGGATACATCCATCCATCATGGCTTCTCCCTCTGCCTGGTCCTGTAAAGAATGTAAGCTTGAAAGAATCCTGGCAGAAGAAAGGCGACTGCCCATTTCTTTCATATATGCTTCTATGATTCAGTGCATCCCAACATAGTTCTCAAAAGTGATATAAAGGTATTCTAAGGTCAGAATTATTTTCTTTTCAGAAGTATGTGCAAACAGAGGAGGCCAATTATATTTTAACTTATTGGACCCTGGAAAACAAAGTTCAGCAGTTAATCCAGATGAAATGTGTCTTCCTCAAAAATCAATACACATAGACCTTTAAGCACCTACATAGTTTATCAACCTTAAATGTGGCTCAGACTTTAGTGATCCAACCTGCATATGTGGCCATTGTAGCTGAGACAGAACCAGATACAGCATCCCAACTCTTGAACTTTGGAGAGGGTGGGAGTTCCCCATCTTCACAGCATGTAAGATGTGGCCATGTCATCACAGACGATGTTTCCAGGTTGGATGGAATTAGAATTTTTTAAGGGAATAAGGAATGAAATTTCAAAGTGAAAGGCATTTTACATATTATTTTGCGTAGACAAAGGCTCTGCATAATGGTAGCTATTACTAGTGCCAAATTCACTTTCTTTGGCTATATACCCCTGTCTAATCTTTTTCTTGGGGGCTTCCCCAGTGGCTCAGTGGTAAAGAATCCACTTGCAGTGCAGGAGACACAGGAGACTCGAGTTCGATCCCTGGGACAGGAAAATCCCCTGGAGGCAGGCATGACAACCCACTCCAGTATTCTTGGCTGGAGAATCCCATGGACAGGGGAGCCTGGAGGGCTACAGTCCATTCAGTCACAAAGAGTCGGACACGACTGAAGCGACTGAGAACACAGTCAATCTTTTTCTTGAAAGAAGCCTCTGTGCCTTCCTCAGTGCTTTCTGAAAGGTTTTTTTTTTTTTTTTTTTAAATTAGAGGTAAATTGAATGTCCTCTTCCACAAATCTGGGGAAATAGTATGCTGGATTTTGCACTGTTGTTTAGTTGCTCAGTCATGTCCAACTCTTTGCAACCCTATGGACTGTACCCAACCCCATGCAACCTGCCAGGCTCCTCTGTCCACGGGATTTTCCAGGCAAGAATACAGGAGTGGGTTACCATTTCCTTCTCCAGGGGATCTTCCAGACCCAGTGATCAAACCCGGATCTCTTGCATTGGCAGGCAGATTCTTTACCACTGAGCCACCAGGGAAGACCTGGGTTTTGCATCAGTCAGATCACTGGCTATAATCTCAGGTCGGGCATGAATATTAAGCAGTTACTCTTCCTGTAATTTAGAGATTTCCCACTGCCCCCACCACCATACCTAAACTTTATACCTTATTTGTACATCTAGTTTGAATCTCAGTTTTTACTTGGGATGGGTTCAGGACATGTCTAGAGCCACCTAGGAGACTTTATTATGTTCTTGAACAGTACTTTGTGCTTTAATATTCCAGAGATTGGGAGAAGAGATTTCTTGGGTACTAGGTAATCTTTGGATTTTGCGTGTGTGCTGTCACTTTAGTCATATCCAACTCTTTGCAACACTATGGACTGTAGCCCGCCAGACTCCTCTGTTCATGGGGTTGCTCCAGGCAAGAATACTGGAGTGGGTTGCCATGCCCTCCTCCAGAAGATCTTCCCAACCCAGGGATCGAACCTGTGTCTCCTGTGGCTCTTGCATTTCAGGTAGATCCTTTACCACTGAACCACTGGGGAAGCGTCTTAGGATGTTTTTCAGACCCGTATTCAGAGGTCTCCAGGCTCATCTCAGAAACCGAAGAAGCACATTTTGCATAGTTTGTGTGTGCCATGGAGGCAAGGATTTTGTCTGTCTTGTTTGGCACTCTGCTGAACCTTCATGGCACACACTCCACACTTAATAATTGGCCAGATGAGTAAAGGAATGAATTCAGCAGGGCTTTTAGTCATAAGCATTTACTTCCGTGGAACTATCATTGACCTAATATTTCCTTTTGGAGTGCTATAATCTCTCTCTCACTCTCCAAGAAACCAGAATCCTTCACAAGTTTTTTGTTGTTGTTGTTTTAAAATTTTTTTCAGACTATGTTTTCTGAAATTTCTTTTTAAACAGTTATATATACGTATATTTGGGCTTCCCAGGTGGCTCAAGTGGTAAAGAATCCGCCTGCCAATGCAAGAGACACAGGTTTGATCCCTGCCTTGGAAAGATCCCCTGGAGTAGGAAATGGCAACCCACTCCAGTATTCTTACCTGGAGAATCTCGTGGACAGAGGAGTCATGTGGGCTGCAGTCCATGGAGTTGCAAAGAGTTAGAGATGAATGAGCACACACAAGTACACTCATATATATTTTAACTTTTAAAAAACTCTTTACAGTTTGCTTTCGGAGGATACTAGAGAACCAATTCATTATTATAAAAACCGGTAAATAAGGAGGAATTATCTAGCATTTCTTTTGAGTTACCTATACAAAGTTAAGCAGTGATATTGATATATAGTTTACATACTATAAAGTTCACCCATCCAAAGTGTACAATTCAATGGTTTTTTGTATATTGACTGAGTTGTGTAACCATCACCATGATCTAATTGGTGCAGGAAGCATAGAACTCCAGATGGGGCTTGCAGCCAGAAAAATCCACCAGTTCAAATCCTTGTTTCTGTTGCTGACAAGCAGTGTGATCTTGGGGCAAATTTCATAAGTTCTTGGCACCTTTGTTTTTCCTAGCTGTGAGATGATTCGCCACTTATATAGTTGTTGTGGGAAATAAATGAGGCGATGGATATCGAGCACATAGCTTGGAGTATGGCACAGAGCTGACATCTGGCAAACTTTCCTCCCCCCTCCCTGTGAATCTGTACCTTTAAGCTACTGGGCCACACAAGATGGTAGGCAGGGGTAGCGATGGCTGTTATCTGTGATATTCCTTGCTACGTTCTCCTTCTGCCAAAGCACAGAGAAAGGATCCTAAGAGAATAGCCTCTTATTCAATAACCAGCCCATCAACATCTGGCCAAGGTATCAACCAAGATGCCTCAATTTCTACCCATCAGCTTATCTTGGTGATTCTTCTTTCATAGTCTCTGTTCAGGAGGGTTGTCCTCTCTCAGAAAACCCCTGCACACACCCCCTCTTGGACTTCAATAAGTCATAGACTTTTATCTTCAGAAGTTTCTTCTAATGTTTCTTCTCCTAATGTTCAGGAGGGTTGTCAACTTTATGCATTTTTCTTTGCATTCACAGAATGTTAATGTTGGAAGAAACACTGGAGATAATCCAGTTAAACCCTCCTAACAGTCCATGGGGTCACTAAGAGTCGGACACGACTGAGCAACTTCCCTTTCACTTTTCACTTTGATGCATTGGAGAAGGAAATGGCAACCCACTCCAGTGTTCTTGCCTGGAGAATCCCAGGGACGGGGGAGCCTGGTGGGCTTCCGTCTATGGGGTCGCACAGAATCGGACACGACTGACACAACTTAGCAGTTGTTAGTAGGACACAGCTTAGCAGCAGCAGCAACAGTCAAAGAAACTGAGGCCCAGAGGAGTGAAGTGACCTGCTTCCATAATTGGTAGGAACTCAAGACTCGTACACTGTCAGCATTTAATAGTGTAGTGAAGGAATGAATGCCTTAGAGTCTGTTCTCATGCCTCACTGGACCCAGGAATCAGATTGAAAGCTGAGGGCTTGAGTTCAGGTTTGGATCCCACTCTCTATTCCCCTTTCTTTAATAAAACAAGGATAAACCTGTCGCCATTAGCCTGCACTCATAAGCAATGAGATCAGAAGCCTAGCCGGAAGTACTGCGATAAGTGGTTAGAATATTTCTGAAGTCAACATTGTTTGGAGAAAGTGAAAATTACAACTTCCAGCCTGATGAGTCTCTGCGTGTTTGGTCTGAATCCTGTGGTTCACTTTGGTTTCCCATTTCTGAGTGGAAAGAGCTGATGTTTTCCAGGCTTCACAGGGATCTAGAGGCAGGGGATTTGTTCTCTGCAAGTTACCCTATGGTTAGTGGCTGAGATGGTGAATAGGGGGTTCTGTACCAAGCCCCCTGAGCATGGCGGGTGCAGGGGGTGGAGGGGAGGAAGGTGGGAGACATCAGTAAAAGGAAGGGAAGAAAACTGGAGAGGTCAGTAAGCTCCATGTGTATGTGTGTTGCACACTCAGTCGTGTCTGACATTTTGTGATCCCCTGGATTCTCTGTCCATGCCAGGCTCTCTGTCCATGGGATTCTTCAGGCAAGAAGACTGAAGCAGGTTGCCATGCCTTCCTCTAGGGGATCTTCCTAACCCAGGGGTTGAACCTGTGTCTCTTGCATTGGCAGGCAGATTCTTTACTGCTGAGCCACCTGGGAAGTCCCAGAACTCATTTAAATTGATTTCTAGGTCCACATCTGAAATTCACAGGCCATAATTTCTGGTGCTAGCCGTTTAGAAGTAGTTATATTTTCTTTTAGAAAGTACTATACAATGTAAGAGAATTTTTGTTCCCTCTCTCTCTCACCTCCTCCCTCCCTCCTCTGCCCTTCACTTCCCTTTTGTGAACAGGATGTTATATCCTTAGTGTGCTGGGTGCTGGGTAGGTTACAAACTCAGACCCTAGGCAGGCAAAAGAGTCAAAATGGGGAGGGGTTTTCTAACCAAAGAACTGTTAAGGGTCCTAATTTAAAATGAATAAAGTCTTTCAGCAGGCCCCCTCTTTCCCTAAATCAATTTGATTTTATGTAAACATTTATCTCCTTTGCACTTCCATACCATGCATCTAATAATGCCTTGGTGAACATTAATGTTTTCAGTAGGTACATTTTGGAGAAAGAGGGGATTGGGTAGATGAGGGGAAGTATAACAAAGTGAAAGCGTTATAAGGAGCCCAGTGGTGGTGAAACTTTCCAAAAACCAAGGAATTTGTGAGAAAGAGAAATTTTGGTTTTAGTAGGGGAAAAGATGTAAATTACTGATCAGTTGAGGGGGGGTGTGAGTGACAGTGCTCAGTTGCTAAGTCGTGTCCAACTCTTTTCAACCCTATCTATAGACTGTTGCTTACAAGGTTCCTTTCTCCATGAGATTGTCCAAGGAAGAATACTGGAGTGGGTTGTCATTTCCTTCTCCAGGGGATCTTCCTGACCCAGGGATCGAACTTGCATCTCCTGCATTGGCAGGAGAATTATTTACCATTGAGCCACTTGGGAGAGAGTGGGTGTTAGAGAGCAAATTCCATGTGAGGTCAGGGGTTGTTGGTTGGAAAGAGACTCAAGTGAGAAAATGGCTGATTTTAAGTCTTTTGTGACAGCATTTCCAGGCATTTTAAGTGGCTGTTGGTGACCCTTCTAGGAGGACACAAGTGAAAATATACTCCCCCTTAAAAAAGAAAATGTTTGAATTCTGATTAACCTGTTGTTAAATACAAGGCCGCTTTCTTTTCTAACATGCTCCAGCTGCTCTAGACAAACACCCCATTGCACTTTCGAAAGCAGAGGCAGGTTGCGAGCTTGAACACTACAGAAAGCATCAAGGGGCATCTCTTCTGCCTTGTCATTCTCTGCCTGGTACCTCAGATAACAGCCCTGGACACCTCCATGGCCCAGGAAGTGATGCCTAACCTCCCACCCCAGAAAAGATTCAAAAAGAGAAACGAAAAGCAGATGCTATAAAATTTGAAAATAATATTTAGCTATTCTTTCCAAATTCACACCCAACCTTATTCATACATAGGGGTCAGGAGCACTTGGTCAAATATTTTTAGTAAATCTAGAGAAAATGCTCTAAAGAGTGCAATTCCTCTTCTCTCCTCTTTCATCATTTACTGTTTATCCTCCCATCAGTGTTTTCTTTTTTTTTTAAAGTGGTAAATACAATTAATTGGAGCACTCTCTAATTCTTTTGTGCGATCGTGAAAAAAATAAAAATAAACAGAAGGGCACCATGGGAGCATCTCACCAACCGTTGCTTTAAAAAATATAATTTTTGGAAGCATTGTTGATTTCTACTTATTTTTGTTGGTAAATCCTGGGGAAAATGTATATCTTTTCCTTTAAAGTTCTAATTCAAGGCATGGATGTGAGAGTTCTGAAGGGACTTTGGGACTGCGGTAAAATTTCGTTGTCATAGTAACAGAAAGGGAAATAGGCCTTGCTCACCTGGGACTTTAACACTGCAAAAGCTGAATTTTTTTTTTTTTTAAGGAAAAGGACTCTGCAAGTGAAATAAATGAAAAACTTATGTATTTCAAAACAAAATTCCAAACATTAAACAGGTAAATGGCTGAAAAGACCAACTTCTGCCATTTTTCTTGGTTTCTGTCCTCATCTGATCAAAGAAGCCCAATTCTAAAAGTGCACAGAAGGGTTATCTAGAATATTACTGGCTTAAAAATATGTCTTACGAATGGTAACCTCAGACGGGTATTCTGCACCTTTGTATTTTTCTGGATAATCTATTGAAGGTCTGAAAGGACATTCACACTTGTTAATAGTCATAAAAACCCCAGCATATACCTGCACAGACTGTCTTAGGAGAGTAACATGGTTTTCTGATTTCATATCTATCGGTTGAAAATATCAGACCCCCTTTGTGTACGAGGGTTTATGTGTGAGGTGTGTGCATGTGCAAATGTGTGTGGCCAGCAGAAAGCGACATATGTGAGGAACCCTGGGATTCTGAGCTAAGTCATGTCATTTTTAACCCTCTGGAGAGAGATATTTTTGTACAGCAGGAGTTACTCCTGTTTGTGAAGCCTTTCTTCTTCTTCTCTCTCTCTTTTTTTATTTGAGAAAGAGCACACCCTAGCCACTCGGGGCCAGTGTACAAACCAGAACCCAGTTTGTGAACCACTCCACAACCCTCAACAGTGACGGAGCTGACTTGGGACCCAAAACATCCAAATTTGCAAACTGCAGACGGTCAGCTAGCATTCCTTCCCAGGCAGGGCTGGCTGAAATTCCCCAGACCTGAAATCCAATCACTTTCCAATCAAATCTAATATAATGCAGATATAGTCTCTCTTAAAAAATGTTTACTTAAAAAGGTAACACATTGCTTTCTCTTCACAGATTCTTTTTAAAATTTTTCCTCAAGTGCAATCAGAATTGTTTGAAAACAGCAGGAAACCCAAGGGACATGAGAAGGTTTCAGGTAAGGGACCTGCAGTTCTTGCCTGGTAAATAAGTCATCCTATTTCTTCTCTCCTTAGCTCTCTCTTTTTTCCTTTTCCTTTTTTTTTTTTTTTATTCCCCCCTAGAAAATATTATTCACGGATGCTGCTAACAATAAAAAAAGATTACTCTAAATGATCACCCTCTTCAGATAGTACTGAAGGTTTTTTCATTTTGTAATGTTTAGGACTTCTGTGTCCACTGCCAGAGCCCCAGGGGAAGGGCACCAACCCAGGCTGGAGATTTGATTTTAAGCCCTGAGGCTGCCCTGTGCACACACAGCTGCCCACAGCAGGAACCATGATCTTGATATTCAGCCACCTTGGGATTTTTCAAAGCAGCTTCTCTGTGCTTTCTGCAAGCAACAGCCTCTTCCTTTCCTTTGCCACCGATTAACTATTCAGTGGTCTCTCTCGGAGTGTCTGGGAGAGCAGCCGCCTAAGCAGCCGTGGTCACTTTAAGATCTCAGCATGACAACAAGACCCACGGGACAGTAACCCAGCTGCCTGGCAGTTAAATCTGCCACCAGTTTCATCACCCCTGCCACTGATGTACCGGGGATACAAGCTAATAAAAACACAGAGCGAGGCAAAGTGTGTCAGGTTGGAGATGTGAGGCAGGGCAGCCCGCTTGGCCCCCTTCCTTCATCTTTGATGGATCCACATTTCACCCACCAAATGGCTTTCCTGCCGTTCGTGGCCAGTCGAAATACCTCCCACCCCATTCCCCATAGAAAAATGGGAAACGTGTTAAACAATAGTATTCTAGCTTGAGACTTTAAAATCCTGGCAGCAACGTGGGAGATGGGGACGCTTAGCCTCACGTTTCAGGTGGGGAAAGCAAGATTCTGGGAGTTTAAATAACTCAACTGTTACCCCAGGAAGGAGATGGTAGAGCTCGGAGCCAGCGTCTGATCAAACTCCTTGCGCTGGACCCTGAGTTCACAGCATGTGCATCTGTTAGGCTTATGCTTGCTATTGCCTTTATGGAGAGTCTTGATAATTTCTGAACAAGGGGCCCATATTCTTATTACACTGGACCCTACAAAGGATGCGGCTGCTCCTGTCTGGCATTCGGAGCACTTCTGTGATTTAGCTGTGGCGTTATTAAAGAGTTAACAGGAGAGATGGGTACGGGCAAGGCCACTGAGCACAACCTGGAAAACCAAAAGTTCCTCTAATTTTTTTTTTCACTGAATCGTGAGTATCGAACAATCTTCTGGTGACCAGGATGTTTTCTGATTCCTTGTTTAACACTAATACCAGCCTCTCCTAAAAAGTTAAACCTTGTTTCTTCATCCTATCGACTCTTTTCCTTGCTGTATGATATGAAGACAAATAGAAACAAGAGGATTTTCTTGGGGGTCAAGCAGGAACATTGTGCATAGTGGAAGCTTATGGCACTCAGTTTCCAAATGGAAACATAAATAATTTCTGTCCAAAAAAACAGTGGAATTCCAAAGTGCCCAGATGATCTAAGCTTAGCTTTCATGTCCAGAAGAAGGAGAGGCAGGGAAAGAAGCTGGCAGCTTAGATTTGTATCCACCCTTATTCTCTATCATCCCTTCCAAAGAGCTTTAAATTTGAGAAGACACTTCTAAGAAGCTTTTAATAGAATGCATTGTCATTTTATTATTTTACCTTTATTTATCCCTGATTTTAGAAATGTACTCACTAAACAAATGCACCTAATATTTCCTTTACTTCTCGAAAACTTCTCTAAATGAAGTTTATAATGAGCCTGAATTAAAAAAAATTTTTTTAAGTGGATTTTTGAGTCATTATTTGGACACAAAAACTTTCTTGGTAATTTAGGTACAAATACAGTCAATGAGCCTGAATTTTTAACAGGGTTAGAATAGATATTGTTCATCTCAAAATATGAGAAGTTCTTATCCTATGAGAATGTACTTGACTTTTGCAAAGACAATGAAAAAGTTTTTTATAAGCTTGTGGATTCTATGATTGTCTCATTTCCAGGGTACAGGTAAAGTCAACAGGAAAAAAGTCTTTTGCATTTTTTTACTGAGATATAACTCATATAACATATTCACAATGTGCAAGACAGTAGGTTTTGGTATATTCACAATGTTGTGTAACCATCACCACCATATCATTCCTGAACATTTCCATCATCACAGGAGGAAACCCCATACTTCTCAATTCCTTTTTCTCTCCGCCCACTGACAACCACACATCTGCTTTCTGTCTCTACAGATTTGTCTGTTCTGGACATTTCCTATAAAGAGAATCATACAATATGTGGCCTGTAGTCTCTGGTTTCTTTCACTTAGCATGATGCTTTCAAGGTCCATCCATGTTGCAGCATGTATATTTCATTCCTTTTGTATGGCCGAATAATAGTCTATTGTAAAATATACCACATTTTAAAAATCTGTACATCAGTTGATGGACACTTGGGTTGTTTCTGTTTCTTGGCTTTTACAAATAACGCTGGTGTGAACATTCATGTATAAGTGTTTTTTTTGTGGACATGGTTTTGATATCTTGAGTATATACCTAAGAGTAGAATTTCTGGGTCATATGATAACAACAGTTTAAGTTTTTGAGGAACTGACCAGCTGCTTTCCACAGTGGCTGCACCATTTTATGTTCCCACCAGTAATATATAAAGGTCTCAATTTCTTGATATAGTTGCCGCTACTTGTTTTCTGTTTAAAAAGAAAAAATCCTGACCATCCTATAAGTGTGAAGTGGTATCTTATTATGGTTTTGATTTGCTTTCCCTAATGACTAATGCAGAGAAGGCAATGGCACCCCACTCCAGTACTCTTGCCTGGAAAATCCCATGGATGGAGGAGCCTGGTGGGCTATAGTCTGTGGGGTTGCTAAGAGTCGGACATGACTGAGCGGCTTCACTTTCACTTTTCACCTTCATGCATTGGAGAAGGAAAATGGCAACCCACTTCCAGTGTTCTTGCCTGGAGAATCCCAGGGACGGGGCAGCCTGGTGGGCTGCCGTCTGTGGGGTCGCACAGAGTTGGACACGACTGAAGCGACTTAGCAGCAGCAGCAGCAATGACTAATGATTTGAGCGTCTTTTCATGTACTTTTTGGCTATTTGCATATCTTCTTTAATGAAAAGCCTAAAACTGAGTGATTTCACTTTCTTTGTAAATGTGTTAGTCGTTCAGTCGTGGTCGACTCTTTGTGACCCCATGGACTGTAGCCTGCCAGGCTCCTTTGTCCGTGGAATTCTACAGGCAAGAATACTGGGATGGGTTGCCATTTCTTTCTCCAGGAGATTTCCCAACCCAGGGATCGAACCTAGGTCTCCTGCATTGCAGGCAGATTCTTTACCATCTGAGCCACCAGGGAAGCCCAAATGTCTAATTCAAATCCTTTAAGTGAAGTGAAGTAAAAGTCACTCAGTCGTGTCTGACTCTTTGTGACCCCATGGACTATACAGTCCATGGAATTCTCTAGGCCAGAATACTGGAGTGGGTAGCCTTTCCCTTCTCCAGGGGATCTTCCCAACCCAGGGATCGAACCAGAGTCTTCTGCATTGCAGGCAGACTTTTTACCAACTGAGCTATTGCCCATTTTCAAATTAGGTTACCTTTTTATTGTTGAGTTTTAGGAGTTCTTGATGGGCTTCCAAGGTGGTGCTACTGGTAAAGAATCCCCCTGCCAGTACAGGAGATACAAGAAACACAAGTTCAATCTCTGGGTCGGGAAGATCCCCTGAGGAGGGCATGGCAACCCACTCCTGTGTTCTTGCCTGGAGAATCTCATGGACCCGGAGCTTGGCAGGCTGCAGTCCGTAGGGTCAAATAGAGTCAGACATGACTGAGGCAACTTAGCAAGTGTTCTTTATATATTCAGAATACTAGGCCCTCAGATAGATGATTTGCAAATATTTTTCTCATTTTATCACTGGCTTTTCACATTCTTGACAGTATCCTTTGATTCACCAAATTGGAAGGTTTTATACTGTACTCAGATTCTCTTGGGCTTCCCTTGTGGCTCAGCTGGTAAAGAATCTGCTTGCAATGCAGAAGACCTGGGTTCAGTCCCTGGGTTGGGAAGATCCCCTGGAGAAGGGAAAGGCTACCCACTCCAGTATTCTGGTCTGGAGAATTCCATGGACTATAGTCCTTGGGGTCACAAAGAGTCGGACACGACTGAGCGACTTTCACTTCACTTCACTTCACTTCAGATTCTCTTATGAATATAGCCTTCTATGAAAGATCTTTAAAGTGGAGAAAGGCTTGCTTATATGCTCTGAAGGTCAAGTAAGAAACTTGGATCAAGTTTAGTATATGAAACAAAACCAGAGATAGTAGGTAGTTATGAGAATGAGCTGAAGGAATGGTAGCTTAGGAATTCCTAGAATATATACATATATATATATAGTCTGAATTTTATAAATATATATAAATATAATCTATGTATTATAAATTTATACTTGTATGTATAATTCAGAATGACAAATATAATAATTTTAAAACATATGGACAAATAACTTCAATTCTCTACCTTTGGTATAGAATCAAACATAGATTTAATCTGAAGTATTTTTTTTTTTTTGGGTGGAAATTTTGATCTGAGCAGAATAAAAATACAAAATATTTCTAACCAAATCATGGATCCAAGCAAACTCTCTCTCCTCTCTCCTCTCTCCTCTTCCCACTCTTCTCCAAACACTGGTAGAACCTAGGTTCCTTTTCCAAAAACCATCAAATAACAAAATCATTATATCACACATTTTCCAACTTGAACCAAACCTCTCTTTCATTCAATTCAAGTTCTAACTATCGTGGGTATATAAAATATTTATTGAAACATAAGCGTTTTAATTCTTTTTTGGGCTCAGACCCCTTTGAGAATTTCATATAAGCTATAGTTTTGTCCCAATAAAAAGCTATGTTTCAACAAAGTTACATTTAAAATTACAAGGGTTCCCAAACCTCTTAAAACATCTCTGAGAAGTACATGGACCCCTGATCTAAGTAAATGAAATTTATCTGATACCCAGTGGACATCCTCTATGTAATTTAACCCTTACAATAGGGACCTGTCCATTCTTGACTTTAAAGACCACCTGTTCCCAGATGCCTCCTGGATCCATATCATCAGACTTTTCTCCCTTCTCTGGAGCTGTAGAAACCCAGCTTTACCTCCCTCCTGGGCCTCTTCTCTTAGATGACTAATGAACTCATGCTCAAGGCAGAACTCAGTCCCACCTCCCTGATCCATGCCTTCCTCAATTATTATTAAAGCGTCACTCCCTCCTGCTAAGTATCTATAAAATCCACCTCCCTCTCCTGAAAAACTGCCACAGACCCTTGTCTCTCCTCCTTTGTCTAATCTATCCTCAGCACGGCTGCCAAAGTGATCTTTTAAAACATGTCTGCTGCTGCTGCTGCTAAGTCGCTTCAGTCGTGTCTGACTCTGTGCGACCCCATAGACGGCAGCCCACCAGGCTCCCCTGTCCCTGGGATTCTCCAGGCAAGAACACTGGAGTGCGAGTAAAACATGTCACTCCTCTGCTTAAGTATGTTATAACTATCTCCTGTCTGTGGACAAAAGCTTGGATATGAAAGGGCATGGCTGAGAAATAGCTTCATAACAGGCAGGCTTCTGCCATGCACCCCACCTAATGCTTCCATATGCCCCCCACCCATCAGGCACACGTCACTAATTTCTGTTCCACGTGGAACAGACTGCTTAGAGACTTCCCATGTGTTCACCCTTCTGCCTGGGAAGCCTTAACTCCTCTCCAGTCTGTGACTTCTGCTTATTTTTCAAGATATACCTGTCACCTCTTCATTGAGGCACTTTTTAAAAGAAATTTATTTTATTGAAATATAGTTGATTATAATGTTGTTAGTTTTTGCTATACAGCAAAGTGTTTCAGATGTGTGTGTGTGTGTGTGTGTGTGTGTGTTAGTTGTTCAGTTGTGTTCGACTCTTTGAAATCCCAGGGACTGTAGCCACCAGGTTCCTCTGTCCATGGAATTCACCAGGCAAGATACTGGAGTGAAGAACAAAAAAAAAAAAAGAATACTGCAGTGGGTAACCATGCCCTTCTCCAGGGAATTTTCCCAGCCCCAGAACTGAACCTGCATCTCTTGCATTGCAGGAGGATTCTTTACCATTGAGCCACCAGGGAGCTCCCCGCTCAATATATATATATATATAAATATATATACACACACATATATATGTGTATATATATATATATGTATATGTATATATACATATATGAATACATATATGTATATATATGTACATGTATATATATGTATATAGTTTCATATTCTTTTCCATCGCAATTTTTTTTTTTGGTTGCACTGGGTTTTTTGTTGTGGCTAGCACTAGGGCTTAGTTGCTCTGAGGCACATGGGATTGTGGTTCCCTGACCAGGGCTCCAACCTGAGGCCTCTGCATTGGAAGGTGAATTCTTAATCACTGGACCACCGGGGAAGTCCCTCCATTTCAATTTATCACAGGATATTGAATATAGTTCCCTGTGCTATACAGTTGGATCTTGTTTTTGATCCATCCTAGTTGTAATAGTTTGCATCTGCTAAGCCCAAACTCCCAATTCATCCGCCTCCCCCACAGTGAGGCACTTTTGGACTTTTCCTGGCGGACTTATTGGTTCTTGCTTCTGTGCCAACATACTTCTCTACAAGCTTCTACTAATGCCATTGATCACATTGCCTTGCAATTATGATTTGTCTAAGAGGCTATGTGCTGCTTGAGGGTAATTGGCATGTTTTATTTATATTTTTATTTTTTCCCAATGCCAGTCATTCTTTGGAGCTCCAAAAATGGTCATTAAATGAATTAAGAGAAGAAAGAAAGAAAAGGAAGGAAGGAGCAGAGGAAGGAAAAAAAAGAAAAGGGCCCCCAAAGTATATCTAAATCCATGGACCATGAAGGCAGAAAATCACTTCTGCCCTCCTTGAAATGGAACAATTAGGTAACACGCAGATTAACAGCTCGGTAAAGGAAAGGTAAAGAAATTAATGTCTAGTTTAAGCTGACAGGCCTGTTAAGACATAATGAACCCCATTCTTTATTTCTCCGAATGGTGGGTGGAGAGCGGGCAGCTGGAAAACCCAGAGAAAAATCAAGCCATTTTCTTGGAAGACTCAGGCACGTTGTCATTTCCCACATTCAAGTCCTAAAACATAGTAGAAGTTGACAACAATCAGGACTTTTGTTGCCAATTCACTCTCATAGACAGGCTGCCTGGTTCTGCTCCAAGTTATAGTGAAAACACAGATGCCCTCTTTCATTGATTCATTCACCCAACCAATGCTGTTGAGGAAATTCTATGTGCCTGGCACTATCCTAGGTGCTGGAAGGATATGTGTGTGTGTTTGGTCAATAAGTCATGTCTATCTCTTTTGCAAGCCCGTGGACTGTAGCTCTCCAGGCTCTTCTGTCCATGGGATTTCCCAGGCAGGAATACAGAAGTGGGTTGCCATTTCCTTCTCCAGGGGAGGTTCCCAACCCAGAGATCAAACTCACATCTCTTATATCTCCTGCATTGGCAAGTGGGTTCTTTACCACTAGTGCCACTTGGGAATCCCTTCCCATCATATGGGCAGCACCAACTGGTACATTACTCATTCTGGAGTTGGTGGCAGGTTCCTCGGATCTCCAACTCCAGAATCATTTAAAATGAATCCCTTTCCACTTGTAGCTTTATTACTGGGATAAATATTCTTACTGTCATTTGCTGAATTTTTCTGGGTGACTCTCAGATGTCTCAAGTTCACCCTTACATAGTGCTTAGCTGCTCAGTCATGTCCAACTCTTTGCGACCCGGTGGATTGTAGCCCGCCAGGCTCCTCTGTCCATAGGATTCTCCAGGCAAGAATACTGGAGTTGGTTGCCATTTTCTTCTCCAGGGGATCTTCCCAACCCAGGGATCAAACCCAGGTCTCCCACACTACAGGCGGATTCTTTACCATCTGAGCCACCAGGGAAGCCCCTACCCCTACGTTATTCCCTTTTTAATAATACAAGAGGCCCACCAAAGCAATCATTTTCTTATATAGCTATACCAGTGAGAGAAAAGAGATACATATACAGGTCTTGCCATCCCTTGCTTCAAGAGATAAGAGGTCAAAAGTTGTGGATGGGGGCATACATTTCAGGTGAAAGAAAAGTCATGGGCTTCCCTGATGGCTCAGTGGTAAAGAATCTGCCTGCCAACTCAGGAGATGGGGGTTTGATCCCTCAGCCAGAAAGATCCCACATGCTGCGGAGCAACTAAGCCTGTGCACCACATCTGCTGAGCCTGTGCTCTGGAGCTTGGGAACCACAACTACTGAAGTCCACTTGCCCCAGAGCCCATACTCCCATACTCCACAACAAGAGAAGCCATGGCAGTGAGAAGTCCGAATAGCAAAACCCCGCTCACCACAAGCAGAGAAAAGCCTGCATAGCAACAAAGACCCAGCAAAGTAAAAAATAAATAAAGTTATTAAAAAAAAAAAAAAGGCAAGAAGTCATGTCTGGACCCAAATTGACTGAATTGATGTCTGTCTGGTTATGGGAATCTGTACACAACCCTGGGCCTGTTGGAAGGACCCTCATTGGAGGGTTCCTGGAGGAGCTGGGGAAGGGTTGGTGCTTTGTCAGGACATGCTGAGCAGGTCTGGTAGACCTCTGAGAAAGAGAGCAGGAATGCACGGTGGTCAGAAGACACTACAATCTTCTCTATCAGCATGGAGAATGGAAGTGAGGCGTGTGAGGGCGGACTGACATCATTGGAATCGCTGGATAATCTGGGAAGCCTAGAGCCTATGAGTGCAACATGCTGGATGCACCCACCACATAGAAACAATGGGGCAGTTCGCATGGATAGATGGCAGAGACCCTTAGTCTGCACAGCTGGGCAGCGGTCATTCGTCTATTTGACTGATCGACATGAGAGCAAAGGGCAGGGCTGCTCATGTCTTGGAACAGGGCCAGGCTCCATCCAACAAACCCGTATGATTTCCTAAACCCCAGTTCTTATATAAAACCTTTTCATGGCACCACCATCTATTTTCCTTAAGTAAAAAAATGGTGAATGTTTCTCTCACACCGTGGAAGAGGGAAACGAGAGTTTAAATTAACTCCAAATGCTAAAAATTTAATACAGCGCCAGCTGCCTGCAGGTTTCTTCAGTTCAAAATCTCTGAGAGCAGGAGCCACCCCAGCTGCTCTGTGATCTCACCCACCATGGGAAGGCTGCGGGGCTACTGAGCCACACTTTTCAAGCACGTAATGAAAACCACTTGACTTACGGCCTCTCTGATCAACAGGTGAGTCCATTATCTGGTGGGAGAACAAACCAGAGAGTCCAAGTTAAGAAAGAATAATTATCTATTAGGAGTCAGGGAAAAAAAAGAAAAACCACCACCACCTCTGAGGGTTCAGGGATCTTTTGCTCAGCCTAATGTTTTAAGCTTAGGGAAAGCTTGCTGTGGGTTACTTCAAGCTTTTGTCTGTGGGATGAATCTGTCCACCCCTCATCCCCTGCTTTTGATATCTCAAATGGGGACAGGAATTAGGGTTTAAGAATTTTGACCAGTTCACATAAGAAATGGGTTTTGAATTATTTGTGGGAGAAAATGGAGAGAAATAAAAGCAGGTTGTTGCCTCTATAACTCTTGGGAAATTCCATGTCAGACTTGAGCTGTGCGGTGCTTAGTTGCTCTGTCGTGTCTGACTCTACGACCCTATGGGCTGTAGCCTGCCAGGCTCCTCTGTCCATGGGATTTCGCAGGCAAGAATACTGGAGTGGGTTGCCATTTCCTCCTCTGGGGGATCTTCCCAACATTTTAAGAGACTCAAATCTGGGCACTAAAACCAACCCTTGAACATATTCCAGGACCATCAGATGCAGAACTTCCTGGAAAGGAAAGTTTTCTTAGTTTTGCAGTAAGAGTGCATAGATTCTTAAGCTTCTCATGGAGCCTACGTGTTCCTGGATTTTGATGGATACCAGGTGATTCACAAGGTCCCTGAGGACAGCATTTGGGGAAAAAGACTGGCCCAGCCAAATCAAGAACTGCATCGAATGTGTTAAGGCTCCTCTGTGGCTCTCAAAATGTTTGCCAGTAAAACACTGCCCTTAACCACAACCATCCCACTTGGTATACCTTTCCGATGGGAAAAGCAATGACCTCGATGGAATACAATGAGGTGAGGTGGATGTTGCAAGTATCAATATCTCTGGCCTTTGGGATGAAGGGAAATTTGGTTGTAAAGCAGGTTAACGACCTTTGGGCTTCCTGATGACCTAAAAGGCAGGTTGAGGACTTCCTTGGTGGTGTAGTGGATAAGAATCTATTGCCAAAGCAGGGACACGGGTTTGATCCCTGTTCTGGAAAGATCCCACATGCTGCAGAGCAACTAAGCCTGTGTGTTACCACTACTGAGTCTGCACATCCTAGAGCCCACGAGCCGCAACTATTGAGCCTTCGTGCTGCAACTTCTGAAGCCCACCTGCCAAGATCCTGTGCTTCACCAAGAGAAGCCCAAGCACCACAGCTAGAAAGTCGCCCCTGATTTCCACAACTAGAGAAAGCTCGAGTGCAGCAATGAAGACTCAGCACAGCCTAAAGTAAATAAATAAAGCAGTGTGTAGATGTCGAAAAAAAAAGAAATAAAAAATGTTTAAAAAGCTGCCACTTGATGTCTGTACATATTCAACTGGGTTTTTTTTTTTTTTTTTTACACGCAAGCTCTAAAAGGTGTCCATCCTAAGCCAAATTTGCCAAAATATGCCAGCAGAAATGTTCTTTGGCATATTGCCCCACTTAACGCCAATTAGAAATTTTTTTTGCCAGAATAATCTTTTCAGCAACCTTGAATGGCATAACAAGTTTTGCAACCCTTCAAGGCCCATCTCAGCTCTCATTTCCTTGATGAAAATGTTGGTTACTGCCCTCAGTGCTGGTTAATTTTCTTACCTTTGGACTCCTAGAGGATGCAGTGGCCACATAATTCAGTCCTCAATTATGTATTACCATATAGTAATACTTCCTGATTATGTGTAGTGTTTGCTCTTTTTTTTTTTTTTTTTTTTTAAATATTTATTTATTTGGCTAGGCTGAGTCTTAAGTGCAGCCTGTGGGATCTTTGTTTCCCAACCAAGGATCGAACCCAGGCTCCTTGCTTTGGGAACTTGGAGTCTCAGCCACTGGACCATGGGGAAGTCCCAGTGTGGCATTTGTTCTGCTTTATTGATTGCATGCTTCCCTGGTGGCCGAGATGGTAAAGAATCCACCTACAATGCAGGAGATCTGGGTTCAACCCCTGGGTCGGGAAGATCTCCTGGGAAGGGAATGGCTACCCACTCCAGTATTCTTGCCTGGAGAATTCCATGGAGAGTGGAGCCTGGCAGGCTCCATGGGGTCACAAAGAGCTGGACATGACTGAGCGACTGACTCACATGGATCAGTTGCATAGTAAGCACTGTGAGGCAGTGACAGTGTTCTGTAGGCCTGCATTGCATGTGGCACAGTGCCTGGAAGGTCACAAAATGCCTCTGACTCACTGAAACACAGAGCTGTCTGGTGACTTCAGAACGTATCTTCTCAGTACTTAGGTCATGAATGCCATGGCCCCCCTCCCTGGCTGTGAGCAACTCCAGAACGCCCCACATCTGTCTCAACAGCAATCAACTTGGCATTCTCTCGATTGCTACTTGATACTCAACTGAACAGAAAATGTAGCCTCGGGGAATATGAAACAACAGCAATTGCTAAGAATTCTGGGAATTCCTTTAAAAAAAAAGATGACAGAATCCATACTTACGGGGTATGTAGGTGTTTAAAGGTAATTTTGGAGACTCTGGAGTCTAGTAACAAAGAAGAATCCGGGCTTTAAATCTGGCTTGAAAATATGATGTGTGCCAAGAATAAAAGGTAGAGGGAAACAACTTGCAGTAGCCAATTTGTTTGTTCTTTGCCTGGGTTGAATTATGGAGGCTTAGACAAAATTGTTTCATCAGATTCCCCTGGTCGAATGTGAGAATTCGCCAGGGTATAAAAACATCAATGGAGTATTTCTTCTCACAGTGTGGACTCCCAAATCTGATCGCCCACCACAGCCAGAAGCCTGTCTTGATTTTCTCTGTCCCTTTAATGGTCTCTGTGTCTCTTTCCTCCTTCCACAGGTGGAAAATAAAATCCCACATAATAGTTATGCTTTGGGAAAGCTGAAATAACATATAGAGCAACTGAACAGTTATAAGGGAAAAGCACATCATGAATTTAATTCCATTTCCAGATGTAAAATGTCATAAAGAATTTTTTTCCATGCTTGGCAAAATAACAGGAATTTTTGAGGCCATTTTATTTAGCTTGGTGGGTGCATGTTTATAAGTAGGTATCAGAGCCTTCCACTTCGAGTGGGCTATCAATGCTACATACTGTAACTTTACTTAAACTACCATAGGCCCCCACCTTCAGCTAGAAGCTGCATGTTGTTATTATTGTTCGTTGCTAAGTCATGTCTGACTCTCTGAGACCCCATGAACTGTAGCCCACCAGGCTCCTCTGTCCATACCCTTGTTGAAATGGAGGGGAAATGTATCTGACTAATGGTAGAATCGGGTGTATTTTCAAAGCCAGAGCTCGGATCCATTCAGGGAGGTTTCCAGCCAACGTGATGATTCTCCAGCGACTTACAGAGATAGACACTGGGTTTCTCGTCTGTTTCAAAGAGCAGACCAGTTAATCATTCCACACATTTTTCATTTTGACTTCTCTTTTTCTTTTACCCTCTTGTGTGAGACTTAGGGTCTTTGTAGGAACACCTGGGTATGAGCTGAGAAAGCTTGGCTGGGAATAGGATTCAAGCTGATCTCTGACTCAACTCAATCATACAGTTACAGAGTTTTGAGAAGCATAGATTTTTTTTTTTTTTTTCAGTGTGATGTTCCAAAAATCCATAGACATTTCAGAGTGAGGTGTAAAAATAACTCTCTTTGTGACCCCATGGACTGCAGCCCGCCACTCTGTCCATGGGATTTTTTTCAGGCAGGAATACTGGAGTGGGTTGCCATTTCCTCCTCCAGGGGATCTTCCTTACCCAGGGATCAAACTGAGTCTTTTGAGTCTCCTGCATTGCCAGGCAGGTTCTGCACCGCCTGGGAGTGCCCAGAATAACCCAAGGGTGGGAGCAAATCAGGGTGGTAAAAATCCTGCTGTTACGTGATATCATTTCTGATACCAAAGGAACAGCTCCTCTATTGGAAAACTGGTTGTACAGGCAGATTAACAGATGGGCCCACCAAAAGGGTAACTCCCACCATGGCCTGTTTTAGGCAGGAAGGAGCTCTTTACAACTCAGCTCCTTTGCATAAATTATTAGAGTAGGGGTCACAGGACTGCTCTTGGGTGATGAGAAGAAAAATATAATGTGAGAAAGCCATCCATTTTCTTGAGAACTTTGAGTGGTCTGCTAACACAGTTATAGCTTTTGTTCTTACATTACCTTTTTTTTTTTTAAGGGGAGACACAAACGTTTTACTGATGTTTCCATTTCTGTATATTCAGCTAAAACTCCCATTTAATTGGATGATTCAAAATGGAATCTGTACTGTCACTGTGCCAGCTGCTCCAGTTGGTTCCTATTTATTGATCTGGTCTCACTAAAAATGAGAGATGGCGCTAAGCAGAAATGAGGAATGGCAAAATGTGGAAAGTTACTCTCGCTGTAAAAAAATGAAAGTGATTTCTGTTGATCCCTATTTCTCCTTCTCGGCACCTTGACTGAAAGCAACCGAGTCTTAAATGATATTTGTGTGAATGTTGCTATTTAGTCGCTAAGTCGTGTCTGACACTTTTGCAACCTCATGGACCGTAGGCCAACCGGCCCCTCTGTCCATGGGATTTCCCAGGCAAGAATACTGGAGTGAGTTGCCGTTTTCTTCTCCAGGGGATCTTCCCAATCCAGGGATTGAATCCAAGTCTCCTGCATTGGCAGGCAGGTTCTTTACCACCGAGCCACCCAGGAAACCCGTTTGCATGAACATCATTAGTTATTGTTTATGTGTTGAGTTGAAGCGTGCCAGTGGAGGACAGCCAGCACCTACAATGCTTAGTTTTCAGATCTGCAGGCCTTCCTACTGGAGCTTTGAGTTGAAATACAGATACACTGACTCTGAGAAACAAATGAAAGCTGTCACTGGTGTCAACAGCAAAAGCCGGAGGTCCATCCCATACAAATTATGGACATCTGTATTCCTAATTGTCATCCTTTTGGACCGTGCCAGTGAAACAGCAATGCCAAGAGAGTCTGAGAGCTTTAGAAAAACCAGGTATAAGGTTTAGGTGATAGGAGACATTGATGAGACCGAGAAGACCTTTTGGAAGGAATTCTATCCATGTGTTTGTTAAAATACTCGGGATTTTCTAGTTTCAGGTACCTCCTAATGGCACGCTTTGTCAATACTCCACTTGCTACTTCTAAGACAGATCAGTTTATGATCTTAGAAGAACAAGTGGTATGGATGATTCTAGGATCAGAAGATCGTTGGCAAAGATGCCTACAAATAGTTAACAAGGTAATGGTAAAAAATGTTGACCTTGATTTGTTTGGCTAAGATGTAAAGATTTTTGAAGGTCAAAGGTGTCCTTGTGTAGTGTTTTGGAGTCTAACTGTGTCTGACCCTCTAACATTAAGCTGCTGTGGCCTGCAGTTTTGAAGAGTGAAGCAAACCAGGGGGAAAGGGAGAAGGGGGAGAGAACAGGAAATGGAGTGAGGTGTTTCAGGAAGTTGTCAGGGGTTGACTGATTGATTCCAGATGGGAAAGGTCAGCCTTCATGACCCAGGAAATACTCACTGGGGGAAAGAAGTTGGCTTGTGGAAGGGGAAGGCCTGGGAGGGAGACGATGCTGGAATGCACAGTCCACTTCCTTCAGTCTTCAAACATTCAGAAACTTTAACTTCTCTGAATAGAATAATATCGGTGTTGTCATCGTTCATCAGAAAACAGTGAAGGAAGTTAAATTGGAAGCTTTGAGTGTACCAAATGTATCTTTGCCTCCCTCATGTATTTCGTTCTTTCAGAAGGAGAAGGAATGCATGGAAAAGTCAGTATTTGTGTGTGTCTCCACGTACAAGAACAACAACCATTCCTTAAAAGAAAAAAAAAGAACAACAACCAAATATGTCTGGTTTCACATGATGGAGTTTGTGTATCAAATCCTTTACATTTTGCAAATTCAGTTAAATTGGCAGCCCTTCCTAGATACCTCACTGTCTTAAGATATTTAGAATATTAAAAACGGGGACTCGCCTCATATCGATATATATACAGCCACACGCACATACATTTGGACATAATTTAAAATCTTGTAATAAATTTTGCAGACACTGAAATAATTCAGGTTAATTCCCTTGCTGTCAGGAGAGGCCAGCGCTAGCCAGCAAGAGATTAAAATTTATTTCCATTGTTAATAGAAAATAATGAAGTGCATCTGAACCATCAGGGTATGTCATTCGGGAAATGTTCTCTTTGGAACTGAGTCTCACTCCACCCAAATGGACAATGATGAAATCAGCTGGCTCAAAAAAGCCCCATATTTTGTGGCAGGAATGCACAAGGAGCATGAACGTACAGTATAACAAGGAGCCTGTGGAATGAATTAAAGCGGTCTTGGGGAGAATGCTCTTCATGTCCACATAATCCTCACCTGGGCGGGCGTTCCCCTCCTTGTGCCCAGCACAGCTCATTAGCAGTGAAAGCCTGAAGTTCCCTCTGTTTTTTTTTTCTCCCCCAACAGATGAGAGCAATGTCCATTCACACACACAATTTATAAAATTGATCCGATTCCTCATTTTTCCCCTCCATCTTCTCCTATTATTTTCAGAGGGTAAACAGAGACAGAGGTGGTTGCTTTCAGCCTTCATGCTCATCTTAACTCTGGGAACCAGGAGACCCTCGGCTCCTCCCTCCCTTTGACTGCGACGCCACCCTCTGCTCTGCTGAAAGGCCCTGTAAGAGTATGTGCCTTATGTCCTGGCAGAAAGTGATGCAGGTCTCTGCCTTATGGTGGCCACTGCATGATAGGAACTTTCTGGAAGGCCTTTCCCCAGACTCTTAATATGTTAACAAGGACACAATTGAAAACAGATTTGGAGGTAGACGGCTGCATCCCTGAATTGTGAGCAATTACACTGATAGTAATTTTCTGAATGACTATGGAGGCTCCTTTAAGTTCTGATTTCACAGTGAGCAGGGCCATGAAACAGGTAGTGAATTCACTAGTGGAGAAGCTAAGTGTGGGAGACACACTCGTCGACTAGGAACACATTGTTCTGTGGTCTTACAGTCTCCAAGGCCTGATGTAATGATACCCGATATATAGCAGACAGTGACCACTGCGTCTAAGTTAATAAATGCAGCCCACTGTGTCCATGTAAAAACTTCTGAATGCCACTGTCATGCTCGTGGCACCAGGCTAGGTGACATACTTTGTGGGCTCATAGTTTTAAGGGTTCTTCCAAATCCTTATTATATTACAATATATATAAAAAATTTTTACTTCATTGTACATCAGAAACTAACACAGTATTGTAAGCAACTATACCTCAATTGAAAAAAAAAAAGATGCCATCTGAAATCCTATTTGAGGTTAAAAAAAAATCAGGAGAGTATTGCTTGGAAAAGTGTATTGGGTAGGACGGACTGAAAGGAGGCCCAAATAACTTTCTGGGGAGACAGAAATGTTTTATATTGTGATATGGTGTGGATTACCTGGGTATATCCATTTATCAAAATTGTACAGTAATTGCATGTAAATTTCACTTAAAAAAAGACTCATTATGTTTATTTTGTTCGTTTCAAATAATTCATGGTAAAGAGATGTGACATGCCATTGAGTGAATCTTGTTTTGTATTAATATAAAATATTACCTCTTAAGAGGTAAGGCAAGGTCCAGGTTTGTCCCCTCTCTATTTAATAAGTAAGGAAGTGTGTGCTAAGTTGCTTCAGTCGTGTCCAACTCTTTGTGACCATGTGAACTGTAGCCCACCAGGCTCCTCTGTCCATGGGATTCTCCAGGCAAGAATATTGGAGTGGGTTGCCAAGCCCTTCTCCAGGGGATCTTCCCGACCCAGGGGTTGAACCTGGGTCTCCTGCGTCTCCTGCATTGCAGGCAAACTCTTCAAAGGTGGGCAAAAAATTCCAAGTAGAGTATCAGCGAGTTTAATTTGGGAGTGGACATATCTATTTAATCTCTTTCCTCAGGTATATATATATATATATATATATACTTGAGTATGTATATAAGAAGTTCCTTTCTCAAACACAAAGAATTGCCACATGTAACTAACAAGTGACTCACCTTCCTGGGTCAGTAAGTAGGTGGTGGATATGCCCAAGTCCATGCATTTCTGCTGTGTTTTCCCACTGCTCCAGCCTTGACTGATCACCACCTCTTTGAATTTCCCTTGCACCCTGATCTGCAGCACACACAGAGAACTCAGACCGACCTCATTCTATGTGCTGCTTGTTTTACTTGTTCGTCATGCTCCTCCAGCATGAAAGTAAGCTCTGAGGGTAGGGACCATGCCTTGTGGGGGTTAATTCCCCCTCCTGGAACCTTCTCTTGCCCCAGAGCTTAGACTATTGGAGAGGCTCCATGAGTAAAGTTCTGTGTCCTGTTGACTGGTCAAACAAGGCTGGAGTAAGGCCACAAGGATAGGAACTCCTCCATGAATGTTTCACATGTATTTTCTCATTTTATTCTTCTTTTATCTCATTCAGCCCTCAAGATAGGCAATGTTGTATATGTTTTACAGACTGGGAAGTGGAGATCCAAAAAGGTTAAATAATCCATCTATATAGTCCATGGAATTCTCCAGGCCAGGATACTAGAGTGGGTTGCCATGCCCTTCTCCAGGGGATCTTCCCAACCCAGGGATTGAACCCAGGTCTCACACATTGCAGACAGATTCTTTACTGTCTGAGCCACCAGGGAAGCCCAAGTAATCCATCAGAGGTTCTCAATTGGAAGGAGCAGGCATGGGATTTGGATTCAGTTCTCTTTGACTGCAAATCCACACCCTTCCACTATGCCACACCCATCTCTTCCCTTTCATCTGGTTAGATACTAAATGTCCTACATTTTCAACACTGAATTCTGCAACTTTACTTTCTCACCCAAAGTCTGAGCATCTTAGTTGCTGCTGTCTGGTATGGGAGAAACCAGATATAGCTCATCAGGCAGTACATGCATGATGAGTACTGCCCAGCACTACTTGAGCACATGTCAGATGTTCAAGAACCCACTACTGAGAGATGACCTCCCAGCTGGTGTTTCCATCTTAGCTTCCCAATCAGACACAATCAGCTCCTTGTTGTGACTGCAGCCCAAGGGTCACCTGGGAATGATGGTCCAAGTCCTTTGATTGGGATGAAGTTTCTAGAAGCTATGGGCAGATTGCCAACTTCCCCACTTCCTCCCCTGGGCATAGTTTGAGCACAAATAGGTGACAACACATGGGTGAAGGGTGGCCTCTTTTTCCATAATGCTTTGCCATTGTTACAGGAGGAGGAGAACCCATTCAGATGCCAAGAGCAGGGCTTGTCCCTAAATTCTGGTCCATCTCTCATTAGCCACATGGAAGCCTGACGAAACAGTTTTGTGACTTTTATGACTTACTGAGAAATTAACTCAACCCCTTCCCCCCCCATCCTTTTTCCTTGAAATCTGCAGGTCGTATTGTCAACAACAGTGAATGTGGATGGACATGTGCTGGCTGTTTCTGACAACATGTTTGTTCACAACAATTCGAAGCATGGACGGAGAGCCAGAAGGCTGGACCCATCGGAAGGTAGGGCTGTGCTTTCCGGAGGGACTGAGCCTGGCAGACAAATGACGCTCTTCACAAAGTTTTCCTGGTTTGAATGTGAAATTGATGTCTCTGAGTAGGAGTGGAGAATGTCCGCAAGACTGAGTGGATTTTAAAATTTAAAATGAAGCTGTAAACATTGACTTCTTCCTGCTCTGTTATGACCCCCACACATCTCCCAGCCAGTATTCAGGCCCTTGCCACTCTCTGGCTCTCTCATTCAGTTCTGTCAGTTTTTCTTTCTCTCTCTCTCTTTATTTTTTTGCTAGATGGGCATTTCAGGCAAATGTAGTGCTATGACATCTTAGTTAAACAGGAACATTACCATGCCAGACATGTATGAATAAGTGTCAGATGTGCGCTTAAACAGATTGTGGGCAAAACAAAACAATGTGCAGAATGAAACTGACACTAATTGATTTTTGTTTGCTTGGACAAGAAAAAATCATGGTCTGCTCTGGGTAATTTTTCCAAGTGCATTAAAGTCATTAGGAATACCGGTAACAGTTAAACTTCAAGTTGTCCGAAAAATTAAAGTATATCAAGGAAGATAACTGACAAACCTAAGCAAATCCCATCCAAGTTCTTTTTTGTGTACGCTCCCCAACTCATTGGTGTAAGAAGCTCTTGTAATACAGAATGAATGGCTAAGTGAGGCTCCTATTTTTGTGTATTGTCTTGGTGTATACTGCCCACCAGCCCCCACCCCAACTCAGCCCTTAAAATGTGTCTTGTATCATTTCAAATAGGAATTAATGAACTGAAAGAAAATGATTGAATCAGTAAAGAATTTGGAGTGGTGTTAATTCTCCCGCAGCGGGCACTGAAAGGGGAGAAGAAAATCCCAGGGTTCAGAACTAGGAACCCATCCAGTTTCTTTTGACTGATTGGATGTGATTGACTGGCTGTTCAAAGGGGGCTCATGTTTTTGGAGTCCTGCCAAAGTTCTCCTCCACCTCTGACCCTGTCAGCTCTGGAAATGGAGTGATGGATTGACTTTAGTTATGGCCTGAAAACCATATTGGGTTCCTGTTGGGATGTAAAGTCCAGAGGCCTCGAACATATGGAAGAAGGGAGGGAAAATCCTTCCTACAAAGTTAGGAAAGTGATTAGAAATTGTCTCTTGATAGCGCCAGAGAAAAAAAAGAGTCTTCAACTATGGTAGATTTTACTTTTTCCTTCTTTCTCTAGCACATTAACAGACCTTGTAAATCTTAACATCTTGAGGCAGAGGAGGTGGGGAGAGAAAAGGGATTTACACATTTCCAGTGTGATCAACTTATAAAATATGGGGAAAAACAACAGAGTTTTAAAAACACCCTTTGCACAATTAGCTAAGTGTTTTCATATATAGTGGTCAACTCATTAGGCTTTAATGACCTGGTGAAAACCAACAACCAATTAAGGAATGAGGGCAAGTCAGCAAAGCTCAACTTGAACTTCTTAGATAACCAAGAGCTTTCAAGAGCAGTCAGTCCCCGAACTCCAAACTTCAACCACCAAAAGACAGACTTGACTTTTTCTTTCCTATCTTTTTAGCAACTCCATGCATCAAAGCCATTAGCCCAAGTGAAGGCTGGACCACTGGAGGAGCCATGGTCATCATTATTGGGGACAACTTCTTTGATGGCCTCCAAGTGGTGTTTGGGACCATGCTTGTATGGAGTGAGGTAGGCAAAGGCAACTCACTTCCCTGATTTCCTTTGTTTTGATTTGGGGAAATTAGTAATTCTGCAATGTCAGCAACATGAACACACACACACACACACACACACACACACACACACACACTACTGAGTACCTATTATAAGTGGGGTACTGGGATTAAAAGACATGTAAGCCACAATTTCCTGCAGGCATGGATCCCTTAAAAAGAAATATTCACTGTAATAAGTATTGTTTATAATTGTGAAAAATTAGAAATTGGCTAGACATTGGGTACTAGGAGAATGGTTAAATAAAGTATCATCATTTACTTTAAAATTATATTTGAAAGATTTCTAATTACACAGGAAAAGGGAACATGCTTACAATATAATGCTAAATGAAAAAAATCAGGACAACAGTATCTATGGATGTAAAATGTGATTATATAACACATCCTTAGATAAGTACTGGAAATGTGCCAAAGATGAATAATGGCTATCTCTGGGTTATGCAATGGTAACATTTTTTTATTTTTCTCTAGTTTCCAATTTTTCTACTGTGATGAGAAAAAAACAAGACAAGTTACAAAAAGATATATAACAGTGCTAAGTTGGATATGGAAATTGCCAAATCCATCTGTGAGGTCATGGCAGTGTAGGAATTGGGGGAGGGAATGACTACACGGATGGGGGTTAGGTGGACACAGGAGGTTGGGGGCGGGTACTTGAGCTGGGCTAATAGGAAGGGAAGGATAGACAGGTTGGATTGAAAGGTAATTCCAGGGTAGGAGGCAGAAGCACTTGAGACACAGGCACAGGGTGTTCATGGCACAAGGGGTGCCGTGAGTGCACCAGGTTGCCCTGGGAGACAGCAGTGCACGAGGCTTCTGTGTTCAGTATATCCGTGGTAATGTATACTAAATACTTTATTTCCCTGCCTATTCATTCCTCAGCTAATAACTCCTCATGCCATCAGAGTGCAGACTCCTCCTCGGCACATCCCTGGGGTTGTAGAAGTGACATTGTCTTACAAATCCAAACAGTTCTGCAAAGGAGCTCCAGGGAGGTTCATTTACACAGGTGGGTAAGAAAATTATTCCAAGGGAGAGTGGTTCCTGGTTCACTTTTGCTCTGGTTCCCAGCCTATCCACTTTATAATCATTCTAAGGTTTATAGGTCTTTCTACTGGAGTGGCAAGAGTGGGCTGGGTCATAGGCATTGAAAGGGGATGTGTTGATCTAATGCTGTGTTTTATGTAAGCAGTTTCTGCACAGTCTGGGAAATGGTCATGGCAGCTCATTTCAGGATTCCATCCTTATGAATTTAACTCAGCTGGAACCATGCTAGAATAGACTTTTGTCCAAACAAATCAGATAAAATATTTGACAGAGTTGCTGGCTATAACGAAATTTTCTTGAAAAGGATTCAGGAAAGTTGCCTAATGATGCTGCAGAGGGATTCAAATTATATTAAAACTTTATGAAAGTAGAAATGATCTAATTGGTTCAATATTTATTGAACGCCTACATTGTATCTACTACTTTTTTCCAGGTGGAAGGTACAATAACATAGAAGACATGGTCCCTATTTGGAAATTTAGAAACTATTGGAGAAGGCAACAGAGCAGCTGGCGAATTAAGAGTGTTCAAATTGTATAGTATTTCCAAAGAATGGAATATGAATTTCACAAAAAGGGAGTTTACTATGAACTAGAGTAGAGGGATGGGGTTCAAGGAGGAGATGATACTGAAGACCATTTTTAAGGATGGGAGGATTTGGATAGGCAAAGAGAAAAAGGAAGCGTATTCCTCCTATGGGAGTCTTAAGTGCAAAGATGCAGAGGATGAGGTGAGTTGATGTCTGGAGGAAAGAAAAAGCTGGTTCAACAGCTGTGGGGATCCATGAGATGGAACTTAGACTAGAACTTAGCTAGGCAGAGCAGGAAAGGAAACCTGAGTTAGTTGGGGAACAGCTGAAGGCAGGGAGACCCGCTAGAATATTGTTGTTTAGTCCCTAAGTCGTGTCTGACTCTTTTGCGACCCCATCGACTGTAGCCCGTCAGGCTCCTCTGTCTATGGATTCTCCAGGCAAAGAATACTGGAGTGGGTTGCCATTTCCTCCTCCAGGGGATCTTCCTGACCCTGGAATTCAACCTGCTTTTTGTGCATTGGCAGACAGATTCTTTACCACTGAGCCACCAGGGAAGTCAGAATATTGTTACTCTGAACAAAAAAATAAGAGGTATAGGGAAAGAAGTATAGAAATCATCAAGAAAATATACCTGACCTGTTATAAATTTCTAATAATATTATTTTATAGTGTTTTCTTCCTCATTTGGACTTAGCCTCCTATTATTATTTAAGTGTAAATTGTTTGATTAGCAATCAATTAGGAGTAGAAGGAAAAGGATGATTTTAGGTATATGTTTAACATTTTGTTATTGAGTTTTCTCTCCTGAGATAGGCATGTCTTGGTTGGGTTACTTGCAATAAAATATTTATAAAATATTTACTATTCTAGCTCCCAAAGGGATACAGCTTTTTCAGTCATTCAAATGGACATTAACTACATGCCTACCGTGGGCTAGCACAGTTCTAGGCTCTGGGATATAAAAGTGGGAAAGATAAAGCCCTCCATCTAAATAAACCTTGCCTACTATAGACAGAGACAGTCAACATAGAACATACATGATATAATTTCAGACAATGATAAGGAAGGGATAGAGAATGAGGGAGGGTCTCTCTGAGAAAGGAACATTGAGCAGAGACGTGTTTTGAAGGGAAGTGAAGTCTCTCAGTTGTGTCTAACTCTTTGCGACCCCATGGACTGTAGCCTGCCAGACACCTCCTGGGATTTTTCAGGCAAGAATACTGGAATGGGTTGCCATTTCCTTCCCCAGGGGATCTTCCCGACCCAGGGATCGAACCCAGGTCTCCTGCATTGCAGGCAGACTCTTTTACCATTTGAGCCATCAGGGAATCCCAAGATACGTGTCGCAGGTGTGGAAATCTGTCCCCACCCCCCTTATCTCTTTGACCTCCTCTCCTGTCCATTCACATTTCCTCTGTCCCTAGGCCTCCTCAGGGCTGTGTTTTCTGTGTGGTTCACCATTGTTAGCTAGAATAGCACCTGGCAGTCAATCGGTTGGGGGCAAATGTCCTAGACAGAGAAAAGATGACAGTCTGAGAGGCAGGGATAAGCCTGGCATCATTGGGGAAGAGCAAGAATGCCAGTGGGGCTGGAGTGGAATCAATGGGAGATGAGGTGGGAAAGGCAGGTAGGACAAGGGGTTTGCATGGGAAAACTCTGAGGATGCCAAACAAGGGAGTAGTCAGCATTCAGATGGGATTTAAAGCCACTGGGCTGGATGAGAGGCCGTGGAAAGGAGTATAGCTACAAGATGGAAGAGGTCTAAAGATGGCAGGTGCATCAGAAGCGCTAAGTGTAGGGCTCAGGAAAACAAGGAGGAGCCTGTGAAGGACACAGAAATGGAGTGGTCAGTGGGTAGGATGAAACAGGAGCTTGGACTGTCCCTGGAGTCAGGTGAGGAATGGGTTTCATTTCACACATAGAGTTTTGTTTTCTCAAATGCACCCACTGTAATATGGATGACAGGTCTGCCCTGTAAGGTGATAGGCAGGATGAATAAAAACTGCATTGCAATTAATCCTCAATTCTCTTCCGAAGTAACAAACAAGCAATACTCAGTGGGGCTATAGATGTTTGGGGCCATATGTGTTTACATGTGCATACGTGTGTGTCTGTGTAAATGTATAACATTCCTTCAAAAGCAGAGGTTGTCATCCTTGGTCGCACTTTAATGCATCAGTGCTCAGTCTGGATCCCAGACTAATTAAATCTGAAGTTCTGAAGATAGGACCCAGGTAACCATGTAATCTATATATTCAATAAACAAACATCAGCTCTAAATTATCACTCAAGGCACAAAGTCAGTAATATCAGTGTTCCTCTAGCAGCTTACAGTTCTAGATAGAGAGAGAGACACCTGTAGATTATAATAGTCATGCTGAGTCCTAAAAGAGATATAAATCCAAAAGGGGCTATAGGAGCACTGAGCAGGGGTGGCCCACTTTGGGAAACCAAGGAAGGCTTTCTGGAGGAGCTGACCATAGAGTGACATTTCAAAAGTAAAGAAGGAACTTGCCAGATAGAATAGAGGAGCCTAAATGATTCACAGAAAACACAGTGCTTGGTTTAAAAAAAAGAAAAGGAGCCCACACAGTAGTAAAGATAATAGATTTTATGTTACCTGTAAATCTAATTTTAAAGATAATAAGACATCAAAGAACACTGGATCAAACTCCATCTGTTGCAGATGAGAAAGCTAAGACCCAGGGAGAAATGACTTGCCTGTTCAATTCAAGGTGGAGTCAGAACAAGGACTCAGGTCTCTGGTTATCCTGCCTGCTGACCTATGTTTAGCAATGCAGTGTCGGCACATCATAGGGTAGCAAGGAGTAGGACATGACTGAAGTGACTTAACATGCATGCACATCAGCAAAGAGTTCTGTTTTCCTTATGTGCTGAGACATGGTTGACTTATTCCTAAAGCAAGCATCAATTGAACATGCCCCGCGTTGGTCTGTTGTATTTGCTGATTTCCATGGTGCAGGTACTGTCACCAGGGCTGATTTCAAACTACCAATATGACATCAGCTGGCTCACAGCATTCCTGAAAAGTCAACAACCTGCTCTCACAAAATGGTACAAGCCAGGTGTAGAACACCTGTGCATGGAAAGCATTTGACATAGAGAGTAGCTATAGCTTATTATTGGAAAGGTGTGTATTATTAGTGTTATCATCATGGAGGCTGACTTGAACAAGCAATTACAAATGTGATGAGTGATAGAGGATGCTGGGGATATATATCAGAGGAATCTTAAGCCAATGGAGAAGGTTAAGGACAGTTCAAACACAGGAAACAGTACGTGCAAAGGCCCTGGGGTGGGAAAGAATGTGGGATGTATTTGACGGTAACTAGGAACGGGGAAGAAAGAATGTGAAAGAGAGGTTGGGTTCAAACTGGAAGAGAGGTTGAACCTGCTTGTTTGGCTGCATCCCAAGTGCCATGGGGAGCTATTGGAATAGTTTAAAGCTGGGAGTGCCATGGTCAGATTTGCCTTTTCAAGGAGCCTTTTAGCTGCAGCAGAGAGAATGGTTTGGAACCTAGGATGGATTCAGGGAGGTCAGTTTGAGGCCAGTGTGGTGGCCCCAGCCAGAAACGATGGCAGCTTGGACTGGAGTGCCGGTGGTGGGGACAGGCAGAAGTGGATGAAATTTAGGAGGTAGCATTGACGGGACTTGATGATTGATTGGATGGGGTGAAGGTTGGGGAAGGAAAGGGAGGGAGTGACTCAGGTTTCAGGTTTGAAAAATTGGGTGGGTATAGCTTAGAAAGTGATTTTTTAAAAAGGTATAAAGTGCTGAGGGAGTTCAGAGGAAGGACAAAATACTTCCAGCTGGTGGAGAGGTGGGAAGATTTAATATTGTAAAGATGTCAATTAATGAATAAATTTAACACAATGCCAATCAAAGGACCAACAAAATGTTTGGGGAAAACTTTACAAAAGTTCACCTGCAAAAATAAAGGTGTTAAAATAGGACCCCTCATTTTGAAAAATGAGAGGGCTTTGCCCTACCAGACTTTAAAACCTATGTTAAGTTTCGGTAATTAGAAGAATATGGGATTTTGCAGGAACACACAGAAATGTCATGCAACAGAAGAAAACACTTAAAAATAAACAGTTTTTGTGCACACAACTAGTACAAATACAGAAGTATTTGTATGGGTGAGGAGACATCTCAAGTCAAAATGGAAAATATGGAATTTTTAACAAATGGTGTGGGGCCAACTAATTAAGCATTTTAAAAAGTTATATATCTAATTTCATATCACAAAATGAAGCATACTTGAATTAAATATTTTAATTAAATGTAGGCATTAATTAAAATTTTTTAATGTAGGCATTTAAAAAAATTATTATTCTTGAGCCTTGCTAAAAGCTTGATCCCAAAGACAGAAACCACTGAGCATAAATATGTGATTACATGAAAAGAAAATGTTTGCATGTCTAAGTTTCAATTATTAAATCAAAAAGATAAGGACAAACTGAAACCATATTTGTTATCTATGACATATTATCCTACACATAAAAAATTCATTTACTTGTTGAGCAAAGTTCATTTTATGCCTACTCTTTGTCAGCCACTACGTTATACATTATGGATAAACAAGTGAATGTTAGAGGTCTTATAAATTAAGGGGGAAAAACTCTCTAAAAGCTAGTAAGGAACATCAGGAGTTAATTCAGGAAGGAATATAATCAAGCAATAAACATGTTTATAAAAATCCTAACCACATTAATAATCAAATAAAAGCAAATTAAGGCAACTACAGGATAACATTTTTTTTTCCTATCAAGGTGGCAAAGATTTTTTTTTAAACAAATGAAAATACCTACGTTGACAAAATTAGAAGAAAGTGGGGGTTTTCTAACACACAGTTCTCCACTCTCAGGAGAGTACCTGATGGTACTAGCCTTAAAAAAAGAAAATGTATGTACCCTTTAACCCAACAATTCTACTTTTAGGAATATATACTTGGGAAACAATTGAGTTTGCCTGAAGGTTGTTTATTCTGAAGCACTGTTAATAAGCACTGTTGAAGCACTGTTAACAGGACTGAAAAACTGTAAACAATCATAAATAACAAAACATCCTTATACTGAAAAACAACTTAGATATTAAAGTAATGCTGTGGGTGCTCAGTCGCTCAGTCGTGTCCAACTCTTTGCAACCCCATGGACTGTAGCCCACCAGTATCTTCTGTCCATGGGATTTCCCAAACAAGAATACTGGAGTGGGTTGCTATTTCCTTCTCCAAAAGCAATGCTGTGGATGTATATTTAATTACATGAAAGACATTGGTGATATATTAAAAAAAAAAAAAGCTTAAAAACTGTATGTACAATATGGTCTCTGGAGATGCAAGAGAGTCGAATTGGATTGCTCGGTTGGGAAGATTCCCTGGAGAAGGAAATGGCAACCCACTCCAGTATTCTTGCCTGGAGAACCCCATGGACAAAGGAGCCTGGTGAGCTACAGTCCATGGGGTCACAATGAGTCAGACACAACTGGGCACACGTATGCACGCACGCACACACACACCAATCATGCTGGACCCTGTTCCAGGCATATTGCACTCTAATCTTTTGGGAGGGTCTGAGAATCTGTATTTTAAACAAAGAAATGAGTTTGGGAATGCTGAGTCCTGCTCATCAGGCTGCTGCAGTGACTTCCTGGCTTGTAAAGTATTTGACAACACGGGGCAGTTCTTTTCAGACTGAGTCATTACCCCACAAACACAATAGTATTTACTCATATGTGGAACTTTCTAGAAAGAAACTCCAAAAGCAGGAGGTGGGCAGGAAATTTCCAGCAAACCTCCCCTCCCTCAGCCCTCACCCCACCACTCACATCTTATGGATTGTGGTCCAACTGTTGATGGTTTCCGTATCCAAGGACACACCACCACAATAAACCCAAGCCTATCAGATGGGACTTACCTGGTATAATTAGGCAAAAATGCAGTAATCAGCTCCCCATGGTTGTTGCTGCCAAGTACCGCATAAACAACATCAGGGCTCTGAAAAACAACACGTTTTCTTCGCACATGTAGGAAGGTCTATTTTCCTCCAACCACCACGATTTACTGAAGTGCAGCTTGCTGCTTCAGAGTCAAGAGCTCCACGCGAGCATCCAGCTCATCAGGAAACGTCCCGCTGCCTCTGTCTGCTTTGAGACCTAGAGGTGGTACCAACCAAGGCTTGTGAGCGGGGAGAGGTCCCCTACTCCACGGGCCGACTTTGCTGCAGAAACTAGCAGTGGAGAAAAATAATCCTGGTAGGGGGTACCCAGTGAGACCACGGTTACTTGTTTTTTCAGGTAACCATGGTTACTGCATCTTAAGGATGCAGAGAGAGGAGGTCTGTAGCAAGGCATTTGAGAACGGAACTCCACTTTGTCATTAAACTTGAGAGAACTTAGCCCTGGAGTGGAAGACCGTCAGTGACAGAGTTTAGAGATCTGGATTTGAGTCCAAATTTTATGACAAATCCCCTAACCATTCTTTGCCTTCATTTTCTTTTTAAAATTTATTTATTGATTTATTTATTTTTGGTTGTACTGGGTCTTTGCTAGTTGTGGCGTGCGGGCTTCTTGTCGTGGAGCCTGGGCTCTAGCAGCACAGGCTCAGTAGTTGCGGCGCATGGGCTTTAGTTTCCTGTAGCATGTGGAATCTTCCTGGACCAGGGATCAAACCCATGTCCCCTGCATTGACAGGTGGATTCTAATCCACTGGGCTACCAGGGAAGTCCCTCACGTTAGTTTTCTAACCTAAAAATTGGAAGATATTTATCTCACTGGGAATATGAAATGTAGATATGCAAGTATATTTTGTATAGAAATACACAGATATGAACAAAATTTACTATTGTAAGTGTTTGGCTGTAGGATACATAATTTCTATGATGAGTTCTCTTTGGCTTCCTTCCTCACTGCTGTTTGATCAAGGGTGGACTTTTTTGCTGGCTTCCCAGGTGGCTCAGTGGTAAAGAATCTGTCTGTCAATGCAGGAGACACGGGTTCGATCCCTGGGTTGCGAAGATCCTCTGGCGAAGGAAATGGCAACCCACTCCAGTATTCTTGTCTGGAGAATCCCATGGACAGAGAGTCTGGTGGGCTCCAGTCCACAGGATCACAAAGAGTCGGACACGACTTAACAAGTAAACAACAGTAGACTTTTTTGCATGTGTTCTCTACTGTAGAAGGTGAACTCTTGAAAGACCCACCTTATCATGCCTTTAATATCTGAGTCTGGATTAGAAGTCAGGGTTTTTAGGTGACAGAGAAGGCCAGGGCAGCCAGAGAGCATGTGTGCTCTCTGCAAGTGGTTTGAAGGGAAATGAGTTTTCAAAGGAAGAGCCGATTGGGCCCAGCTGGCTCACGTGCAGGCCAAAGAACTGCTTCCCAAGGTGTGTGGTTGAATATGGAAGCTTCTGGCTATGGAGACACCTATAGAAACCAAACAATTCACGTCAACTCACCTCCTCCCCAAAACAATCCTTATCTTTTATTGGTTTGCCAAAAAGTTCTTCTGGGTTTTTCCATAAGATATCATGAAAAAATAGCTTGTGGAAAAACCTGAATGGACTTTTTGGCCAACCCAATACTGTAGCACAAACAAA
Source organism: Bos taurus (assembly GCF_002263795.3). Lineage (NCBI taxonomy): Eukaryota > Metazoa > Chordata > Mammalia > Artiodactyla > Bovidae > Bos > Bos taurus. The sequence continues at coordinate 73,176,781 of NC_037335.1, read as the reverse complement.
GTATTTGATTACTCTGTTCATTATTTGGGAGCAGGTGTTACTCAACGAGAAAGTAGACAAGATCAGGAAGCAGTTGGGTGGAGAAACAAAAAGCCTAGGTTATTCCATGGCCCCCCCAAATCATACCCTGCACAGTCCCCTCCCTGGGGCTGGGCATGGGGTTCCACTGAGCCACACTGCACAGATGTGCACACTGGATTCAGATGTTAATAGCTCACCCACATCACATTTCTTTTTTTTCCCTATAGCATTATCCTGAAAAAAAAAATTCTCATTTAAGAAATGAATCTGATTTTTAGTTAAAAATACCCAATTCGGATATCAAAAACTGGCCTGAGTACAATTGTTCCCTGTTTGCACTAGAAACAGGTTGGATGAATAGCCCTCCTGGTAGCCTGCAGTTTTACTGAAGTTGCCTCCACCCCCATCGCCTATAAAATTTGGATCCATCATTTGGCTGAGCCTGAGGAATGATGTCTCCGTTGGAAGCCCCAGAATAGGGGGCCGTTGTTCTGCTAGAGACGTCCCAGCCTCTTAATGGCCTGGTGCTCTCAGCTATAATATTCTAAATACATATTACAGAGAGCAGAGCATATTCATAACTGCTCCGTGGTGGCATTTAGATTTACCCTTGAAATTTATCTTTAATTTTTACAGTTGTCTCCTTAACCATGTATATTACTCCCTTCTTCAAACAATCTGTCTTGCTGCTGCAGTTTTTCTTGAAACCAAAGCGTAATTAAATATTAAATTAATATTTCATTTAAAATTAAATATCAGAGGCTTCCATCTAATCTTTCACTTGTGCACTGCTGGTTCTCACCTCGTGTTCTTGTTCCTATATCCACAAAGGCAGGTACCACTTCTTAATAATGTGTTCCTATATTATCTTTGTTCTTTTTTTTTAACAATTGGTGACACTGAACCTTTGCTACATTGAAACAGATGGATATAGGGAGAGATTTCAGTGTAGCAAAAGTTAAAGACAATTCAACAGCCCATGGCTTCAACTCCACCCATCTCCACTTCTCGAAGAATTTCACTTTCACCAAATAAATAAATAATGGGCTTCCCAGGTGGGTCAGTGGTAAAGAATCTGCGTGCCAATGCAGGAGATGTAAGAGTTTGATCCCTGGGTCAGGAAGATCCCCTGGAGAAGCAAATGGCAACCTACTCAGGTATTCTTACCTGGGAAGTCCCAAGGACAAAGGAGCCTGGTGGGGCTACCGGCTATGGGGTCGTAAAGATTCAGACATGACTTAATGACTGAAGAACAGCAACAAATAAGTAATAGTCTTAGAATCATAATGCAAGAACTTACAAGGGGTCTGAGAAAACATTTAATCCAACTTTTTGTTTTTGCAGAGAGATAAACCAAAGTCCACCTGCCTTTGAAGGTGGTAGAGTTGGTCAAGGTTAGGAATTAAGGCAGATCCCAGACAAGGGACAGATTTTTCTCTATCACACCCTCAAATGCTATGAAAAATTGACCTTGGGAGCAGATAGCCTTGAATGTTGGACACCTGAGGAGTAAGGTAGATGATAGATGAATAGACGAGAAAATTGGGAGGATTGGGAGCAAGAGAGAGAAACCAAAATCATAGCACAAACAAGGCAGACCTCACAGAAATAAATACACGTGTGCATGCGTGGGTAATCGCTTCAGCTGTGTCCATCTCTTTTTGACCCCATGGCCTGTAGCCCACCAGGCTCCTCTGTCCATGGGATTCTCCAGGTGAGAGTACTGGAGTGGGTTGCCATGCCCTCCTCCAGAGGATCTTCCTGACCCAGGAATTGAACTTGATTCTCTTATGTCTCCTGCACTGGCAGGCAGGTTCTTTACCACTAGCGCCACTTGGGAAGCCTCACAGGAATTAATGCATAAGATCAAAGCACTTTGAAGATATAGTCACTGGGGGAAGACCAGAACAGACTTCCTAAAGGGGGCTTGAAGGCAGGGGCTAGTTTGCATGCATGTAAATTTCCTCCCCAAGCAAGGGTTTTATGCCTTCCTGTCCTGTCAAAGGAGAGTTACTGTCTTAGATGAGCACCATATGGAGAGGTATTCTTTTTATTTTTTTTTTTAACTTTTAATTTTGTATTGGGGTATAGCTGATTCACAGTGTTGTAACAGTTTCAGGTGAACAGTAAAGGGACATAGTGATACATAATCATGAATCCATTCTCTCCCAAACCCCCCTCCCATCCAGGCTGCCCCATAACAGTGAACAGAGTTCCATGTGGTATCCAGTAGGTCCTTGTTGGTTATCCATGGAGAGAAGTTCCTCAAGCAGGTTTTCTCTTGTGCATGCATCTCAAAGTCCATTTTCTGATCTGGTACTTGCCTGGCAGCCACATTACATAGATTTGAGGTTTATTGAGCAAGATTCTTTTTCCATTGCTTTATTTAATTATTGGAGAAGGTTGAGATTTAGAGTCAGGGCTGGAAGAATCCTTTAATTCTATGGCCTGGACCCCTCAGGGGCCTGTGGGCTCTGTGATGAAAGTGAAGACCCTCTGCTGCAGATGGATACACACAGATGCAGACAGACAACTAGGCTCAGACTTTCTAGACTTTTGTCAGCCTCTTATTGGCCATCTGTAGGCTCCATGATGATCCTAGGTGCCAACTGAAGACTTACTAATGAAGAAAGCTGTAACTGAGATCAACATCCCAGAGTCGCAGCCTGACAGAGTACTCAGATCTCCTTGCCCCCTCATTTTACTTGTCTCCTCTCAAATTTCTGCAAGGGAACTTGATCAGCCCTTGCTATTGCCATCTTGGTGGTCAGTACTTTTACTGGTCAAAGGCAGAAATGACCACTTGCCTGCGAAGTCAATGCTGTCTTTGTTGAGGGTAGACCAGAATTCTAACCAGGAGTCCCCTTTCCATGTTGGCCATGGGAAGAACCTCTATTTCTGGGAAACTTAAGTAGAGGCAAAAACTGGGGTAAGTATTATCTGCTCTCCATGCCTCCTGTTAAGGAAAAAAACCAATCATATAGAATTTATCCATCTCACTAACCCTTTGGGAAAATTAATATTGAGCAACAGCCAGTTTTTTTTTTAAATGAGTGGTTCCCAGTAGATATTTTTAGTTAAATACTATTTACTTTATAAAGAAACCCTTCACACATTGCTTATGGTTTATATCTATTCATTGGGTCAAAGATATGTAAGCAACCTCATATATTATACCCGCAATCAAAATGAGAAATGACACATAAGATCCAGGCTCTCAGGAGAAACATTATGAAATCTCAAGGTATTGATGAAAGTTTTTCCAAGGCTGATCCAAATGGGATTTAGATTCTGTGGCAGTTGAAATGTGTATTATTAAACTCCTTAAGCAAACCCGGATGACTCCCAGTGGAGGATTAAGACATTCTATGTATAGCAAAGACGAAATTCTCATGTCTGAGTTTTCTCTATTGAATTCCCCCTTGATTAGCTTCTGTAATATTTAACTTCATGCCATGCCATAATTATTTAATAAAAGGTAAATATAAATTATATTTCAGTGGGGATTTGACCTTTTACCTTAATGTTAATGTTACCAAAGAAAGACATAGATAAATAGAGCCTATAGATCGAAGCCTATTTTTAATTTACTCTGTTTTTGCCTTGCCAGCTTTTCTCTGTGTCCCTCTCAGCCAAGAGGTTGGCAGGACTTCACACCACCCCCGCACTCCATGTGGTAGCAGAGGCTGTAAATTCACACTGATGATGGCGGTTAATGATCTGTTGGCCCTTAGAGACAGTCTTGGGGCTGGTCTTGGGCACCTCATTAGTTAATTGAGGTTTACTTGGCTCGCAACAGGACTGAAAAGTCAGAGAACACCGAGGGAGGTGGGGAGCGGGAAAAGCTGGGACTCAAGGTGAGGCTGAAGTGATAGGATGCAAAACAGCTGGTCCAATGGGAAGTGAGTTTGGACCCAGAATAAAAACTGTTCAATGCAACCCTGATTTTTTTTTTTTTTTTTAAGATGTGGACCATTTTTAAAGTCTTTATTGAATTTGTTACAGTATTGTTTCTGGCTTTTTGGCCCAGAGGCATGTGGGATCTTAGTTCCCTGACCAGGGGTCGAACCCTCACACCCTGCATTGGAAGGCATGGTCTTAACTACTGGACCACGAGGGAGGTTCCCAACCCTGAGGTTTTGAAGGCTGAACTCTTGAGGGATTGACTGATTTTTCTTCTTACACTTCGGTATTGACTAAACAGTTTGGGCTTCATGATTTTTACTTCAAAATTTCACTAAAGTGGCATGCTGTGTGTGTGCTCACACACACATCCGTGTGATTATTCCCTGTCCATATAGATATACACGACAGTGTATTTCACCATCTTTCTCATCTTGGATACACACAGAACCCATCCATAGCATATGCCTAGGAAGTCTGGCAGGGGCCTCCAGAAAACACTCAACATGAGAAAGAGATAGTATGTCTATTTTGCTTCATCAGCTTAAAATGTGAATTGCTAATTCCATGTGGTCAGGAGCACCTGCTGTTTCTGATGTAGATGAGGAGCCTGGACAAGTGGGCAGATGAGATAAACCAGACATCACCCTGGTGTCCTGGTAGTTTTCATCTAAGAGGGACAACAGTGGGTACAACTGTGTGATAAAGTTTACAAAAGAGAGGGCTTCCCTGGTGGCTCAGTGGTAAAGACCTTGCCTGCCAATGCAGGAGATGCAGGTTCAATTCCTGGTCCAGGAGGATCCCACACACCTCGGGGTAACTAAGCCTGTGTGCCACAGCTACTGAGCCTGTGCTCTAGAGCCCGGGAGCCACAACTACCAAAGCCCTCGTGCCCTCCAGCCTGTGCTCTGAAACAAGAGAAGTCACCACAATGAGAAGCCTGAGTACCACAACTGGAGAGTAGCCCCTGCTCGCCACAACTAGAGAAAAGCCCATGCAGCAACGAAGACCCAGCACAGCCAAAAATAAATAAATAAAGTTATATAAAAATAGAGTCTATGAAAGAGAAAGCATTCTGTGTGCTAATTAGAGCCCAGCTTTAGCAGATTACTCTGTGAGCAGCAGGAAGGACCTAGGGCTTCTCTGAGAGGGGGCGAAAATTTGGTAACAATGAAGATGGGACGGAAGGGACAAGGACAGTCATGGAGAAGTGGGGACCTTGGTTGGGGGTGGCTAGATTCTCTATCTTATGGGTTGTTCCCTTACTTTATGGTCAGCGTGGTGTAAGCATGCTGTTGTTAGCTGCTCAGTCATGTCTGACTCTTTGCGACCCCATGGACTGTAGCTCACCAGGTTACTCTGTCCTTGGAATTCTCCAGGCAAGAACACTGGAGAGGGTTGCCATTCCCTTCTCTAGGGGATCTTCCCAAGCCAGGGATCGAACCTGTGTCTCCTGTATTGGCAGGTGGATTCTTTACCACTAGCACCACCTTGGAGCTGCATTTAAAATAGGGATAAAATGCATGTTATAGGGTTGTAATGAGGATTAAATGAGCTAATATATGTAAAATGCATTAACATAATGCCTGTAACATAGTAAGCCTTCAGTACATTCTAACAGCTATCATAACAATTTTCATTGTTGAATATTATAGCCACTAAAAATCCTCTTATTAAAGAAAAAGTCTTCAGAAATTGCTGACATTATAGTGTTAAGCAGGGAAAAAACAGTTTATGGAATAATTCAATTACACCCACAGCTATTCTTACATGTGTTTCTGGGTGAGATGGTAATATGAGTGCGTATGTCTGTGCTCAGTTGCTTCGGTCGTGTCTGACTCTTTTGCAACCCTATGGACTGTAGCTCGCCAGGCTCCTCTGTTCATGGGATTCTCCAGGCACGAAAACTGGAGTGGGTTGCCATGCCCTCCTCCAGGGGGTCTTCTGGACCCAGGGATCAACCTGTGTCTCTTGTGTCTCCTGCATTGGCAGGCAGGTTCTTAACCACTAGTGCCACCTGGGAAGCCCCGGTAATATGAGTACAAGTGTTTAATTGGCCCCCATCCACAATTTATTGAAGGATATTTTCAAGAAAGCATAAAACTAAGGGAGACCTGGTATTTGTGTGTGAAGCTAAACTGGTCTCATCACAATGCTAGAGATTCTGTGTCCCTCTGCATGCAGGCAGGGTTGTGTTGGAGGATGTGACATTCTGCTCATGGGAACAGATGAGGCGAGCCAGGAAATCAGGGAGAACCCTGACAAAACCTCCCAGGTGCCCCCCTCAGAGTGAGGACAAGGGACACAGCACAAACTTGATCTAGAATTCAAAAAGAATACTCAAAAATTCTGTGTCCAGAGAAAGTGTCATTAATGTGTGAGGAAGACAGAAAGATATTCTCTTATTTCAAGGGCCCTGACAGAATTCGATTCTTATTCCTGCTAAAATAACCTGACTTCTGGAGAACTGGATCAGTCAAGAATGGAAAAGTTATGGTTCCACAGGACCACTGGTTAGCAGAAAAAGTGGTTAAACATACAGTATCTGAATTATTGTTAATATGAGGACATGGTTTAACAGAAATATGGAAATTAATGTCTAAAAGAGACAGATCATAGAAAATCTAGTAATAGGAATATTAGCTGAGGAGGATAAACCATTAACAAAAATGTAAAGGTAGGCAGAATGAGGTGAAGAAATTAAAGGTAAGCAACATTTTGTATATGTGGAGGGGCTCCATAGACTCAAGCAATTAGGAAAAGCAAAATATTTTCAGAGAAAGTCAGAGGTACTATTCTAAATTAAAATAGAGTGTTCATTTTCCTAGTCACTAGAGAAAATATATATACATTAAAAACCTATTAGACATACAAGGAGCATGTGGAAGGGTAAATTTATAGCAGCAATTATGTAGAAAATATGTTAAATAATATGATCAAAAAGATATATTAAATAATACATTTAAAGCATTTCCCATGGAACACAGACAAGACTAATATGAATTCACAAAAAAACTTAATAAATTCCAAAAGGCAGATATTCTATACACCACCTTTTTTAATCCAGTGCAATTAATTAGAATAAATAATTAACAATTTAATACTCAATCACCTAGAAATCTTAGGATATTCTCTTTGGAACTAAAGGAAGACAAAATTAGAAATAGGACTGTTCAGAAAGTGTAACAAAGTTGGTGTCGGTGGTGGGGTTACCGTGTGGAGAGTCATAAATAGGAGATTAGAAATTTTAAGCAAATACTATAATAAAATTTATGCTAAAACATTTAAAACCTTAATGAAATGCATGATTTCTTTTTAAAAAATAATTTTATGTATTATATTTTGTTTTTGGCTGTGCTGGGTCTTCATTGCTGCACGGGCTTTTCTCTAGTTGCAGTGAGTGGGGGCTACTCTCTAGTTGAAGTGCGTGAACTTCTCATTGCAGTGGCTTCTCTTGTTGCAGAGGGTGGGCTCTAGGGCGTACAGGCTTCAGTAACTGTGGCACAGGGGCTCAGTAGTTGCAGCTCCCAGGCTCCAGAGCACAGGCTCAATAGTTGTGGTGCACAGGCTTAGTTGTTCTGCAGCATGTGGTATCTTCTCAGATGAGGGATTGAACCTGTGCCTCTTGCATTGGCAGGTGGATTCTTTACCACTGAGCCACCAGGGAAGCCTGAAATGCATGACCTTTTGATGGCTGATGGCTATGTGGTGTCAGTAGCATGAGACTGCAGTATCTTGAATGGGAGGAGTCTATGAGCCATCCATGTGGACATTTCCAGCCAATACTTGGAAAAATAAGGCTGACTCTTGGGCAAGTTACCTGAACTGCAGATAAAGATTTGTGACAGGATGTAGCTTGACATGGGAATCATGTGGGCACTCATGGGGTTGCTGAGGAAGAAGGTATAGGCAAGCAGAAGACTGCCTTGGCCACAAGAAACATCAGCATTTCTTGTTGCCTTGGCAACAAGAAGCATCAGATGGACAGAGGAAGAGCAGTCCTCAAGGTAGGCTGAGACGGCATGACTAGAGTGGTAGGGTGAAACAGGGCAATGTGCATTCAGGAAAGTCAGTGAGTGGACATATTGCCAGCAGGAGAGTGGTGTCAAATGCTAACTTGAGTTTAAGGTAAGAATGGAAAAGTTCCTCTTGGTTTGGCTGCGATATTATTGGTGACTTTGAAAAGAACAATTTCACTGGGGTTCTTTCTAACTTTTAGTCAAGAGATACTACCCATGCTATATAAATTTTATAGTACATAGGATAAAATATAGAAAGCTTCTCAATTTATTTTTCAAAGTGGGTATAAAATAAAAATCAATCAGAAGCCAAATACACCATGCACAGAATCCCAGTTATTAATATGGGCACACAAATACCAGCAATAATAACAGTAACAGATGCTTGTTGAGGGCTCAGAATGTGCCAGGTGCCATTCTCAGTGATGTAATTGATTTCATCCCCACACCAGCAATCATAAGAAAATATTAATGAATTGCATTCAGAAATATACTAAGCAAATTATATACTGCATCCATGAGTTGCCATTTAATTGTGAAATATTGAGAAATATATTCTAAGGGGGGCTTCCCTGGTGGCTCAGAGGTTAAAGCATCTGCCTGCAATGTGGGAGACCCAGGTTCGATCCCTGGGTTGGGAAGATCCCCTGGAGAAGGAAATGGCAACCCACTCCAGTATTCTTGCCTGGAGAATCCCATGGAGGGAGGAGCCTGGAGATTTCATATGATTGTAATTTTCTAAAATTCTAAGAATTTCTGATAAAAGCCCTTATCAAAGCATGATAACTAAAGTGAAAATGTTAGTCACTTGGTCGTGTCCAACTCTTTGCAACTTCATGGACTATAGCTTGTCAAGCTCCTCTTGTCTGTGGAATTCTCTAGGCAAGAATACTGGAGTGGGTATCCATTCCCTTCTCCAGGAGATCTTCCCAACTCAGGGACTGAACCCAGTTCTCCTGCATTGCAGGCAGATTCTTTACTGTCTGAGCCACCAGGGAAGCCCATGATATATAATATTTATAAATAAATTTAAAAAATGATAACTAATATTTATCTCAAATATCCAATATCACATTTGGTATGGAAGTGTGTCATTCCCGTTTAAAGGGGGACAGAAAGCAAGAATATCCACTATCATCCTTTTTTCAGATACTTTTTGGGAAGTTTCAGCAAATACAAGGATGACATTAAGAGAACTAAATGGAATTAATATACTTATCAAAAGAAGACAAGCTGATCATGAAGTGTAGATGCTCTGAATGTTCAAGCCTAAGAATAAACTGGAAAAAAACACATTTGTCAGGGGTTACCATTGGTTACAATCTTTTATTGCAAAGAACTGTACTGGGAACATGATATACACTGTTTCATTTAATTTTGACAGCAAACCCATGAACTAGATTTTAAACAGAAGCTCACAGAAATTAATGGTAGAGCTGGATTCAAACCCAAGATCCACTTGACTCTAAAGCTGATTCTCTTAATGACTATACCATATACTGCCACACACTACCCTTCGCACACTGCCTATGCAGACACATAAAAACCAAAGTTTTTCTAGGTGCTAGTAAAACTCGTAGAAAATGTGATGAGGGAGTAATCATATTCACAATAAAATCAACAGACAATGAAATACATAGTAAAAAAAAAAAAAAAAAAACTTGCTACCTAAATAGTGAGCAGTACACATTTTACTGGTAGACCTAAAGATTTCATATATTTATAGTTATGTATACACAAATACCCCCTGACCCACGTGTGTGTGTATTTGCCAGATCTTGGAGCTGGGATGGTCTTTCTACCTATAATACCTAAGAACAAATTTGGATATGTTATTGTAACATGGTGATAGAATGTTAAAAATATTAACATGTAAAGTGTTTTTACAAGTTAAAAAAGGCCTATTTCTCAAAAGAAATGAGTACAGAAAGTATTAATAAGCAGCTCATAAAAGAAGAAATCAAAATGTTCAGCAAGTATAAGAAAAAACTCTTCAATCTCACTGATGAATAAAGAAATAAGTTTAAATGACCACATGCCCTGATGGAGGGAGTATAAATTTATATATTCTTCTAAGAAGTGACCTGACAGTACGTGTAAGTGAAAGTGAAGTCGCTCAGTCGTGTCCGACTCTTTTCGACCCCGTGGACCGTGTAGCCTACCAGGCTCCTCTGTCCATGGGATTTTCCAGGCAATAGTACTGAAGTGGATTGCCAAGGCCTTAAATCTGAATCATAATTTTTGGTCTAGTAATTCTAGTTCTTGGAATTTTCCAATTGAAATAATCAAAGTTATGCACAAAGGATAATTATTGCTCTGATTTTTATAATAGTGAGAAATTAGGACCATGTTAAATACCAAACATTAGGAAGCCATTTAAATAAATTACAGACCATGTCATGGAAAAAATATGCACAAATTTTAAATAATGTTATAAAAGAATATTTAATAACCTGGGGAAAAGTTTGATATATTGTTAAATGAATAAAAAGTAGGTTATGTAACAGTGTGAATAGTATGTCTCTGAATAATTTTTAGTATGTGTGTGTGTTTAAATCTTGGAGGATATATACAAAAATGTTAACCCAGATCATCTCTAAAATTATGAGATTATGGATGATGTTATTTTTCCTTCTATATTTAAAAATTTTAATAATTTCTTTAAAGAAAAAGTGTTGCTTTGAGAATTCAAATGATAGCAACAAATATTCATAGAACATATATGCAAAAAGGAAGATTAAAAAGAAAATACACCCTCTTGTGTTACTGCTGCCTAATGGGAGTGGAGGTGATTATTATTTTATCCTTTCTATCTTTTTCCTTTACTTTGATCACGTATTAATTTTAAAACCATAAAATTTAAGCAACCAAACTTTTAAAAAGTAAAGAAATAGAGGAAGAAAGACAAAGGATAAAGGAATCAGTCCCCCAAAACTCTTTAGCATAGTAGAAGTGCTGAAATAAGTCCTTCATTCATTCATTCACTGTCTCACTCATTTCACAATTGCTGACAGTAAGTGCCAGCTATGTGCCAGGCACTGTCTCTAACAATGAGAACACAGGAGCAAAGTACGTGTGAGTTCTGCTCTTATGGAACTTGCAGTACCTGATGGAGCCTGACATGAAGTGAATGTACGTGTAACAAAATGTAATTGAAAATTCTGGAATCATATTATGCATAAGAACAGAGTTTTGTAAACTCACAAAAGATTTATAGATGTATAAATATAAATATTTAAGAACATAATTAAGAAAAAGTGATATTTAGGGGAAGAATTACTAGATGATGAGACATTGGGGAAAAGGCAAGGAGGGAAGAAAGGAAAGGCATGCTGCTGCTGCTAAGTCGCTTCAGTTGTGTCCGACTCTGTGCGACACCATACATGGCAGCCCACCAGGCTCCCCCATCCCTGGGATTCTCCAGGCAAGAACACTGGAGTGGGTTGTCATTTCCTTCTCCAATGTATGAAAGTGAAAAGTGAAAGTGAAGTCGCTCAGTCGTGTCCGACTCTAGCGACCCCATGGACTGCAGCCTACCAGGCTCCTCCGTCCATGGGATTTTTCCAGGCAAAAGTACTGGAGTGGGGTGCCATTGCATGGAAAGGTATTAATACTTTATTGTCTTCAGAAGAAACTGGGATGGGATATGATTGATTGTGTAATGTTTCTGAGTAGTTGAGAGTGAGCAAAGAATGATAAGTGTGTGCACTGAAGGCAGAAATGATAAAGTAATTATAATAATCTTGACATTTCAGGCATCATTCTAATGACTAAATTACTATTAATTCTAAACTTATAAATGTGAATTAACCAATGTCAATAGCAAAAATCCTTAGTTGATTGAAACAACTGTGTCAATTCTTAGAAAGATAATATCGGAACCTTTCTATTATTCATAGCAGACTTAACCAGATACCTTGCTCTATGGCCAGTTTACATCCTCAAGAAGAGGACTTTTGTTTTTCAGCATTAAATGAACCCACCATAGACTATGGCTTTCAGAGACTGCAGAAGGTCATCCCAAGACATCCTGGAGATCCTGAGAGATTAGCTAAGGTAATACACTTTGGAAAATGACATGTGAAAACCTTCTTGTAAAATTTCAGTAAACTTAGATAAACCTAGAGACTTAGGTCTCTTTAAAATTAAGTTAGGCATCCCTTGTCCGACATACAAACTTTCAGTTCTAAGATGAGTGATTTCTGGGGATCTAATGTACATCATGGTAACTATAGTTAATAATCCTATATTGTATACTTGAATAGGTCTTAACAATTATCACCACAAAATGAAAACAAAAAAGGTAATTACTGTGAAGGGGATGGAGGTGGTAACTAACATTATTGTAGTAATCATTTCACAGTATACATGTGGCTCAAATCATCATGCTTTGTAGTATCAACTTACACATGTTGTATGTCAATAATATCTCAAAAAAAGCTGGGGGGAATCAGTAAATAAAGGAGCATATAATTTCTGGAGGTGTATACTCTATAAATATTATAATATTACTATATAATGTTTTTTACAAGAGAAACTACACTTTCAACGTCCAATATAGTAACTCCCAGCTTGCTGGGCTGTTGGGCCTATAAGATGAAGCTAGTCCAAATTGAGATGTACTATAAAACATGCACCAGATTGAAAAGACTTAGTATGAAAAAAAAAGAATATAATCTGTCTCATTAATTACATGTTGAAATGATAATATTTTGCATGTATTGGGTTAAATAAAATATAATAAAAATTAAATTAGGCCTTGAAATTGGGCTAAGCTTGAGGTACAAGATGCTCATAAAATATCTACTAACTATGGAATATGTTATGATGAATCTCTGAGCAAATACAAAATCTGAAAATTTGGACCTGTGAGTATTCAACTTATAAAACACTGCCAACTTCATGAAAAATAAATAATTGAAAAATTGTCTGAAAGTGTAAGTTCCAATTCATTTTTATTTAAATGTAATTTTATTTACCCATTATTACAGGGACATATTAATCCACAATCAAGTGTTCACTGAGGGCCCAGTACATACACAGATATTCATGGAAGTGAAAAACACCCATATATTAACAAATTTCTATAAAATGAAAATATCATGTATGAAACGAGATGCCAGTCCAGGTTCAATGCACGATACTGGATGCTTGGGGCTAGTGCACTGGGACGACCCAGAGGGATGGTATGGGGAGGGAGGAGGGAGGAGGGTTCAGGATGGGGAGCACATGTATACCTGTGATGGATTCATTTTGATATTTGGCAAAACTAATACAATTATGTAAAGTTTAAAAATAAAATAAAATTAAAAAATAATAATAAAATAAAATAAAATTGAAAAAAAAAATGTATCCCTTTTAAATGAACTTGCTCACAAAAATTCTATTGTATATCTGGTCCATTATTTTCACTTTCTTTATTTAAAATCACATCAGTTTATTAGGTATTGATTAATGAGAAATTATGAAGTTTCAACATTTACATTTGCCCTTAAAGCACAAACATTACAAAATTCCATCTTCTCTTTTCTGTAGTGAGTGAAATTCAAGTACTGCAGTTGCTGCTCCATTGCACCTTTATTTTCCTCTCAGAAAAATCCCCAGCCCCCCCATTAAATTAGATGATATCTGGAAAGTAGGTTAATAGCAATTTAAAAGGCTGTTAAAAACAGGAGGTGGAAAAGACACAATGAGAGGAAAGGGATTACTGATTACTAATTCTCTCTGGTTAAAGTGAACAGGGGGAAATATTATTGAAAGAATTCATCTTTATTAGAGTAAAATTTTGCAGAAGGCATTGCCAAGATCATTTCAGGACTCTGGACAACTCCTTGGCAAGCGGTTTGACTCAGGCCAGTCAATCAATTTGAGAATATTTGGTTAATTAGAGTACCAGATTTTTTTTAATGGAATAGTCTGAAAGTAGTTTTTAATGGAACTCCCATGACATTACTAATGTTAACCAACTCCACCCTTAATCTGGTTGCTTTTTGTCTTGGTAGCCCAGCTCTTTATGGAGCCTTTTCAGTGAGATGAATTTCATGCAGATACATATGTATAGAGGAGTTTATATGTGTTATTATTTATTTTCTACCTGTCAAAGTGAATAGAAGACATCATGGCTAGTGACTTACATTTTAGGGGGATACCCGGACTTTTGATTTTTGTAGGTAATTTTCCTTTGTGTTGGCCAGTTGAGGTTTTACCTTTGCTGATACCCAGCTTTCTTTTCTTTTTCCAGGAAATGCTATTGAAAAGAGCGGCAGATCTGGTGGAGGCGCTCTATGGAACACCACACAATAACCAGGTTAGAAGTTCACATCTCACACTCTCTTGAGATTGATTCTTTTCTTTTCTTTTTTTTTTTTTTTAATTCAAGTATACTGATCCTGGGCTGGGAAGATCCCCTGGAAAAGGGAAGGGCTACCCACTCCAGTATTCTCGCCTAGAGAATTCCATGGACAGAAGAGCCTGGAGGGTTGCAAAGAGTTGTAAAGAGTCAGATGCAACTGAGCAACTCGCTTTTTTCCCATAGTTTATGTAGTTGATTAAGCCCAATTCCTCACTTGATAGTTCAAATGGGAAAGAATCCACCTGCCGGTGCAGGAGACACGGGAGACATGGGTTCGATCCCTGGGTGGTGAAGATCCCCTGGAGGAGAGTATGGCAACCCACTCCAGTATTCTTGCCTGGGAAATCCCTTGACAGAGGAGCCTGGTGGGCTACAGTCCATGGGGTCAGAAAGAGCTGGGCACAACTGAACACACACCTGCCAGCACAGCTGATTTACAATGTTGTGTTAGTTTTAGGTGTGCAGAAAAGTGATTCAGGTATACACACACATATATATCTTTTTTCAGATTATTTTTCCTTCCAGATTATTATAAAATATTGAGTATAGTTTGACTCCTGTTGCTCAATACAAACACTCACCTCCACCTGCCATTTTGTAGGACATCATTTTGAAGCGAGCCGCGGACATCGCTGAAGCCCTCTACAGTGTCCCCAGGAATCCCAGCCAGATCCCAGCTCTCTCCAGCTCCCCGGCTCACAGTGGCATGATGGGCATCAATTCCTATGGCAGCCAGCTCGGGGTCAGCATCTCAGAGTCAACACAGGGAAACAATCAAGGTACTGCCTTTCTCAGACTCAAAATACAAACATCTTATGCATTTAAAAGATTGGCTCTGCTGGAGTTGAAAGAAGTGAATGTTTGATTCTTATGTCATGAAAAGAGTGTGTCCTACTCACAACCAGACAAATCAAAATGATTGCCTGAGGAAACCCAGAAAAAATGCTCCATCAAAGTGATTCAAAGTACCAGAGAGGGTGCAACTCTCTGTCTGAGCCCGCCTGTGTGTCTCTCCATACTTGTTTTCCTCCTAATAAACACTTTACTTGTCTCACGACTCAAAAAAAAAGAAAATGTGTCCCAGATAAGCAATGCAGTGATTGGATTATCTCAACATTAGATGTAGTGTTAGAGTTTCAGCTTTTTAAGTACCAGGTAGAATACTTCAATGGAAATATTTAAAGATACGATGAAGTATTATGAATTTAGAAGAGTTTAGGCTTACTGCAGCCAGATATACAGGTATTATTTGAATAAAATGTACACTTCTGTTATTGTAATCATCAAAATGAATAATGGAAAGAAGCAGAGTTATTGCCATTATTGTTACCTGCACCCAAATTACTAGTACCAAGGGTGGGTGGCTTATATTTGTTTGGTAACCTCTGTTTGTATATTATCTCATATATGAATATATACAAATGTATGCAAATAAATGGGAAACTCAGGTGGCTCAGTGGTAAAGAATCCGCCTGCCAATGTAGGAGATGTAGGAGATGCAGGTTCGACCCCTGGGTTGGGAAAGATCCCCTGGAGGAGGAAATGGCAACCAACTCCAGTATTTTTGCCTGGGAAATTCCATGGAAAAAGGAGCCTGGAAGCTTCAGTCCACGGGGTCACAAAGAGTCAGACACAACTTAGTGGCTGAGCGCACACATACATAGATACAAATATATATAGACAGCAACACAGCTAACTGTGCTTTCATATGTAAAACATATTGTGTAAAGATTTTAGTCACTGAGATTGATTTCATTAAGGTGCTACATTTATCATAAGTCATTTTTTAAAAGGAGTAAATGTTTCTGCTGATATCCCTAACTTTGGGATCATTTTACTTCTAATTTTATTCATCCATTACAAGGGAATTCCTCACTCTCATGCCCAGGGCAAGTTCTTCTTACAGAAATGTGGGTGGGACATTATTACCTTTTGTCCCCCCAAATTTGTGTCATTTCTTTAATACCTTTAGAGGCAGTTATCCAACATGGGTTAGTTCAGGCTAGATTAGGTGATGTCTCTGCTAGGGTTTCAGAAATATGGGGAGAAGCAATTCCGCTTATGGACTGGCTCTCCCTTGCATTCCATTGCTGATGCTTCCAAGTCTTTGGACAGCCCATTTAGATGAACTTGTCAATGCATTTTGAAAACACACCCCACCTCACCCAACAGGGCACAGTAACAACTTCAAACTTCTATAGCTGTGATCAGTAGAATGCTAGTGGCCCTTGCGATGTTACTAGAACTCCTTTCCTTACCACACCCAGAAAAGATGCTCTGGTGCGTGAAATTTGGGAAACACTAGGTTAGCAAAGTTAAACCAGTTTATTTATTCTCTGTTGTTGCTCAGTCCCTAAGTCATAGCCAACTCTTTGTAACCCCATGGACTGCAGCACAACAGGCTCTCTATTCTTCACTGTCTCCTGGAGTTTGCTCAAATTCATGTCCATTGAGTTGGTGATGCTATCTAACCGTCTCATCTCTCCCACCCCTATCTCCTTTTGCCTTCAATCTTTCCAAGCATCAGAGTCTTTTCCAATGAGTCAGCTCTTTGCATCAGGTGGCCTAATTATTGGAGCTTCAGTACCATATATGAATCTTCAATGAATGGCCACCGTATGCACCATCTTCCAAGCTTCATTTGACCAGAGAATGCTTTTCTCAGTGACACCCATCAAGTATCTCAGGGGGCTTTAGTGTTACATGAGATATGATTTGGGAGATGTCACTGCACACTGCCCCTTAGTCAACCACTCCTTAGTGTGAGTTGGAGATGTTGACTGCAAATGGGAAAGAGGAGGACGGTTTTGTGCAGAATGGGGAAGAGATAGGAAGGTATGACAAGTCTGAAGACAAACTGCAGACTTCCCCCTCCAGCCCACAGTCAGCCTGATGGAATTCTACAGACTGGGAGCTTTGTGCACCTACGCTGCCATATTTGGTCTCTGCTGTGTGTGTGAGTGCGCCTGTGCGTCCAGGCTCATTTATCTGGGCTTTTCTTTGTTGTCCAGGATACATCCGCAACACGAGCAGCATCTCTCCACGGGGCTATTCTTCCAGCTCCACCCCCCAGCAGTCTAACTACAGCACCTCCAGTAACAGCATGAATGGCTACAGCAACGTCCCCATGGCCAACCTGGGTGTTCCAGGGTCACCGGGATTTCTCAACGGCTCCCCCACCGGCTCCCCTTATGGAAGTAAGTGCCTTGTCCCTCAGGCCAGCTCTCCCTGCCTCTCTGTCCCTGGGTTTTACTGTCTAGCCTTTTAAGAGACAGTAGCATATCTGCATTTTAGACTCACGGAGGCGTGGTCCAATTTCCTGATGAAACATCCTTCCTGCCATTTGTACATCTCCTTTAGTGGACTTGGGCTTATTGGTTTGTGCTGTGCTATGTCGCTAAGTCGCTTCAGTCATATCTCTTTGTGATCCCATGGACTGTAGCCCACCAGGCTCCTCTGTCCATGGGATTCTCTAGGCAAGAATACTAGAGTGGGTTGCCATGCTCTCTTCCAGAGGATCTTCTCAACCCAAGGATTGAACCTGCGTCTCCTGCTTTGGCAGAGGGTTCTTTACCACTAGCACCACTTACTTAAACCCTTTCAAGAGAAAGAAAAGGAGTGAAACTATTTATTCCCTTTTTACAGAGGAGCAATAGATGTGATTTGTGTGGATGGGAATGAGGAATTAAGACTCCATTTCAGTTAACATGCTGTATGCTTTTTTTAAAAAATTTATATATATATATATATATTTTAAATTTAAATTTATTTAATTGGAGGCTAGTTACTTTACAATATTGTATTGGTTTTGCCACACATCAACATGAATCCACCACGGGTATACATGTGTTCCCTATCCTGAAGCCCTTCCCCGCTCCCTCCCTGTACCATCCCTCCGGGTCATCCCAGTGCACCAGCCCCAAGGATCCTGTATCGAACCTGTATACTTTAAAAAAAATTTATTTGGCCATGCTAGGTCTTAATTGTGGCACACAAGATCTTCAGTTCCTTGACCAGGGGTCATTGAACCTGGGTCCCCTCCACTGGGGCCGTGGAGTCTTAGTCACTGGACCACCAGGGAAGTCCTTCTTCCTTAGGCACTTTCAGATATAGTGTTTTATTTAATCTTCACAAGAACTCTCTGAGGTCAGTATTACCTTCTTGTCATTGGCAAGGAAGTTTAGGTACCCAACAGTTAACTGACTTACCCAAGATCACATAGCTAGGATATAGCAGGGCAAGAATCTGGACAGAGCAGATAGCTTCAGTTTTTCTGTGTAACACATCATCTCCCTTCTCACTTTGCTACATGGCTCTTACCTCCCTTATGTACCTCCAGAGAGATGGAACTTGACTGCTGGTGACTGTGAAATATATGGAGGCAGAAGCTCTTAGTCCTAATCTGTGAATTAACTGCAAGCTAGATGTACTGTGTGCATGCTAAGTTGCTTCAGTCGTGTCCAACTCTTGGTGACCCCATGGACTGGAGCCCACCAGGCTTCTCTGTCTGTGGGATTCTCCAGGCAAGAACACTGGAGTGGGTTGCCATGCTCTCCCTCTAGGGGATCTTCCTGACCCAGGGATCGAACTTGTGGTTTTTACATCTCCTGCATTGGCAGGCAGGTTCTTTACCACTAGTGCCACCTGGGAAGCCTAAGATGTTCTAGGAAGTTATGAAAACTCATTTGCATGGCACCGGGGGCCAAACTGGGGCCTTGTAGAATCGTCCCAGGAGGCTGAGAGAAGATGCTTTTCATACCCCAGATAGGGACCACTTCAGGGCAGAGGATAAGCCGTCCTGTAGAGTCTGAAGATTGAGTGGTGTGTCCGTGAAATGCCACAGCTGATTGCAAGGCTCTGCTGAGAGTCCTCTGTGCAGCTCTCTCTGCTGAGAGTTCTAGTGCAGCTCAGGACATAACGTGCTCAGGTCTGGAGGCCACCGCTCTTAGTTTTAAGGCCTCTGGTTCCCTGCGGACACCCGCCTAGGAGATATTTCTGGATTATCTGTTTGATTCATTACACTCAGCACTCTGCTTTGTGTGGTGAAGATACAGTAACAAGTCGCAGAGGTAGCAGAGGTTGGTTCTTCCAGGACAACGAAACTCGTGTTATTGTAGATGTTACTGAAAGACTGTGTGGGGGAGTCTGGCTGCTCACCTCTCAGAAGCCAATAAACAGCCCAGGTTGGTGGAAAGGAAAATTTGCTTTATTTCAGATGCCGGCAACCGGATGGGGTTGGGGGAGGGTGGCACACGTCTGTCCAAAGGCTGACTCCACCACCCCTCCTCCCACTGGGAAGCATTGGGTCAAGAGCATTTATAGACAGAAGGTGGGCAGGGTCGGGGGACAAGACTAAACCTAGAAACAGTAGTCAGCTCTGACAAGTCAGCTTCAGATTGGTCCATGGTGGTCTGACCAGCATCATCTTGGTTGTTTCAGGTACAGTTAATCTTTACTTCTAGGGTCCACTTGTTCCCATTTCTCTGTGGCCAGTTATCAGAATTGTGGCAGTGCATGTCCTGGGTACAGTCCAGTCATCACATAGTAAACTTCTCCACCTGGTGTTTCAGTATCTTTAAGACAGTTCACAGGATAGGGCTCAGAATATTATCTATGGCCCTTGAGAAAGAACTGAAAGTCCTTGACTATGCTTAATGACTACATTATTATTATTTAGTGTTCTCTATTTTCCTTTGTTTCCACATTTCTCTGATTAAACTTATTCTTTGATTAAAGTTTTCCACAGTCAAAAAGGCAGGCAGAGGACATGGAGTGGAAGGGCCGTTTCACAGACACGTGTTCTGCGTTGTGACCTGTCAGATGGTCCGGGTCAGTTAGATCAGAGGGACTGAGGAAAACAAATGGTTGTTTGCTTCATTTATTTCCTTGCTTGTTTTTACCTTCTCTTGTTCCAAAAATGTATGGGGGGAATATTAATAGTCATATGAGCAGTATGAAAGTATAAAATGGAAACTAGAAGAAACGGATAGAAGAAAAAAAACATGGAT
Source organism: Bos taurus (assembly GCF_002263795.3). Classification (NCBI taxonomy): domain Eukaryota; kingdom Metazoa; phylum Chordata; class Mammalia; order Artiodactyla; family Bovidae; genus Bos; species Bos taurus. Next base: position 73,156,478 of record NC_037335.1, on the reverse strand, counting down.
AGGAAAATTAGATGAATCCAAGGGTTAGTGTGGATGCCTTTGGGTCTGTTCAAGGGAGTCATTAACTTGGTTCAGAGGCTTACAACAGCGGTCCCCAACTTTTTTGGCACGAGGGACCAGTTTCTTGGAAGACAATTTTTCCATGGACTGGGGGGGGGACAGGGAATGGTTTCGGGTTGATCCAAGCACATTATACTTATCGTGGACTTTATTTCTATCTTGCAGCAATCTCAGGATATTCCACTTTGATTTTAGGGTTAGGGTTCACACTCCTATGAGAGTCTAATGCCGCCACTGCTCTGACAGGAGGCAGAGCTCAGGTGGTAAGGCAAGCGATGGGGAGCGGTTGTAAATACAGAGAAGCTTTGCTCCCTTGCTGTTGCTCATCTCCTGCTGTGCAGCCCAGTTCCTAACAGGCCATGGACCAGTACTGGTCCTGGGGATTAGGGACCCCTGGCTAACAAGATGGTAAGGCAAAGAGAGAAACACTATTTGTTATAAAATTCTACGTCCACACATTAGTAGTAATAGTAGTAGTCAAAGCTCAGGAGAAACTTGATTTTTCAGTGGCTGAGACCTTGGAGAGATTCTCCCATGCATCCATGTGGAGAGTGGACCCCATGTGCAGAAGGGACCACATCGTAATAGCCCCTACGAGGGATGCAAGGGCAGAAGAACCACTGTGTAAATAACGTCCCATGATAACGGTCACAACAATACAAGTAATTTACAATTACATTCAACCTTACAGCCTAACAAGCATGCTCACACATGAGTCCAGTCAGATCTTCACAATAACCTTATGAAAGGGGCTTCCCAAGTGGTGCTAGTGGTAAAGAATCCACCTGCAATGCAGGAGATGCAAGAGACATGGGTTTGATCCCTGGGTTGGGAAGATCCCCTGGCAGAGGACATGGCAACCCACTCCAGTATTCTTACCTGGAGAATCCCATGGACAGTGGAACCTAGTGGGCTACAGTCCATAGGGTTGCAAAGAATCAGACACAATTGAAGTGACTGAGCATTCACACATGGATATAATAATTTATTATGTGTATATAATTAACATATTTATATAATTATATTCATTAATATAATTTACTTTACTAGTATCATCATCATTTTCCCTTCTAAGATATGAAGGGTTATTAACTGACTTACTCAAGGGCTCATGGCCAATAAACAGTAAAAAATGGGGCTAGAACATGTGTCATCAGATCCAGGATATCATGTTTTTAAATTATTCAATCATATTAAAGATATTTCATGTATTTATAGCATACTACTGAGCTGAGCCATAGGAAACTATCTCTTTTTGATGTCCCAAAATGTGCAATTTCATTATGGTCATACATTTATGAATAAAATGTGTATGTTAGGTTGAACTATGTGAAACTGTCATTTTTGTAGATCAAAAATAGTTAATATAGGGACTTTCCTGGTGGCCCAGTGGTTAAGACTGTGTGCTCCCAATGCAGGGATCATGGGTTCAATCCATGGTAAGGGAACTAAGATCCCACATGCACATGGCATGGCCCCCCCCCCAAAAAAAGGTTAATATAACAATGTAGGGTTAAGTGTGGTAATGAGGGAGGGAGAAAGAGGAAAGTAAGACAGGAAGGGGTGGGTGGGGTGTGGATGGACAGAGAGACAGTGAATGGATGAATTAAATTGCCCATCAGATGTTGATGGTATGATGTTTCTTACTAGATAATTCATTCAATAGGAAGGGACCCTTCCCATCCCAGCCAGTGACCACTTCGTCCACTGTCCTTTCTTGATCACTCAATCCCACTGCTACAAGAAAACAGTAACACCCCAAGTCTTCAAATCACCCATTAAAACAAGAGAGCATCCACAAATAGGAAGGCTCCCTGCCCAGAGGAAGGGAAACACATTAGATAAGGTCCTCTTGTATTTCCTACTGGGTCTGTGAGACCCCTTTCACCTTCCTTTTTTGAGGGAAGGTCTGAAGGAATTGCAGACGTGGAATGGGATTCCAAACAATGCATTCTATTACAATAAAATTCCATTCTGTGAAAAAACCGAATACCCCATGGAGTCCATTACAATAGCACATGACCTGTATTTCTACCCACCTAAGTCTCAAATTCTCTGGGAAATACAAAAAAGAAAATAAAAGGCTCAGGGGATACCATTTCATCAGTTCAGTTGCTTGTGTCTGAAAACACCCTTCTCTGATTTTTCATTTTATTTTTTAAACTAGTCTGATGTGGCCAGGGTGTGCCATGGAGCAATCACTTGCCAGAGACGTTAAAAAAGAAATAAAGTCAAGCCTCTTGGTCAAGTTGACTTGCTTTTGTGGCCAATGCAGCGTATCAAAACCCTGCATCTTCACTGCTTTTGCTCTCACACCACTTCAAAAATGGCCAAACAGATGTTTTTTCAATTTCACATACAAACTTCACTTCCTGGCGGTAGTGGTGTGTGCCAAGTTCCAGCTCAGTGCAAGTTTTTATGGCTGAATTCTAAACCCCTGACAATAGGGGGTTATAATGAAATGCTGACAGACCCCTTCACGCCAACAAATGCAATGGCTCGATGCAAAGAAGGATGTGTGCCCAGTGAGTTCCAGCTGGAACCGTGTGAGCCAATCAATCCTAAGAAGCAGAAAAGTGGTTTTTCCTGAACTCCCCATGTTCACAAGAGATTTCTGGGCCAGAAGTACTGGCCTTTCCTTTGGTCTCTATCCGCAGAGAGAGGTGTCCAGAGAAATTTTCAAGTATGCATGATCAACTTTCCTAAAACGGTACATACTGGTGTCCCCAAAGATGTTCTACTCAGCAAGCTTGCAACTCCCAAGGGAACCACTTCTTCCAAAGTTGAATAGTTACCAAGTGGTGCCAAGTTTGAAACAGGATCCATACAGACAGAATCCAACCTGTCCACAGGGTTTCTTTTTTAAAAAAAATTATTTATTTTTAATTGGAGGATAAATTGCTTTACAATTTCGTGTTGGTTTCTGCCATACATCAACATGCATCAGCCATCAGTATATACATGTCCCCTTCCCTCTTGAAACTCCTTCCCAAGTCTCACCCCATCCCACTCCTCTAGGTCATCACAGAGCACCCAGTTTGAGCTTTGCAGGGACTCTTACTTCACTTACATACATAGTCTTGGACTGTGCCTCAGGCCTCAGGGTTTTCATATTTTCAAAAATAAATATCAAGACGTTTTTTCTATTGTAGAGTATTAAATGATTATGTAGAACATTTAGAACACAGATGATAGCTTTTATTGTATTATTATTTAAAAATATTTATTCATTTATTTTGCTGCATTGGGTCTGTGTTGCTGCTTGGGCTTCCTCTAGTTGTGATGAGCAGGGGCTACTCTCTAGCTTTGGTGCACAGGCTTCTCATTTCAGTGACTTCTCTTGCTGTGGACCACGGGTTCTAGAGTGCAGGCTTTAGTAACGGTGGCTCACGGGGCTTAGCTGCGTCAAGGCGTGTGGGATCATAGCTCCTGGATCAGGGATCCAACCTGTGTCCCAAGCATTGGCTAGTGCTTTCTTAACCACTTGACCACCAGGAAAGTCCTGACAATAGCCTTTAAAAGAAAGCATTACTCCTGCCATTAAAACAAAACAAAACAAACAAACAACAAAAACACCTTGTTAATACTTTGGTGTGTTTCTATTGTCTTTTTGTTCAGAAAGGGGGAAAAAATCATAGGACAAGGAGTTGAACATGACTTGGCAACTGAACAAAATGACAATTGTAACCTCATTATAGAGGCTTTGAAAAGCATTTCTAGATAAAAAGGAAACAAAATGATATACTTTATTTCTTTGCAGAGGTAACCAGTGGTAACTTTCAAAGTAAGCCTTGCAGTCATGGATACATATATTTTGAAAACTGCAGCATCTGCTCTGATGCACAGCTAATGGGCTTCTGTCATAAGATGAATGAAAAAGAAAGTAGAAGAAAAATGACAAAATTCTCAAAGTCACAGATATGAAGCTAGGCTCCATAAAATTCATCAGTGATATAGACCTGTGTTCTAAGAATGGAAAACAGATATTAGGAGTGACGTTTACATTGCAGAGTTAACTACAATCAACAAGGTTTTCCCAGGAATTTGTAAATTTATTGGTGCTTTGCTTTTTTTTGTAGCAGAAAGGTTAACAGGTAACCTTGTTTACAGGCAATTAAGCCTTAGATTGAAGAGAAATGTTAATGTCAGGAAAGCTATTATGTCTATTGCTAAGGATTGTATTATTTTTTACCAAAGAAATAAGAGATTTTTCCATTTGTTTCTTTTAACAGCTTTTACTGTTTTCTGCTACATCAAAAGTCATACATATTCATTATAGAAAATTTTGAAAATATAGATGAGTAAAAGGAAGAAATTCAAAATTTTCACAATCCTGTCTGCTAGATAATGTCATTAAAAATTTGGGTGTGGGAATTCCCTGGCAGTCCAGTGGTTAGGACTCCGATCTCTCACTGCGGAGGCCCAGGTTCAGTCCCTGATCATGGAACTAAGATCCAACAAGCCACATGATACAGCCAAAAAAAAAAAAAAAATTGGATGCCTATCACATCCTATTACACTTTTGTTTTGTATGTTTTTTTTAAAAGTAAAAGTGGGTTCATTGTCTGTATTATTATGTGTTCTGCTTTACTCATCTGAGGATGCATATCTTTCCATGCCATTAAACACTCTTCTTTAATCTTAGTTTTAACGTTTGCCTAGTGTTCCATTTCATGGATTTAATATAGTTTATCCTACTGCTAGTCATTTCACTTATTTCCCAGTTTTTCATGATTATAAAAATGTCCTTGGATTTTTTTTTTTTTTTGCACATTTATGATTACCTCCTTGGAATTAATTTCTGGAAATTAAATTACTGGGTTAAAAGACATGGACGTTTTCAAATACTTTGATACATATTACCAAAGTTCCTCCAGAGAGGTTAGCACTCCCCTTAGAAAAGGAGAGTATCTGTTTCCCTGCCCTCTTAATTTTTTCTTAATCTTTATCAATTTGGCAAGTGGAAAATAACATCTCATTACTGTTTTAATTTGCATCTGATTACTAATTGGTCTGACCATTTATAGGTCTATAAAGGCCTTTTGGTTATTTTCATTTTTCCTTCTGTGACATTTCTTTTCATGTCCTTTGCCTATTTTTCTATTGGGACGTTTCCTGATTAGTTTATAAAAACCTATTAGCTACTGAGGATCTGAATATATCTAAATAAATTATGAAAAATAGTTTTCCTAATTTGTCATTTGCCTTTTCTGTATGTGTCATAGAAATTTTTTGTTACATGACAAATCTATCTTATGATGTTCTGTTTAGGCTTTGGGGTGGAAAGGATGAGGTAAATTATATAACTTCCTCATTTTTCTACTAGCTCCTTTATAATTTTGTTTTTAAAAATAACCCTTTAATCTATTTAGATTTATTTTTGGGTTTAATATGAGGATGCACTCTAAATTTTGTCTCCAAATGGCTAGTGTATTGTTCCTATGTGTTTATTTCCCCACTAATTTGAAATGTCACCTTTATTAAGTTTTAATTCTCCTATATATCCAGATCTATTTCTGGACTCTATTTTCTCCAAGGATTTGTCTGTCTATGTCTATGCTGGTATAACACTGATTTCATTGGTATAGATCTATAATAAGTTTTAATATCTGTTAAGATATTAAGGCTTCTTTAAAAAAATTTAAATGAAACTTCTGGCTCTTACAGCATTTTTTAAAATAAACATAGAAATTATGTTTGCTAACATAGGCATATTAAAATTCCTTTTAGGATTTTTATTATAAACATATTAAATTTTAAATTTGTATATAATCTGACATTTTGCAAAAATTTTGTTTAAAATATTTTAAATGGGCACTTTGCAGCTCTGTGTTTATTCAACTCTGCAGCAATTTTATGTCACTTGGTGAAGTCTGAGATGACTCCTTTCCCACTGAGAGGTGGCCACGCTAATAAGCATGCTTTAGGATCTGTTACTAGAAATGACTCATATGCTGAATATAAATGGAATTAAGTATATGTATGCATGTGTGTGTGTGCCTAATTCACATTATAAAAACTCTCCTCTCTCATGCTGTATGAGGGGAGATTCTGCTATTGCAGACCCAGAAACCAAGGCGCCATTTTGGTACCCGCATGGATCACACGGTATGGCAGAGACTGGATGGTGGTCAGAATCAGGGGTTTCCGCGTAGCAGCTTTCCTTTGGCCTCTAATTCTGTACCTTACATAAAGAGGAGAGGTCCCAGCCACTCACCCTGTGCACACACACACATTTCATTGATGCTAAAACCAAGGCTAGAGAGGAGACTGACTTGAACCTGAGAATAAAATTCATTCTCCAGGCTTAACCCTGTATCCTCTTCCATGTGCATGCATGCTAAGGTGCTTCAGTCGTATCTGACTCTTTGCCACCCTGTGGACTGTGACCCCACTAGGCTCCTCTGTCCATGGGATTCTCTAGCCAAGAATACTGGAGTGAGTTACCATGCCCTCCTCCAGGGGATCTTCCTGACCCAGGGATCAAAGTCCTGTCTCTTATGTCTTGTGTATTGGCAGGCGGATTCTTTACCACTAGCGCTACAAATACCACCAATTTTTTTCTTTTGAAGACTGGGATGTATTCCAGTGCTTCCTTTTGCATTGCCCTTTAAACCAGGACCATTTCTGGATGAGCAGTTTTTTTTTTAGATAAAGCTTTTTTTTTTTTTTTTTTTAAGTCTTTGGTTTGTAGATCGGCTGTAAAAGACATTGCATGGGAGGCATGCCGTATTATTGCTTTGTATACTCCATTGTGTGAACACAGCCGAATGTCTACGTTTATAGGGAGAGGGGAAAAATGAGGATGGAGTCTTGCAAAGGCCATCAGAACACTGGACCTCCAAAATTCACCTTATACTTGAAACATTAACTTGCATTCATGTCCTCAGTTTCAGATTTACTTGTGGACTATCTGGACTACTGATGATCTGAAGTAGAAGTCAGCACTCTTAGCCTTTATTATGGCCTTTGCCATTATGTTGCAGTAATTCTAAGTCATATGACTTGGGACAGTTCAGAATTCTGGACACTAGAATGAGTCCCTGAAACTTGACCATATACTATAAAATGCTATCTCTAACAATTTTATGTGTGTGAACTCAAGTTTACCTCTTTTTCGAGCAAATTGAACCTGGAAGAAAATTATCTTCTTGTATGATGTAAGTTGGTGGAGTATCTGACATTAAGAGGTGGGGCGCTTTGTTGTGTAAGTTGCCTTTATTTTTCTTGGAAATCACAACAGTTAGCTTTTGGCTTCCTTGAAGTCATTTTAATATTAATACTGGTGTGTTTTTTTCCTACACATTACATCAGAGGAGGCTGCCTTGCAGCTTTATTTCCCAGGAGCTCTGAAAGTAGAGGGAGAAGGGAGGTAATCTCTTCAATGTTAATAAACTTTTACATTTAATGAGGAAGTGGCCCATAGAGATGGCACGCTCCGAGAAGATGCCTACCCTACAGAGCAAATCTCTGGTGCCCTGAGAACTGCCAGGGAGGCACATGGCTCCCAGACAGGATTACATTTTAGGATTAAAAAAAAAAAAGAGGTTTCTGTTTTTTAGTAGACTTGATCATTTTTCAGAGGTTGGTCTTAGCCTTCTCGTGTTGAGCTTCTATTGGGTTGGCCAAAAAGTTTGTTTGGGTTTTTCTACAATACCTTTCAGAGAAATCTGAACAAACGTTTTGGCCAACCCAGTACTTGTGGATTAAGACCTATAACAATATGACCTCCTGCTGATGCCTTCCTGACTCTTCCAGGCAGAAAAGCACCCGGCCCGGATGTATCTCCTTAGCATCGTGTTCACTCCTCCGATAGGATGATGACCCTAATCATTGTTTCATTTGTCTATTCCTTCCAAGGGACAGGGCAGGGTCATTGTCACATTCAACTTCTTCTCAAATCCTTGGAATCTGGAACAAAGCCTGGAACAAACACGTAATTTTGCAATCAGTATGTTCTGGTTGTATGTACTGAAGAAAGAACTTAACTCCTAGATCTTTCTCTTTCTAAAGAAGGACTGTCCTTTGCTTTCCAGTCATGTCATCAAGTCCCACTGTTGGATCTTCCAGCACATCCTCCATCCTCCCGTTTTCCTCTTCAGTTTTTCCTGCTGTCAAACAGAAGAGTGCCTTTGCCCCTGTCATCAGGCCCCAAGGCTCCCCTTCGCCTGCCTGCTCCAGTGGCAATGGAAACGGATTCAGAGGTAAGCAAGCTGTAGCACCTTGGGAGTCAGCGTGGTTCATGTGCCACAGAGTCCACAAAGTGAGAGCAAACAGCCCTGTAGCCTTCTGTCTCTAGCCATTTCCCTACAAGGAGCTGCTTTGGTGTTTTCATCGTGGGACCAGCATGTCTTGTAGAACTGGGCTAGTTCTCTATCCTAGGGCAAGATCGGGGAATAACAGAGGAGTCAGACAACTCTGCAAGGACACAGAATAGGTAGGGTGGTGGCTCAGACAGTAAAGAATTCACCTGCAGTGTGGGAGACGTGGATTCAGTCCCTGGGTTGGGAAAATCCCCTGGAAGAGGGCATGGCAACCCACGCCAGTAGTCTTGCCTGGAAAATCCCCAGGGACAGAGAAGCTTAGTGGGCTACAGTCCACAGGGTTGCAAAGAGTCAGACATGACTGAGCAACTAAGAACAGAGCCATGTGGACCCTCCAGGAGTGTCTGGACTCTCCAGATGTTGCTTTTTTTTTTTTTTTTTTTTAAGCTCTACTGGGTCGTCATTGCTGTGCAAACTTTTCTCTAGTTGCAGCAAGTGAGGGCTGCTCTCTAGTTGTGGTGTGAGGGCTTTTCTTGTTGCTGAGCACAAGCTCTAGAGCACCAGGCTTCAGTAGTTGTGGCTCCCAGTTTCTGGAGCACAGGCTCAGTAGTTGTGGTGCATGGGCTTAGTTCCTCCACAGTCAGTACATGGGATCTTCCTGGATCAGGGATCAAACCTGTGTCTGCTGCATTGGCAAGTGCATTCTTCACCACTGAGCTGCCAGGGAAGCCCTCCAGACCTCCAGACCATGGTCCACAACACCATGTCACTATTTCCCTTAAGGTACCTGACCACCACAGCAGGTGCCACATGAATCGGCTTGCCACCCACACTGCATTCCCAGTCCCATGGACAAGATCCTTCAGAAGCAACCAGCGAGTTCTGCGAATTCTGGTTTCATGCTGGTGAAATTGATAGCAGGTGCCCGATCAGGGGTGGGGTAGAAAAGAAAGGAAGAAAGATATACTGTGTCTAAGAACAAGCATTAATATCACCCATCAGACCTGTTCTTCAGTGATGTCCTAAAATATAATATGACATGATGTAGCACGCATATGATGAGCACATGAGAATTTAATCACCTCACTGTGAATGGGAGCAGCTGATGGCATGAGAGCAAATTGGAAACTGCTGAGCGCTGGGGGAGCCTGACGCCCCACATTATTTTTAGGCTGCTCCTTGCGTCTTGACATGCAAAACATTCACGACAGGTGGTGTTGGATAAAACCAAAAAGGGCAGAAGTTTGGGTAACCCTTCGTGGATCAAAGCCTCTGAGGTCAGCACAGCCTCAATGGACTGTGTTGACCTTGGAACTGCCTCTGCCTGGTGGCTTTATGATTGCACGGGGGATCCTGAGCCTTGTGTGTGGGCTACTTGTGGGGGGATACTTGTGAGGGTGTCTTCGCTAGCTGGCGCTGAGCACGGCTCTGGGAGGTATGGCCTGTTCCTGCCACGTCTCTACCATTTGAGTGATGGTGCCTCCTCGAAGTCAAGTGACTTGACAGACAAACTGTGAAATAAGATTTGAAAATCCAGCCCTCAGAAGAGCCCCTGAAAATTCTTTTGCTTCTAATGAGACAAAGCAGCTGGGTCTACATGCCACCCAGCATGGGAATAGTTGGAAACATCTGTATATTTGAAGGGAAAAAAAAAATATATATATATATTTTGCTTTTCATCCAGATGTCAGATTCAGTGAGAAGCAGGCTGAGCCTGTAGCTAAGCATCTCCACTGCCCTGTCTCTCATCAAGGGCCAGTGGTTTCTAGCTTAGCATGAGGGGACATGCCCAGAACTTTCCCCATGATGGCCTTACCTCCAGACTGGAATAGGAGAACAGTTGCTGAATTTTTAAAAATTTATTTATTTATTTATTTTTCTTTTTTAATATAAATTTATTTATTTTAATTGGAGGCTAATTACTGTACAATATTGTATTGGTTTTGCCATACATCAACATGCATCTGCCACGGGTGTACACGTGTTCCCCATCCTGAACCTCCTCCCACCTCCCTCCCCATTTATTTTTAATTGAAGGATAATTGCTTTACAATATTATGTTGGTTTCTGCCATACATGAACATGAATCAGCCATAGCTCTACATATGTCCCCTCCTACCTGCCCCTCTAAGTTGTCACAGAGCTCCAGTTTGAGTTCCCTGAGTCATACAGCAAATTCCCACTGGCTATCTATCTTATATATGGTAGTATATATATTTCCATATTTTGTATTGGAGTATAGGGGATGACTCAGTGGTAAAGAATCTGCCTGCCAATGCAAGAGTTGTGGGTTCAATCCCTGGGTAGGGAAGATCCCCTGAAGTGGGGCATGGCAACCCACTCCAGTATTCTTGCCTGGGAAATCACATGGACAGAGAAGCCTGGCAGACTACAGTCCATGGGGTCGCAAAGAGTCAGATGGGACTTAGCAACTAAACAACAACATAGCTGATTAACAGTTTTAGGTGAACAGCAAAGGAACTCAGCCATACATATACATGTATCCATTCTCCCCCAAACTCCCCTCCCATCCAGGCTGCCACATTACATTGAGCAGAGTTCCCTGTGCTATACAGTAGGTCCCTGTTGGTTATCCGTTTTAAGTATAACAATTGCTGAGTTTTTGCCACATCTTCTCCTTCCCCACCACCTCTTCAGCAGTGATGTCTCTGCTTTCCAAGTCTTATGGTTTTAGTCATGTCCCTTAAGTCTGGTGGGGGCCACACAGGTCTCATCAGGGAAATGCAGAGTGAGAGGCCCAAGAAGGACTAAGGGTGAGTGCAAGTGTCAGAGGAGGAAAGGGAGGGTACAGCTTTTCCCTCCTTCCAGGCAACTCTTGCCAGTATTTTCAGCTTCACTTGGAGGAAGAAAAGTATAACTTGACTGCCACCTGCCACCCCTCTCTCATGCAGGGACTGAGTTGGGGAGCAGAGCTAGTTGACTCAGATTTTTTGGGTCTTTGGTATCCAGGGTGACCCACCTAGGAGTCCTACCTGGCTCTTGGCCCTCAGAGAGGCCAGGACAAATATTTTACTGGCTGCCATGGCCTGGAATCCCCACTGTGCTGGTGGCTGCATGCCCAAGGCCCTCTGTGGTCCACTGGTCAGAATGGAGTTGTGTGACCCTATGGACCGTAGCCTATCAGGCTTCTCTGTCCATGGGGTTCTCCAGGCAAGAAAACTGGAGTGGGTTGCCCTTCCCTCCTCCAGGTTGGAGTCTTAAAACTCCCTCCAAATTCCCTTGGTGATTTGAACCTTAAGATGGAGGAGGAGGATGGGGAGGGGCTGGAGAAGGAAAAGGTGGAAGAGAAGGAGAAAAGAACAAAAAGGACACTTAAATTAGGAATTGGAGACTAAAAAACTTAGAAAGAGTTATGAAAATATAAAGTTGTGCATGGAGAAATAATTCTTCGGAGAACCTCAAAGACTACCCACGGTGGGAAGAATGCTGGAACAATGGGACATGACATTAATCAGAGTTCCCTGTGCTACACAGTATGTCCTTGTATATGAACTTGACTTCATCAGATGTTGCTGGAATTGGAGCTCAGCCTCCCTCATGCTGGGGCATCTATACTAGTCACTGTCATCCAAGAACCTTGGGTTCCTAGACTGTTAAACAGGAGAACTGATTGCTCTCTCTCAAGGTTGTTGAGAAGTTATGTGTGTGAAGAACCAGGAAAAGCAAAGGACGTGCCTGGCAGAGAGAGGCTGGGGCTGACAAAGGATGCCTTCCAGAAGCCTTCACTCCTGTTCTTCCTCATTTGGACCAGGTGACCAGCAGCTCAAGGTCCAGCAACACCAGGTGTCCCGTTGGTGCAGAGACAGAGAGAGCCGAGCTGACCTTGAATGTGCTGCCCACAACCACTGAATGAAGGGATCCTGGGGTGGTGGTGGCTGAATGGCAGGATGCTGCATCTCTTGAGGGACAGACAGTGGGAGAGTGAAAAGATGGTCTGAGGTGGAGCCTGAAAATCACAGGCTGAGAGGGAGGTTCTTCTCTTCTCCTGCTGTAAGGTGAGGTGGTCTCAGTTGCCTGCAGGAAGATTGCACAGCCAACACTCTCCAAGACTCGTGGACCGTGCCTGGACCCCACATGTAAGATGCCGGACCGAGCACTTGACACGAATTATCTTGTTCCAGCATCCTGTGAGCCAAAGGCAAAGGTCATCCAGTTATCACCATGTCTAGTTAAGGAGCTCATCCAGGACCACACAGCCAGTGACTGAAGAACTTGAACTCAGACATTTTGACCCCAGAGCCTGAGTTCTGGCAGCCCTTAGTCTCTCTGGGGACAGAAATATTATAGTAGTTCCTCTGTTCAGCATTCATCCGTACCTACTTTCTACCTGAAAGTAACTGTTACAATTCCCATAAAATGTCAAAGGTAAAAAGAAATTGGACAACGTGCAGTTACGCATTTTCCCAATTAACTTTTGCTTTGTGTCTGTTGGTGACAGTTTCTTTTTTTAAAAAACTTTTTATTTTGCATTGGGGTGTAGCCAATTAACAATGTTGTGATACTTTCAGGCGAACATCAAAGGGCCTCGGCCATACATATACAGGTGTCTGTTTCCCCGCAAGCTCCCCTCCCATCCAGGCTGCCACATGACATTGAGCAGAGTTCTCTGTGCTGTACAATAGGCCCTTATTGGTTATCCATTTTAAATATAGCGGTGTGGTGGACATGTACACACTGGCAACGGTTTCTACAAGCAAGAAGTCAGGGTCACCACGGAGCAGAGTCTCGCCCACCCAAGTGCCCAACGTGACACCAGGAAGAAGCAAAATCCGTGAAATATATTTTTCTCCAGACATGCAGTGGATCTTGTTCTCAGAGAGGCTCTGCCCTTTTAATAAGCCCTTTAGATAACTCTCTTGAGGATGCAGGAAAAGGAAGGGGCTGATGAGGCTGAAGTGTAATAGACAAGTTAAAGTTGAAAACGTGAGCCCCGGACCTACTGCCGGGGAGCTCAATGTGCCCTATTCATTTCACCCACCTTCCACCTCATTTATCAGGCATTCACAGTTGATGAGTATAGATTGTCAAGATAATATTATGCGCTATGTGCCAGATTCATTTTCCAGCTCCCTCCAGGAGGAAAAAAAAAAAAAAGAATAATAAAAAAAACCAAAACCCTCCTACACTCTGGGATAATTACCAGAGTTCCTATATCTCCAAATCATCGGGGAGTGTCCAGAATTGAACTGCCTTTATTGAAAAGTTACATCGATTCAATATATAGTAATACAGGCAAAAATAATTAAGGCTTTGCTAGCTGTGTAAGACCTTAATCCGGATCTCACAAACATTCAATAAAGGCTGTATGGGCAGGGAAATAGACGGCTGACAATCTTGTCTGAGAAGACGAGCTGGCATAGAGAGAAGGGGTAGAGATAGAGGGAGGAGGAGCAAGGAGGGGAGGGGGTAGGAAAGAAGAAGGAAGGAAGGAAGTGGGTGGAGAGAGATGTTGGAAGAAGCAGGAAGAAATTTGGCCATTTGCTTATAAGCCTAGTGAGCACCATTTGGCCAAACACTTCTGTGATGTTTGATAAGCCCTCTAGATGAGGCTTTGACAATAAACCTCAAAGGATCAAATTCTAGATACAGTGTGACATTTGGACACAAGGAAACTACTCTGCCAGGTTCTAAGAATGTGCAAGTTTGGTAGGTTCATCCCCTGAAAGCCAAGGCCAGAGGGATGCATTTTTTTTTTTTTGGGGGGGGTTGCATATTGGTGTGTGATTTTTCTACATTGTGCTGACGCTGCTTTACTTCTCATATCAAGGGGACACCTTGAACCTGATACCACCCAGGCAAGCATTTTCCACTTGACCAGACGGATACTGCACTAGGGACTAGGATGGATAGATGGACTAGGGCCCTGGACACTGCACTTGGACTGGGGGTGAAGAGTAGAGATTGGGGTGACTCCTAAATTAGGGCTAAATTAAGTTAGCCCTTCTGTCCCAGTGAATCAGCATCCCTTAGTGAATGGCCATCACAGATATGAAAGTTGCTCAGTTGTGTGTCTGACTCTTTGCGACCCCATGGACTATACAGTCCATGGAATTCTCCAGGCCAGAGTACTGGAGTGGGTAGCCTTTCCCTTCTCCAGTGGATCTTTCCAACCCGGGAATAGAACCGGGGTCTCCTGCATTGCAGGCAGATTCTTTACCAACTGAACTATGAGGGAAGCCCAGATAGTGGTGCACCCCAAAGGAAGATGAACCAGTTAGAAAACTCATCAAATTTCAGCTCTGATTTATTATAAATGATGCCTTGTAAGTAACTCAATAGGCTTGGCACCTGGAATTTATTTTCCTCTTCCAGCTAAGTGATTTGAAACTGTGTAATCTAGAAATTATTTTAGTCTAATAATGAAAACTATTTTACACATATATCCATATTACAATTTAGTACATGTTTATATGTCAAGTATACAACCCATTAATATGAAATGCAACATGATTCTTAGCCTCTGAAGCAAAATTTCAGCAAGCTTTGTGTTAGGTTCAGTGATTCAGTAAGGCAGCAAGCTTTATGTTACATTCAGTGATTAAGGCTTCAGTGCCTCTCACGCATTGTCTGCTAAACCAGTGCGGTACTCAGGCACTTCACTTGTGTCCCTGACTCTTTGTGACCTCTTGGACCACAGCCCACCAGGCAAGAATACTGGAGTGGGTTGCCATTTACTTCTCCAGGGGCTCTTCTTGACCCAGGGATCGAACTGAGTCTCTTGCATCTCCTGCATTGGCAGGCAGGTTCTTTACCACTGCACCACCTGGGACCTGAGGACAGTGGGTTCCCATATCAGCTGAAGGTACCATCACCCTGGATTGTTCGAGACTGTCCATCCCATCCCCTACCCCTCTCTCTGGGTTCTAGACTTTAATGTAAAGAGTCTCTAAGCCTCATGCTTGTGTCCACTCTTTCCTTACAGCCATGACTGGACTTGTCGTGCCCCCGATGTAAAGAAGAGGAAGAACAGCTTTCTTATAGCACAAAACTACTTACTCTGATGGACCGATAACAAAGAAAGTGCTAGGAGCTCTCTGGGGAGAGCTGTGCCCCCGGGTGAACATGATGGACTGATCTGGCTTTGCAAGGAGCCACCTCTTAACCTGGTCTCCTGTTTCTCATGTAGCTCTGATGGTAGCTACACAAACTGACCCTCTTGGGAACAAGGACAAAAGATGTCATTGACGTAGTCAGTGCTAAGAGCAGAAATGCAATTCTTTGTTACGAACATTATGAGAACCACCTTCCTATGTTTGTAAAATATTTAAGAAAAAAAATTGGCAAACAATTCATGCTTAATATTTTGGATACTATTTGTTTTTCTTTGTAGGAAAAAAAAAAGTTGAAAGTTTCTATTTTCTATGAAGCCTTTCAGATACCAATTTAGTTTATGCAGAAAAAAAAAATTGAACAAAACAGGGTACCAGCATGAAAGACTTTGTTAAAACGAAACCTGAATCGAATGATGAAATGTGCTTGTATGTGTGTTTGCTTATAGTTTAATCTCCTTAAAAAACAAACAAACAAACAAAAAAAAAACAAAAAAAGGGAAAAATTTTTAAATGTTTTACAATTATTTAAATAAATAAATGTGTAACTTATTGTAAGTAGAGGTAGAAATTCAGACCTTTTTGGAAGAGAGAGGAATTTCTCTTCCTGATGTAAAATGGAAGTGATGCAAACAGGTAGTAACAAGTTTAAAAGGTGTGTGATTATTACTGCAGTTACTTACTAGACTCTTATCCCCTGCCCTGCATCCCCCTCTTTTTCCATCATTTTATTGACCCACATATTAGTACCTACATAAGGTACTAATATGTACCTTATGTAGAACAACCCGGTGCAGAGACAAAGATGCACGTCCTTGCACTTACACAAATACTCAAACCCGTCCATCCATTCCCAGCTCCGTCCGCTTTCTAATAGCCTCCATGTCCCTTTTGGTATTCACTCTTTGTGAATATATAATTTTTAAGAATTCACATTAGCTCCCGAACTTCTCCCCAGAGAAGTGCAGAGAATTCCCCTGTCTCAGTGCACCCCTGGCCTTGCGACCCCCAGGAAAAGGCAGGGCTCACTTTAAAGACAGCCAAAGTCACGTGACTTCCCCAACCAACTGGCCTCTGTGGAATCTTCCTGTTCAGAGCCCCACGTTCCCTCCTCTTTGGTGGCCTGCTTCAGCATAGAGATGTAAGCCCCGTAGAACTTCAGAAGCAGGTTTGAAGAAGTTGACTCTGTCTCTCAGACTCCTCCTTATCAATATTAGGATGTCCACATCTTTCCTTATCACTGCAGATTTCCCCTTTCATGGCATTAAACTCACCTGAAAAAAACTCTGTATCCTGCTTGACACAGTTTCCAGGCAAGAATGTGATAGGATGAGGAAGAGGCAGGTTATAAGCCCTCTTTCCTCTGATAGTTGAAGAAATGGAAACCTAGATTCTTAGCAAAGTCAGAGGGTAGGGGCAGCCGTGTTCCAAATAGCATATTTCCCTAGGCCTGTGACGGACTCTCATAAGTTCTGGGACTAGGTCTTAGCGGGAGAAATCTTGAAGGAGCTGCTAAGATGGGGCTAAGTCTTGAAAGTCTGTGTGGTCTTGGAGATATATCCAGATTTATCTCAATGGCCAATAAGGATGTCATTTTTTTCCAGGCCAGGGTTCTCCTTGTTGACTAAGTGATACCACAGTACAGGCTATACACAGACTTCAGTTTGGGGTATCAGGTTAGGATTCCAATTAGAAATTGATGCAACTCTCTTGGACAAACATCTTCAGTGCATTGAGCCAAGTTTAGATGACGTCATAAATTCTCCCTCCCTTCCATTTGCCCACATCTATTCAACCCTCAATGGTCTTATCTGCCTTTATTCCAGAACTACCCAATATGATCCAAATATTATTTCTACGCACATGATAATCCAAGTTTGGAAACTTGGCATGCTTGTAATCCTGCTGACTGTCCCTCACAGTCAGGGCCTAAAGCACCAAAAAAACCAAAAAAAAAACAAAACAGGGAAACACACAAGAGAACGTTCCCCAGTGAAAAATGTGATGGAAGAGGAAGAGTGTGGATGACATACACCACCCTCCAAAAGTGAAGGCAGAATGAAATCAAGCATGTTTAGACCTGGATTCCAGCCAATCCAACATAAGGAAATGTTTTTTTAAGTAGCATTGCTTTTAGAATCTGTGAATTTTGCTCTTGCATGAAGATGAGTGCAGTACTGTCTTCAAAATGATTGTAGAATTTCTCGGTAGCTTTACACCGAAAAATGTGTGTAACTAAATACCAGACATCTTTGACCATTCAGCTAGAACCTCAGCAGCGACAGATCTATTTAAGTGTACAAATGTGTGTAAGGATAATGTTTAGTGTACTAATAAATTAAAAACAAAGCTACTCTGTCCTCTTTAGTCATTGCTGTTAAATCATTCTGGTTCCAGGTTATTTTTGTGCCACTTGAAATAAGTATTTCTATAGGTAACTACAAATTCTATCCTATCTTTGTAAAAGGAGCTGTGTTAAGATTTTTCATTTAAAGGGACACTTTACTGCATTATTTATCTCTCTCTCTCTCTCTTTTTTTTTTTTGTTACAGCATCGTATTCTTCCCCAGTTTTTCTTTGCACATTCCAATATGCATGGTTTAAAAACCATCCCCTTCTCTAACTTTTGTACAGTAAGGTCTCATTTTCAAACTGTATAGTTTCATTTGATCATTTCTGCTTTGTCAGTTATATACAGTATAAAGTTGCTATGCACAGAGCTTTTTGTAAAGACAGCTTTTTTGTTTACTGTTTTTAATGGTCTTACTTATGAAAGAATATCTTGTTTGTAAAATGAATATGTCTACTTCAGTTTTAAACTTTAAATTATCCTAACAAAAAATAAAATTTTTGTACTGTAAAAATAATTTGGAACTTGTCTCTCTCTTTTTTTTAAGTGAGAAAAAATCAAGTTTGGGGTTTATTCTTTCTTTGGGAGGGGGGCAGAATTTATACTTAAGTTTGGGGATTTTCTCATGGCTGCTAGTCCCTGAACTCCTGTTGGAAAATTTTACTACAGCTTTTGCTTACTTGGTAAGTGTTCTGTGGTGCTGACTTGGAGGAGAGAATACATATGACTCAAGTATTTTTCTGTATATATTTATGTATCCATCTAATCAAATCCCTTCATAAAAACCCAAATGATCCTACTTCCAATGTTGGACTTTGGTTATACAGAATTCTTAGGGTAGGTGAGTAGTCTATTTAGATTCGAAACTGCAAAACTGAACAAATGTTGTAGCTGATCCATCAGGTACAGGGTGAAGAACTGGAGGCTGGACAGAGACATGATGTTTAGTTTTAGATCACGGGAAGAGAGCAAGTCTCATGCCTCTAGGAGGAAATAATTCATGGAAAATAGCTTGTCTAAGAAGACAGAAGCACTAATAGAGCCCAGAGAAAACAGTGATCACAGAGAGGTGGAGTGGTCAGAGAAGTTCCCATGGCGGGGATAGAGCTGGATGGTCCTTCAAAGGATGGTAGAAATGTTGCAGAAGGGGTTGTCAGTGGGCACTGCAGAGGGGAAGGCTGTCAGGGACAAAGATGAGTAAAGGGAAATTGACATAGCACATTTAGGAGAATGGGATTCTGAATGTGGTTTTTCTGCCAAACTATTCACAAGCCTACTCATAATAGGATGGTTTGATTTCTTTCCACAAGGATTAGAGATCTGCAAACCATAGAAACTGTGTTCCTTGCATAAGTGAATAAGATGCTATTTTTGTTGTTGTTTTTTAAAGATTCTTTTCAAATGCAGACCATTTATTAAGGTCTTTAATTAATTTGTTACAATAGTGCTTATGTTTTGGCTTTTGGCCATGAAGCACGTGGAGTCTTAGCTCCCTGATGCGGGATCTAACCCACAACCACTGCATTAGAAGGCAAAGCCTTAACCACTGGACCGCCAGGGAAGTCCCGGCTGAGACGCTGTTTCTAAGCACTATTCAAAGAAAGCGCCTGTGCTTTTGCTTTTCTCCTCAAAGACTAGCTCTCTGCCTAGACTGTGCTTGTGTGTGTGTGTGTGTGTGTATGCTCAGTTGCTCAGTTGTGTCCAAGTCTTTGCGATCCCATGGACTGCAGCCTACCAGGCTCCTTTGTCCATATAATTTCCCATGCAAGAATACTAAAGCAGGTTGCCATTTCCTTCTCCACGGGATCTTCCCTACCCAGGGATCAAACCTGCGTCTCTTCTGTCTCCTGCATTGGCAGGCAGATTCTTCACCATTGTGCCTCTTTGCCAGGTGCCTTCTCAGCCCTCAGGTCATAGTTTAAGTAGCATCTCCTCAGGGAGTTCTTTGCTAATCTCTGACCATGGGTATTTCCCATCTAGTCTCTTTAGCTGGACTCTGTGTCTTGTTGTAATTTGTGGTCATTTGTGGGCCACTTTAGACTGAAGGCTCATAACAGAGCCCATATCTGTCTCAATCCTGGATGTGGAACATTCAGCCATGTCTGAGATGCCCAACAAATACCCAGCATTTGAGATGCCCAATGAATACTTGTTAAATCAGCAAATGAGAGACAGAATTCAGACCCCTAGAGGCAGTCCTGCTTTGGTGTGTGGGACAGGTGGCTGATGTGTCACAAATGATAGGAAACAGCATCACTTTGAGAATTCACTCCTTAGGGACTGTCAGTCAACTAATCCAAAAAAGTGATGAAATGTGTCTATAATATAAAGTGACTGGCTACTTAATAAGCATAGGAAACTCCAAATGAGAGGGAAGTGAGGAATGAGAGATCCCTTGCTTGTGTCCTGTTGAGTAAGTCATTTGGCCCCTTGGCCCTGGAACACTGTAGATTCTGCTGATGCTCAGATGTCATTCCAGAACTAGAATCAGGGCCTTTTAGAGGAACGTACATCTCATTCCTATTCCAGATAGTCCACTCGACTTGTTGACTGCACACATGAATCTCAAAGAGCTTATAGGTTCAGCATGGCTGAGGGCACTGAATGTGAGACGGGGATAAGATTTGAAACTTAAAGAACCAGGTGGGGATCAGGTTCCAAAAGAACTTCATCATATCAGAGAGTTTAGTCTTCATCCATAGGACTACAAGGTATGTAATGGAAAACTATTAAAAGAACTTGAGTCAAGGAATTGACATGATCCACTTGATGCTGTAGAAAATCATCATAACTGCAATGTAGATGATGGATTGGAGCAAGTGGATGGTTGGAGGCAAGGAGACCGATTAAGCAAGGGATAAAAGACAGCTGACAAGGACCAGTGTGCTGGACCATCACTGTGACTCGTATCCTTTTGGTTGGTCAGTGTCTGTGCCATGAGCGACTGAGTGAAAATTGCTCAGTTGTGTTGACTCTTTGCGACCCCATGGACTATACAGTCCATGGAGTACTCCAGGCCAGAATACTAGAGTGGGTAGCCGTTCCCTTCTCCAGAGGATCTTCCCAACCCAGGGATCGAACACAAGTCTCCCACATTGCAGGCAGATTCTTTACCAGCTGAGCCACCAGCGAAGCCCTTGTAGCTTCTGTCTGTGCCATGCCAATTAATAAATGTTTTAAAATTACCCTTGCAACCTAGGAGAATATGGCAATAATCCAGATGAGAGTGAGTCATACTTGAACTAACGCTTGGCAATAGAGATGGAAAGTAGTGGAGAGATTTGAAAGAAAGCTTTGCAGTTTGATATGACTTAATGATTGATTCGATGCGAGAATGAGGGGACTAGGGTGACTAGGATAACTCCCAATTTGCTAGTTAGACTACTGAGTTTTGTGATAACATTAGCTGAAGTAGGGAAAAAGAAACATATTGCACAGAACAGAAAGATATGATTTTAAGTTTGGGCACATCTGTTACAGTTTCACCTTTTCTTTCTTGGTTAGCTGAAGATTGCTTTCTACAGTTTATTCGGAAAGGACTTGAAAGAATTATACTAATTGGTTTATGCATGTCCAAAAAAGAAATGGTTGCTCTGTTTTTATTTGACTAGCTGTTTGTACTCAGTCGCTCAGTCATGTTCAACTCTTTGTGACCCCATGGACTGCAGAACACCAGGCTTCCCTGTCCATGGGGATTCTCCAGGCAAGAATACTGGAGTGGGTTGCTGTGCCCTCCTCTGGGGAATCTTCCCAACCCAGAGATTGAACCCAGGTCTCCCATACTGCAGGTGGATTTTTTACCATCTGAGCCAGACTGGCTGTTTCAGTTCAGTTCAGTTCAGTCGCTCAGTCGTGTCCGACTCTTTGCGACCCCATGAATTGCAGCACACCAGGCCTCCCTGTCCATCACCAACTCCCGGAGTTCACTCCAACTCACCTCCATCGAGTCGGTGATGCCATCCAGCCATCTCATCCTCTGTCATCCCCTTTTCCTCCTGTCCCCAATCCCTCCCAGCATCAGAGTCTTTTCCAATGAGTCAACTCTTTGCATGAGGTGACCAAAGTACTGGAGTTTCAGCTTTAGCATCTTTCCTTCCAAAGAACACCCAGGGCTGATCTCCTTTAGAATGGCTGTTTAGTTAGGTATAAAAATTTCCTGAGTTAAATTCTCTTTCTTTGAGGACTTCATATGAGTTTATAAAAAGTGTCTTCTACTGTTGAATGTCTCTGTGATGATATCTGAAGCATGGCTCCTTTACTCATTCTCTCTTTTTTTTTTTATTGCCCAGGGCAATCCCATAATTTGTTTTCCAAGTCAGGACACTTTTGAGAGTCAAAGGGGCACAATAATTATGCCTGGAAAAGAGAAGTAGACTGGCACGTGATCCCTCTATAAATTATTTGGCATTTTTGCCTGCCTGCCCAAAGGAGTCTTTCTAAAAGGTTCACGGGGTCAGAAGGAGTTGGACGTGACTGAGCGACTGAACTGAACATAATCATGACAAGAGGTAAAGAGTATGCCTAAAAATAATAATAATGTTAATTACATTGCTTTAATAAAAACATAATAAAAATGCTTAAAAAAAATAAATAAAAGGTACTGAAGTGTAGTACCTTTACTGGGATATGTCTTGCTATTGATTGTTCTGTGTAATTCATTTTCTCCTGGGATGTAGCATTCCCTCTCAACGTGTAGATTGAAATGTTCTTTTATTTCTGGAAGCTTTCCTTTAATTAGAACATTGGATATATTCTCTGTTCCTTCATTAGGGCTATTGTTGCTAGAGACGCCAATTATGTATATGCTAGACCTCAGTGTCTCTCATTCATTTCTAGCCCATTCTCTCCAGCCTCTCTTGACACTTAGAGCGTATATGTGCTTGCTTTTCTCACTCTTGTCCTCTGTATTCCTTCTCATGTGGCCTTAATTTCTCAGATGATTTTATTTTTCTCTTTAATATAATTTTCATAAACTGTGCCAGCTTATATCTTTGCTTTGTATTGTGTTACTTTTTTTTTTTTTTGAGCAGTTGCATCTCTGTTTTGAGCTATTGTTTTATATAGAAATTATTTTATTATTATTATTATGACAGAGAACTTGATCAGAAATACCATCTGCTCTATGAAAATTGATTTTTCAGGTAAGTGTCTTTACCTATCAGTTTTTACTCTTTTACCCCCCTCATGGTCTATGTGTAAATCATATTTAGATACCTGAGAATACTCATCTTTGATTGAGGTGAGTTTTTCCTGGATCAGCTATTTGCCAGAAGTTTGAGAGCAGGGTGACTAGGACAATGCTCTAGGCCAACAGGAATTCTTATTTCAAAAATGTGCGTGTGCTTGTACACAATAGTGGTGGTGGGGGAAGGAAGACTTCTTTTAGGCTTTACTTCTTCTTGTGGGCAAAATAAAGCAGTGTTTGTACAATTGCTCACAGTGCATACTACCCTTCCTCACCAACTGGATGCTTCTTTTTTTTAAAAATAATTATATATATTTACTTTTGGCTGTGCCGGGTCTCCTGTGTGGGCTTTCTGTAGTCGCCACAAGCAGGGACTACTCTTCATTGTGGTGCATGGGCTTCTCATTGTGCTGGCTTCTCTTGTAGAGCACGGGCTCTAGGGCACGTGGGCTTCAGTAGCTGTGTCATGTAGGCTTAACAGTTGTGCTTCCTGGGCTCTAGTGCACAGGCTCAACAATTGTGGCACCTGGGCTTAGTTGCTCCTCAGCATGCGGGATCTTCCCAGATCAGGGATAGAACCTGTGTCTCCTGCACTGGCAGGTAGATTCTTCACCACTGAGCCACCAGGGAAGCCCTAAGTGGCTGCTTCTGACACATCTGGTTTGTCTGGGTAATTCCCTCATCAGTGTTGCCTACTGTGCTTCCTGTCTTTGTCAAATACAATCCAGAGATATGTCTACAATCAGACTCTATGTTTGTTCCAATTGTTTCAACAGGAGACTCTTGGTTTTGACTCTCAGGACAGTAACATTTATCTCAACAGCTTTGTCTGACATTAGCATCTGAAACATCCTTTCTCAGTCTCTACCCACATTTCTGTTTGACTTTTACTGCCGCTGCCTTGCTTCCTCATTAATTGTGTTTTGGGGTAACCAATTTTCCTAAATTCACTGAAGGTGAAATTCATGCTTCTTGCTCTCATTTCCTTATTTTCTTTTGGGTGGGAATTAATGGGAAAGGTCTTATGACAGCATTTTCATCTGATATCTTCATATCCTCTGCATTTTGGTAATTCACAAATAAAGGGATTGCTGTACAGGGCTATAAACTCTTTCATTCTACCACCCTTCTACCTTGGACCTTGTAGATTACCCTTGATAACAAGGTCTTAGGGCACCAGCTCATTGGCTACATTCTTCACTTTTCCTGTTAGACTCTGCCAAACACAATAATAAGGTACAGGTAATTCCGCAAACTACTACAGAAAGTGGTTGTCCAGCTGAAATTTGTTACAGTGAATAAAATACAAAAAGGGACCTAACTCTTGGAAATATGATAAAATGGCACATAATCTGTCATGCCATCATGCTTTGGGTTACTCTAAAGCTGATCCCACTTTAAACAGAAAAATTCTATTTTTATAAATTATATGCATAAAAGGTAGTACGATAAAATGGAAATGGCTAGAATTCAGAGATCCTGATTCAAATTCTACCATCTTCAACTATGCAAACTTGAACAAATCACTACATTAAGACTTACTCTTCTCAAATGCAAACCTAAAACAACTATACATCTTTATGTATATGTGTATACATACATATATATACATACGGGTATCATATGTATATTATACACATACATATATATATAGAGAGAGAGTTGCTTTTGTCCTTGTCTTGCATTTGAGAAGGCTAAGACTCAATGCAGCAATTTATTCAAGGTTATATAACTAAGGACATACACAGCTAAGGATTTATATCAACATATATATATATGTGTGTGTGTCATTGTTATTATGAATAAAAGAAAACATATATGTACATTAAAGGATGTTTAAGCTCCATAAATGGTAATTTTCTGGTTTTGGTCTGTTTATTACTCTATACCTCATTTAAAACAGTACTTAGTCCTAAGCAAGCAGCACTCAGTAAGAAAATTAACACTTAAATTAATATGTAAAATGTGTACATGTGACTTAAAAACAACAGTTTCACCATGGGCTTTACAGACTCAGGTTTGCATCCCAGCTCTCCCACTTGCCTGCACAAGGATGGAATTCACATGGAAACTCAGCACTCCCTGGTTCATCATCTTTGAAAGAGCAAAACTGTGGTACCTAGTCCTGCCTTGGAATCAGTTAACATCTTCCTCTTACATGGTTCCAGCTGCTTCTCAGACAGGAGCTAACAAGGGAAGCAGTCAGAGCACAAGGTTCCTTCTGGTCTGTTTTGGAGATAAAAGAGTGAACAGCAATGAGACCATTGTTTGGCCATGGATACCATTTGAGCCAACGGTAAAAATTAGGGTAGGACAACAGGCCCTATGCCCAGGAAATAGTCCTCCAGCACTTTGCGTCCCTGGGAGTGGTACACCCAAGAGAAGCCACAGTCCCGGTTCTCTTTAATCAATATTAACAATAAAAAAGAAAGTCAAGGATGTGTGGCCCAATCACTGGTCTATGTTTTCTCCCATTAAAAGTTAAGAAGAATTTTTTATCATAGACCAGAACATCTGGTGTGTCATGGATGTGACTTCTGAGGACAAAGAAAGCATTGTTTTCTATTCCAGATTTTCTCAAGTCCAAGAGTCTGAACCCATGAAAAATTGCTTGTAAGACAGGAATGAGACCAGAGTGACTTCCAATATCAAATCCAAATAAATATTTACCATTTCTGCACCGAGCAAGAGCAAAAGAGTTGCATAGAGCTCCAAGTGCCTCAAAGACTGTGACTACATAAATCTGAAATGTTAAAGTCATCAAAGATTAATAACACTTGGTGTCAGCGATAGTAATGATAATAACTAATACAGTGACAATGCTAAAAGTCCATTCTAGACACTGTGGAGAAACAGAAAGAGTGGGAGTGCTGGAAATGAGCAGACCTGAGTTCAAATTCCATCTCCAGCCCTTACTATAACTGTATAACTATCAGAAAATTATCTTAAGGAGTTTTATCTTCTCCCTCTGTAAAAATAGTGATAAGAAGACTTTTACACCAGATTCTTTTCCTGCCAAGGCTGAAGTTTAAATAAAATAATGAATATAGAACTGTCAGCTCTAAACATTTTCACTTCTTTTTGCTTGGCAGTGGTAGTCGCTAAGTCATGTCGGTTCTTGTGACCCCATGGACTGTAGCCCACTAGGCTCCTCTGTCCATGGAATTTCCCAGGCAAGAATACTGGAGTGGGTTGCCATTTCCAGTAAAAATTAACATGTGTTTATCTAGAAACCCACCATCACCCCTTCCCTACAACTCCTCCCTGGCAGCCCCAAAAGAAGGATTATTAATTAGTCAGTGTTTGTGAAACACTTAGAAGACGAAAATGCTGGGTGTGGTACAGCACCATTTACATCACAATACATGAGTTGGCTGCTCCTTCAAGTGGATCTACTTACAGTGTGAGTCCTAATAGATGTGTTCCTGTCATTTGAAAATCAATGTGGGCGTCTTTGGAGAAAGATATGTCTGCCTGCCATGCTGCAGTCAGTTCTGTGCAGTTGGCAGGCATTTCTGGAGAGCAGTATTATAGATAATCTAATAGCTCATGTGATGAGAAACAAATGGAAAGAGGTCAAAACTTTATTTAACTGAAATCTACAAATTACCCTGTGTTCCCTTTAGTGACAATTTTTATCAACATGAAGGACATCTGAGCCATTTTGGTTTCACATTGTTTCTTTTCCCTTGTAGATCTAGGAAAATAGGGATGGAAGGGTTAGTTGCTCA
Source organism: Bos taurus (assembly GCF_002263795.3). NCBI lineage: Eukaryota > Metazoa > Chordata > Mammalia > Artiodactyla > Bovidae > Bos > Bos taurus. The sequence continues at coordinate 73,129,818 of NC_037335.1, read as the reverse complement.
GGCATGTCTGACTCTTTGTGACCCCATGGACTGTAGCCTGCCAGGTTCCTCTGTCCATGGGATTTCCCAAACAAGAATACTGGAGTGGGTTGCCATTCTCTTTTCCAGGGGATCTTCCCTACTAAGGCATCATACCCGCATGGCAGGCAGATTCTTAACTGTCTGAGCCACCAGGGGTAAAAGCAGTATTCCTCAAGCTTGGGGCTTCCCAAGTGGCGCAGTGGTAAAGAATTTGCCTGCCAGTGCAGGAGACATAAGAGACAGGGGTTTGATTCCTGGGTCGGGAAGATCCCCTGGAGTAGAAAGTGGTAATCCCCTCCAGTATCCTTGCCTTGCCTAGAAAATCCCATGGATAGAGGAGCTTGATGGGCTTCTGTCCTTGGGGTCACAAAGAGTTGGACATGGCTGAACACACACCTCAAGGTGGATATATAAATTCCTGGGAGAGAAGTGTTCTGTCTTACAAGACAAAGTGGGAGTTGAAAATCTCTACCACTAATCTCTAATATTTGGTTCAAGCCTGCTCCTGGTCACAAGGGAAGATATCAGCTAAACACCCAGCCATTACTGGGAATTAATATTGTTAACATTTCACTTATTGATTTCACAGTTTTGATTGTTTTTACTTTATGAATAATCTTTATTTAAAACAGCATCTATAAATTTAAATTTTAGTTTAGCATAAGAAATTTAATATTACATTTCATAGTTCATGGAGAAGGAAATGGCAGCCCACTCCAGTATTCTTGCCTGGAGAATCCCATGGATGGAGGAGCTTGGTGGGCTACAGTCCACAGGTCGAAAAGAGTCGGACACGACTGAGAGACTTCACTTTCACTTTCATAGTTCTGTGTAAATTTTAATACAATTATCATATAAAGCATTTAAAAAGCACTGTGACCCACTCCAGTGCTCTTGCCTGGAGAATCCCAGGGACAGAGGAGCCTGGTGGGCTGCTGTCTATGGGGTCGCACAGAGTCGGACATGCACGGAGTCGGACATGAACGGAGTCAGACAGGACTGACGCGACTTAGCAGCAGCAGCAGCAGTGACATTTTAAAGGGCTTCCCAGATGATGCTAGTGGTAAAACCTACCTGACAATGCAGGAGACATAAGAGACAGGGATTCAATCCCTGGGTTGGGAAGATCCCCTGGAGGAGGGCATGGCAACCCACTCCAGTATTATTGCTTGGAGAATTCCATGTACAGAGGAGCCTGGCAGGCTACAGTCCACAGGGTCACAAAGAGTTGGACCCAACTGAAGTGACTTAGCCCGCGTGTGACCTTTTAAAGATTTTCTTCTAAGTATATTACTTGAATTTGAGACATACTGGACTGTAGTAATAAGAATGGGGAGGAAAAGTAAACTACAAATTGGTCATCATTCCTTGAGTAATCAAGACTTGGCTGAATGTTAATTCCTGTGTTTTGTAATTCAGCAATGATAAAAAAAAAGAAATCTCCATGTATTATTCCAGTATTTCATTTTTGCTTCTGAATTATGTTCATATCTACAAATCCCAGCCAAGGACCTATTGAATAATTGTCCCCACATGTAACATTTTCCTGGTGATGTTTTCCTTTCTTTGGTTCTATGAAATATAGAAATGTGTTTCTAATTATTAGCAGAACCACCTGGTAACTGCATTGTATCATCTCAATATGACTCATTTAGCATATAGTTTGGTAGAACTCAGAGTCATCTTTGACGCCACCCAAGAAAAATGAGTTCCCAAAATGACCTCACAAAGCATAGGCTCACCTATAACCAAAGCAATCATATTTTGTAAGCCAAAAATCAGAACTCATGGCTTGACAGCTATAAGTGTATCTAAAACGGGGCTGTCCTAAAAAGTCCAGGATGTACAGGGTTCTATGGCATAAGCCACAAAATCACCTACCAAGTGATGCTCTGGTGCCTTCATTTTCTTATTTTTGAGAACTTCAAGCAACTGGTTCTGTCTCCACCATCCTTATGTATGTGTGGGCTCAGACCCAAGAATATATCACTTTCTGGAGTTCACTGAGTGTGTAAGAGGTGAGAACAGAAATCAAACCAGCTCTTCTGGGAAACTTACCCAAATTTTGCAAGAAAACCAAAAAGAAATTTCTTCCTGTTTAATAAGCCTTCTAAAAATCGACCCTTTCAGCATGCTTTGCAGGGTAGGTATACTGATGATAGAGATAATGGTGTGTGCCTGGAAGCCTGGGGAAATGTTCATGTATTTTTCTTCTGGGTTGAATCATACCATACTGACTGTGGGCCCCTGTTTGTGAGCCTATGCTGATTTGCATGGTGTATAGTTTCCAATCTAGTTACCACTCTCTTTCCTTCTCAATTGTTTGACTGTTTTGTTTGGTTTTGTGTGAGTAGGAATGTCAGGAAGTGGAAGAAGAGATAAAATAAAGAGAGGATGTGATATGTATTCGGTCTTTTTAAGATGAGGTATCACTGACATATAACATTATGTTAGTTTCAGGTGTACAATGGAATGATTTAGTATGTGTATTTATTCTGAAATGATCACTGCAACATTAAGTCTAGTTAACATCTGTCACCCTACATAGTTAGGACAATTCCTTTTTCTTGTGATGAGAACTTTTAAGATTTCCTCTCTTAGCAACTTTCTGTTTTATTTTTAACTGGAGGATAATTACTTTACAATATTGTGATGGTTTCTGCCATATATCAACACGAATCAGCCATAGCAAATATGCAATAGCTTATGGATTTGATCTTAAAGAATGGAAGAACTTTCTAGCATGCCAGCATATACTGGTAAGGAATTGAGCACCACGCTGAAGAAAAGTTCAGTTCAGGAAAATTCTCAGAGGTCTTAGGCACAAGTAGGAGAAGAGAAACAGGAAATAATACCCAGACTCTGTCCTGTAGACATATTCTGATATAGGGGAGTAAAGGGGGCTGGGGGTGTTCCTTTGTGAGAGTATAGGTGAAGTGACCGATGGCACCCATTCCTGGAAAGCGAGAGCAAAATGTGGAGCCTCACCTTGACACTCCTCGGGGTGACAGAGAAGAAGGAGTCTGAGGCAGAGACAGCAGCTGGAAGAGGCAGTGGAGGAGCCAAAGGAGACAGAAAACTTTAGGCCAAAAACTCCAGGTCCTTCCTATAAGCACTGGGTTTTTGCTGTCTACGAGAGGACTCTGCTGGTAACAGAAAGACCAGAGGGAATCAGTCTAGGAAGGATTCTTTCTCCAGCATGCTCTATTTCATCAAAACCAATAACTTCAACAGTTGTAATGAAGAAAGCTGCATAAATATGCTAGTGCCCTTTCATGGTGGCCTTTTTGGGTGTGGATGGAAATACCTGGTGAAGCTGTATTCTTGGGTCCTAACCAAGCCCCCTGCCTTCACGACCTTCACAAGGTATTTCTTTATCCTGACAAAGTCTAGTCATGTTCATGTGATGCTCTTTAAAGAATGCAGAGGAAGCAATGTCTAACGTGGGCTGCTGGGCTGCATGGGAGGACTTAGAATCAGAGGGTCTCTTTAAATCTCAAGTGTGTTGGTGCATTGCTTGTGTCAGCTCTTGGCCTTTCTGAGACTCTATTCTCTGTTCTGCAAAATGGGATGAATCCTGAATACCTTGTAGGATTGTCGTTAAGAATCAAGTGAGCTGACTCCTGTGAATGTACCCAGCATGGAGCACAAGTCCATACCCACCAGTGGAATTCAGTGCTCTTGAGTATGAATCAAAGAATCAGCCCCTGTTAAAGCGTGATTACTAACAATTCCAGTAGGTTGATATATCAAAGATAATCAGTAAATAACTATGGGAAATCATTCCTAAAAGTTAGATCAGAAGATCTGAAGAATTAGATTAGACATAGATTTGGTTCTTTTAGGAGCCCCTGGGGACTCAGACAGTAAAGAGTCTGCCTGCAGTGTAGGAGACCCGGGTTCAATCCTTGGGTCAGAAAGATCTCCTGGAGAAGGAAATGGCAACCCACTCCAGTATTCTTGCCTGGAGATTCCCATGGATAGAGGAGCCTGGCAGGCTATGTCCATGGAGTCACAAAGAGTTGGACATGACCGAGTGACTTCATTTTGGTTCCTTTGACACTGATGACTTTGATGACAAAAGAAGACAAGAAATATAAATCCAAGGGGAAAAGTATTGAAGACGTTGGGTGATGGAACTGTTCTAGAACTAGGTTTGCTTTTGGAGCAGAATTTTCTTAAATAAAGACACTAAAACTATTGAGCTGTACCCTGTGATGGTTAGTGCTGAGTGTCAACTTGCAGGTCAAAGTCTATTTATTGAATCAAACACTAATCTACTGTTGCTGTGAAGATATTCTGTAGGTACGGTTTACACCTACAGTCAGTTGACTTGAAGTAAAGGGGATTACCCTCCGTAATGTGGATGAGCCTCCTGCAATCAATTGTAAGATCTTAAGAGCAAACTCAAGTTTTCAGGAAAGGAAATTCTGCCTCTAGACTGTCACATCAACTTCTGTCAGTTTCCAGCCTACTGGTCTACCCTACAGATTCCAGACTGGACAGTCCCACAATTACATGAGTCAACTTCTTAAATCTCTCTCACACATAGGTATATATTTTGTTTCTCAAGAGAATCCTGACTAATACTACACTTAAAACTGGTGAATTTTATTGTATATAAATGATATCTTAATGAATTATTTTTCTTTCAAAATAACATTATTTATGATCCCCTTTTTATAAAATTCTAGAAACTGCAAACTCACCTACCAGTGACACAAAGCAAGCCAGTGGCTGCTGAGGGGTCTCAGGAAGACTATGAATGGGTGTGGGGGACTTTGGAGGAGGCTGGGTGTATTCACTTGTTTGATTAGTGATGGTTTCATGGGGTTTACATATGTCAAAACTTTCAAAGACATGGAATTTAAATACATGGAATTTCTATATGAAAAGCTGGCTTAAAACTCAACATCAGAGCTTTAAATACATGGAATTTCTATATGAAAAGCTGGCTTAAAACTCAACATTCAGGATGGGGAGCACATGTATACCTGTGATGGATTCATTTTGATATTTGGCAAAACTAATACAATTATGTAAAGTTTAAAAATAAAATAAAATTTTTAAAAAAAGAAATAATTCATAAAAAAAAAACTCAACATTCAAAAAAAAAAAAAAAGATCATGGCAGATGGTCCCATCACTTCATGGCAAATAGATGAGGAAACAATGGAAACAGTGACAGACTTTGTTTTCTTGGGCTCCAAAATCACTGCAGATGGTGACTGCAGCCATGAAATTAAAAGACGCTTGCTCCTTGGAAGAAAATCTATGACAAACCTAGACAGCATATTAAAAAGCAGAGACATTACTTTGCCAGCAAAGGTCCATCTAGTCAAAGCTATGGCTTTTCCAGTAGTCATGTATGGATGTGAGAGTTGGACTATAAAGAAAGCTGAGTGTTGAAGAACTGATGCTTTTAAACTGTGGTGTTGGAGAAGACTCTTGAGAGTCTCTTTGACTGCAAGTAGATCAAACCAGTCAATCCTAAAGGAAATTAGTCCTGAATATTCATGAGAAGGACTGATGCTAAAGTTGAAACTCCAATACTTTGGCCAACTGATTCGAAGAACTGACTCATTGGAAAAGACCCTGATGTTGGGAAAGATTGAAAGTGGGAGGAGAAGCGAATGGCAGAGGATGAGATGGTTAGATAGCATCACCATGCGATCTCAATGGACAGGAATTTGAGCAACTCTGGGAGACAGTGAAGAACAGGGGAGCCTGGCATGCTGCAGTCCATGGGGTCGCAAGAGTTAGACACAACTTAGCCGACTGAACAACAACCACAAACGTTGCCTCTTTTGTTCCCCTTCATCCTGCCCCCACCTTGGCACCCTTGGGCTGTACAAAGAACAAAGGGAATGACAATGAACATCGCTCCCTGACTCTTGAGGACTCTAGAGGCCTCCCATTCCTCTTCCAATTCAGGTGAAGATGCCCGCCAAGATCTGCTATTTGAGCATGTAAGTCCATCCATGATTGGAGATAAGAATAGAAAAAGTGTATAAGTTCCATCTGTTGTGATCAGAAGGAATGCCAGTAACATGTCCTGGTGACCTTGCTTTTGTCTGCTAGGGAATCAGTTTTTATCTTGGAACCCATGGTTTGTCCAAAAAGAGCGGAGTTGAACTGAAGCGGATGAACCTGGGGCTTGTTATATGGAGTGAAGTAAGTTAGAAAGACAAAAACAAATATTGTACATTAACATAGGTATATGCAATCTATTAATAATCGGTATAGAAAAAAATGGTACTAATGAAACTATTTACAGAGCAGGAATAGAGAGACGTAGAGAGTGGACTTGTGGACACAGCGGGGGAAGGAGAGGGTGGGACAAATTGAGAGAGTAGCACTGAATTGGGGCTTCCCTGGTGGCTCAGATGGTAAAGAATTTGCCCGTGATGCAAGAGACCCAGCTTCGATCCCTGGTTCAGGAAGATCCTCAGGAGAAGGGAATGGCTACCCACTCCAGTATTCTTGCCTGGAAAATTGCATCAACAGAGGAACCTTGTGGGCTAAAGTCCATGGGGTTGCAAAGAGTTGGACATGACTGAGCAACTCACACGCGCACACACACACACACAGAGCACAGAATTATATATATTACAATATGTAAAATAGATAGTTAGTGGGAACCTGCTGTATAGCATAGAGAGTTCAGCTCTGTGCTTTGTAATGAACTTTAAGAGGGGTGGGATGGGGTAGGTGGGAGGGAAGCTCTAGAGGGAGGCAATATGTGTATACTTATGGCTGATTCACATTGTTACATGGCAGAAACCAGCACAAAATTGTTAAGCAATTATCCTCCAATTTAAAAAATTTTTTCTAAAGAGTGGAACATCCATCCCCTTCACTATGGCACAATCACAATTGGTCAGAGGATCCAGAGCTTCCAGAATCAACAGAGATGTAAAACTATAGGGTCAAGGAAACAGAACGAGCTGTTTCCTTCTCCCTGAAAGGAAGAAACATGTTGATCAGCACTTGGGGATGGACCAACCTTCTGCTCAGATAGAGCCTTGAGTAAGTACCTTGCAGAACAGTGGGTATGCCCCAGGGTCGACAAGAGTGGAACAGTGAACACAGGAACTCAGGAAAAGAACTTGCTAACCATTTTGGTGAAAAGGAAGCAGGACTTAAGATCAAAAACTGCCGTATTTATAGCCACTGGCTATGAATCTGCTCAACTGTGTAGTTTCAACCATTCTCAACTACACCTTTTCCCCCCCATGATGCCTGGCATTACCAATTCTATGGACATGGGTTTGAGCAAACTCCAGAAGATAGTGAAGGACAAGGAAGCCCGGCGTGTTGCAGTCCATGGGGTCGCAAAGAATCGGACACGACTGAGCAACTGAACAATAACAATGATGCCTGGAGTTTCAAACTACTCAAGGAGTCTTTAGATACTGCAGAATTGTTTCAAGCAAGATACTGGTGCACAGAGTAAGCTGAGCAAGCTCCTGGGACAGCCGGACGCCCTCTGGGCTTGTCCTGGTCACAAGCCCATTCCTCCATTAGATATACCTGGCAATTTGATGGTTCCTGGAAGTCCCGAGCCTGGGGGTTACTTAAGCCTTCAGCCTACTTGGGGGTGGTTTAACCTCCAGGCCCAGAGAAGCATGTTGAGCATATGAGAAGTACCAAAAGCAGGAAACAGAGAACCTCAGAATAGTACAGAGATGCCAAAGAGACCCGAAGTAAACTGTCAAAAAGACCAAGATTCATGTTCAAATTGCTTTGTTCATGAGCATTTTGATGGTATTAATAGAAAAATTAATGAGATGAGATGGTTAGATAGCATCACCGATTCAACAGACATGAATCTGAGCAAACCCAGGAGATGGTGAAGGACAGGGAAGCCTGGCATGTCACAGTCCATACAGTGGCAAAGAGTCGGACACAAGTTAGTGACTGAACAACAACAATAGGAAAACCTCTTGTTTTTTTCTGAGTACATTTTATCATCTGTGAAATGAGCTCAAACAACTAGCTCTTGGGATCGTCAAGAGGATTAAATGAGATGATATGAGAATATACGTGAAAGTGGTTTATAAATTGAGAGACAAGTACCAATGCTCTGGGGATGAGCAGGTGAACTGATGCTCTGCAGTTCCTGGATGACCTCACTGCCCACAAAGGGGCAGGTTTATAGACACACAGCTCTAGAATCATCTGCACTGCTGTTTTTGAGAACCACAGGCCTGTCTGAATCCATAAAAAGGGGATAGGATTCAGATATTTTTTAAAATATCTTTTTCTTTATTGTGATCAAAGTCACATAATATAAAAGTACCATTTTAACCTTAGGCTTCCCAGGTGGCACAGTGGTAAAGAATCTGCCTGTCAATGCAGGAGACATAAGAGATGTGGGTTTGATTCTTGGGTCAGGAAGATCCCCGGGAGGAGGAAATGCAACCTGCTCTAGTATTCTTGCTTGGGAAATCCCATGGACAGAGGAGCCTGGTGGGCTACAGTCCAAGGATTGAAAAGACTCAAACGTGACTGAATATGCACACACACACACACACACACACACAACACACACACATTTTAACATATTTAACTGTAGAGTTCAGTGGCACTAAGGACATTCCTATTGTTGTGCAACTTTCACCATAATCCATCTCCCAAATTTTTCACCTCCCTAAACGGAACTTGTCCCCATTAAACACTAACACCCCACCCCTCATCCCACTCCCCCATCCTCAACAGTATTTGTCTGCACCTAATGTATACTGGATGCATTTTTAAGGTTAACTTAATCTATGTCCTACAGATTCAGATACTTAAAATTTTTCACTTTAAGAAATCAGCACAATGTTCCACGCTTTCATGCTAAGTCACTTCAGATGTGTCTTTTTGTGACCCCCGTGGACTGCAACTCGCCAGGGTCCACTGTCCATGGAATTCTCAAGGCAAGAGTACTGGAGTGGGTTGCCATTCCCTCCTCCAGGGGATCTTTCCGACCGAGGGACTGAACCCATGTCTCGTAGTCTCCTGCACTGATAAGTGGGTTCTGTACCATTAGCGCCACCTGGGAAACCCATGAGGTTCTACATCTAGTGTCTAATACTGTCCTGCTCCAAGCCTGAAATGACTGTTGAATCCCACATTTTAGAAGTGACTCAACTGAGGCTGAGAAACATTAAGGACCTTGCCAGAAGTCTGACAGCCACGCAGAGCCAGACTCCAGTTCTGCCTCTAATTCTCCTGATTTCCCATTTGAATTTTTAGATAATATAAGCAAGATGTCATACTTTTTTTTTAAATTTAAAACTCTTTTAAAATAAGATTATTGTTTTCCTGTACAAGATTCAAGCTGGGCCTTGGAAACAGAGAAAGAATTGGGAGAACTTGGAAATGTTTGGGAAGGACATGGCCAAGATGGACAAAAGCTTGGGAAAGAAATAAAACTTTTCTTGAAATAAAAAAATTAGAGAATTTGTTCACAAGATGGTAAGTTCCAGTGAGACCAGCGATTCTATTTTGTAACTCTGCTCAGTGGCCTCCTCCTGTCCTGTTGAGGTTTCCAGCTGGGAATGTTGCATTTTCTGGTTGATCTAGTGATCATTTCGGTTTGAAACAGGAAAGGTCAGGGAAAGGGCGGGAAATACATTAAAACCACCAAGGACCACGTGTAAAAGAATCAGAGGGGAGTGGTAATGTAAAGAGGGTTTATGCTCCACGACAGCAGAACAAGAAGGAAAATTCTACACAATAACTGTCTTGCCCATTCAATGTACTTAAAAACAAATAACAGAATACCAGCTCAAATTTGATTAAACAATAAAGAGAAGATATTGTCTCACACATGGGCTTCCTTGGTGGCTCAGTGGTAAAGAATCCACCTGCCAATGCACGAGACTTGGGTCTGGTCCCTGGATTGGGAAGATCATGTGGAGGAGGAAATGGCAACCCACTCCAGTATTCTTGACTGGAGAATCCCACGGACAGAGGAGCCTGGTGGGCTACAGTCCTTGAGGTCACAAAGAGTTGGACACAACTTAGCAACTAGATGAACAACATTGACTCATATAACTCAAAGGTTTATGATACCAAGTGCTCCAGGCCAGGCTTGATGGGGCAGCTTATGGCTATTACCAAGGATTAAATCTCTTTCCATATATTGACTCCATTTTCCATCCCATTGACATCCTCCTAGAACTACTATTTTCCTTTGCTGCCAAAGGAAGTGGCATTGGCGGCAGCAATAAGATGATATTCAGTTTTTATTCAAATTCAGTAAAAGAAGGATGACCTCGTTCTACCAACTAAAGGTTCTAAACTTCACTTTGATTAGACTAAATTAGATAAATTCCTGTCCATAAATTCCTGTAGCAAGAGAGTGAAGTTAGGCCTACATCTTAAGCATCTCTCGATCAACTATAGTAAGTCCCCTACACATGAACCTTCAAGATTTGAACTTTCAAAGACGCAAACATGCCCCCGTATGCCATCTGCTGTACTATGCTACTGTACTTTTCAAGATAGTGTACTGTAAGGTTAAAAATACCCTCTTTAAAAATAAATAACTGTCTTTTTCCATCTTAAATAAATGTGAGACACTTGAACACATCACCCAAGGATGCAAAATGTCTTTTTCTGCAGACCTCAAAAAAAAAAACAAAAACATTCAATTGCCCAGGTTTTGAATGAATGTAGTCCTGGGGTGACCTTTCTATGGGACTCACAGTCTGAATCAAGAAGGATGTCCCCAACTTTGCCCATAAGAAAAGGCTAATTCCAGCATGACTGTGCAGGCTACCATGGCTTCTCCACCCATGACAAGTCCTGCCAGTGCCCAGAGGTTTCCAGCAATATTGGCTCAGCCACCAGAAAGCTTGGGAAGAGATTTTTCAATATCTTTTGAGGCTTTGCAGAAGAGCCAAATGTCAAGCCCATAATAGATGTTTTTGGATCCTCCTCACACTGCATCTCGCTCTCCTAAGTATTGGTCCTATTACGTTTTCAAAAATAGCCCTGAAGTAATTTGTGTGCTGAACTGTCTTTAGGACATACATATATATATATATATATATATATATATATATATAAACCCCACCTGAATAAATTCTACCCATTCCTATCAGCCAGAGACCAAGAACTGCCTCGGCAGTTTCCTCGGAGCTAATTTTCAGCATTAGGGTTTATCAGAACCTAAATTCCGGTCTAATAAATGATGAAACAGCAGCCACTCTTTCAGCCACTTATTTGGGCGACCAGGGAATTGGCAGACGAGTTAAAAATTTCCATTGGTGACAACACACAGCTGTTGAGGTGCAAAGATCTGAGACTCTAATCAGACCAGGTTATATAAGTAGCACTGTCTCATTATCTCTGCTTGGGGGACAAGGGTTCCCTGGACAGCTGGGGCTGTACGGGGTGCCGACAGAATAGCTAATGGGAAGCTGACACACAGAGATATCAACTTAAATGAGAGGAAGAGGGTAACCTATGCCCCTCTCCAACCTTGAGGAAGAAAAGAGTGTTCACAACTCTCCCTGCATAAGGTGGTCTCCATATCCAATATCACCTCTTTTCTGTATTTATGAGAAATGACACCCTGCACCTCTTTGTGTCTTCTCTACATTGCAGCCATCCCCACCACCATTGCAGGCACTTATATTTTTTCAACACATAGGAAAGTCACGATGTCAATTAAGCAAGAACCATTCACCGTGGGCAGCTATCTTGAGCACCCAGCACAGTCAGTAATTGGTGACTGTTCACTTTTAATACACTGCAGTGGGCAGTGCCCTTTTATTTTTAAAAAATGCTTATGTATTTGTATCTATTTATTTGTCTATTTATTATTTGCTGGGTTTAGTTGTGCACGTGGGATCTCTGATCTTCATTGTGGCATGCAGGATCTTTAGTTGTGGTATGCAAACTCTCAGTTGTGGCACACGGGATCTAGTTCCCTAACCAGGGATGGAACCTGGGCCCCCTGCATTGGGAGCTCAGAATCTCAGCCACTGGACCACCAGGGAAGCCTGGGTTCCATCCCTGGTTAGGGAACTAGATCCCATGTGCCACAACTGAGTTGCAGAACCTAGATGATGGTTGCATGCGTGCTAACTTGCTTCATTTGTGTCCGACTCTTTGCCACCCCATGAACTGTAGCCCTCCAGGCTCATCTGTCTATGGAATTCTCCAGGCAAAAACACTGGAATGGGTTGTCATTCCATTCTCCAGGGGGTCTTCCCAATGCAGGGATCAAACCCAGGACTCCTGCATTGCAGGCAAATTCTTTACCATCTGAGCCACCAGGGAAGCCCAAATGGAATTAGTGTCCAATGAGTACATTAATTTAACTAAGTGCAAATTCACTCTGCTCCCCTACCTTAAAAACTATTCAGCCATGTTCTTTAATACAATGCTTTTCACAGGTTTGACATTATGGTTAAATAACAATATGCTGCTGCTAAGTCACTTCAGTCGTGTCCGACTCTGTGTGATCCCATAGACGGCAGCCCACCAGGCTTCCCCGTCCCTGGGATTCTCCAGGCAAGAAAACTAGAGTGGGTTGCCATTTCCTTCTCCAATGGATGAAAGTGAAAAGTGAAAGGTAAGTTGCTCAGTCGTGTCTGACTCTCAGCGACCCCATGGACTGTAGCCTACCAGGCTCCTCAGTCCATGGGATTTTCCAGGCAAGAGTACTGGAGTGGGGTGCCATCGCCTTCTCCGAAATAACAATATAAAGATACTCAATTAAGGACTTCCCTGGTGGTACAGTAGCTAAAACTCTGAGCTCCCAATGCAGGACATGTAGGTTCGATCCCTGGTCAGGAAACTAGACCCCACATGACTCAACTAAGACTCAGCATAGCCAAATAAAATAAATAAATAAAGACACTCAATTATATAAATCAGCAGCATAAAGGGAACCAAGTCTGAATATAAACTCTCTCCCATTAGGAAATTCCAAGGCAGATACCGGGCTCCAAAAATTAAATAATCCTCATCCAAGAAGAGTCCAAGGAAGTTTCAGTCCAAAAGCACTGAAAGTCCAAAATTAAATTCCCTCAACTTGTGGAGCTAAAAGTCCAAGAAATTAAAATGAAAAAAATTTTTTTCATTTTTCCTGTGATTTGATACGCAAAGAAATTCAGGTCCAGATTTCATGTTGCAGTTTCCAATTCTGCTCAGTCTCACCCAGAGGGTCTCCACCTTTAGCAGCTGCAGAGCAGGCTTCCAGCCATGGGAATGGGTGTGGTTCCCTTCTGGTGTCTCAGGAGCCCCTTGTTTAAGAGTTCAAGGAGTTAACAGAACACATAAGACGAGTGTCATATCAGCCCCCTACTGCACAAAATTTGGAGCCATGAGAAATCTCCAGTCACCAGAGACGTTTATCTGAGCTTTAGTACTGAGTACTGCCAGTGGCCCAGGAATATTGGGTGAAAGGAGAAAAATCTGTGTGTGAAGCCACAAACTGGGTCCTGAAATTCAAAGTCACAGTCAGCGCTTATGTGTTCTAAAAAATTCAGAGCCACTTGGGGGTGAATTCTGGAATGTGTGAACAAGCCATGTGAATCCAACTAGATTTTTATTTCCTCCCTCATGCCAAATGAGATCAAAGCAACCCAAAGGCTCTGGGACCTCTGATCTAATCCTGCTTTTACCTATGCCTGGCATAAGACCCCTTCATGCTCTGCAGATCGTGTGCTGTCCACATGATTTAAACTTCTGGCCTGCGGGCTTGACTCTGATCCATAGTCAAAAGCTGTAAGCACAGTGCTGCCTGCCAATGCCTAATACTTGCCAATGCCCTGTGGTGCCGGGTGGGTCCAAGGGAAGCTTTAGTCGCCACATGGGAAACTGGGCTTCACTGAGACCCCGGCAGCCTACTCATTCAAGTCTGGCAGCCAAAGTCTGCTGAAGTCCACTTTTAATTAAAATGGTCTAAAAATAGCCATTTTCCCATGGACAAAGCCACCAGGAGTGAGCTGACCACGTCAACTTCTTGTTTAAAAGAGAATACTTTTAAGAGTGAAAAGCAAGAGATGAATAAAGACTGAGACAAAAAGCATCAACCATCCCAGGCAAACTGTGATGCATGGTTTACTCGAGCCATAAACTCAAAATTCACACAAGGTGAAAACCTTATTGCTCCAGGGAAGCCCCTCCAAGTGGGAACTTCTTCTCAGTGGGGAATAGGAGTCTCCCCCAAAGGAAAGTCAGGCTCAGAGAGTGAAGGGATTTGCCGGGAATTAACTAACATGCTTGGGACTTCCCTGCTGGTGCAGTGGTAAAGAACCCGCCTGCCAATGCAAAAGACTCAGGTTCCCTCCCTGGGCGGTAAGATCCCCTGGAGGAGGAGATGACAACCCATCCAGTATTATTGCCTGGGAAATCCCATGGACAGAGGGCCCTGGCAGGCTACAGTCCATGGGTCACAGGAGAGTTGGACACAACTAAGCAACTAAACAACAGCTAACATGCTTAGAAGTGACACATGCATCCAGGTCTTCTGGTGGCAAAGCCATGGTTCTTCCAATACATCCCAATGCCCACTCCCCTCTGGTTCTGCCAACTCCCAAACAGTCACCTCTCTATTGCAATTTGGAAACTTTTCCTCCCTATTTGCCTTTTACTTTGAAAAAATAATGCTTTCCCTCTCCAGCACCTGGATAATAATGTTGACTGTAGAAAATCTGGAAATAGGTGAAAAGCACAAGGGAAAAAAGACAACTGTTATTTTGTCATAGAGAAATAAGCCCTGTTATAATTTTCTCCAAATTTGTTTTCTGTCTTTGTGGATGTGTGTCTGTGTAATATTTTTGAGATAGTCCAGTTTTTCTGTTCTTTCTTCCCTCTATATTACCCTTTTTTTCCTCTCCCTACTTTAGGCAGATAGAAAGCGGTATGCTCATTGCCTCAGGGGAGAAATGAGACAGGGCAAAAAGCAGAAAATAAGGAGAATTTGGTTTCCAAAAGCCCAAACCCATCAAGGATATTATTCAAGTCAACTCTGAGGCAAATAACTATTTTTCTCTCTTATCCAATATTTATACCTCATTTTTCTTTTTGTTGATGTACTGTTGACCAAGAGTTCCAGGAAAATATTAAAAAGTCGTGATGATAGCAAGCTCACATGTCTGACTTTGATATCCAGGTTTCCCCATTAAATATGATATCGCCCAATTTGACATCAATATTTTTTATCTAGTTAAGGAAGTTTTCTATATTACTAAGAAGTTTTTTCTTTATTTTTTTATTAAAAATCAAGAATGGTATTGAAATTTATCAAACATATTTTGGCATCCAGTAAGATAATCATGTGACTCCTCGTTTGATTTATAAGGATGATGAATTATATCAATAGATCGTCTATCATTAGACCGTTTTTGCATTCCAGATTCCGCTGTGTTCTTCATTTAAGTAAGTGGCTGGATTTGATTTGTAGTAGAGTCAAAAGTAAGATTGGTTTATATTTGTCATCTTTAGAAGTACCATGCTTGCGTTCTTGGGGGAAATGCAGAATCATAAAATAAACTGGAATACTTTCATTATTTTTTCTAGCTTGCATAATAGGAGAGAATTATTTTTCTTGAAAAAAATTTAAAACTTGCTCATAAAAACTTCTGGACTTGGAGCTTTTGTTGGAGATAATTCTCTGACAGTTTTTTCTGTTTTACCCATGATTACTGATTAATTAAGGATTTTTATTTCATCCTATGTCAATTTTCTTATTTAAAATTTTTCTATAGGAATGACCATTACATTGAGAATTTCAAACTGATTAGCACAGAATTATGCATAATTCCTATTTTTTGCGGTCTAATTTACTATTTTTTGAGGAGGGTTAAACTTCTAGCAATCTGGTACTTTATTATTTCTTTCAAAGAACCAATTCTTGCATTTATTACTGCTGCTGCTGCTGCTGCTGCTAAGTTGCTTAGTCGTGTCCAACTCTGTGCGACCCCATAGATGGCAGCCCACCAGGTTCCTCCGTCCCTGGGATTCTCCAGGCAAGAACATTCGAGTGGGTTGCCATTTCCTTCTCTAATGCATGAAAGTGAAAAGTGAAAGTGAAGTCGCTCAGTCGTGTCCGACTCTTCGAGACCCCATGGACTGCAGCCTACCAGGCTCTCCCATCCATGGGATTTTCCAGTCAAGAGTACCGGAATGGGTTGCCATTGACTTCTCCATGCATTTATTACTAATTCTCCATTAAAATGTCAAAGTTTACTTTTATCATTTTCTCCTTATTTCTTTCCTTTGGGGTAATAGTGTGGTGATATGTTTTCTTTTTTAACTTACGTAAAGTTAACTAACCTTTTTATCTTCTCTGGTGGCTCATATGGTAAAGAATCTGCCTGCAATGCAGGAGACCTGGGTTTGATCCCTGGGTCAGGAAGATCCCTGGAGAAGGGAATGGCAACCCATTCCAGTATTCTTGCTTGGAGAATTCCATGGACAGAGGAGCCTGGTGGGCTACAGTGCATAGGGTTGCAAACAGGTGGACACAACTGAGGTGGCTAACCATTATGCCCCACTGTGAGGTCCTGAACAATGGCGCTTGGGCTTTCCTGGGATTTCTTTGTTCACACCACTGTTCAATTACAACAGGATCCTTTCAGTACACCTTTCTATTTTGCGTAACGGGATCAGTCTTGTTTGTCTGTTTTGTTTTTTGTTTTACTTAACCAACCATGGAGCTGACAGTATCCTTGATCTTGGTTTTGCATTTTTGACCTAAGGATTATTTAGTGCGCCTACTAGTTCTATTTTAATTTCTAAGCAATGGGGATTTTTACTACATAACCTAGTTATTAATCTGTATTTTTCTTTCTTTTACTTTTTTAAAGATTTTTTTGATGTGGACCATTTTTAAAAGTCTTCACTGAATTTGTTACTATCTTGCTTCTATTTTATGTTTTGGTTTTTCAGCCCAAGGCATGTGGGATCTTAGCTCCCCAAACAGGGATTGAACCAGCACCCCCTTGTTGGAAGGGAAAGTCTCAACCACTGGACCACCAGGAAAGGCCCCCTCTATTTTTATTATTTATTATTTTAAATTGAAACATAGTTGACGTACAATATTATGCTAGTTTCAGGTATACTACACGGTGATTTGAAGTTTGTATACATTATGAAAGGATCACCACAATAAATCCAGTAATCGTCTGTCTCCATACAAAGCTATTAAAATATGACTGGCCATATTTCATACGCTCTACATTACATCACTGTGGTTTATTTACATTATAACCAGAGGCCTGTACCTCTTAATCCCCTTCACTTATTTTGCTCCCCTTCCCTCTGGCAACCATCCATTTGTTCTCTGTATCTATTAGTCTGTATCTGTTTGTTTGTTCGTTTTTTTTTTTTTTTAGATTTCACATGTAAGTGAGATCATATGGTATATGTCTCCCTCTGTCTGATTTATTTCACTTAGCATAATACCCTCTAGATCCACCCATCCACTCCATATTGCTGGAGCATACTCTATTTTTAGTTTTTTAAGAAACCTCCATACTGCTTTCCTCAGTGACTGACTGCACTAATTTACACTCCCACCAACAGTGTATGATGGTTCCCTTTACTTTACATCCTCACCAACATTTGTTATCTGTGTTCTTTTTAACAACAGCCATTCTGACCAGCACAAGGTGATAGCTCATTGTGCTTTTATATGCATTTCCCTATTAGCAACGTTAAGCATCTTTTCATGTGCTTGTTGGCCATCTGCATGTCCTCTTTGGAAAAATGTCTATTCAGTTCTTCTGTCCATTTTTAAATTGATTTGTATGCTTTTTTTATATTAAGTTGTATGAGCTGTTTGTATCTGTTGGATATTAATCCCTTAATGGTCATAACACTTAGAAGTATTTTCTCCCATTCAGTAGACTATCTTTTCATTTTGTCTATGGTTTCCTTTACTGTGCAAAAGCTTTTAAATTTAATTAAGTCCTATTTGTTCCTTTTTTGCTTTTATGACCTTTACTTTAGGAGACAGATCCAAAAAAATATTAAGAGAAAATCTAAAGTAGTCTTTAGAAAGCATTAGTCGCTCAGTCGTGTCGGACTCATTGCAAATCCATGAACTGTAGCTTGCAAGGCTCCTCTGTCCATGGGATTCTCCAGGCAAGAATACTGGAGTGGGTTGCCATCCCCTTCTCCAGGGGATCTTCCCTACCCAGGGATTAAACCCTGGTCTCCCACACTGCAGACAGATTCTTTACGGTCTGAGCCACCAGGGAAGCCTGAATGTAGCCTTTACTCTAGGGTTAATACCGTTCTCCCGTTAAGATATGACCTTTATGGGGTCTCCTGTGTACCTAAGTGCTCAACAGTGTCTCTCCACTTTGGCTGACTGGAACTTGGACATTTCTCAAGTTTTGGGGAGCTCTGCCAATTGTTCAGCTTTACAATCCCCATCAGTAGATTTTGTACAGCCTCATGGAATTGCATCCAAATATATATGGCTTAATCTCAACATCAGTCTCTAGGAGGCCCTTATGCAGACTTCTGGACATCTCTCTCTCCCCTCCCCTCCCTCTTCCCATTGCTTCTTTGTCTCCAGTAGTTCATTTCACAAACTTCAATCTGTTTCCTCAACTCATCCCCAACTTAGCAAGATTGCCACAATCTGCTTGAGTTCCTCCTCCTCGTGCTGAGGTCCAGAAAGCACCTCCAGGCAGAAAGCCACAGCAATTGTAGGGTTCACTATTTTTGTTTTCTTTCTCTCACTGTCACAGTCCTGCTCTGCTTTCTTCTAACGTCTGCAAAGAGTTATTGCAAATATTGTGTCCAGGTTTCTTGCTGTTTAAGGAGGAAAGGTTAGCCTATACCATTGGGGCTGAAATGTTTTACAACTTTTAATTTTGATTTTTGATCTACAATCATATACATATACACTTTTTCTTGTTATTTCACATCACTTCTTAAAAACTTTCGGTCTAACATTTTAGTCAGTTTCTTTTTTTCTCTAAATAATTTATTTATTGCTTCATTGACTCCAAGTTTTCAGGAAGTTTAAGGATTATAATGAACATATATAAAATTAAAAAAACCCTTTTTTCAAAACTATATGCTGTTTCTCTGACTCAGTGGGCTCTCCATTCTTTATGTTTTCATATCCAGAACATTTGTACAGATCCAGGTGGTCATTTTCTATTCACTCATTCATTAGCAGGAAGGGATCCTCCCGGTCTTGTGTCTGCTAGGTAAAAGTGTGCATAGAGCATCTTTTAAATATAATTTTATTGATTGATTGATTTCTGCTGGGTCTTTGCAGGCTTTTCTCTAGTTGTGGACAGCAGCAGCTACTCTTTAATCGTGGTGTACGGGTTTCTCATTGTGGTGCCTTCTTCTTGCAGAGCATGGGCTCTAGTGTGTAGGCTTCAGCAGTCGCAGCTTACAGACTCAGTAGTGTGGCTCCCAGGCTTTAGAGCACAGGTTTAACACTTGTGGCCCACAGGCTTAGTTGCTCCAAGGTATGTGGGATCTTCCCAGATCAGGGATCTAACCAGTGTCTTCTGCATTGGCAGGTGGAGTCTTCACCACTGAGCCACCCAGGGAAGCCCAAGCATCTTTATGCTAATCTTTAGTATCCATTTGGATGCTATGATTGTTCCTTTCCAGCTAGTCATCAGAAATGCCAGTTCATGGTATTTTGTCATCTTTCGTTTAGTATCAGTCTGTTGGTCTGAGAGCCAGGTATCTTGGTTATCATACATGAGAAGTAGAGTTCTTCCTGCATAATCTAATGTATTTGTAGCCCTTACCTTGTATGAAACCATGCACAAAACATGGAAAGCCTCACAATAAATACATTTCTATGGGTTAAAGTTCAGTATGACTTTATCTTATTGAATTATTTTTAAGTTAATGTGTTTTTTTTCTCCTTGAAGAGAAAACATTTTAAAATTTAAGGTAAAGAAAAGGTTCAATGAAAAATTTCCTCATACAACTGTCTCATAGCCACCCAATTTCCTTCTCTGGAAGAAACCAAAATTACCAATTCCTTGTGCATTTTTCCAGAGGTCATCTGTCTATCTGTCTCTCACTCTCTCTCTCTCTATATATAATATATACATAATATATAATCCCTTGTTAAAATTTTCCACAAACAATAACACATACTACACACTGTTTTGGATCTCGTGGGTTTTTAAAAAATATACAGTTATACAGTTTCAAGATTTCCATAATTCATAATGAGGAACCTGTTTTTAATCACTGCATCATATTTCATTTTTTAAATGTAAATATTTTATTTGATCATTTCCCTATTTATTGACGTTTTAATATTTTTGCTATTATTAATGATATAATCAATGTTTAATACATTTGTTCTTTGGCACATTTGTGAGAATATTTGTAGTATGTGTGAAGGATACAGTCCCAGAAGAGGGTGAGTGAATATGTGTTTTTGTCATTTTCAGATATTGCCAGGTTACCTCCTACAGAGAAGGCCTAATTGCTCTAGTTCGCCAAGGGCACTGCCTAAGTGTAATTATTAGTAATAATACCGCTTGCTCTCAAATGTCTGGTTTGGAGGATAAACCACAACCCTGCTTCTATGCTAACGTCGCTCTCATTTGTACTTTTTCTTTTGAAGTTCAGACAGATGCCTACTTGGATATTTCACAGAAAGCTGAATTCAACATATCTAAAATTAACTTTTGAATCTCTCCCCCCTCAAAAAAGATCCTCCAATCCAAGTTTTTCACATCAGCAAAGTGGTAAGATCATGCACCCACTTGTTCAAGCCAGAAAGCCGGGCTCCCTATGGATTTTTCCACTTTCTTCATTAGCTTAATAACCGTAAGCAAGTCACCATCCTACAACTAAGTCTTCCCAAGTGGCTTAGCAGTAAAGAATCTGCCTGCAATGCAGGAAATGAGGGTTCGATCTCTGGGTCGCGAAGATCCCCTGGAAAAGGAAATGACAACCCACTCCAGTATTCTTGCCTGGGAAATCCCATGGACAGAGGAGCCTGGTGGGCTACAGTCCATGGCATCCCAGAAGAGTTGGACGTGACTCAGCAATTAAACAACAGCACCCTAGCACTAGCTTCAATTTTCTCCCTAGTAAAACTAGGATCCCACTACCTGCCTCATGGTGGCGCTGTGGTCATTAAATGCGGTATGGCAGGTGAAAGCACACCTCTTTCTGGCATATATTAGAGGATTAAAAATAGTAGTTCTCTCCCTTTCTACCCTTCAAAATATTGCCCTGTGTATCCCCATGACCCTTCCTGTATTTTGATCCATGTAGTAGAAATGTGACTTTTGGCCCAGAATGAGTTGTTCCAAATGTCCCACCTAAGGCCCTTTGTAGAAACCAGAGTTATTTTCTGTAAGTTTATACTAGCAGAGTCCCCAAAGCCAGCCTAAATGTTGAAGAATAAACTGCTCACTTGTTTGAAGCGAAATAATCTATAGTACTATCAAAGGTCAGAATGGTCACAGTTATATCTTGGTTATTGGTTTCCTTTCAAATGTTTTCCTGGCCAGGCAATGCTGTGTTGAATTTCTTTTGAAAAGGACTTATACTTTCCTCTATCCTTTAATTTTAGGAGAGTTGGTGTTTATTGGGCTATAGAATTTTAATTTCGGGGTTCTTTTAAAGAACATCAATTTTTGAAGCAATTGTTGTGATGTGTTGGGAAGACCCCTGGTCTTGGAACCATGACACCAGGACTAAAATTCTGGTTTGGCCGCTTCCCATCTGGGTGACCTCCAGCAAGGAGCATGAGCTCTGGGAGATGCAGAGTCCTCCTTCTCTCTTGGGCTTTTGTCCATGTCATCTCAGCCCCCTCCTCTTGTTTGGAAGAGGAGCTTCCGGGAGGAAAACGGTGAGCCCAAGTGCCATGGACCCAGCAGGTGTTTGTTTCAACATTCTTCAGACTTAACTCATGCAAGCAGGAGAATGGTTGTCATAGGACCTGGTGGAAGAACTGAGTACAGAAGCTTACACTGTGAATTTCTGTGAAGGCTGTATGGACAGAAGGGGATCTGTTCACGAACCGTTCCATGGAACTGGGAGCCCCATTCCTTCCTACCACAATTCAGGAAAGTAAAGCCTGATGAGATCACTGGCCGGCCCTGGCTTAGAGTGCCTGTGGGTGGTGAAGTCAGGAGAGGATTTAACTGAGGCTTAAATAAAAATCCTGTCATACAGTCCTCTAGAAATAGGCCTCTTACTCATGGAAATTCTCTTGACTTGAAGATGAAAAGTGTGCCCTTTCCATTGACTCTCTTGTGGGGCAAAACCAACCAAGCCCCCATGGTAAGGTTTTAAGAGAAGGTTGTTCAGAAGAGAGTGTGTTCTGAATGGGAGACGGGGGAGTAGCGAGGAGGGGGCTGCAGTTTGTGAAACATCTCTCCGGTGCCTGGGATGGCAGCTACTTCAGAACAGGTCAAGAAGTGATGTCTTCAGGGAAGGAACCCACAAATTTCCTTTCTCGTCACTAAGAACTCTACCTGTAGTCAATACAGGCTCCACTGTACTCCCTTAGTTTCTGTTCACTACTTATTCCCCAAATCATGGGACTCACTCCCCAAACCATGGGAGTGGAAAATAGGCAGATAATGAGAACCGGAAGGGCCACCATAGGTGGGCAAAAGCCCCGCCCAGCCTCTGCCCCGCCCCCCAACCATGGCAACAAGCCACTCCCTCCCCTAGGTAAAAGGGAGCCCTAAGCTGGCGGCTTGACGTGACAGAGAACGGGCATCTTCAGCCTGCCAGCCCTTCAGGATACAGCCAGCCCTTCAGGATGGGCAGCATAGAATGACCAAAGAGGGACCAAAGAACTAATAAGGGACTAAGGTCCTGCCAGCTCTTCCTGCCATTCTTTTCACCTTCCACTGAGATTCAGCGAAATTCCAGGGCACTGTCTTCATGACCACTCTGGCTTGAGTGGACACACTTAAAAAGGGGGGAGAACTGATTGTCCTCTTATTTCCCTCTCCTGCCAGGTGGACACTCGAGAGAAAAGGGGTGCCCTGAGTTCTTACCCCCATTCTACACAGATGACATTAATAAATATGGAGGTATGTACCTCTCCAAATGTTAACCTTTGGTTCTGACCAAAGTTTTTTATTCTATGGAATTTATTTTTGAGAAAACTATGACAGAGGCTTAATAATCAACTGACAGTTAAGAATGTAACAAATCAATAATCCCTCTACTGGGCATATAGCCTGAACGTGAACGTGAAAACCATAATTGAAAAAGACATATGTACCTCAATGTTCGTCACAGCACTGTTTATTAATACAATAGCTAGGACATGGAAGCGACCTACATGTCCATCAGTAGATGAATGGATAAAGAAGATGTAATGCATACATACAGTGGAACATTACTCAGCTATAAAAAGGGACATATGTGAATCAGTTCTAATGACATGGATGAACCTACAGCCTATTATACAGAGTGAAGTAAGTCAGAAAGAGAAAAACAAATATCATATATTAACACATACATATGGAATCTAGAAAGATGGTACTGAGGAACCTATTTGCAGGACAGCAAAGAAGATGCAGACATAGAGAATAGACTTTTGAACACAGGGGGAAGGAAAGGGTGGTATAAATTGAGAGAGTAGCACTGAAACATACATTACCATATGTAAAATAGATAGTGGGAATTTGCTGTATGACTCAGGGAGCTCAAATCCGGTGCTCTGTGACAACCTAGTGAGGTGGGATGGAGTGGGAGGTAGGTTAAAGAAGGAGAGAACATATGTATACTTATGGCTGATTCATTTAGACGTCTGGCAGAAACCAACACAACATTGTAAAGCAATTATCCTTCAATTAAAAATAAATAAATTTTAAAAAGAATGTAACAAATCACTTCTGCTGTAAAGAATAAAATCACGTGAAATCTGGGCCATCTTGGAAAACATAGACCATATGGTCACCGCGGCTATAGGTGACAGGCTATACAAGAAGGCACGTAATGGGCCTGCCAATTTGCCACCTAATTTTAATCAAATCCTGGGGTGGTGTTGAAGAGGCAAGCCTTTCCTGTGTAATGGTAATAATAACAACAAGCAATACCTTGGGTAGCCCTCTGAAAATTTCAAAGCGCCTTCGCATAAATTATCTCATTTGATCCAATCCATATGTGTCAGAACAGTCGCACATACCAAGGCAGAAATGTCAGGACCGATAAAGTTCAAATTCTCTCCTACACAACTCGCTGGCCCAGGCAGGCCCTGTTTCTCTCAGTGCGTGTTCTCAGTAAACAGAGGAGGGTGACCTGGGGCTGCGGGGAGGTGAAAGGTCAGGGGAACAAGCCCCCTCACACCGTCTGGGGAGCTTCTCCAGTTTCAAGTTGCCAGGCTGGTTTCCCAGGATCCAGCGTCTGCTACTCTCTCCTTATTTTATCCATTCCCTCGGCTCTCTATAAAGCTGTGGTCAGGCCAATGGCCAGGACGCCATGAAGTTGGATAGGGCACTGGTGTTATTCCTTGAAGGCTGGAACTAACCCAGGGGAGCATCTCAGGGGTCAGCCTCGATCAGGTAAGGAAGCAGAAATAAAGGACAGAAATAAATAACAGGACCAGTGGGAGCCATCGAGGGAGAGGACCAGAGGAACTCCCAGAGAAACACAATGGACTTCAGGCTTGGGAGGTGGGTGAGGGGCTGCTTTATACAGAAAACAGGCCGGAGATGTGAAGGGTGAGGGAAAATAATTTGGGAGTGAGTTTGGACCAAATTTAGGAAACTGAGAGAGCCATTCTAACGTGTCCTAGCTAATTAGCGCAGGACAGGCTGGTATGTTTAAAAGTACAGGGCTTGGACGTCCCTGGTGGTACAGTGGCTAGGAATCCACCTGCCAATGCAGGGGACACAGGTTTGATCGGTCGTCCAGGAAGATGCCACATGCCTAGGAACAATTAAGTCCATGTACCGCAACTACTGAACCTATGCTCTAGAGCCCAAGAGCCACAAGTACTGAGGCCATGTGCCACAGCTACTGGAGTCCATGCATGCCTAGAGTCTGTGCTCTGCAACAAGAAAAGTCATTGCAATGAGAAGCCCATGTACCACAACTAGAGAAAGCCCATGTGCAGCAATGAAGACCCAGTATAGTCAAAAATAATTAAAATAAAGGCACAGGGCTTGGAGGGACACCATAAGTCCAAACCTGGTTAGGTATGTGGATAGATGGTGTAATTTTGGGGGCTGTTTGTTACAGCAGCTCACAAGCATTACCCTGACTATTACAGATTTATTTTAGTGTTTATTGCTTACCATCTGTATCCTCCATGAGATTATAAACTTCACCAAGTCATGGATGAGGTCTGTAACTTATCATTTATCATAGTAATATTCAATAAATATTTGTTAAATATGTGAACTGATTTTTTTTTTAATCCAACCTTTTTCCAATTATTTTGGAGGAAGAAAATGAGGCTTTGAGAGGTAGAAAGACTTGACTCACATTATCTCTGCCTACATGATGGGCTAACCACTGGGTAGTGGGCTCATGGGTAAGAATTCTTAGGTCATTTCTTCAAGTTGGTGTCATAAAATGCCCTAGAACTTGTTTCAGAACATCATGGACACATTAAGAATGTGATTGAAATGTAACAGCAGGTTACCTGTGACACTGCAATTGCTTCAGTCATTTCTTTGTCTTTAAAATGCCATATAATTGCTAATGTAATTAGTAATGTATACAGAGGGGGCTGGTGCAATTACTGAGTCCTAAGATCAAGTAATTAATGTTCTGTCAACAAAACAGCAACTGTTTCATTAACAACTGCTTGGATCTGGAAGCAAACATAATCAGATGCAGACAGATCAACCTAAACATTATCAACTCAGCTGATTTTTCAGTCACTAAAATGTCAACCCCACCAGGGTAAGCACAATGGAACTTTCAGACTATCTTTCTCCAGTTCAAACAAATATACAGTTGGATGAATAAATGGATGGATAGAGATAGATAATAACGATTCTTAGATATTAATAGATAAAGTGGCAAAACCAACTTGCCAATCTTTTTTTCATCCTCAAAAGTAGTGAGAGATTCATGCTTAAATATCACAGGAAACAGAATTATGAGAGTCAGAAAGGATATATAGATTTTAACTCTGGCTATGCCTCTTTGTTTTCCCAGTAGAAAGCATTTAATCTACTGGGATGTGGTTTTCTCTTCTTAAAACATGGAACAACTCTCTGAACTTACACAGTGCAATGTGAAAAGTGAGTGCAAGATGTGAATACCTAAGGAAAGGTCTTCTTGAGGGCATTAGCTTGTGCTGAATGATAAACAATGTTCCCCAAATCTCCATGGTTTCCAAAAAGCAAATTTATGTCCTTGCCTGTGAGATGGTGGGTCAGCATTTCAACAGCCCTGCTCCAGGCTGAGTTCAGGGCTACTCATGTCTTTCTATTTTAGGACCCAGGATGAAGGGGCAATAGGCAATTGGAGCATTTTCAGGGCAAAAGGGAGGTACAGAGAACCCAGAACACAACAGCATACCCCTGGTTTAGATGTGAAATTTTCATATCTGGTCATATTTCTCTGGCCACACAAGTCATATGGCTAAGTCCATCAACGGCATGAAGACTTCTACTTTTTTCATGGGAAATGGAAGAGGAGAGGGAATATTTGCTCAACAATAACATCCAATGAGAAATCATTTTCCACTTCTCAGTTTGAATCATAAGTCCCGTGTCCCCTGTTTTCAAGGAAAAGTGACCAACTGACATTATCTGAGCAGAGGTGTGCTACTGTGCTACTCATTTAAAACATAATAGTTAAAAAAATTCTACCATGACTACATGGACAAGATGGTGTGGTAGTTGGAACAAAGGAGAGAGCACAAAGATTGAAGTCAGGGGACCTCTGTCCTGTTTCAGTTTTACTGTTAGCTAATCACATGACTTTTGGAAAAATCACTTGACAACTTTGGACTTCAGATTTTTAAAAAAATTAATTAATTAATTTTTGGCTGTGCTGGGTCTTTGTTGCTGCATGGGCTTTCTCTAGTTGCAGTGAGCGGGGCCTACTCTTCATTGTGGAGTGTGGGCTTCTCATTGCAGTGGCTTCTCTTGTTGCAGACCAGTCCAGAGGCAAGTGACTTTCTAGTTGCAGCTCCTGGACTCTAGAGCACGGGCTCAGTGGTTGTGGCACACAGGCTTAGCTGCCCTGAGGCATGTGGGATCTTCCCAGATCAGGGATGGAATCTGTGTCTTCCACATTGGCAGGCAGATCTTTTACCACTGAGCCACCACTGAAGCCTGGGCCTCAGTTTTTACACTATTAACGTAAGAGATCTTGACAAGGTGATATTCAAAGTGCCTTTGAGCCCTAAAATCCTAATCTCTGGTGGATTACCTTGGAGGACATTTTCCAAAGAAGATATGGTATGCGAGCACAGTCAATCTGAAATAATAAAAATCAAGTTGCTGTCTGCTCTTGTCTAACTACATCCCATGTAAACACATGGATGAATTTTTTTGCTAAATTTTGAGAGTATGCATAGGATGGTCTGGTTTAAAATCTAAACTATGTAAAGTTGGTGATGCTTACTTTGGTGTCTTTGGAGGCACCTCAAAGGGAGGGACAGCTCCCCTCCAGGGCATCTGAAACTAAGTTCACTTGAGATGTCTCTGTAACTTCTGATCTCCATGTTGTGATTCCATGGAAAGAGAAAAGGAAGTTTTAAGTAATGAGTTCCAAGTCAGAAATGTCCAAGGCATATGCTCTGGGTGGATATGCCATGGAACTACTTCTGACACAGGCAACTGTACCTGGTGAAGTCTGGGCTTTATTCATATGATAGTCTCTCTCATTCTCCCAAACGATGTTGCGACAGGTGGGGGGCCATGGAAGGCATACCACTGCATGGGAAGCCGATGAACAAATGATGCTTGCAAACTGAACTAATAAAGCGATCTGCCCCCTCTCTCCTTCTCAGAAATAGAGAAAGAAATTAAAGTTCACGGTTAATGCCTTAAAACACTTTCACATTTTCACAGTTTCTTTAGAAAGTTGTAGCTCCATTATAGTAAGCTGTGAGACCTCGGGACTCTTGTAACCCTGTGTTTCAAATTTTTCTATCAAAGAACTCAAACATGCAGGACTTCCCTGGTGGTCCAGTGGTTAAGACTCCAGGCTTCCACTGCAGAGGGCCCAAGTTCCATCCCTGCTAAGACCCTGTAGGCTGCAAAGTATGATGAAAAACTACAACAACATCTTCAACATGACAGGGGCATTGAGAGCAGGATCTGAACACCTGTCACCATGCACACATCAGAGCTGCAATGACTGGAGCTGCATGCCCTGTAGAGTCTGTGCTCACGACAAGAGAAGCCACCACAATGAGAAGTCCACACACCGCAATGAAGAGTAGCCCCCACTCGCTGCTAGAGAAAGCCCATGTAGCAATGAGGACCCAGCACAGCCAAAAATTAATTAATTAATTTAAAAAACACTTCTGGCTGACTTGGAAACAAACTTGGGGTCCCCGTCGTTCCCAGTGAATCTGAGGTTCTTGCCTCATCACAAAGGAATTCAGAAATGAAGTGATAATTAAGAAGAGAGAAAAGCACTCCACAGAAAGACTATGGGCCATCAGAAGATAAGAAAGCCGCAAAATATTGCATGGTTAGCTTTTATGGGCTGGGTAATTTCATTGGCTAATGAGTTGGGAAGATTATTCCAATTATTTCACAGGAGTGACGGGGATTTCCAGGAATTGGGCCTACGCCCACTTTCTGGCCCTTTGTGGTTAGCCTCAGAACTGTCATGGCACTGGTGTGTGTATCACAGTATTACAGTGAGCAGATAATGAGGCTCGAGGTCTACTGGAAGTTGACTCATCCACCATCTTCCACAATCTTGGATCTATATGGTTTTAGTCAGTTTATGTAGTTTCCTTGGGCTATGTCATTCTTTTAAATGTTGTGCGCTGCCTTCTTCCCTCCTGTTTCATCATCCTCCTCCATTAGGTTTGATAATTTGCTATAACAGAATGACTCACAGAACTCAGGAAAGCACTTCACCTACTCTTACCATTTTATTATAAAGGACACAACTCAGAAACAGACAAATGTGAGAAATGGAAAGGGAAAGGTATCAAGAGCGGGATGTGTGGAGGTTCCATGGCCTCTCCAGGTGCCCCACTCTCCCAGCATCTCAATGTGTTCACCCACCCAGAAGATCTTAAGCCCAACAGTACAGAGACTTAATGGAGGTTTCATTATGTAGGCATGACTGATGAAATCATTGACGATTGGCTATTAACTCAATCTCGAGCCCCTCTCTTCTCCCTGGAGGTTGGATGGGGAGCTGAAAGCATCAATTTTCTAATCAAGGCTTGGTCTTTCTGGTGACCAGCTCCCATCCTGAAGCTATGTAGGGACTTGAAGGAGTTGCCTCATTAGAAGAAAAGAGACTGTTTTCAACTCAATCACTTAGGAAATCCCAAGGATTTTAGAAGGTTGGTGCCAGAACTGAGGACAAACACCAAATACCCTCCTGTGATACGACAGTGGTCATCATCTGCTTCCAGTAAAATGGAAACAGAAGGCAATGGTTCCTAATCCCTTTCCTACAGGCTTGTTGAGGGCTCAAGAGCAAGGAGGAATAACACTGACAGCCCCTCCTCCCCCTGCCCTGTACATTGCCAGATTTGTGATCAATATTTATTTATGAAGCACATTAAGTAGAGTACTTAATCTAGGAGCCTCAATTTTATTCAAAGTAAACATTTATTGGTGTCCATTTTGTGTCAGCAATGTGCTAGGAAGTTGTTTGGAGGGTAACAAAGAATGAAACACAATTTCATATCATAAATTTAGTGCTGGACAATTAAGATAACATATCATTGCAACAGAGATAAGTGTGGGAGAAGCACTTCCTTTGGTCTTGGGTGAAGGAAACTTCCAGGGAGGGCTTCCTGGAGAAAGGAATGATCGTGCTGTGTGACTTACGGGGGAAATAGAAGAGAAAAGGGGGATGGGGTGGAACTTCTGAGCTAACATAAATGACAGACATTGCCATGTAGAGTCAGGCAATGGCAATGCTGAAAAGAGCTTTCTGCATCTTTTCTAAATCAAGCCACTGAGTCTGCTTGCTGCGCAAGGTCACATAGCAGCAAACCTGATTTCAATTAAAAGATTCAAAGTTTGTACCCTTTGACCAATTTGACCCATTTCTATACCCCCCCATCTTCCATCCACCCCCACCCCTGGTAACCACCAATCTACTCACTGTTTCTATGAGTTCTGCTTCTTTAGATTCCAATATAAGTGAGCTCATAACATATTCATCTTTCTCTGTCTACTTTAATTATTTTACTTAGCACAATGCCCTCAAGTCTCACCCATGTTGTCACAAATGGCAAGATTTCCTTCTTTTGTGACTGAATAATATTCCACTATATATATGTATATATGTGTGTGTGTGTATACCACCACTCTTTATCCATTTATCCACTGACAAGTACTTACTGTAATCATTTTGTAATATACATGTATATCAAATCATTACAGTGTACACCTTCAGTTTACATACTGTTATATGTTAATTATGTCTCAATAAAGCTGAAATTTTTTTAATTTAAAAATAAACATAAATTTAAAAAATTTAAAGGTTCAAATGCAAAAATACATCACACTGCCATGAGAAATGAGCTATCTCCTCACCAACATATCCTACCATACTTTTATTCAAGATGTGATTGTGCTTCAAGAGAGAGATTATTTTGCCTGTCTGTTTGTCTGTCTGTCTGTCACGGGGTCATTTTGATCATCTTTAACTTGTCCTTGGGCTTCCCAGGTGGCTCAGTGATAAAAAATCTGCCTGCCAATACAGGAGATGTGGGTTCGATACCCATGTCAGGAAGATCCCCTGGAGAAGGAAATGACAACCCACTCTAGTATTCTTGCCTGAGAAATCCCAAGTACAGAGGAACCTGGCAGGCTACAGTCCATGGGGTCGCAAAGAGTCAGACACAAGTTAGCAACTGAATGAATGAATAAACTTTCCATTACAAGGGCACCTACAATCTATTGACACTTTATACCTTGCTTTCTGTAAGTCCTTTTACCTGCTTTTCCTTTCCTTACCAAAGATTTGGGAAGAAGAACCACTGGGGCAGGGTCCATGACTACTGAGGTGCTTCCCCTGAGACTCCACACATAGGATTGCTATCTCAATTCTGCTTGATGTTGGGCAGGACACAGACTATAAAGAACCAATGTATTCAACTAATGTCCAGTGAACAAACATCTCCAAGTTCTAGGCACCATCAACACCAACAAGCAGCACATGCCTTAGCAAGGGATTCAGTTATAAACGTGATAATAACATCAATATATATTTATATACAAGGTGCACTGGGAAATCTAGAGGCTTGTGGTATGGGAGTTCAGAGGAGGATAAAACATTCATATGTTCCTGGCTAGTGGCTAGACATTAAGCTTTGAGAGATCAGGAGCCTGTATCTGTCTTGTTTGCCATTCTATTTCCTGTCCATTGCACATAGGAGAAACTCAATAAAGATTTCTTAAATGAATGAATGAACGAACGAGTATGTTTTACAAATGAGGAAAGAGAGGCCCAAGAAGGAAAGTGATTTGATTTGACCAGCATCCCAGGGCTAGTTGCAGAAATGCATATCCAGGTCTCCAAATACCTAATTCAGTGCACATCACAGTCGATCAACTACCAAAGGGTTTGGTAAAAACTGTCCAAGAATCTTGGGCTCACTGCTTCATAACAAGGCTGGATAAACTTATAATAACATACATCCTGGCATTGGACATGGCTGACTGTATAATTAGCTTATTTCCTACCCATATGGAGCAGCTCAGCTCCTGCACCTCAGTGGGGAATTCCTCGTATGTTGCTAGGGTTGCCTTCTGGGATTACATCTTCAGAGGCACGCAGGAGGAGGAGTCGGCTGTGCTGATAAATGAATCAGAGAGACAGGAGGAAAGCTGGCAGAGTCCCTGCAGGGGAGATGGATGGGGGCCGAATCGTGCTCACCGTTCCCCATGTTCCCTCAGCCTCTTCTCCCTCTGACCTGAAGTGGACCCAGTGGGAAAATAGTGCCTACTACTCCAGGACTTATTGCTTAGTCATAAATCCCCATCTCAGGGCTGTAAGTGTGGGGGTGGGAGGGGGAAACTGAACAGGGAGGGGCGAAGAGGGGGTTGCTGGAGAGAGACAAGGAGAGATAACCAGCAGAAGGAATAGGGGAGGAGGAAAGAAAAGAAGACAAAGATGTCTGGTAGAAGCTGAAGGGCCAGCAAAGCCTCTTTAACTCAGGTTTCATAAGTCGAGAAATATTTTATCACCCTTGTGAGTCAAACCTCTGAAAATCAATAAGGTTTGAGAGTTGCCCATATTGATCTGAAAGCCTGAGACGTATTGAAATATTCATGGCTGGATGTATGTGTTCACAGGAGGCACTGGGGGAAGGGGCCGGTACAGAGAGAGGGGGACGGGTAGGTGGATTTCTAAGTAAAAGCCACTCGCATTTTCATTAAAAATAGATTAATTCTATTAGTCCAACTAAAACCTCACACTTAAAAGGAAATGAGCTTGTTTGTCAGACAAATAAGCCACTGGCAAACCCAGAAGAAAAAAACCACATTTATTTATTGCTATTTAATAGCAGAAGAGCCAGGGAGAGTTGATAAAATTAGCACGGTATCCCCAGGGGGGATGCAAAGGGCTGCTTTGTTTGCAAAGGCAATTTGGACACTGCTGCTTTGATCTTCACTTTGAGCATTTGAACAGGCATGTTAGTATCACTCATTTCACAAGAGAATTGGGATTCAAGTTTCCCCAACAATCTAAAAAGCAGTACATTAGAAGAGGGCTGTCTGCCTGGAGTCTCAGAGTTTCAATACCCTTGATACTAATTTGATGCAATGCATTTCACCAGATGTGTCTACCTGAACAATATGTGATGCCCAGGAGATGGTGGCCCTGCTTGAGAGTATCAGACTTGTCCCCCCCATTTGAAAATGACTGGATGAAGGCATCCATAATTTAAAATCTGCATATAGATATGACATATGTTACAAATATTTGAGAAAATTCATGCAAGGAATTTAACAACAACAACATATGGGAAATCGGTTCCAAATAACAAGGCAGAATTAAAAATAATCTGTTACCTGTAGCTACCCTCCTCTTATATTCCAATGCAACCGATGGAGATGTTGCCAAAACCTGACTGTTGAAAAAAAACACCCTAAATCCAATAAGACATTACACTGTGGAACAATCATTTGGGAGCCTGAAGGGAAGGTTGGATTGGTTAGTTTCTGACTGGGCTCGTTATTCCCACATTCTTCAGGTGTAAGGATGGGCCAAAAGAAAACTCAGCAAGCATGGAATTGAATGGATGGATAATGATGTGACTTTAGGAAGCCTAAGCCATTCTGAGCAGTTCCTGTCCACTTTGTGGGGGACAATAAGAGCCCTTCTGGCTTTGATAAAACTCAATTAAACTTGCTACAAACACCCACAATGTGACCAGCCCTGGCTTTCCCAGGCAGCTATTTCAGAGAGGTGATCAGGCTGACTCAATTGTGGAACCTTCCTACACTCTCACCACACTCTCCCTTCTCTGACTCCCACAGTAGTAATGTCACTTGGCAACAGCATTGCAGAACAAGAAAGGGATGCAGAGCTCCATTCCCTCTCAGAGCTTCTAGGAGGGAATTTGCTGAGGGCAGAAATCAAAAGTCTGCCAGAAAGTCAAGGATGGCTATAATCCTGCTGTTTCTTCCAGAGAATGCCTCTATCAATCACTGTTGCACCACCTTCCTCTGGTATTTACAAAAGCCTTCTAACCTCCTCCTCTGTACTCCTCCCAAAGCATGTTAGCATTTTTACTGTTATTCCCATTTAATAGATGAAGGAAAAAGGTACAGAGACACTTTCCCAGGCTCTCACAGGAAGAGTCAGGATTAAGTTCAGATCCCTAAATCCCTCTTTCACCTCTAAACCAAATGCAGTCTTTCCTCTCCATGTCCCTGCCTCCCTCCCAAAACACAGAACAACCAGGAGGGTCCTGCTACACAGAGACCTCCTCTTCCAGCGACGTACCACTGTGGTTGTTAGTGAAAGTGAGAGTCACTCAATTGTGTCTGACTCTTTGTGACCCCTTGGACTATAAAGTCCATGGAATTCTCCAGGCTAAAATACTGGAGTAGGTAGCCATTCCCTTCTCCAGGGAACCTTCCCAACCCAGGGATTGAACCCAGGTCTCCTGCATTGCAGGCAGATTCTTAACCAGCTGAGCCACAGGGGTAGCCCAAGAACAATGGAGTGGGTAGCCTATCCCTTCTCCAGAGCGTCTTCCCAACACAACCACAATTGTGTAGATGATTTCCTCCAGGAACACATGCCCAGAGATGAGCTTCTGGGGTGCGACCCTCTGTGACTGCAGCCTAGGGGCTGGTGACACCATCTGTATGCTACAGGTTTGCTTCTTACCCTTCTCTTGCCTTCCCTTACAGCTGAGTTTAAGCCTATCTATACCCTCCTCAGAAAGGATGGGGTGGGGCAGAAAATACTGAGTCCAACGAGAAGATTCTGTATCTTGCCCATCACTTAACAAAGGTTTTAGAGATGGATGAGACTGAATGAAACTATTGTGTGTGAATTTTTACAACAGGCTCTTCACTGTGCTCCTGTTTTCTTTATTCTCTGTGCTCTCTGTATTTCTTCCATCCATTCTCTGTGCTCCCTTTCCAGTGGTTATATGGCCAGTCCTTTGATGAACACATCTCTGCTCAACCTAAAATCTTTCATTGACCTCTACTCCTTTTAAGTGGTGGCGGGGGGGGGAGTTTAGCTGGGTGCCAGGGGGGGCACCCTGAAGATCCCTGAATTGAATGTAAAATGTAAAAATGTGAATGTGTGAATGTGTGCGTCACTGTACTTTTATTTTCCCATGAAAACAATAACCATAGATTGCACTATCATTTGTATCCCAGGTAAGGCTAAGAATTATTCATATATAGCAAAGTTCAAGCTCCTTGTCATGGCTTTTGGGTTCCTTCATGACTCAGTCTTTCCTTGTCAAACTCATACCACATTCTCACGCTCCTCCTCTCCTGTTTTGGGGACAGGCCATGAGTCCTCCAGGCCAATGTACAAGCTGCTCCCTCTGCCTGGATACTGTTCCCATCCTTCAGTTCCTCCTCCAGGAAACAGATTATCTCTCCTGCAGTCCCAGGGCATGCTTTTCTGCCTACTGAGGCAGCGCTTCTCAGCCTATATTGTCAAAGCTTATTTATTGGACTGGCTCCCCACTAAACC
Source organism: Bos taurus (assembly GCF_002263795.3). Taxonomy (NCBI): domain Eukaryota; kingdom Metazoa; phylum Chordata; class Mammalia; order Artiodactyla; family Bovidae; genus Bos; species Bos taurus. The sequence continues at coordinate 73,094,521 of NC_037335.1, read as the reverse complement.
ATGTGCACTCAGAAGGTCGGGATTGTATTTTTTGTTTTTGAGTCCCAAGCACTCAACATAAACCTCCACACAACTGATATTCAGCCTAGAAGATAAAACTTGCAATAACACGGTAATTGATGTCAAAAAAAAGAAAATCCTACTGTGTGAAGTGTGGTCCCTCATCAGCCCATAGTCAATGTAATGACTGTAGACTTTGTACATGGATCAGTCTGAAATTCTGGAGGCATTCCAGGGGTCTGGCTGTGCAATCCAAGGCCTTTTCTAATGGGCTGTGGTTGGGTGACAGTTCTTCAGTCTGGTCTAAATATTGAGAGAGATGATTCTGGGTCTTCAGACTGGAATTTCTAGGACAATGGGAAGAATTCCAAGAACTCCCAGCTAGAGTCTGTAGTGTCGTGCAATATGGGTAGTGCGGGCTGGGAGAACACTGAGGATGTGAGAACCCACCCCTCCCCCCAACATGGGATTTCATACCATTTCTAGTGCTGCTGTCTCCCCACTTCCATCTCATCCATCTATGTCATCCTCCAAGAATATCAGAACTTCGGCTCCATTTGAGACTATGAGCTGGTCAGAAGACATGAGCTCATCACCAATCCCACCGCAGGTAAATGTGCATATGGTATGGAAGTATTTGGGCTTCCCTGGAGGCTCAGTGGCAAAGAATCCACCTGCCCATGCAGGAGATTCCGGTTTGATTCCTCAGTCAGGAACATCCCCTGGAGAAGGGAATGGCAACCCACTCCAGTATTCTTGCCTGGAGAATCCCAGAACAGAGGAGCCTGGCGGGCTATAGTCCATGGGGTCACAGAGTCTGACATGACTGAGTGAGCACTTAAGAACACCTTCTCAGGGCTTGGTAAATGGGAGAGCCACTGTGGTGATTGTGACGTATGCCTAATACCTTAGTGACCATACTTTCCAAACAAAGCTTTGGACAAACAGTCTGACAAGTAAAGATGCATCGAGGGCTTGGACAGGGTGACAGGCCAGAACATTAGACTCGATCATGGTCCAGACAATGACACCCTATCTCTGTCTTAGGGACCACTGATGGATGTTTTCCTTCTTGTTGTGGCCCTTACCATGGATTCACTTTCTAAGCTACAAAAAAGCATTAGGATAATAATTTACAGAGTTTTTTTCCTCCTAAAATAACCTCTAAATGCCTCTCTTCATCAGTATGCTGGTAGACCTATCTATTTAATATGGATTCTTTCTCTCTTTCCCTCCCAGTGCTTCTCCTCAGCACTCAGACTGATTATTCTGTGTTTTCATTAAGAACATTTTCCATTTGCCGATCCCCAAAACAACTCTCCATGTGACGGCATCATTTTCTGCAGAGAAGAGTCTTTCCATTTACAACCAATTCCAAGGCCAGATTCACACACGAAATTAGCTTCCAATCCATATGCCTCAAACATACATGGGAAGGTCAAAAGTCAACCCTAAAGACAGCTTCCTGCCACACACTTCAGCATATAAATTCCAGGGATTTTTATAATGTCTTGGTGATGAATTTTTCCCCCTGTTTCTGTTCTATTTCTCTTATGCTCTAATTTGGTTAAAAAAAAAATTCTAGCCACTTAATAAATGTCTCCTGAGAACCTTGCAAGGATAACATTAGAGGCTGTGCCTGAGAAAGCATGGTGTGATGATTAATTTCATTACAATGCATTATTTTGATATAGAGAGATTTAAGTTACTTAATAGATTTATATTAAGAACTGACAAAGAGTCACAGACTAGAGAGAAGATGAATAAAGCTAGGTCCATGCCTTTGAGAAGTTCAAATTAGAATGGATTAGAATGTATACATGTTATACGTATGGCTGAGTCCCTTTGCTGTCCACCTGAAACTATCACAACATTGTCAATCGGCTGTACTCCAATATAAAATAAAAAGTTTTTTTTTTTTTTAAAGTCTGGAGAGTAAGAAAACAGGTTCAGCATCCCATGAAGAGAGCTGCAGGAGAGGTAGAAACTTCCAGCTCTAGGAGACAAAGGAGAGAGCCACTCACTGCATGAGGAAAAGAAGAAAAGCTCCTGTGATGTTGTGATGCATAAAAAGAAATGTAACATTTGGTCTTCCTCCTCTTTTTGGCTTGCAAATCTCTTGGGATTTCCTAAGCAACAAGAACAATGGAAGCATCTTCTGTTTTAGACTTTTGTCTTTGTTTCTTGAAATAGCTCCAGAGCCATAAAGGTGAAAGGAATGTGTTATTATCGACAACAAACCCCTTTCAACCACACTGGAGTTCATGGTACTGAGATAATTTTCAGAAAGTCACTGAGGACATAAGGGCTGGTTGCCAGGGAAGCCAACTTTGATGAAAAAGTTGGAACTTGCAACCTCTTCCATGATCTCTAGCCAGGGAAGAGGCCCTGGAGATAGTGTTCAGTCACCAAAGATTTAGTCAATTATGACTATGTAATGAAGTCTTCCCTGGTGGTGCAGCAGTAAAGAATCCACCTGCAATGCAGGAGACACAGGAAACACATTCGATCCCTGGGTTAGGAAGATCCTCTGGAGGAGGAAACGGCAATCCGCTCCAGTGTTCTTGCCTGGAGAATCCCGGACAGAGAAGCCTGGTGGGCTACAGTCCATGGGGTCACAAAGACCTGGACATGAATGAATGAATAAACAACAAAATATGAAGTCTACATAAAAACCCAAAGGAACATGTTCAGAGAACCTCCAGGTTGGTAAACCAGAGTATATCATGTGCCAGGAGGGTGTGGACAAAACAAACTCCATAGGGGGTATCCTTCTAGATCTCACCTTGTGTATCTCTTCATCTAGCTGTTCATTCACATTCTTTATTGTAATTAAAAATTTTAAATGAATATTGCAATATTCATATCCTTTGTGTAATAAACTGGCAATATCCTAGTAAGTAAACTGGTTTTCTGGGACTGCCCTGGTGGTTCAGTGGTTGAGACTCTGTGCTCCCAATACAGGGGACACAGTTTTGAACCCTGGTCAGAAAACTAAGATCCCAATTATAAAAAAAAAAAAGAACAAGGCAAAAGAAAAAAACAAACTGGCTTTCTGAGTTCTGTGTACCACTGTAGCAATTTGATCAAACCTGAGGAGAGGGTCATGGAAACCTCAGATCTGCAGCCAGTTAGGCAGAAGCACAGGTGAAATCCTGGACTTGTGATAACATCTGGAGTGAGGGGAGTCTTGGACTTGAGCTCTTAACCTGTGGAATCTAATGCTGTCTCCAGGTAGACAGTATTGGAATTGACTTAAATTTGTGGGATACCCAGTCAGTGTCTGATGAGGACTGGAGAACTGCTTAGTCACAAAGGGGAAAAAAACATCAGAGCGTCACAGAATAGGCAAAGTTCAAAGAGTTGGGCTTCACACATAAGCAAAAATTTGCTCTGGTGTGTGTTAGACCACTGAAGGAAGCTGAGGAGTGGAGAAGCAGATGTAGAAAATGAGCAAGTGTAATGACACCACACAGACTATATTACAGACTGTATTTAGGTGAACAAGATGGTTGAGTTTTCTTTGGAAAGACTATGAAAGTTCCAGCACTGAGACAGACTCAAACACTGCAGAATCATCTCTTTGAGAACAATAGACTAAATTAGTGTTGCTGTTATTTAGTAGGTAAGTCGCATTCAACTCTTTGTGACCCTGTGGACTATAGCCTGCTGGGCTCCTCTGTCCAGAATTCTCCAGGCAAGAATACTGCAGTGGGTTGCCGTGCCCTCCTCCAGGGGATCTTCCTGATCTAGGGATATAACCTGTGTCTCCTGCATTGGCAGATGGATTCTTTTACCACTGAGCCACCTGGAGAGCCCAGATTAGTGTTATGCAAGGGTAAGTTAGATATACAGACTCTTTGTAGTGGGAAAAATTGTTTTCCTGACCTGCAGTGTTGACTTAACATATTTTTTTTATGTTTTGTACAAACATTAAATTAGGTATAACTTCTTTATTGCTATTGCTATTGCTAAGTCACTTCAGTCGTGTCCGACTCTGTGCGACCCCATAGATGGCAGCCTACCAGGCTTCCCTGTCCCTGGGATTCTCCAGGCAAGAATACTGGAGTGGGTTGCCATTTCCTTCTCCAATGCATGAAAGTGAAAAATGAAAGTGAAGTTGCTCAGTCATGTCCGACCCTCAGCAACCCCATGGACTGCAGCCTAACGGGCTCCTCCATCCATGGGATTTTCCAGGCAAGAGTAATGGAGTGGGGTGCCATTGCCTTCTCCTAACTTCTTTATTAAACAACTATAAATTCATATTCACAAAGTGAATAGACACAAAACTCAAAAAGCAATAAAATTCATTAATTTAAAATTATAAGCAGTATTGTCTGGCAGAAACTAAATTTCTATCTCCCCCATGAATAGAGTGCCGAAGGCTACAATTGGAGTTTGAGATGTCTATACTTCTGCATATTATGTGATGATCAAATTCTTATATCACTTCTCTCTTTTTAAATTACTGGAAATTCTTATTCATTTAGTGTGCCATGATAGTATTTCATCTTAGCTTTATGAAATGCATAAATTCATCTATTAATCCCGACTCTGTTCTTTTTCATTAGCCATCTATTTTAGTATGTCATTTCCATGATGTCAAGTCAAAGTCTTAATTTATTAAAAAACTTTAGAACCAGTATCACTGAAAGTGTCATTCAGTTGTAAATTATCATTGGAAAATAAGCCTTGTATTTATTACTGGTAAAGGATTTAGTGTGAGGACAGAGGGATCTGCTTGGTGGCTGTCATTGTGACATTAAGACTTAAGCTACTCCCAACCAGAGAAGACCAAGTACAAGTTCCCTTTGGGTGCTCCCCTCATCCTCCACTCTGCAAATGTAAACACACTGCTAGGATCACCTGGTTCCAGGTCTGCATTCAGATGCCCTGATTATTTTGCTAATATATTTACATCGTCATCAAAATGAGAAGACACAATTTTAAATCTCCTAAAAAACTTGTGGACTAAAAATATGTTTGTGGACCTCAAGAGTCTGCTGAACCCAGACTGAGTAAAGTTGGACCAGATGATCTTAAAGATCTTTTTCAACTCTGACACTCCCCCATTATTCTAAACATCAGGTAGGACAAACACCAACCTAGACAACAAGTGAGCCATTCACCCTCAGGTTATCCAGATTTATCATCTGTGATCCCCTTCCCCCGTTAATGCCCAATGTCTTCCTCACTCCCAGAGATCTCAAAACTCTGTCCTTACTAAAACCCGCTCCTAGAAAAGAGAAGAACCTCACCCTTCCTTCATGTCTGAGTATGGATTTAATCTACATCGCTTCTTCCAGAAATACCCATTAAGCCAGAGACCTGCATTTTCAGAGTTTCGTTTTGACCTTTTTTATTTTTCAGTCCCTATGCAGGCATTCTGAATATCAATAAATAAGTCCCAGGGAAAACTATTTGGTGGGGGAAAAAAGAAGGCTTGGAGGCATACCAGGGACGTAGTGAGCCCTGGGGACATTGCAAACCTGAACATCTGGTGCTTGAACCACATGAGTGATGACAGTGAGAGTCGCACAGTTATAAACTGGGCAGATTTGAAAATTGATCCTGAATCAAACAACTGCTAATTTTTCCTGGTCCCCTCTGGCAATCATCCTTTCAAACTATTCAGGGCTTTAAAATATGAAAATAATAAACTTCTGGCCAACCCCCTCCTTTTCTCTTCCTTTTCCACCAGCTTCCCATCCCCCTCCCTGTAGAAGCCCTTCTGGTAGGCCATCTATATTCAAGTTACACTTTCCAAGCTGTCCCTTCAGTAAGTTCAAGTAGAGTTGATCCCCCCTACCCCACAACTGCGGCTAAACTATAATTGCCTGCTCTATCTTTTGCCCCTGTTTTGAATAAGTGGTGTTAGATTTGCCACTTTGGCTAATCTTCAGGAATCTGACCTGTCATTATGCAAACTTCTAAAAATATCAGCTTGCACTTCACAGTTTCCGTTTTGGTTTCATGTAATTCCTCTTCGCTGTTTTATTTGAACCCGCTAACCTGCTTTGAAGCGGGAAAAAATTGCTAGCTAGCACTGCCTGTCATCTGCTGTGTTTGCTTCCTTCTCAAAAAGCGTCAAATGAGAATGCTGGTCTCTAGGTAGTTGAATAAAAATAAGAAGAATGAAATAGAGGGAAAACTTATTGACACACACATTTCCCTTTGGTCTCTGTGATCACAGTAGAGAACACACCTCTCTTCCATCATCTCTCAACTAGTACACTCTGGAAAGGTGACAGTAATATTAATAGAAAGAATCCAGCACCTACCTAGGTGCCAGGCACTATGTTAATGGTGGAAACTTGCAAAAGCTGACTGGTGCAAGATGGTACAGAAAGATTCCTGGTGGGGCAAGGGGTAGGTGGGAGAGGCTGAGTTGCAAATAAGAGTCTGAAATCATTCTGTGATGGTAGTGGTTTAGTCGCTCAGTCATGTCCAACTCCTTCCAACTGTAGCCCACCAGGCTTCTCTGTCCATGGGATTCTCCAGGCAAAAAGGGTAGTCATTCCCTTCTCCAAGGGATCTTCCCAACTCAGGGATCAAACCCAGGTCTCCTACATGGCAGATGGTCTCCTTCATTGGCAGGTGGCTTCTTTACCACTGAGCCACCAGGCAAGCAGAAAGACAGGCTTTTTATGTGAAAACAGCAGTCTGCCCACTTTGGCTGTCCATGGCGGGGATGAGGCATGCCCCTTCAGATTACGAGGTTGCTTCTGTGAAAGCAGATCAAAGTTGGTGAGGGGAAGCACTGTGACAAGAAGCTAGCCACTGCCCTCCCCACATACATGGATGACCTATGGTTCTCTGCAGGCTCTTCCTGGTCATAACTACAAAAGGGAAGAAACAGGGGTACTCTACTCTGTCCTGAAGAGGCGACTGACTGATTCCTAGCCTGGACTCTACTTTTTCAAGAGCAGTTGTCCCTGGCAGACAACTTTCCACGTGGATTGATCCACTGCACCTCCACTGGTCTCCACAGCAGCACGGAAAGAGCTGTCCAAGGTAGGATCTCAGAGATGCTGGCTCCCTAGGCCAGGTTAAACTCATTTTATGGGTTCTGGGCTGAATAACGGGAAGACCACTGTGTCTCTCTGACCCACAGCATGCCTAAAGACCCATCACATCTCGCAAGGTGTCACACTACCTACCATCCAGGACCAGCCCTGGAAACCTTACCCCAGTGACCCAAGTTCTGATGTGAAGGCCTTACTAAGGCCGCTTCCTTCTCCAGGTCCATTCCTTCTCAGTGAACCTACCCACGATGGGTTTAAAAACATGGTTGAAAGAGTCCAGTGTTTTCTCTTTTGTATTCAGTTTAATCATTTCTAGGTATCCCAACATGGATAAGCATTGTATAGGTTAAACATAAAAATATGATGAGTAATGGACATTACAACTGATTTTATAGAAATAAGAAGAATTATCAGAGGGTACTATTAAAAAGTACAAATTGGATCTCCTAGACAAAATGGACAGATTCCTAGAAATGCACACTCTACCAAGATTGAATCATGAAGAAATAGAAAATTTAAACAAACCAATAATCAGTAAGACTAAACCAGTAATAGTAAAAACCACCTAACAAAGAAAAGCCCAGAACCAGGTGGCTTCACTAGTGAATTCTACTAAGCATCAAAAGAACTGCTGCCGCTACTGCTGCTAAGTCGCTTCAGTCGTGTCCGACTCTGTGCGACCCCATAGACAGAAGCCCACCAGGCTCCCCCGTCCCTGGGATTCTCTAGGCAAGAACACTGGAGTGGGTTGCCATTTCCTTCTCCAATGCGTGAAAGGGAAAAGTGAAAGTGAAGTCATTCAGTCGTGTCCGACTCTTAGTGACCCCATGGACTGCAGCCTACCAGGCTCTCCCATCCATGGGATTTTCCAGGCAAGAGTACTGGAGTGGGGTGCCATTGCCTTCTCCAATCAAAGGAACAATTAACATCAATTTTCCTCCAACTCTTTCAAAAACTTAAAGAGGAAGAATCAATATTTACATTCATCCCATAAGGTCAGCATTACCCATTACTCTGATACAAAGGTCAAAGAAAAGAAAACTATAGATCAATATCCAATAAGTGAATACTGATACAAAAATCTTCAACAAAATGCTAAAAGATAGAATTCAATCAGCACATTAAAAGGAACATAACCATGACCAAGTGGGATTTATTCCTGGGATGCAAGGATGGTTTAACGTATGAAAACCAGTCAATATAACTTAACAACCAAATTAACAGAATGAAAGAAAAAAATTACTTGATAATTACAATTAACACAGAAAAAAAAACAAAACACGTGACAAAATTCAACACTCTGTGATAAAAATACTCAACAGACTAAGACTAGAAGGAAACTATGTCAACATAATAAAGATCACATATGAGAAGCAGAAAGCTAACATTATACTCAGTGGGGAAAATATGAAAGCTTTCCCTTTAAGATATTAAACAAGAGAAGGATGCCTTCTTTTCACATAGTACTAGAAGTCTTAGAGCAATTAGACATGAAAAAGAAATTATAAGCATCCAAATTGGAAAAGAAAGAGTTAAAAAAATTATCTCTGTTTTCAGAGGACATAGTCTTATATGTAGAAAACTCTAAACATTACACACACAGAGGATATACAACCAATATAAAAAATCAATTTCTATATGTTCACAATGAATAATCCAAAAAGAAAATTAAGAAAACAATTAAATTTCCAGTAACATTAAAAGAATAAAATGGTTAGGAATAAACTCAACCAAGGAGGCAAAGTATTTATATATTGAAAACTACAAAATATTGCTTAAAAACTTAAAGAAATCACAAATAAATGGAAAGACCTCACATATTCATGGATCAAAAGACTCAGTATGGTTAAAATGTCAATACTACCCAAGTGATCTATAGATTTAATGCAATCCCTATCAAAAACTCCTGGTCATTTTTGTAGAGATAGAAAAATCCTTCCTAAAATGTACATAGGATTTCAAGGAACCATGAATAACCCAATTTGAAAACAGAACAAAGCTGGAGGTCTCACCCTTCCTGATATCAAAACTTATTACAAAGCTATAGCAATCAAAATAGTATGTTACTGGTATAAAGACAAACATATGAACCAATGGGGGGCTTCCCTGGTGGCTCAGCAGTAAAGAATTCACCTGAAATGCAGAAGCTGCAGGAGATATGGTTTGATTCCTGGGTCAGGAAGATCCCCTGGAGGAGGAAACGGCAACCCACTCCAGTATTCTTGTCTAGGAAATCCCATGGACAAAGGAGCCTGGCAAGCTACAGTCCATGGGGGTCACAAAGAGCTGGACACAACTCCAGTGACTTAGCACACACCCACGCATGTGTGCATGCACCAATGGAACAGAACAGAGTCCAGAAATAAACCCTTGCATATATGATCAAATGATTTCAAGGATGCCAAGACCATCCAGTGAGAAAAGGCCAGTCTCTTAAACAAATGATATTTGAAAAACAAGATATTTGTATGCAAAAGAATGAAGTTGGAACCTTATCTTACACCATATACCAAAATTAACTCAAAATGGGTTTAAGACCCATTTCTAGTGTTGTAAGACCCAACACTATAAAACTCCTAGAAGAAAACAAAGATATAAATGTCATAACATGAGATTTGGCAATGATTTCTTGGATATAACACCAAAAGCACAGGCAGCAAAAGAAAAATAGAGAAATGAAACAATATCAAACTTCAAAAACTTTTGTGCAACAGTGGACACAATCAATCAAAAAGTAAAGGGAATCTTCAGGATGGGAGGAAATGTTTGCAAACCATATATCTAATAAAGGGTTAATATTTAGAATATGCATGTAACTCAGCAATGAAAAATCAAATAGTTTGATTAAAAATGGACAAAGGACTTGAATAGAAATTTCTCCAAAGAAGATACACAAATAGCCAATAACAAAATGAAAAGATGTTCAATATCACTAATTAACAGTGAAAGGAAAACCCAAACAACAGTGAGATACCACTTCTCACACATTAAAATGGCTACTGCAAAAAAATCAGCAAAATAAGTGCTGGAAAGAATTTGGAAAACTCGAAATCTTTGTGCACTGATGGTAGAAATGTAAAATGGTACAGCTGCTACTGAAAATACTACAGCGACTCCTCAATTCATTAAACACAGAATTACCATATGATCTAGCAATTCAACTTCTAGTATATACTAGAATTGAGAAGAATTGAAAGTAGGGTCTTGAAGAAATATTTGTACACCTGTATTCATAGTAGCATTATTAACAAAAGCCAAAAGGTAGAAGCAACCCAGGTATCCATCACTGGATGAACAGTTCAACAATATGAGTTATATACAAACAATGGAGTATTGTTCCACCTTTAAGAATAAGGAAATTCTTACACATGCCGCAACATAGATGAACCTTGAGGTTGTTATACTAAATGAATGAATAAGCCCATCGCAAAAAGACAGACAGTGCATGATTCCACTAACATGAGGTAGAGCAGTCAAATTCATAGAGACGGAAAATAGAATGGTGTTTGCCAGGGACTATAGGAAGAAGAAATGTGTGTGTACTCAGTCACTTACCAGTGTCTGACTTTGTGACTCCATGGACTGTAGCCCACCAGGTTCCCCTGTCCATGAAATTTCCCAGGCAAGAATACTGCAGTGGGTTGCCATTTCCTCTTCCAGGGTATCTTCCCAACCCAGGGATAGAACCTGTGTCTCCTGCATTGTAGATGGATTCTTTCCCAGCAAGCCACCTGGAGAGGAGAAATTTAATAGTACAGTTTCATTTGAGAAGGTGAAAACCGTTCTGGAGATGGATGACGGTGACAGTTGCACAACAAGGTGAACATACTTAATGCCAGTGAACGGTACACTTGAAGTGGTTGAGATGGTAAGTTTTATGTGATGTGCACTTTACCACAGTTGTAAAAATTGAAGAAGTCTATATCATAAACATATGGTAAGATACAAGCTATGTCCTTGAGAAGCTTATGATAGAGGAGACAGAAGAAAAAAACAGGAAATTCCAATAAGATGGACCAACAAGTTGGTAGGAGAGGACTTTTCTAATGTCCTAGGATTGTGGGCTGGGACCCCTAGCCAAAATTAAAGGCACCAGGACTCTCAGACTTTAATGAAATCCAAGGGAAGAGGTCAGTGGCTGGGAGCAGACACTACGCCATGGAGCTCACCAAGAGGTGTCAGAACAACTCACCTGCATCACCTCCCACCCCACTCCTGTTGGGGAGAGGGGAGGAGCAGTGGACAGGGAGGAGGGTGGTATCTGTGCATAGAAGCTCTTCTCTCCCATTTGGAGAAGAAAGAGGGGCTTGCCCTCCTGTAGGCTATCACCTTCCTGGTCCTGAAGAGCGTCAGATACACACTGAGAGAACTTGCCAAAGCAAAGGAGTCCTGCCTCTTTCAACCCACCTGGGTACCCACTGAAATGAGGGACTGGCAGGTCCTCTATGCAGCTTCCATGTGAACAGAACATGGAGAGAACTGCACCTGGCTTCTCTACAGTTTAGAGCATATGGAAATGTATGAAGTGCAGCCTGCTTATCGTCCTGAAATTCTGAAGATAGGCGGTCCCTTCACCTGAGCTGTCAGGGTTTAAAGGCAGTGTGATGCCATGTGCCCAGAAAGAACATGGAGAAAATTCCTCCTCCTCCCAGTTCTCATAGAGACCTGGAGGATGAGGAAGAGGGCACACAGGAACAGCGCTGGGTGAAGCTGAGAGCTTAGCACAGAGGCAGAAGTGATGGGCAGTCCAGAGGACAGGTAGGGTGCGCTATGCTTGGAGGGCTGACAGCAACAAGGGTGCCCCACCAGGGATGTCCTCAGCAATGGAGGGGGACTTGGGTGAGCATCCCGCAGAAAAGAAATGTTGCTATCCACCTATTCCAAGAGCACAACTGCAGCAGAGAAGTGTAAGTGACAGAAGCAGATGAAATCAGGGCGAGGAAGGGGCACAATTGCAACCACAGCCAAGAGCAGCCTGCTCCCTCTTTCTTCTTCCGTTGGCCCCAATGTCAGAGAAAACACACCTTGGTAAGTGCAGAGGGACAGTGAAGATCAGTCTTGTTCCCACCCTCAGTCCCCAGGCCACAAGCCTCTGCATGGGGGAAGGAGGGAGAAGGATACAGGAGAAGATTTGGATCATATATGAGGCTAATTTTTTTTTTTAAGATTTTTTGTTGTAGACTCTTTACTTTATTGGATTTGTTGCAATATTGCTTCTGGTGTTTTTGGTGTTTTGGCCTCGAGGCATGTGGGACCTTAGTTCCCCAACCAGGGATCGAACCTGCACATCCCCTGCACTGGAAGGTGAAGTCTTAACCACTGCACCATCAGGGAAGTCCCTGAGGCTAAAGTTTTACATGGAACCAGACCAAGTTTTTATAACTAAAAATCATTAAATTATTAGATTTTTTTTTCAGAAGATTTTTTAAAATTTAAATTTATTTATTTTAACTCGAGGCTAATTACTTTACAATATTGTATTGGTTCTGCCACACATCAACATGAATCCACCACGGGCGTACATGTGTTTAAAATGAACAAAATGTCGTTTAAGGACTCATTTCCCCATGAGCAGGGGCATGGACCTTCAATACAGAACATTTGAGAGCAGCGAGTGGGGAAGAGGTAACATCGTGTTACATCTCTTCTCAGGTGGAAGAGCTTATTTTGTTCAACATTTATACTGGGGCTTCCCTGGTGGCTCAGATGGTAAAGAAACTGCCTGTAACGCAGTTGAACCGTTGTACTAACAGCAATGCACAAGGCACTGGAGGATGCAGAGGAAGGTACATAGGATGCTTGGGGAGGTTACACAGGATTGCAGACAGTGCTCAGACCCCAAAGTGTTTGGCTCGGGGCAGTCTGCATGGATCTGTCAGACCCTCTTCTTTCCCAACTCCCAAGGCTTTGTGCTTTGGGTGCCCTCAACAAGAGGGGTGCAACCCTCATTCTCTCTGCAAAAGTCTTTACTAACCCCAGAGCAAAGAGGTAAGACTGCCCACACTAGCCACACTGCTCACAGCACCATAATCTTAAGCACTCTGCCAGCAGTATTAGCCTCTCTCTCGAATTTTTCCTACGGCTCCCTGCCATGTCCCATGTCACGTAGACGTGATAACCTCTCCCTTTTCCAGTTCAAGCAGCCTTTCTTAGTTACATTCACAAGTGTACATAACTCCTAATGCTTGGAGCAGTAGAAGGAGTCCTCTTAAAGGTGTACATCCTATCAAGCTCCTGGGTTTTGCACATGTACAATAAAATACAGCATCATGTGGGACTTCCCTGGTGGTCCAGTGCTTAAGAATCTCTGGTCGGGGAATTAAGATCCCACATGCCCTAGAATAACTAAGCCCACAAAAGACAACTACTGAACCTACACGCCACAACTAGAAAATCTGTACATCACACCAAAAGATACTGCCTGACCCAGAGAAGATCCAGTGTACTGCGACTAAGACCAACGCAACTAAATAAATATATTTTAAAAAAATACTGCTGTATGATGCAGAGAGGTCAACCCGGTGGTCTGTGACAACCTAGAGGTGTGGGATGAGGGTGGGGGGAGTGGGAGCAAGGTTCAAGAAGGAGGGAACGTATGTATACCTATGGCTGATTCACACTGTATGGAAGATACCAACACAATATCGTAAAGCAATTATCTTCCAGTTAAAAATTAAAAAAAATTTTTTTTAATATAGCATCATGTAATACGTGAACCAATCTCTTGGGACTAGAGAGGGACAGTGAGCTCATATGAGATCTTGAAGGACAGTAGTCAATGCAAGTGTTGTCATCATGGTGGTAGAAATAATAATAATATTAATCTTAGTAGCTCATCTTTATTGAGAGCTTAAATAAAGCTTAGCACCAGGCATGGTGTGTAAGTATTTTCAATATGTCATCTCTTCTTTCTCAGAACAAGTAGCTACCTAACAGAGACAGCTAGGCAAATGACTATAGATTGTTTATACATCACACATGAATACCCTTTCTCAGTCTAATGCTAAGCATTTTATTAACCTATTTTTATTGATGAAAAAATTTAAATTTAGAGTGATTGAATAACTTGACCAAACATTATCCAGTGATCACAGGACATGGATATATCATAGTATTTTGGGTGAATGGAGGAAGGCATATATCACCAAATACTCAAACTCTACCATGTAAACCCCAAATTAACAACACTGCTTGAAGAAGACCTTTTCACATATTGCAAAACCAAAAATCCACAAACTTTTCTAGAATGTTCTCTGGAAAAGGAATTTTGCAATCATTTGCTTCAGTTTCAAATGAAACTGAAATGCATTTTCTGCAATACCTCTACGATAATTTGTAAAGCATTCATATATATCAAACCTTTTACTTTTTCAGAAATGCTCTGAGCAGAAAAAAGTAACAGACTACAAGAGTTCACAAATTTCAGTTTAAGCATGGTGTTCTAAAATTGAGTGAGTATCATTTACTAGAATCACTGAAAAGAAAAAACAAGTATTATTGTTATAATCCAGCTTGTATACAGGGAGTTTTAAAAATTTCACCCTCTTATACTTTATTCTCTAGGTCTTTTCACATCTAACAATCAAGATTATTGTACCAATTAAATAAAATTGAAATTCAGAATACCTGCCCAACCTATTTTATAGTGTGGTTTGGGAAATAATAATACTAATAATAGTTACAGTTAACATTTGTTGAGTGCTGGCTATGTGCAATGTATATATCTTAAATTCATCTGATACTCAAAAAAATATCCCTATGACGTGGGTACTATTATTATCCCCATTTTACAAATAAGAAAACAGGTTCCAAGTAGCTAACTTGAGCTAAGTAAGCAATGGAGACATTTGAATGCAGGCAGGCTGGCTGCCAAGCCCAGGTTCTTAACTGTTAACCATAAAATATGATAGTATATTTTTAAAAGATCAAGAGTTTCTTGACCAGTTCTCAGCCAATCAAGGCACCAAGAAAATATCTCTAATGTTAGTTTAAGCCCCCTCTCTTTTTTAACGATACCTGAAGGGGTTAAAAATCACTGCAATCAAATATTGTCTCATTGGAACTTGGTAACCACCGCATGTGGGTTCCAAAGGCCCCCTGAAAAAGTTAAAAGCATTGCACAAATGTTAGTATTACTAATTTTATTGGCTTGAAATACCAGTCCTTTTTAATAGTCCCCAAATAAAATGATATTGATACTCCAAATTCAGAACTGAGTTTAGATTGTCCAAATATCATTCAGTGTAAAGTTCTTTTGGAATGCCTTCCATTATTTCTCCTTACCCTTCGCAAAACTAAAATTCTTGGACTCTGTGATATAAGTCAGAGAGATGATGGGAGCTACAGTGGGAGGGGGGAGTGTTTAATAATTATTTTCTCCAAAAATTAGAATTCTCTGCCAAATCACCTATCATTCACAACTGAGGTCATCATGACTTTTGGCTCTTTCCTCAAACCCAAGACATCCTCCAAGAATCAAGACTCACCACTGATGATGTGCAAAGGAATGTGACAAGTCCTCCAAGACCATTTTCAAGATGAGTTCCAACACCAAGAATGGTCAGTGTTAAGAGCAAGATGGCATCAGCGTACAGCCGGCCTCAGGGAGTAAGAACATCGAAGTCAGTGGTATTCAATCAAAATCTTCTGGTTATTTTTTTTGTAAAAAGACTTCATAGTACTTAATATACATACCTCATATAGTTGTCTCCATGTAGGCCTGTTAATAATTCAGAGTCATGCTACCTTCTGGTACCAAACTTCTTGCCAAATGATCAACAGTAAGCTATGCTCAGAGTCAGAGCAGCAGGCTGACCCGGTGAACTCCCACCCTACCCACAGCTCCTCGACATTTAATATCCCGAGCTCAGGACAGCTAATGGTGCTTGTGTTAGAAACAGCCAGGACAAAGGTCACCTAGTGAGGAATGTCCCTAGGACCCCACGTAGCCAGCTCAGGGCACTGATGCCGAGGGCGTGATGATGAGAAAGTAAGACCACAACTGTTCAAGCCCTGTTATCCGAGCCAATATAAACACCTAACCACAAATACTTCCCCTTCCTCCTCCAGGATCCAAATGTCAATTGCTTCCAGCTTCAAAGTTCTGAATTTCTACCACACCTCCCTTTGATTCGAGCCTGCTTGGAAAGTGAACAACATGCCTGAATCCATCTGTGTGGCAAAACTGAGTCTCTCTAGCGAAGTCGTTAGGAGGTACTAGGCGTGCCCCAAATCTGGATCCCTGCAATATAATTCACCCTGGAGAAAATTCTGGCCATCTATCAAACGACCACACAGACCATGGGTCATAGAATTCTCCAGGCAAGAATACTGGAGTGGGTAGCTATTCCCTTCTCCAGGGGATCTTCCCAACCCAGGGATCAAACCCCAGATCTCCTGCACTGCAGGCAGATTCTTTACCATCCAAGTCATCAGGAGAGCCCTAGAGAAAATTCTGGCCATCTATCAGATGAGCACACGGACCACAGATCAGCCTCTGAAAGGCCATCCTATAGGTGGATGGGACCCAGGAGAGAACCATCCAAGTCGCAGGGTCTGACTAGGTGGGCTCCAGGGCACCTGAAAGATGCCACTCTCCTAAACTTAGGGGTTACTCACATTAAGGGCTTCACCTGGGAACTGTGACAAAAATACAAAGAATGCCAGCTTTTCGCTGTTCCCTTCCCAGCTCCACATTCACTTGACCAATAATACTGAACAGTGTTACATTTCCAGCCCTGTTCATTACTAAACATATCCCCAGACCTTTAACTCAAAAGCAGTTGATCTAATAATCCATTATAATCATCCTGCTTAATAGTCTACCCACTCTGAGTGCTTTTTGCATTGGTATGGGTGTTTCAGAGTTTGTTTTTTTTTTTTTTCGGCATTTTAAGGACTTTTATATCACTCCCTTTGTGACCAGTACTGTAATGCCTCAGTCCAGCATTTGAGTTTTTCTGTGTTAGGTATCTCCCTTTCCCCATCCTGCTCCAGAAACGTTGCTCTATTCCCAGGCCTAGCTGATGAGAACACAGGAAAACCTGTCAGGTAGGTGCTAGGTTTGGACAGTTCCTCCTGGTTGTTGAATGGCTTGTTAAAGTGATAATGAGGAATAAAGCTGGAGGTGGAAGTGGAAGTGAGCCCTTTAAGTTAATGACCGTGGGCTGACTCATGACTCTACTGGGTGGCACCTTCCAAGCTAAGACTGAATTCTTCACCTTGTCCACCTCTCCTCCACCCAAGGACAGCCTGTCTCCAGCCTCATCCTTCTTTCCACTGCTCTAATTCCTGTTTCCAAAAAACAGGCTTTTTTTTTTTCCCCCTTGGTTCCAGCTTCCAGGCCATATTTTCATGATACATAATTCCCCTCGGGTTCATAGGTTGGAATGTGACCTCTGGATTCAGAGGGCTCTGGTTCCTGGCAAGTACGAGAAGGCTTCTCGTGAGAGCAACTTAGAATTCACGGTGCTCTGGCCAGCCGTTCCCAGAATTCCTGCTGATCTGCATGTTAACTCCATGCATTCTCGTTTCCCAAAGTGAGAAATTGCCTGACCACAGCCTACTTTTATAGGCAAGTGGAAAGGAGCACAAGAGGAAAGGATTTAGGTTTTAGAGTCTGATGGGATCCCAATTCTGTTTTAACCACCAATCAGCTGTGTGCCACTGGGAACATGACTGCTATTTCCTCATTTGTGTGGCACTGGGAACATAGTCTTCATTTCCTCGTCCATAAACTGGGATTAATCACAGCCTCTTAAGAGGCTGCCCTGGAGAAGCAGTGGGATGATGGTCATATGATATTGGGCTGGTTTACTTTTCTTCAATAGAATATGCCTTTTTTTCTGGTAGCATGTGGATCATCCCACTCTTGTGGTTTTTAGTCATCTTTCAGGCTTTAGTTTATATACTGGTTTGTCAAAGAAATCTTTCCGCCCCAACTCACCAGACTAAATCAAATACCACTTATTCTATTCCTAAAGTAATCTGCATATATTGTATTTTATTCATGTTTTCTTAATTTTTACCTAATACCCCCTTTCTATCCTAGGATCCCATCTGTGAAACCGTATTACATTTGGTCATCATGTTTCCTTAAGTTCTTCTGGACTCTGACATTTTTTCAGAACTTCCTCATTGTTCAGGACCTTGATAGTTTTGAGGAGAAAACTGGTTAGATATTTCATAAACTATTCTTTAACCTGAGTGTGCCTGATGTTTGAACCATGGCTAGACTGCGTTATGGAATTGGGGGAGGAATTCTGATCACATCTTCTCAAGGGTACATGCTATCAATATGACTTAAAATTCTTTTTTTTTTTTTTTTGCTCTGCTGGTCTTTGTTGTGTGGGGGAGCTCTTCATTATAGTGCACGGGCTTTTCTCTAGTTGCAGCATGCAGGCTCTCCAGCTGTGGTTCACGGGCTTAGCTGCCTGCCTCCCTTTCCACCTTTCTCCCCTCCCCCACCCAGCCCCCAGCATGTGGGATCGTAGTCTCCAGACCAAGGATTGAACTTGGGTCCCTTGCATTGAAAAGCAGATTCTTAACCAGTAAACCACCAGGGAAGTCCCTGACTCTTCACTCTCAAGGTTGATCACCTGATCAACCTTGGCTACAACCTGGCTACAACCCTGATCACCTGGCTACAGGTGTCTTTATCAGATTTCTCTGTTGTAAAGTTTTCCATACTTTACTTTTTGGAAGGATGTCACTACATGCAGCTCACATCTGAGGATTGAGGAGCTATGCCCCCTCCTCCTCAAGGGGTGCTAGTCTATAGGGTCTGGCAACATGAAGGTCATGAGGGTCTTTGACAAGATCTATGAAAATGAAGGGCTTCCCGGGTGGCTCAGATGGTAAAGAATCCACCTGAAATGTGGCAGACCTGGGTTTGATCCCTGTGTTGGGAAACTTCCCTGGAAAAGTGAAGTGAAGTAGCTCAGTCGTGTCCGACTCTTTGCGACCCCATGGACTGTGTAGCCTACCAGGTTCCACCATCCATGGGATTTTCCAGGCAAGAATACTGGAGTGGGTTGCCATTTCCTTCTTCAGGAGATCTTCCCAACTCAGGGATTGAACCTGGGTCTCCCACATGGTAGGCATTGTAGGCAGACGCTTTACCGTCTGAGCCACCAGGGAAGATCCTTTCTCTGGAAAAGGGAATGGCTACCGACTCCAATATTCTGGCCTGGAGAATTCCATGGAAAGAGGAGCCTAGAGGGGTACAGTCCATGGGGTTGCAGAGTCAGACACGACTGAGTCACTTTCACTTTTTCAATGGGATGAAAGACAGAACAAAATGTGCTGAAAGTGAACTTGAAGATGAACTACAGATGACTAAGTTTAGACCATAAATTCCATGATGGTGTAAACCATTAGGTTTTGGTGTTTCTTTTCAGTGCCTGCAAATACTTTACATTTAAGTATCTCCACATCCTCACAAGTGTTTCCAGCCCTTATTGGGTAAGCTATTTACAATAAGGATATAAGTTGAAAGCATCTCTGAAAAGAAATTAGGACTATTAGAATGACCTATAAAAAGCACCTATTTTAGTTATGCTACTTTTCTTTTTTTTTTTTGTAATTGTCATCCAGGTAGGAAAAAATTGGCAGTCCCCTATTTTCTTCATCTTCTTCATAATCATCAGTGCTCCATTTAAGGCAACCTAGAAAACCATGGGTGTTTCTATTCTATTACACTGGAGCACTCCAGTTTAAGAAGGAAATGGGCTATTTAAAACAATAAATTAAGAGCAATAATCTTGAATTAAAATCCCAAATCATATCAGCAAAACCAAGAAGTAAAAATGAAGGAGGAATTTATATGCTAAATTCCTCATCTAAAGTGGGAGGAGACAAGTGATCATATTTCACTTTTGACTTTCACATTTAAGAAAATATAAAATAAAATATACTTTGGGGTTGACTTTCAGGCCTCCTAACTATTGTTGCCAAATGTTTCTTGAGCTAAGGAAGGTAAGAGAAAGTAGAGCTTTGAGACCAAGGGGAAAAAACAAGCCAGGCTGAAGTTATGACATCTCCAATTTCACTGCAGAGCTGGAGTCCTAGACCATATAAGACATGGTTTTGGCTGGCCTTGTTACCTCAGTCGCTAAGACTCTTTGCGACCCCATCGACTGCAGCACACCAGGTTTCCTTCACTATCTCCTGGAGCTTGCTCAATTAAGTTGATGATGCCATCCAACCATCTCATCCTCTGTTGCCCCTCTCTCCTACTGCCATCAATCTTTCCAAGCATCCAAGTTTTTTTCAAGCTTTCCTGGCTGGCCTAGGGACAATTATTTCAAGGCCACTAAATGGAGAATAAGTCCAAAGAAAAAGAGTGAGAGAAATATCCACCCATTCAAAATGACCCTAAAAATATAAATTTCCAAAAAAAGTCCACAAAAGATATGAAAAAGTCAACAAAATCAATAATCAGAATATGAATTCACTATGGGTAGAAATAAATAACAGGAAAATCTGAAACAGATTTCAAAATGAGTATGTTTAGTGTCTTCAGAGAGAGAAATGAAGCTATAATATCTACAAATAAGAACAAAATTATGAAATGGAAAAAGAACAAGTGGATTTTTAAAAGTAAAATCATTAAGTTGAAAAATATAGTTGTCAATAAATTAAGTAACAGGATAATCTCTATAGGGCATAATTAAATGAAGAATTAATAAATTGAAATAAAGCACAGCAATATTTTCTCTAAATACACATAGAGAAATAGAGAAATTTTAGAATGAACTGTTAAAAGATAATATGTTGAGAATTCTCAACTTCTATCAAACAGTGGTGTAAGGAGAATCAGAGATACAGATGGAGAAGCAACATTCAAAAAACAAAAACAAATGTTGATAGTTTTCCAGCAATGAAGAGAGACACAAGTCCCTGGATTATAAGTATGTACCAATATTGAGCAAAGGGTTTCCCTGGTAGCTCAGCTGGCAAAGAACCTGCCTGCAATGCGGGAAACCTGGGTTCGATCTCTGGGTTGGGAACATCCCCTGGAGAAGGGAAAAGGATACCTACTCCAGTATTTTGGCCTGGAGAATTCCATGGACTCTATAGTCCATGGGGTCGCAAAGAGTTGGACACACATGAGTGACTTTCACTTCAATACTGAGTAAAACAAAGAAAATAAAACCAGTGAAACTGGAGCATCCAAAAATAAAATTTCTAAGAATATAAATGTCAAAAGTGAACCTTCACAACTCCAGAAAAAAAATGTGTGGATGAATGTCTTTCTGGCCTTGTGGCAGGGTAGGATTTCTTAAATAATACACTGAAAGCACCAGCTTTAAAAAGAAAATGTTGATAGATTCAACTACATTAAGACTGTTAAAACTTCTGCTCAGAAAAAGACACTTCAAAAAAATACTTATACAACCAACAAAACATTCCAAACAAGAATATATTTTTAAATTTCTGCACATCAATAGGAAACAAATAAACAACTCAATAAGGGGAAAATGGTTTTCTGAATTTCATCAAAGAGGAAATCATATGGCTAATAAAGAAGGGAAGAGATGTTCAACCCTTGCTGTAACCAGGGAAATGCACACTAAGACAAACTGAGATGCTGTTTTTTACTAAGCTGATTTGGAAAAACTAAAGAAATCTGATTACACTGAGTTTTTGGCAAGAGTATGTATCAATGGTATCCCCATGCGCAATTTTGAAGAGTGTGTACAGTTTTGAAGAGTATAAAAAAGTAAAGTGAAAATGTTAGTCACTCAGTTATGTCTGACTCTTTGAAACCCCATGGACTGCCAGGATCCTCTGTCCACAGGATTCTCCAGGCAAGAATATTGGAGTCGGCAGCCATTCTTTGCTCCAGGAGATTTTTCCAACCTAGGGATCGAACCTGGGTCTCCTGCATTGCAGGCAGATTCTTTACCATCTAAGCCACCAGGGAAGCCCGAATTCCAAGGCTAGAATTTATCAAACTAAAACAAGAAAGATGCTAAAGCTTTGGCTTATAGGGCTGTTTATCACAGAGTCATCTGTAACTATGAAATATTCAAAACAAGATAAATGTCCAACAATAACATATTGTTTCCTAATACATGGATATGAAAGAAAATGAACAACCATCAAAACTTATATTCTATTACAAAAAAGAAAAACTTATGTTCTATTAAGAATACTTAATTACACAGAAAATATTCAAAGTATATTAAGAGAAAGAAAGCAAATTAAAGATGGTATTGTCCCACGTGCTGTATGCTCAGTCCCTTAGTCATGTCTGACTCTTTTGTGACCCCATGGATTGTGGCCCACCAGGCTCCTCTGTCCATGGAATTTTCCAGGCAAGAATACTGGAGTAGGTTGCCATTTCCTCCTCCAGGAGATCTTTTGACCCAGGGATCAAACCTGCGTCTCCTGTATGGGCAGGCAGGTTCTTTACCACTGAACCACCAGGGAAGCCCATTGTCCCACAGTTAGGAAAAAGAGCCCCTAAGAATATATACCAATATATTAACAGATTTATACCATGAAATGAAGTTATAGGTGATTTTAGTTTTTCCTTCATGCTTTCTGCACTTTACAAATTTTCTAGAATGAACACGTATTTATTTTGTAATCAGAAATATGTAATAGATGTTAGTTCTATAGATTACACTGGAGCAGTGGAAATACAAATGTATTTTTCTTTTACATACGCTTCCATCCATGTATTCACATTTAAATATATTCAGGGAAATGTAGTATCAGGAGGCATGAATAATTTATATGTAGTGAGCCTGGAGAAGTAATATAAGCATTTCACTTGGCTTCTGTTTTTACTGTCTACTCTACTAATTGGCACAGAAGTTCTACATGGGACCAACAGCCACAAACTCCAAGATATGGCTCAATTAGCCCAAACATTCATGGTCCTTTAGACTAGCTGATTTCTTGGCCTGATTTCTCTTGAACACATGCTTCATTCAGTGTTGGCACACTCAGATAGTTATTAGGACTTGCTGAAATGTATACAAACTGTGGAAAATTCTTAAAGAGATGGGAATACTAGACCATCTGACCTGCCTCTTGAGAAATCTGTATGCAGGTCAGGAAGCAACAGTTAGAACTGGACATGGAACAACAGACTGGTTCCAAACAGGAAAAGGAGTACATCAAGGCTGTATATTGTCACCCTGTTTATTTAACTTCTATGCAGAGTACATCATGAGAAACGCTGGGCTGGAAGAAGCACAAGCTGGAATCAAGATTGCTGGGAGAAATATCAATAACCTCAGATATGCAGATGACACCACCCTTATGGCAGAAAGTGAAGAGGAACTAAAGAGCCTCTTGATGAAAGTGAAATAGGAGAGTGAAAAAGTTGGCTTAAAACTCAACATTCAGAAAACTAAGTTCATGGCATCCAGTCCCATCACTTCATGGCAAATAGATAGGGAAACAGTAGAAACAGTGAGAGACTTTATTTTTCTGGGCTCCAAAATCACTGCAGATGGTGATTGCAGCCATGAAATTAAAAGATGCTTGCTCCTTGGAAGAAAAGCTATGACCAACCTACACAGCATATTAAAAAGCAGAGACATTACTTTACCAACAAAGGTCCATCTAGTCAAGGCTATGGTTTTACCAGTGCTCATGTATAGATGTGAGAGTTGGACTATAAAGAAAGCTGAGCACTGAAGAATTGATGTTTTTGAACTGTGGTGTTGGAGAAGACTCTTGAGAGTCCCTTGGACTGCAAGGAGATCCAACCAATCCATCCTAAAGGAAATCAGTCCTGAATGTTCATTGGAAGGACTGATGCTGAAGCTGAAACTCCAGTACTTTGGCCACCTGATGCAAAGAACTGACTCATTTGAAAAGACCCCGATGATGGGAAAGATTGAAAGTGGGAGGAAACAGGGATGACAATGGATGAGATGGTTGGATGGCATCACCAACTCAATGGACATGAGCTTGAGTAAACTCTGGAAGTTGGTGATGGACAGGGAGGCCTTGTGTGCTGTGGACCATGGAGTTGCAAAGGGTTGGTCACGACTGAGTGGCTGAACTGACTGATATATATATAAAAGTAATGGAGGAAAAGTCATTCTCAACTACTTCATCTATTCATTTCTTCTGCTGCTGCTGCTAAGTCACTTCAGTCATGTCCGACTCTGTGGGACCCCAGAGATGGTAGCCCATCAGGCTCCCCCATCCCTGGGATTTTCCAGGCAAGAACACTGGAGTGGGTTGCCATTTCCTTCTCCAATGCATGAAAGTGAAAAGTGAAAGTGAAGTCGCTCAGTCATGTCTGACTCATAGCGACCCCATGGACTGCAGCCTACCAGGCTCCTCCGTCCATGGGATTTGCCAGGCAAGAGTACTGGAGTGGGGTGCCATTGCCTTCTCCAATTCATTCCTTCTAGTCTTCAGTTATTCATTCATCCCTGTTTTATTGTTTCATTTTATAATAATTTATTCAGCATTTATTATATGTCATATGATGGGCTTGGAACATGGAAGCATTGAAAATAAGTGAAACACAATTTCTACCCTCTTAAAGCTTTAACTCTCCTAGGTGTCATAAAACATATGAGTGACTAGCTACACCACAAGTAAGAAGGCAAGGTATATAATCAGTATGTATAACAAGATTGATACATACTCAGAGGTACAAGTCTTTCTGCCTGTGTAACTGTAGAAACAATTCTAATTGTATAAAATGCTATTTGAGTTGAGTCTTAAAGCATGGATGGGTTTCTGACCAGTAGAATGGTGAAGGACATCGCATTCCAGATGGAAGGAACGGCTCAGTAGGTGGGGCTGTCTGGTGCATGCCCAGGAGATGAATAGCAGATGTTTGGGAAAACGGGAGGGTGTGAGATCACTTTGGAAAGCTAAGCCATGGCCAGATTGTGGAGGACCTTAAATTCCAGGATAGAGTATTTGATACAGATTTGGTCTACAGTGACAAACTCTTGAAGGTTTTTCAACAAGGAAGTCATGTCATGATCAAACTGTTTCAGGAAGTTTACTCTGGCATCAGCAACTGGGATTTCAAACTCAACGTGCTTAAAATTGCATTAGTAATTCTTATTTTTCTTTTCTTTCTTCCTCCTTTTCCACATTCTCTTCCTTCTCCATTCCCTGTCTAACAACCACCATCTCTGTAGTAGCTAAAATTTCAAGTTAGGGGTAACCCTTGTACTTACCCACAAATAACATCCAATAAATCACCAAATTTCACACCCAGCATATATGAGACACTATGTCTGGCACTGTGCTAAGCTCTTGGCAATACAATGGTAAAGTTTATTGCCTTCTTGTAACATTAATTTTTATTGGAGTTTAGTTGCTTTACAATGTTGTATTAGTTTCTTCTGTATAGCAAAATGAATCAGCCATACATATATTAATACATATATCCCCTCCCTTTGGGGGATATGTGTATTATATAGCAATCAGCAATCATTTTTTTTTTAATAGGGTATAGCTGCTTCACAATGGTGTGTTTATTTCCACCATACAGGAAAGTAAATCAGCTATGCTCCTGCTGCTGCTGCATAGCCTCAGTCGTGTCCGACTCTGTGCGACCCCATAGACGGCAGCCCACCAGGATCCCCCATCCCTGGGATTCTCCAGGCAAGAACACTGGAGTGGGTTGCCATTTCCTTCTCCAATGCATGAAAGTGAAAAGTGAAAGTGAAGTCACTCAGTCGTGTCCGACTCTTAGCGACCCCATGGACTGCAGCCTACCAGGCTCCTCCGTCCATGGGATTTTCCAGGCAAGAGTACTGGAGTGGGGTGCCATTGCCTTCTCCAATACATATACATAAATCCCCTCATTTCTGGATTTCCTTCCCATTCAGGTCACCACAGCGCATTAAGTACAGTTTCCATGCTACACTGTATTCTCTCCTTAGTTGTCTTTTTTTATACACAGTATCAATAGTGCATATGTATCAGTCCCAATCTCCCAGTTCCTCCCACCCACCCCCTTCCCCCCTTGGCATCCATACATTTGTCCTCTAAGTCTGTGTCTATACTTCTGTTTTGCAAATAAAATTATCTTTAAATGGTGGGCTTCAAGTGTAGACTTAGTGATCTAAAAGTGATTGAAATGACAAGGCTAGAGTTCTGTTAGAATGAGGGCAAGATGTGAAGATGTAGATTAAAATTTCCATGTAGAAATGATAGTTTAGGTCAGGGGATTATATATGAGATTAGCCTGGAAGTGAATATACAGAAAGAAGAAAAGATGGCCAAGAACTACATTTATGTAGTGAGCAAGAGGAAGCAAAATCGTGTCTAGAGAAGTAACCGGAAAAATAAAACAAGAAATAGGTTTGCCTACAGTCAAACTGAGAGAAGAACTTCAGGAAAAGGAAAAGCAGACACAATGTGAGATACTCCCCAAAGTTCAAGGTGAACAAGGAAATAGTAAAAGTTTATTTGATGTGCAACTAGGCGGGCATTGATTGTCATGCGCTAAGAGAGCAGTTTCTCTATAGTGACAGTTGCAGAAGTCTTGTTTAAGGAGACAAAATGATGAATATAAGGAAGCAGAAGAGCCACATGTTATAAAATAGACAGCTAGTGGGAAGCTGCTGTATAGCACAGGGAGCCCAGCTTGGTCCTCTGCGATGACCTAGAGGGGTGGGGTGTGGATGGTAAGAAGGCTCAAGAGAGAGAGGATAAATGAATACATATAGCCGATTCACTCTGTTGTACAGCAGAAATGAACACAACACTGCAAAGCAATTATGCTCCAATAATAAAATAAGAAGAAGAGCCACATTGTATGTAAAGTTGGTGGTGTTCTTTCTAATATAACTTGTTAAAAAAATTGTGGCTTCCTATGAATTTGATTGGAATTCATTAAGTGCTCCCAAATTACATCTGTAATTTTTGAGAGTCCTCTCTGTATTTAGGGCCACTGTTGGGCTCCTTGGGGACAAAGCTCTTATGGTTCGTCAAAGTCCTTTGCCAAGGCCAGAGGGTCTTCAAGGCATCATTTTAAACTGTACTCTTAAAAAACTATCTTATAGCCACACCCATAGTTCGATCTTCACCCAATTTCCTACTTTAAGATTTTTTTCCTGGGAAAGACTTAGGATAAGAAATACTTTCATTTTCTAAGTTTCATTTCCAAGTTAACTTTACTTTCCACTACTGAGCCTAATTTTCCATTAGATATCCTAATTTCTCCTTGAAAGCCAAGCAGTTCTTTCCTCAGTTCATTTATCACTCCAGGTATCTTATATACAGCTAAAAATTGGCAACAATACTTTCCACATTCTGCCTGGAAATCTCCTTGTTCATAGCCATAAGTTAATTAAATATATTTCTAACTTTTAAATTGCTACGGGTATGAAGTTTGGGCTTCCTTGGTGGCCCAGATGGTAAAGAATCTGCCTGCAGTGCAGGATAGCTGGGTTTGATCCCTGGGCCGGGAAGATCTCCTAGAGGAGAGCATGGCAACCCACTCAACTATTCTTGCCCGGAGAATTCCATGGACAGAGGAGTCTGGTGGGCTACAGTCCATGGGGCCACAAAGAGTTGGACATGACTGAGAACCTAATACTTTCATGAAGTTTGCCAGTCTTTCCAACATTACCTAATGTGAATCTTTCTCCAGCCTCCAACAGAACTTTCCTGTGATGGCTCAGTCTTCATTATCTGTTCCTTCCTATATCCCTTCTGCTTGCATCTTCCATCTGATCCCTAAGCTACTGGTGCATGGTTAAGGTTTTTGTTAACCACCCCCATGTGGCAATTTTTCTTTCATTTAGCCTTTGCTGTATTACAAAACACACCAAACAGTTCATGGCTTAAAAAGATCAGTTATTCTTTCTCACAATTGCATGGTTTGTCTAAGCATCTCCTCTTTGGTCTGGGATTATTCATGAGGCTTGATTCAGCTGGAGGGTTGACTGGGCTGGAAGGTTCAAGATGTCCTCAATCACATGTGTGGAAGTTGGCTCTGCTACTTGCAAACATCACTTCTGCCACATTCTCTTGGCCCAAACAAGTCACAAGACCAGGGTTTATTCAAGGGGCTGAGAAAAAGGCTCTTTCTCTGAAAGTGAGGAATGGCAAAGTCACACTGCAAAGGGGTAGACATATTAGCATGAGAGGAAAACAGCCAACCACATTTTGAAAAACAATTTTGAATTTTGCTGAAGTCCTATTTATTTTTATCCCTGGTAAATGCTTTTTGTGTTAACTCAAAAATATTTCGCCTGTCTCAAGATCAAAGTTTTTTTTCTAGAAGTTTTATAAGTTTCATTTTTATGTTTAGGTTCTATGAACTACCTTGAATTAATTTTTGTGTACTGTGTGAAGAAGTGGTCAAAGTTAGATTTTTTTCATATGGTATCCAATTGATCCAACACAGTTTGTTGAAAAGACTGTCCTTCCCTCATTCAATTAACCTGTCAACTTTGTCAGAAATCAAATTGCCTGTATGTGTGTAGACCTACTTCCTGACTCCCTATTCATTTCCACTGATCTATTTATCTGTCCTCCTGCCAATACCACACTGTCTTGATTATTGTAGTTCTATAGTAGGTCTTAAAATCAGGTACAGTAAATCTTGGAACTGTTTTTTCAAATTTGTTTTGGCATGGGGCTTCCCTGGTGGTTCAGACAATAAAGAATCTGCTTGCAATGAGGGAGACCTGGCTTCAATCCCTGGGTCGGGAAGATCCCCAGGAGAAGGGATTGTCTACCCACTCCAGTATTCTTGCCTGCAGAACTCCATGGACAGAAGAGCCTGGTGGGCTACAGTCCACAGGGCCACAAAAAGTTAGACACAACTGAGTGACTTAAAACAAACAAACAAAAAAAACTAGTAGGTTTTAGAATCAGGTAGAGTAAATCTCAGAACTTTTTTCCTCAAAGATGTTTTGACATGTTTAGATCTTTACATCTTCATATAAATTTCAGGTTCAGATTGTCTACTTCTACATAAAAATATTGTTAAGACTTCACTAGAAGTACGCTAAATCTGTACAAGCAATTTGGAAAGGTTTGAAATTGTAACAAAACTGAACCTCCCAATTTACAAATGAATCTACCCATTCAGTTAGGCTTTTATTTCTCTCTGCAAATTACTTTTTGTTGTTGTTGTTTTTGTTTTCAAAAAGGAGGTCTTGCACCCTCTTCATTAACTTTATTCCTACTTTTCTTCCATGCTATTGAAAGTGATTTTTAAAATATTTTATCTTCCAATTTTTTGTTGCTTATATATGAAAAAGACAATTTTGGTATATTGCATTTGTATCCTGAGAATGTGATAAGCTCTTTTTAACTATATTCATTTTACATAGCTTTTTAAGAATTTTCTACACAGTTTATTTTCTTCATGCTGCTACTGCTGCTAAGTTGCTTCAGTCGTGTCCGACTCTGTGCAATGCCATAGACGGTAGCTCACCAAGCTCCCCTGTCCCTGGGATTCTCCAGGCAAGAACACTGGAGTGGGTTGCCATTTCCTTCTCCAATGCATGAAAGTGAAAAGTGAAAGTGAAGTCGCTCAGTGGTGTCTGACTCTTCTCGACCCCATGGACCACAGCCTACCAGGCTCCTCCATTCATGGGAATTTCCAGGCAGGGGTACTGGAGTGGGGTGCCTTTGCCTTCTCCATTTTCTTCATTAACAAATAAATACAGTTTTATCTCTCCTGTTCTAATGCACATGCTGTTCATTTCTATTTCATTCTTCATGCATTGGCTATGACCTCCAGAACAATTTTGAAAAGAAGTACTTTTGAGCTATTTCAATTCCTGAAAGATGATGCTGTGAAAGTGCTACACTCATATGCCAGCGAATTTGGAAAACTCAGTAGTGACCACAGGACTAGAAAAGGTCCATTTTCATTCCAATCCCAAAGAAAGGCAATGCCAAAGAATGCTCAAACTACTGCACAATTGCACTCATCTCACACGATAGTAAAGTAATGGTCAACATTCTCCAAGCAAGGCTTCAGCAATACATGAACCATGAACTTCCAGATGTTCAAGCTGGTTTTAGAAAAGGCAGAGGAACAAGAGATCAAATTGCCAACATCCACTGGATCATTGAAAAAGCAAGAGAGTTCCAGAAAAACATCTACTTCCACTTTATTGACTATGCCAAAGCCTTTGAGTGTGTGGATCACAATAAACTGTAGGAAATTCTGAAAGAGATGGGAATAACAGAACACCTGACCTGCCTCTTGAGAAACCTATATGCAGGTCAACAGTTAGAACTGGACATGGAACAACAGACTGGTTCCAAATAGGAAAAGGAGTACGTCAAGGCTGTATATTGTCACCCTGCTTATTTAACTTATATGCAGTACATCATGAGAAACGCTGGGCTGGAAGAAGCACAAGCTGGAATCAAGATTGCCAGGAGAAATATCAATAACCTCAGATATGCAAATGACACCACCGTTATGGTAGAAAGTGAAGAAGAACTAAAGAGCCTCTTGATGAAAGTGAAATAGGAGAGTGAAAAAGTTGGCTTAAAGCTCAACATTCAGAAAACTAAGTTCATAGCATCTGGTCCCATCACTTCATGGGAAATAGATGGGGAAACAGTGGAAACAGTGTCAGACTTTTTTTTTTTTGGGTTCCAAACTCACTGCAGATGGTGACTGCAGCCATGAAATTAAAAAATCCTTACTCCTTGGAAGAAAAGTTATGACCAACCTAGACAGCATATTCAAAAGCAGAGACACTACTTTGCCAACAAAGGTCCATCTAGTCAAGGCTATGGTTTTTCCAGTGGTCATGTATGGATGTGAGAGTTGGACTGTGAAGAAGGCTGAGCATCAAAGAATTCATGCTTTTGAACTGTGGGGATGGAAAAGACTCTTGAGAGTCCTTTGGACTGCAAGGTGATCCAACCAGTCCATTCTAAAGGAGATTAGTCCTGGGTGTTCTTTGGAAGGACTGATGCCAAAGCTGAAACTCAATACTTTGGCTACCTGATGCAAAGAGTTGACTCATTGGAAAAGACTCTGATGCTGGGAGGGATTGGGGGCAGGAGGAGAAGGGGACGACAGAGGATGAGATGGCTGGATGGCATCATTGACTCGATGGACATGAGTTTGGGTGAACTCCGGGAGTTGGTGATGGACAGGGAGGCCTGGCATGCTGCAGTTCATGGGGTCACAAAGAGTCGGACATGACTGAGTGACTGAACTGACTGACTGACTGAGGTCATACATCCTGGCTTTGTTCCCAATCTGAGGAGATAAAAACCTTCAGTACAACATCAAGTATGTGTTAACTATACCAATCAATCCTAAAGGAAATCAACCCTGAATACTCATTGGAAGGACTGATGCTGAAGCTGAAACTCCAATACTTTGGCCACCTGATGCGAAAAGCTGACTCATTGGAAAAGACTCTGATGCTGTGAAAGATTGAAGGCAAAAGGAGAAGTGGATAGCAGAGGATGAGATGGTTAGATAGCATCACCAACTCAATGGATATGAATCTGAGCAAACTCCAGGAGAAAGTGAAGGACAGGAGACTGGCATGCTGCAGTCCATGGGGTCGCAAAGTTGGACACAACTTAGTGACTGAACAACAACAATAACAGGGTTTTCATAGATTTCATAGGTGCCCTTGATCCGATTGAGAACATTTATTTCCCTCTCTAGATTTCTGAGAGCGTTTATCATGGATGGGTGCATTTCTCCATGAATTTAAAGTATTACATAATTCTCTCCTATATTCTGCTAATGTGGTATATTGTATTATCAATAGAATTTTTAAATGGTTGAACCCAACTAATATTTGTGAGGTAATTCCCACTGTTTTATAATGCATATCACTTTTATATATTAATGGATTAGATTTGCTAACATTTTTTAAGGGATTTGTCCATCCACAGTCATGCCGCACATTGGTCTGCAATTTTCTTTCTTGTGCCTTGTTTGGATTTGATATTAAGACAATCCTGGACTCAATAAATAAGTTCTGTCCTCTATTTTTGGAAAGAGCTTGATATTACATTTCTCAAGTGTTTATAGAATTTTCCAGAGAAACCATCTGTCCCTGAAGCATCTTTGTAGAACATTCTGATTCTAAACAATTTATATACATATATTTTCAAATCACTTTTATTTACAATCTTAAAAGAGGATATTTGTTATAAACATCCTTGGCGTCTTTTATAAACCACTATGGATATACTATTTTATCTAAATCCTTTTTTTAAAATATAAATTTATTTATTTTAATTAGAGGCTAATTACTTTATAATATTATATTGGTTTTGCCATACATCAACATGAATCCACCACGGGTGTACACATGTTCCCCATCCTGAACCCCCTTCTCACCTCCCTCCCTGTACCATCCCTCTGGGTCATCCCAGTGCACCAGCCCCAAGCGTCCTGTATTATGCATCAAACCTGGACTGGCAATTCGTTTCACATATGATTTTATACATGTTTCAATGCCATTCTCCCAAATCATCCCACCCTCGCCCTCTCCCACAGAGTCCAAAAGACTGTTCTATACATCTGTGTCTCTTTTGCTGTCTCACATACAGGATTATCATTAACAATTTATAAATTTAAGTGATCACAATTTTTGACACATACTTACATACAGTATCCTTTTATTTTGAAATTTGAGGGTCTGTAAATCTATCCCATTTTTAAAATTCCTGGTATTTTTCTAAGGTTTCCATGATGGCTCAGTAGCAATGAATAAACATGCCAATGCAGGAGACACGGGCTTGATCCCTCGATCCCACATGTCACGGGACAATTAAGACCATGTGCCACAATTATTGAGCCTATGTTCTAGAGTCTGGGAACCATGACCACTGAAGCCCACGAGCCTTAGACCACGTGCTCCATGCAACAAGAGAAGCCACTGCAGTGAGAAGCCCACTCACTGCAGCTAGAAAGTAACCCCCACTTGCCGCAACTAGAGAAGAGCCCACAGAGCAATGAAGACCCAGCACAGTCCACATTCAATTTTTCTTTTAAAATTCCTGGTACTGTTCTCTTTTTTTCATCAGTCTAGATAAAAGCCTATCAATTTTATCAATTTATTTCTAAAAGGCAACTTTGTATTATGTATTTACTTTATTATTTTTCCCACTTTATTTATATGTTTTCATCTCAATTGCTCTTTTCTACTTATTTTGAATTTGATTTGTTCTATTTTATCCAATTACTAATGGCAGAGGATCAGGCAATTGATTTTTATCTCATTCATCTCTAATATGAGTATGTATTTAGGCTATAGGGCTTCCCTGGTGGCTCAGTGGTGAAGAATCCGCCTGCAACACAGGGAACACAGGCTCCATCCTTGGATTGGGAAGAGCCCCTGGAGAAAGAAATGGCAAGCCACTCCAGTATCTTTGCTTGGAAAATCCCATGAACAGAGGAACCTAGTGGGCTACAGCCCATGTCATGGGGTTGAAAGAGTCAGATACAACTTAGTGACTAATCCATCAGCATTCAAGCTGTATATTTCCCTTCAGAATTATTTTAGTAGCATTCCACATATTTTGATATATTTTCATTATTATTTCATTCACAATATTTTCTGATTTGTTTTAATTTTTTCTTTTAAAAACAGATTTTAAGAATTCATGAAATGAACTGTTTCATTGTTCAAATTTTGATGAATTTTCTAGATAGCTTTTTGTCATGGATTTCTAGTTTAATTATGTCATGTTCTAGAAACACTCTGCATAATTAATTCATAAAAGTGTAATAGACATTATGGCCCTGTATATGTTCTATTATTGAGAATTCCATATACACTTGAAAAAGAATGTATATTATGTGGTTACTGGATATAATAATCTATAAATTTCAATTAGACCAAGATGGCTGATATTGTTCAAATTTCCCATACCCTCACTGATATTTTTCCTACTTGTTCTAGCAATTACTGATAGATATTAAAATATTAATTTTATAATTGTAACATTTTCAATTTTTTCTCTTAGTCCTGTCAATTTTCATTTCTGTTTTAAAACTTTGTTATAAAGTGTGTACATACTAGGATTGTTATGTCATTTTTCCTCCTATGGTGAGAAGTTTTTAATTTTTATGAAGATTATAATATGACAAAATATAAAGATCAGATCAGATCAGATCAGTTACTCAGTCGTGTCCGACTCTTTATGACCCCATGAATCGCAGCATGCCAGGCCTCCCTGTCCATCACCAACTCCCGGAGTTCACTCAGACTCATGTCCATCGAGTCAATGATGCCATCCAGCCATCTCATCCTCTGTCGTCCCCTTCTCCTCTTGCCCCCAATCCCTCCCAGCATCAGAGTCTTTTCCAATGAGTCAATTCTTCGCATGAGATGGCCAAAGTACTGGAGTTTCAGCTTTAGCATCATTCCTTACAAAGAAATCCCAGGGCTGATCTCCTTTAGAATGGACTGGTTTTGTTACCTTTCAAACATACTATAAAAGTTAACTTGATATTATATAAACAAAACTTTAAAATACCATATATAGTATAATGCAGATAAAGAGATGAATGAAAAAATGAACAGATGAATAGACACATAACATTAGTATATGTGTGTGTGTTAGTCACTCAGTTGTGTTCCACTCTTTGCAACCCCACAGACTGGCCCCCAGTCTCTGTCTATGGGATTCTCCAGGCAAGAATACTAGAGTGGATTGCCATTCCCTTCTCCAGAGGAACTTTCCAACCCAGGGGTCAAACGCTGGTCTCCTGCATCACAGGCAGGTTCTTTACCGTTTGAGCTACAGGGAAGTCCTAAAAGGACTGGCAGCGATGGGATTCAAACCCATGCCCCAAAGGGGCAAGGAGCCTTAAACCCACTGGAGCCTTAATCCAACACCTTAGACCTCTCAGCCACACCACCACTAGCCTGGTCATCTCTTAAAGACTGATGCCTTTAGAAACAAACATTTAACATGAATAACATTAAATAGATGAGCTCTTAATTAATTTACTTCAACACATTCCATGACTAACAGAAAAAAAAATGGCTAAACTAATAAGACTGTGATATAGTGTATTAATCAATGATACAGTGTATCATTTTGTTGTTGTTCATTGTTCAGTTGCTCAGTCATGTCTGACTCTTTGTGACCCCATGGACTGCAGCAGGCCAGGCTTCCCTGTCCTTCACCATTTCCAGGAGCTTGCTCAAACTCATATCCATTGAGTTTTTGGTGATGCCATCCAACTATCTCATCCTCTGTCGTACCTTTCTCCTCCTGCCTTCTATCTTTCCCAGCATCAGGGTCTTTAGCAAAGAGTCAGCTCTTCACATCAGGTGGCCAAATCGCTGGAGCTTCAGCTTCTGCATCAGTCCTTCCAATGAATATTCAGTGTTGATTTCCTTTAGGATTGACAGTTTTGATCTCTTTGCAGTCCAAGGGACTCTCAAGAGTCTTCTCCAACATCACAGTTCGAAAGCACCAGTTCTTCGGTGTTCAAC
Organism: Bos taurus; assembly: GCF_002263795.3. NCBI lineage: Eukaryota > Metazoa > Chordata > Mammalia > Artiodactyla > Bovidae > Bos > Bos taurus. The sequence goes on along the minus strand of NC_037335.1, from coordinate 73,059,090 downwards.
CTTCTTTATGGTCCAACTCTCATATTCATACATGACTACTGGAAAAACCATAGCTTTGACTATACAGACTTTGGTCATTAAAGTAATGTCTCTGTCTTTTAATATGCTAAGTTTGTCATAGCTTTTCTTCCAAGGATCAAGTGTCTTTTAATTTCATGGCTGCAGTCACTGTCTGCAGTGATTTCGGAGCCGAAGAAAATAAAATCTTTCACTGTTTCCATTGTTTCCCCATCTATATGTCATGAAGTGATGGGACAGAATGCCATGATCTTAGTTTTCTGAATGTTGAGTTTTAAGCCAGCTTTTTCATTCTCGTCTTTTACCTTCATCAAGAGGCTCTTTAGTTCCTCTTCACTTTCTGCTATAAGGGTGGTATCATCTGCGTATCTATGGTTATTGATGTTTCTCCCGGAAATATTGATTCTAGCTTGTGATTTATTCAGCCGAGCATTCTGCCTGATGTATTCTGCATATAAGTAAAATAAGCAGGGTGACAATATACAGTCTTGACACACTCCTGTCCCAATTTTGAACTAGTCTGTTGTTCCATGTTCAGTTCTGTTGCTTCCTGACCTGCATACAGATATCTCAGGAGGCAGGAAAGGTGGTCTGGTGTTTCCATCTCTTTGAGAATTTTCCACAATTTGTTGTGATTCACACAGTCACTTCAGCATAGCCAATGAAGCAGAAGTAGAAGTAGATGTTCTTCTGGAATCCTCTTGCTTTTTATATGATCCAGCAGATGTTGGCAATTTGATCTCTGGTTCCTCTGCCTTTTCTAAGTCTAGCTTGTACATTTGGAAGTTCTCTGTTCACATACTGTTGAAGTCCAGCTCGGAGGATTTTGAGCATGATTTTAGCAGCATGTGAAATGATGCAATTGTGTAGTAGTTTGAACATTCTTTGGCATTGCCCTTCTTTGGGTTGGAGTGAAAACTGACCTTTTCCAGTCCTATGGCCATTGCTGAGTTTTCCAAATTTGTGGGCATATCGAGTGCAGCACTTTAACAGCATCATCTTTCAGGACTGATGGAATTCCACAATGATATAGTGTATTAATTATATACTATAATTCCAGCTCAGCTGGAATTCCACAATGATATAGTGTATTAATCATTTCAATAAACTTTGTAATAGCTTTACTAAGATATAATTTAGCTACCATATAGTTCTCACATTTAAAGTATAAAGTTTAATGGGTTTTAGTATATTCACACAGAAAAGGCAACGGAACTCCACTCCAGTACTCTTGCCTGGAAAATCCCATGGAGGGAGGAGCCTGGTGGGCTGCAGTCCATGGGTTGCTAAGAGTCGGACACGACTGAGTGACTTCACTTTCACTTTTCACTTGCATGCATTGGAGAAGGAAATGGCAACCCACTCCAGTGTTCTTGCCTGGAGAATCCCAGGGACGGCGGAGCCTGGTGGGCTGCCGTGTATGGGGTCGCACAGAGTCGGACACGACTGAAGTGACTTAGCAGCAGCAGTATATTCACAAAGTTGTGCTAGGATTGTGTCTTTTTTTTCTTTATAAAATTACCCTCTCTTGTCTCTGGTAATACTCCTTGTCTTTAAGTCTTTTATTTGATATTCATATAGCCAAACCAACTTTCTTATCCTTAGTATTTGCATGGTGTATCTTTTATCAACCTTTACTTTTAGCTTCTGTGTCTTTATATTTAAAGTGTCTCTTATGTAAACAATACAGTTGGGCCTTATTTCGTTAACAAATCTGAAAATATTTTATTTAATGCATTTATCAATATGGCTAGGCTTAATTCTATAATTATTCTAATTGGTTTTATTTGTCATTTCTCTTCTTTGTGCCTTTTCTCATCCTTTCCTATCTTCTTCTGGGCTAACCAACTGTATTTTGGTATTCTGTTCCATCACTTCTACTGGCTTTTCAGCTATCCTCCTTTGTATTTTTTATAGCTGTTGTTTTAGAGATTACATTACTCATCCTTAATTTGTCACAGTCCATTTTAAATTAATGACATTCTACTTCCCTTGTAATACAAGAATTTTACACCAGTCCTTTTCTGGCAGCTTGCCTCCCCACCCACTCTACCTCCATCCCCAGCAAATGAACCCAAATACAGAGCATCTTTCCTCCGTGATCATCTTGGAGGAGCTCACACCTCAAGAATTTAGTTCTTTTAGATTTCCTTGTGTCCATAGCTTTTTAATGACATTAAATAAGACTATACTTTTTGTATTATCTTGTGATTTCCTGTTGTTTTAGCAGGTCTTTCAGTGTGTATCAACATGCTAACCAGAAGCAGAACTCTGCATATTATTTTTAATATTGTTATTTGTAGCTGTGCAGTTTATGCTTTTATGGCTGGGTTTTTTTTTTTTTTTCAAATTGGTAAAGTCCTGCAGAAACAAATTCTGTGAGAAGAATAAAATGTCAGTCTAGATAATATCATGCCTGATATACATTTTTTTTTCAATATTCCTTCCTGAAGCACAGTGAAAAAAAAATTTTTTTTTTCCCAAGGAATTTCAGTTGCTTAGAAATAACAATATAAAACCAGTTCTTGAGGCAGTGCCCCAAAAGAAGTAACTCCTAAAAAGTGCTGAGCAAAGCAGCACCAGGGAAGGGAGCCCTGGGCTTCTCAGGGAAAAGTACACCAAGGAACCAAGTCAATAGGTATGCGTAAGTACTCTTGTATTTGCTTTTCAAAAAGCTTTAGGGCACAGTCAACTTTTACAAAAAGAACGCAACTCTGAAGGAAGCAGTGAGAATTGATGGGCATGAGGGACTTCCCTGGTGGTCCAATGGTTAAGAATCTGCCTTCCAAAAAAGGGGAAACAGGTTCTATGCCTGGCTGGGGAACTAAGTTCCCACGTAGTTCAGAGCAACTAAGCCCGTGCACCACAACTAGCGAGTGTGTATGCTGCAAAGAAAGATCTCCCATGAGGCAACTAAGACGCAACGCAGCCAAAGAAATAAATGATTCTTTAAAAAGAACTGATAGGTGTGAAATGACCCTGGAGGTAATGAATTGAGAGGTGAGAGTATTTCCCTATTCTAATTTAAAGGTGGGTAGTGTCCAGCGTTCTTGCCTGGAGAATCCCAGGGACAGGGAAGCCTGGTGGGCCGCAGTCTATGGGCTCGCACAGAGTCGGACACGACTGAAGTGACTTAGCAGCAGCAGTGTCCTGTCTCAGGCAGAAACCTGAGAGTGTTCCTGCAGGCTGTCTTACCGCAATGATTACCAAAATAAATTAACAGGATGAATACAGATGGGAAAGCAGAGCTGTGTAGGTAAAAGGAGTGAGGGCTGAGATCAGAAAGAGTTAATCAGCATATGAAGCCAAGTTCAAACTGGAGCAACAAGGAGAAGCAGATTTTAGGATCCAATTCGAGATCTGAACCACTAGAAAAGGACAAAGAAGCCAACACTTACACTAGGCTGTTGTCCAGCTCTCCCTCTGCTTTAGCTGGCCGTACACCTAGAACTTCCTAGACTCAGTATCTCACCCTGTGAACTAAACAGTTAGCACTTAATTTATCCACCATCTTGATGAACAGTTAATGGGGATGGAGCTGGAACAGAGATTGAGAGAGAGAATAATATTTATTGAACAACCAAACCCTATTACGCACTGAAAGGGCAATTCCTATTTGAAAATTACCCCCATGGCTTAGTTATTTTGGTTTATCTTTCTTTTGCACTCCTGTAGCCTGGCAAAAAGAGTAGAAGAAATGAAGGCAATTACAGGTGCTTTATAAATACTGGAGCATAACAAAGGCAGCTGGTGGGAGGTGGGAGTGGGTAAAGACATGTTTTCAAGACATCAGTTATTTATACAGTTTTTGAAATTTAAGATTTGGCCTTTTCCAGGTTCATCAGTCAGCCTAATTAGGAGCAAAGAGATTTTGAGTTTCCAAATCCTCCTTGAGAGCCCTTCCCAGAGCCCTTGGTGGGCATTCTTTGTCTACTGAGCTTTCCTGCTGTATCCGTCACTCCTTGCTTGGTGGAATTCGAAGTGGTAACATAAAACCCAGGGAAAGGAACCAGTTTTTAATACCCAAACCACCAAGTCTGAATCTGTGTTTGTAGGCCTCCAAGGCTTCATAAAGTGAGAGGATAACGTCAGCTTAGGACTTACCTCAAACCACGAGACATTTAAATTCTGATTTATGATGTAGGCTGGATCAGCACAAGCTATCAAGAAGTCTCATGTTCCATCCCTGTTTTTATAAATGTAAAGTTAAAGTCAAAGGACTGAACCTGCCTGGTTAATGGAACAGATTGTGGAGCTGGCAGAAGTAGTTGGAGGTCAAAGGAACAGACCAGCACAACTTATGTTTCCTTCTCAGATTTGCCCACGACTGGAAAATGATCACACTTCCCAGGCGGCACAGTGGTAAAGAATTCGTCTGCCAATGCAGGAGATGCAGGTCTGATCCCTGAGTCAGGAAGATCTTCTGGAGGAAGAAATGGCTACCCACTCCAGTATTCTTGCCTGGGAAATCCCATGGACAGAAGAGCCTGGCGGGCTGCAGTCCATAGGGTCACAAAGAGTAGGACACAACTCAGGACACTCACACATACACATAAAATGACCACAATCAGATTCCTCTTACTCTCTTAGAGTCCCTACCTCCAGCCCCAGTCAGGAGGAGACTCTGCCTTGGACCCTGCACTCAGAGGGCCATGTTCTGACCCTACCGCTAAGGGGGAGGACATAGGGTCAAGGGGAATATGCCCACCTGGAACCCATGCCTGCCCTCTAGACATTTCTCCATGGAACCCTGGAATTCCTGGCACAAATGCCCCTGAGACCACTTTCAGGTCTTACACAGTCTTCTTCCAAGACTCTCCTCCCAAATGTTGACTGAACCACAAATATGGTTACCAATTTCCCAACCACTGAGCAAAGGATGCCTGTAATCAGAATATGTGACTGGAGCTTGGTCATGGGTTGTGTCTATGTAATAATATGTGTGCCAGTTGAATGTTTCAAAGATGAGATAGATCTGGTTAAAGATAAGAAGATGACAGGGGGCTTCCCAGGTGACTCAGTGGTAAAGAATTTGCCTGCAATTCAGGAGACCTGTGTTCAATCCCTGGGTCGGGAAGATCCGCTGGAGGAGGGCATGGCAACCCAATCCAGTATTCTTGCCTGGAAAATCCCAAGGACAGAGGAGACTGGTAGACTACAGTTCATGGGGTCACAAAGAGTTGGACGTGACTGAATGACTGAGCATACACGCACGCAAGAAGATGAGAGACAAGCTGAAGACTGGCTCCTTCTGGCTGCTAAGGAATCCCAGACTTTAAATACAGTCTAGCCGTCCAGGCCCTGATAAAAATGTACTTGTTAAAGTAGGAAGCTAGAGCATATTTTATTCAACATTTTTAAAGGCTGAGTTATAAATTTTAAATATTTAGACATATGTATGTGGGCCACCATTTATATTCTTGTCTTGGGCCCCACAAATACTAAAGGAGAGCTTATTTCCACAACTTTTCCTTTTCCTGGGTCATAAACATACTGGCTATAACTAACAATGGGTGTTTAAAGGTCCTTAGAAACCTCAAGAATATCAAACTATTTTTATTTCTCTCCGTTCAAGTTTCAAGTCATTGTGGAGAGCAGTCTAGAATTTGTTCAGGTTAATAGCAAAGTCATTCATTACAAAGAGTTACAAAATGTATGGCAAACTGTAAAATCTCCAAAGTACAGGTATATTTTCAGAAAACTAGTACAATTCTAGTCGCTATTAATTTTTCAAATCCATATAACATACTATGCTTCTATGTCCATACTGCCAGATGATCACAAGTATTTTTAAAAATATTTTATGTATCTATTTGGCTGTACCAGGTCTTAGCTGCAGCATGGGATCTTCGATCTTCATTGCAGCATGCAAGAACTTTAGTTGCGGCATGTGAACTCAGTTTGAAGCGAATGGGATCTAGTTCCCTGAACAGAGACCATTCTCAGGGCCCCTGCATTGGGTGTGCACAGTCTTAGCCATTGGATCACCAGGGAAGTCCCAATCATGAGTAATTTTTTTAATTTATAAAATAAAAATCAGTTGATCTTCCATAATGGGGCATGGTATGTTTATGCTATGGATGTTCATAACTAACTATCAGTTCAGTCGTCAGTCGTGTCCGACTCTTTGCAACCCCATGCACTGCAGCATGCCAGTCTTCCCTGTCCATGATCAACTCCTGGAGTCTACTAAAACTCATGTCAATTGATTCGGTGATGCCATCCAACCATCTCATCCTCTTTTGTCCCCTTCTCCTCCTGCCCTCAATCTTTCCCAGTATCAGGGTCCTTTCCAACGAGTCAGCTCTATCACACCAGGTGGCCAAAATATTGGAGTTTCAGTTTTACATCAGTCCTTCCAATGAATATTTAGGACTGATCTTCTTTATATGGACTGGTTGGATCTCCTTGCAGTCCAAGGGACTCTCAAGGGTCTTCTCCAACACCACAGTTCAAAAGCACCAATTCTTCGGTGCTCAGTTTTCTTTACAGTCCAACTCTCACATCCATACATGACTACTGGAAAAACCATAGCTTTGACTATATGGACCTTTGACAAAGTAATGTCTCTGCTTTTTAATATGCTGTCTAGGTTGGTCATAACTTTCCTTCCAAGGAGTAAGTGTCTTTTAATTTCATGGCTGCAGTCACCATCTGCAGTGATTTTGGAGACCCCAAAAATAAAGTCAGCCGCTGTTTCCACTGTTTCCCCATCTATTTGCCATGAAGTGATGGGACTGGATGCCATGATCTTCGTTTTCTGAATGTTGAGCTTTAAGCCAACTTGTTCACTATCCTCTTTCACTTTCATCAAGAGTCTCTTTAGTTCTTCTTCACTTTCTGCCATAAGGGTGGTTTCATCTGCATATCTGAGGTTATTGATATTTCTCCCAGCAATCTTGATTCCAGACTGTGTTTCATCCAGCCCAGTGTTTCTCATGATGTACTCTGTATATAAGTTAAATAAGCAGGGTGACAATAAGCAGCCTTGATGTACTCCTTTCCCTATTTGGAACCAGTCTGTTGTTCCATGTCCAGTTCTAACTATTGCTTCCTGACCTGCATACCAATTTCTCAAAAGGCAGGTCAGGTGGTCTGGTATTCCTATCTCTTGAAGAATTTTCCACAGTTTATTGTGATCCACACAGTCAAAGGCTTTGGCATAGTCAATAAGGCAGAAATAGATGCTTTTCTGGAACTCTCTTGCTCTTTCAATGATCCAGTGGATGTTGGCAATTTGATCTCTGGTTCCTCTGCCTTTTCTAAATCCAGCTTGAACATCTGGAAATTCATAGTTCATGTATTGCTGAAGCCTTCCTTGGAGAATTTTGAGTATTACTTTACTAGCATGTGAGATGAGTGCAATTGTGCAGGAGTTTGAGCATTCTTTGGCACTGTCTTTCTTTGGGATTGGAATAAACACTGACCTTTTCCAGCCCTGTGGCCACTGCTGAGTTTTCCAAATTTGCTGGCATATTGAGTGCAGCACTTTCACAGCATTATCTTTTAGGATTTAAAATAGCTCAAGTGGAATTCCCTCACCTCACTAGCTTTGTTCATAGTGATGCTTCCTAAGGCCCACTTGACTTCACATTCTAGGATGTCTGGCTCTAGTTAAGTGTGAGTGATCACACCATCGTGATTATCTGGGTTATGAAGATCTTTTTTTGTACAGATTTTCTGTGTATTCTTTCCACCTCTTCTTACTATCTTCTGCTTCTGTTAGGTCCATACCATTTCTGTCCTTTATTGAGCCCATCTTTGCATGAAATATTCCCTTGGTAGCTCTAATTTTCTTGAAGAGATTGCTAGTCTTTCCCATTCTATTCTTTTCCTCTATTTCTTTGCACTGATCATTGAGGAAGGCTTTCTTATCTCTCCTTGTTATTCTTTGGAACTTATAACTAACTACAAGATAATGTAATAAAAACTGTCATAGAAATGTGCCTGTGAAGCTGTACAATAGGGCCATTAAAGTACTCAGTTAAAAAGAGCCAAGAAGAAGAGGCTCACTACACGTCAGGACTGGACAACCTGGGGACCAGCACAATGAGTGAATATAGACCCAGGCACGTCACCATGGGTTTCAGAACACCAGGGGAAAGCGAGGCTTAAAAAGCTTCTCAGAAGAAAACACTGCAATATCGTAAAGTAATTGGCCTCCAATTAAAGTAAGTAAATTAATTTAAACAAAGAAAAACGTAGCAGATAAACAAAACAATGGTTAAATCTCAGAAAAATACATACTTGTGTGAGGAAAGAAGAAAATTACAGTACTCTATGTGACTCTGCCATGAATAGGATTTACAGACTCACATTAATTTAAAGACTGATGATAGACCTAACCAAAATTATATGTTTGTTTTGGGAGAATGGAAATATTAATATTGTGCATGTATATGCTGGTAGAAGAGTGACAGGGCTGAAAATCTACATCTTCCATAAGCGGCAGATTATTATAACGTGTAGGCTTTCCCTGGTGGCTCAGTCAGTAAAGAATCCGCCTGCAATGCAGGAGACCTGGGTTCAATCCCTGGGTTGGGAAGATTCTCTGGAGGAGGGCATGGCAACCCACTCCAGTATTCTTGCCTGAAGAATCCCCATGGACAAAGGAGCCCAATGGGCTGCAATCCATGGGGTCACAAAGAGTTGGACATGACTGAGTGACTAAGCACACTTTATGTGTAAAACGGAAAAATCAAAAATGGTACTATGCACAGATTACTTAGATACATGGTGGTAAATATTTTTTAAGACTATTTTTAATGTGGATCATTTGTAGTCTTTATTGAATTTGTTACAATATAGTTTCTGTTCTAATTTTCACTTTTTTTGGCTGCAAGGCACATGGCATCTTAGCTCCATGACCAGGCACTGACCCACAGCCCCTGCACTGGAAGGTGAAGTTCATCACAAGATTCCCAGGGAGGTAAATACTCTAAAAAAAAAACAAACGCAAAACTTAGAGTTGAAAGTGGTCACCTCTGGGAAACAGGGTATCAGCGACGGTATAGAGAAGGGGCATGAACCTATGTGTTACATAATACATTCTGTAGAGATGGTTGATACTTTAAACTATGAATATACATAACTTTGATTAAAACTACATCTTTTAAAAAATCTGGATTTTAAAAACTCTTGGTTGGAGGAAAAAATAAGTGAGAGGGCTTCGCCTGATGACAGTCAAAATATTTAAGTGCATACATGGATTCTTAGTGTAAAAAGTTTACTTTCACATACACAATCTGACAAAATTCTACCAACTTTTCCCTGTGATAGGTTATCATCACCCTCATTTTATAGATTAAGAAATTCAAGTTTAGGGATGTGAAATGCTTTGTCAAAGTTCACACTCGGGACTTCCCTAGGGGTCCAGAGACTAAGACTCCGCACTCCCAATGCAGAGGGTCCGGGTTCCATCCCCGGTCAGATCCCACGGGCCACAGCTAAGAGTTGATGTGCCACAGCTGAAGATCCCACAGGCCGCAACTAAAGGTCCGGCATGCTCTGCACGTCAGAATGGAGACTGAAGATCCCACAGGGGCAACTATGACCTGGCACAGCCAAATAAATAAATTAAAAAAAAAAAACAATCAAGTTCACATACAAGGATGTGGCCACAGTGCGATGGGACCACAGGTCTTCTGACTCAGGTCCTTCCTTTGTACCATGGCTGCCTTCTAAAGCAGTTCTCTTGAGCCTAGGGTATTTTGTAAATACAAGGCTCCCTTATTCTTAGGGTATTAGTGGAAATGGAGGTATTTGGCTTTACAGAAGGGAAGGACTTTGCAGATAATCTAGCTCAACCCTCTCATTGTACATCTAAGTAATGTGAAACTCAGAAAAGACTTTTCAGGCCACCAAAATATTAAGTGGACAGGAGAAGAATTTCATCAATAGAAAGCTTAGCTTAAACTTTCTTCGGCTGCTGACGTTCAGAAGTCTTTGTATCATTCTGACAAGGAAGGATCTATTTTATCTTGAAAAGTGAAAGTGTTAGTCACTCAGTCATGTCTGACTTTTTGCAACCCCATGGACTGTAGTCTACCAGGCTCCTCTGTTTATGGAGTTCTCCAGGCAAGAATACTGGAATGGGTTCTAAGCCCTCCTCCAGGGGATCTCTCCAGACCAGGGATCAAACCTGGGTCTCCTGCATTTCAGGCAGATTTTTTTTACCATCTGAGCCACAGAAATTAGGGTTCATCAAGACAAAATGCATAGTCTGATTCAACAAAGAAATGAAATTTTCCCTTGAGCAGTCACTTCTAGTTCACTCCTTCAGGGTAGGGTCTTCATAGATTATACAATAAAAGGGAGGTAAGATTTTTTCCTGCACGAATCTGGTCCTGTGCCACCTTGCCTGTCTTGAGAGTGGATGTAATGGAATCCTTCCATGATAACCTATCCAATTCTATTGCTGCTACGAGAAAACCCAGTGAAAGGAAATCCTTACCACATTTTATAGCTTCTTTCATTATCAAAGTGGCCTCATAGACTTGTTTCCCAAGCATTTATAGCTTGATGACCTGACAGCTTTCTACCCAGAAATGACCATGTGAAATAGTCCAGCAAAGCTCCCCACATGGCAAGAACTGAGGAAAGTTTATTTTGCTGGCAGTGCACATGGCTTTTCAAACAAGTAAGTTCTTTCTGAGGTCAATTAAACCTGTGTTCAATAAAATCACATGGGAGACAAGAGGACTGGGAATGTCAGTTATTGATTACATCTAGGTCACACCTAGAGAGAGGCTCTTCTGGCTGAACTTGATTAAAAATCATTTCCAAATCTAAATTTCCACAACATTATATCGTTTCCTTTATTCCCATCCATCATCTCTCCTCCATATCCCCCCACCTCCCTGAGTTTTCAGAATATGTCCAGTCATGTGTGCTTCTCCAATTGTACATTATTCAGTTGAAAGAAAGCCTGACCCTGGGATGAGGCAGGGCACGATCGGGGAAAGTAATGGATACTTTCTTGTCAAGGTAAACAGGAAATTAGAACAGAGAATTCTAACACTTCATTTACTAGTGTCATCATGAAATGAGATCCACAATATAAGAGGGCTTTCCAGGGCTCAAAACCTAGTTATACTTCCTACTTTACATAAGTTACTTAAGCTCACAAAGCCTCCACTCCCCAGCTCTAAGATGGCGTTGATGACGTCTCTTTCACCCACTGTTATGAGTATTAAATGAAAAAACACAGACAATGTCTATACCTACACTTCCAGCCACAATACACTTTGAATGTTAATTCACTTCCCTAAACTCTGAAAGTATCAAAACTCCAAGGGAAAAAATACATATAAATCTCTCACTTCCCTGTGTGCGTGGTTGCTAAGTCGCTTCTGTCATGTCTGACTCTTTGTAACCCATGGACTGTAGCCTGCCAGGCTCCTCTGTCAATGGGATTCTCCAGGCAAGAATACTGGAGTGGATGCCAAGCCCTCCTCCAGGGGTTCTTCCCAACCCAGGGATCAAACCTGTTCAAACCTGTATGTCTTGTGTCTCCTGCATTTGCAGGAAAGCTCTTTATCACTAGTACCATACCTTACTTCCCTGACTTGTCAGTAAATATGTAGTATTGATGCCTCAGCCACGGGCTGGCCTCATTTGCCAGTAAGATGACACCTTATATCTAATGGTAGAAAATTGTAATCGCTTACTTAGATAAACTTAATAAAATAGAATTAGATGCCAAAAGTGGAAAAAATGAAATTATGCCCCTAGGTTTTTGATGCTTCTTCCAGAGAATAAATGAAAATAAAAAATTTTAAGATCTGATCATGGATTCAATTATAGTGTGAACCAAATAAAGTGCCTATTTGCAGAAAATAGTCTATTTCTGTTATTATACAATACAAAAACATTAAACATTTGTGGAGGTTCATATGTTCTGGTTCTACTTATTAGCTTTGTAACCTTGAGGAAAGTGAAAGCGTTAGTCGCTCAGCCATGTCCGATTCTTTGCGACCCCATGGACTGCAGCCCTCCAGGCTCCTATGTCCATGGGATTCTCCAGGCAAGTATATCAGAGTAGGTTGCCATTTACTTCTCCAGGGGATCTTCCTGACCCAGGTATTGAACCCAGGTCTGCCGCATGGCAGGTGGATACTTTACTATCTGAGCCAGCAGGGAAGCCCCAATCTTGAGGAAACAGTTTCTTAATTCTGAGCCTTTGTCTTCTCAGTTGTAAGATGAATCTTACCTTCCTTAAGGCATAAGCACCTGATTCACACTAAGTTGACAAATGATAGCATTTATTTTTATAAATAATGATATAATTAATCATCATAACACAGGTGGGATCCTTATTTTGTTCATCAAAATTAAAACCAAGTTACACCAAGTACTAGAACAATTCAGTCAATTTTGCTTCTCTTGACTAGATGCTTCCTCAGTGATTAAAAATAAGATTAATTCCACTGATATATTCTTCTAACAGGTTCCATTATTTACTTGTATTGATCATCTATGATCATCAAGTTCACACTATTGGATAGCTCTAAAGGAAAAACAGAAGGGGCTTTGACATTTATTTTCTACTCTGTACAAGGCATTGGGCTACATGCTTCAGCACACGTCAATTGTGTTACATGTTCCTACTAAAAACTATACAAAGGAAGAACTAAGCTGACCATTTTATTATTTACACCTAAAGGAAACTGAGAGGGTTCTGATGGCTCATTGGTAAAGAATCCACCTGCCAATCCCAAGACACTGGTTTGATCCCTGGGTCGGGAAGATCGCCTGGAGAAGGGAATGGCAACCCGTTCCAGTATTCTTGCCTGGGAAATCCCAGGGACAGAGGAACCTGGCAGGCTACAGTCCATAGGATCACAAAAGAGACATGACTTAGCAACTAAACAACAATAACATAGGAAACTGAGGTTTGCGGAAGTTAAAGGCATTGCCAATGGTATGTGGCAGAGCTTGGGTTAAAATCAGGGTAATGTCAGATTTCAAAGCCCACACACTCCATTTCATCGGAGACAGAGGTGTTCCTTCGGGATTACAAAAGATGGGAGGCAGTTTGCATTTGAAGAGCATTTCTTTTTCAGAGTCCTGTGAGAAACAAAGAATCTCTATGTGTAGTCTAAAGAGAGCAATGTTTCCTCCAATTTATTGGTTCTCTTTTATTTAGCATTTTCCAAATCCTTGAAAAAATGAATAAAAATGTATCTTCCAGTGAAAAATGAATTCATCACAATGCATGGATATCTCTTGACTGCAACGAGATTTTTTCTAAATCTCCTGTCTTGTCGTTGTTGTTTAGTCACTAAGTTGCGTTCGACTCTTTGTGACTCTGTGACTGTGGCCCACCAGGCTCCTCTCTCCAAGGGATTTTTCAGGCAGGAATACTGGAGAGGGTTGCCATTTCTATCTCCAGAGGATCTTCACGACCCAGGGATTGGACTTGAGTCTCCTGCTTAGCAGGCAGATTCTTAACCACTGAGCCACCTGGGAAGTCCCAAATCTTTTGCTTTACATACCATCTGAACATACCACCTTCACTAAATTGTGGTTCTTCTCTCTCTTGTTCCTTCTGTTTCATTTGCATGATGCTCTGGGGTTAAAAGATGTACCTACTTATAAAAAGAGAAAATCAAAAGTACTATTTTTATGAAAACATTCCCATTGATCAGAAGGAGAAAATGGATCCACTTTTCCAAGAGATCAAAACAAGCATTCTTTTGAGCTAAACATGAGTCCTTCACACTAGGGTAATACCTATTAGAAGTTTTGTTCTGTGAAAAAGCAATGCGCCAGGTAAAGTTCAGACAAGTCCATCAGAGTATGTCTTTGTCCAGAAGACGGAAGAGAATGAATGTTCATTGAGAGCATCTGCAACTGTCTTATACCTTGTCTGATGCTGCAGTCTTCCCAGGACTCTTAAAAATTAGGGACCTTTATTCTCATTTGAGCCTACAGATGAGCTCAAAACCAGTTAAGTAAACTTCCTTTGGGGCTTCCCAAGTGGTGCTAATGGTAAAGAACCTGTCTCCCAATGCAAGAGACATAAGAGATGCCGGCTCAGTCCCTGGGTTGGAAAGACCTCCTAGAGGAGGGCATGGCAATCTATTCCAATATTCTTGCTTGGAGAATCCCATAAACAGAGGACTTTGGTGGGCTATCGTCCATAGGGTCGCAAAGAGTCAGACATGACTGAAATGACTCAGCATACATAAAAATTTCCTTTTAAAAAGTCCTAGAGGTAGAAGAATTTGGATTTGAATCCCATATTTAACTCAAAATGAAAGTAATTTTCATTAATTGCATCCTTATTACACACAAGGCAATTTACATGACCTTCAATGCTCACAACAACATTACAATGTAGGTGTTGTTCTCTTCATTTTTAAACATCAGGAGACTGAGGTTTAGGTAGGCTAAGAAACTTTCTCAACATCACATGGCTAGGAAAGTGTAGAGCCAAGATTTTAACAGGCTGACCTCTTTCTAAAGCCATCCCTTTTCATAGGTCCATGCAACTTCCTGGCAGAGTTAATAACCACACTGAGCTTAGTTAAGACAAATTTGGAGTGGACATGGAAGCAAGGAGAACCTGCAGCAGAATGCCACTGTCTTCTTGGAATCCATGCCAATCAGGAAGCCAGTGAAAGGCATTGTTAGTATGTGCCATGCCTTTGGAGAAGCAGATTTTTGAAAACAGAAAATAAAAAAGGAAAAAATAAAGGAGTCAACCCATGGGACAGAGAAAAAGAACTGCAAGTTCCCAAAGTTAAGTTGTGACAATACAGTCATAGCTAACGTCAGATATAAATATACATGCAACCATCTAAAGAAATTCATAACCCAAGAAAGTCTCTGATATTAAAAGAAAAGGAACAAATGAGGAAGGTCTCTCTAAGAACCTTGGGCATGTTTTCAGTGATGAAATAAAAGAACTAAAGATAACAAAATGGTCTTTTTATAGGTAACTTTAGGGAAACATTAAAAAATATAAAGAACATGAAATATAAGAAAATAAATAATAATGTCACAGTCAGCAGACACAACACCTGCCTCAGTTGCATCTATGCCTGTAGACTGCCACTTTGGAAAAAAAGGAATTCTCTAGCAATTGGTTCCTAAGAGCCCCTCACAATTGATGGAAGAATATGTAGGTTCCCCAAAGTCATCAGCCTTCAAGTCCCAAACTAAATGTTTAAATATCTCATGGAGGAAAAGTGATGAACAGAATCAAAAAGATGCAGAAAGGGGAGGAGGATAGCAAGAGGATCTAAGAATGATGGGGAAAAGTAGACAAGAAGTGCAAAGTACAGTGCATCTGTATGTACATATGGTTGAAATTGGAGTCAGAGAGAAATTACTCAGAGGCTAATTAGTGCTCAGAGAGAATGCCTTTGTCACCGGCTTGATCTCAGTACTTTGTTACAGCCGTGAACAGCGAGGGTTGGGCTGCACTGCCTTAGGGTAGTGAGTAATGACTTGCACCATCTGTGGTTGTTTTCAGGCACCTGAACCCAGAAGGATCCACCCTCTGTAGGAACCATCACACACTGTGTACTGAGTGTGTGCTATCTCCACTGCCTGGGCAGAACCTTTACAAGGGTGAGGATTCTTGATCTTGGAATAAGGAAGATTGTTCCCGGGAATAACCTGAAGTCACAGCCTTGAAAAGGTTCTCTTCTCTAACATTTCCTTTCCTTTCCTTTCTTTTCCCTTGTCTCTTCTTCCTTCTTTTCTTTTTAAAATAGATGTTGAACTGCTGGTCCTTGAAGAAGGAAAAGGAGAAGGAAATGTTGAGTGGAACTGCCTGTGATAGAGGGGAAAGAAGATGAGAAAGTGACTACAGATAGAAAATACAGAGGAGGAGGAGGACAAAAAGAGGAAGAAGAGGGAGAGGAAGAAGAGGGAGAAGAAGAAGCAGCAACAAGATTCAGAAAAAAAATGGTAAAAAAAGAAAAGCATTTCTGATGCTTAAAGATAATTATGAGAGATACTTACCTTAAAGATACTAATCTTATACTACTCTTAAAGATAAGTATGAGAGACCATGGATTATTGTTAGGTGTTGGTGTCATACCCGAGCACCACGTCCACGTTTTCTCATTATAAAATGGAGCTGATTGTACACAATCTTCATGGGATTTTTACCATTTTTTTTCATAAAGCGTTGTCAGAACTAAGTGAGTTAATGAATAAATATAGTACTAAAAACATATTTAGCACATAGAAAGTTCAATATTGTTAGCAACTGTAACCGTTGTTTATGTTGTTAGCAGCAATACTAGGATGATTGAAATGTCTGTAAAGTACCAAATATTGCTAGGTGCATGTAAGTTTTTAATAAATCACTACTATGACAATAAAAGTGGAGGAAATGGCAACCCACTCCAGTATTCTCGCCCGGAGAATCCCATGGACAGAGGAGCCTGGCTGGCTACGGTCCATGGTATCACAAAGAGTTGAACATGATTTAGCAACTGAGAGTACACACGTGACAATAATAGAGTTATTGCTACCATTGTTATTGCTATTTAAATAAAAATGGGACACAAACACATTTAAAATGTTAAAGAATAAAAACAAAGAAAAGATATCATAAATGAAAAGACAGAAAATAAGAAGATAATGCAAAAACAAGATCAAAGTAACAATAAGACAAAAGTTCAACTTCCATACAAAATAACTATATACCATAAATTAAAACCAGAAAGTGAAACAAGAAAAAATAAAAAATAAATTAATCTCATGTTAGAAATGAGGAGAAAATATAATTTGCAAATAGTATGATTGTACAATAGGAACACACAAGAGTATCAACTAAGATATTATTAAAACTGACTAGAAATTTCAGAAAAGTTAAAAAATAAGATGGCAAAAATAAAGATTGTTTTTATATACAAAGATATATAAAGAATATGTAAAGACAGAAGATCTCATATATCACAGTGTAAAAAATAGAACTAGATTTAGAGCAAGGATAAAAGTTAGAAATAAAAATGTACATTTACTGATTCACTCATGCTGTCTTGGAATAAACTGTTCAGTCAGTTCAGTCGTTCAGTCATGTTTGACTCTTTGTGACCCCATGGACTGCAGCACACTGGGCCTCCCTGTCCATCACCAATCCCCGGAGCTTGCTCAAACTCATGTCTATCCATCCAGTCAACGATGCCATCCAACCATCTCATCCTCTGTCATCCCCTTCTCCTCCTGCCTTCAATTTTGCCCAGCATCAGAGTCTTTTCAAATGAGTCAGTTCTTCACATCAGGTGGCCAAAGTATTGCAGTTTCAGCTTCAGCATCAGTCCTTCCAATGAATATTCAAGACTGATTTCCTTTAGGATAGACTGGTTGGATCATCTTGCAGTCCAAGGGACTCTCAAGAGTCTTCTCCAACACCACAGTTTAAAAACGTCAGTTCTTCAGTGCTCAGTTTTCTTTATGGTCCAACTCTCACATCCATTCATGACTACTGGAAAAACCATAGCTTTGACCAGACAGACCTTTGTTGGCAAAGTAATGTTTCTGCTTTTTATATGCTGTCTAGGTTTGTCATAGCTTTTCTTCCAAAGAGCAAGTGTCTTTTAATTTGATGGCTGCAGTCACCATCTGCAGTGATTTTGGAGCCCAAGAAAATAAAGTCTGTCACTGTTTCCATTGTTTCCCCATCTATTTGCCATGAAGTGATGGGACCGGAAGCCTTGATCTTAGTGGCATGATCTTAAACTGGACAAGAAATGTGCAAACCTTGATAAAGACAGTCTTTGTCTTTGCTCTTGGACAAAAGGCTTAAATAAGTTCAGAAACCAAATATATTTCTTGTGGGAAATATAAAATCATTCTTCAATTTATTTTGAAGAAAAAAACTCATGAAATTTCGCACAAAAAATAGAAGAATAATGACAGCTAATTTGTCCATCTTGTATTAAGTAAATACAAGCTGTACTATGTGAAACCCAAGGCACTCCTATGGAATAAGATAATAGTAGCCAGCATTTATTAGTTGCTTCCTTTTGTTACATACACTGTTAAGTGCATTCAGTTCAGTTCAGTTGCTCAGTCATGTCCGACTCTTTGTGATCCCTTGGACTGCAGCACACCAGGCCTCCCTGTCCATCACCAACTCCTGGAGTTTACTTAAACTCATGTCCATCCAGTCAGTGATGCCATCCAACCATCTCATCCTCTGTCATCCCCTTCTTCTCCTGCCTTCAATCTTTCCAAGCATCAGGGTCTTTTCCAACGAGTCAGTTCTTCGAAGCTTCGAGGTATGTAAGTGCATTACATACATTAACTAATTTTTTCTCATACGTAACAATGCTGTGAGGTAGGTATTATTTTTATCTTCACCCAAGAAGAAAGCAGAGCCATCAGATTAAGTAACAACTATCACTGGGACTTCCCTAGTGGTCCAGTGGCTAGGACTCTGAGCTTCTAATCCAGACGGCCTGGGTTTAATCCCTGGTCAGGGAACTAAATCCCATATGCCACAACTAAGAGTTGGCATGCTGCAAGTAAGACCTGAAACAGCCAAATAAATAAATATTTAAAAAATAAAAGGGTATATTTTATTGTATGTTACATTACACTTCACTTTACATTATACTTCAATGAAGCTGATTTTTCAGAAATGCTAACTGGAAGCTCCATGTGCATGTGTAAATTATGAGCTTTTCTGGTTGACATCTTTCAACTCCTATAAATTTCCCCTTCCAATTTTTGGGGGCATTAAGCCTCTATAGAGGCTTAAAAGACTATAGTCTTTTATTTCCATTTTAATTGGGCTTTTAGGAGAATGGGGAGATAACTCTGTATTCACTTCTTTGTGTGAACACACAAATTGAACTGTGTGTTCATTTTGCCATGTTTAATCAAAAGTTCAGTGGTGGTATTTCAAATCAGTGAGAAAGGCTAGAGTACTCAGTTAGGTATAGGGTGGATCTTAAACGTGTGTGTCAACACACACACACAACAAAAGCTAACTATGTAAGGTGATGGATGTGTTAACTAAGCTTAAGGTGGTAATCATTTCATAATATGTACATATGTCAAATCATCATGTTATACACCTTAGATATACACAATGTTATTTGTCAGTGATATCTTGATAAAGCTAGAAAGTGTGAAATTTCTGAATGACAAAATTAAGGCAAACAAAATAAAAAATACTAGAAATATTTCTAATATACCTGGTCGATGCAGATTAATGTCCTTAAGGCACAAAATACTTCTATGAATAAGAGGGAAAAAAAGATAACCTAATTTTAAAATAAAAGACATGAAAAAGTGGCTCACAGAAAGGAATATAAATGGTAAACAAAATAACTGTAAATCGTTGAGCTTTTTTGTAACTAATAAATTCTAATTAAACCTATATACTTTTGGGACTTCCCTGATGGTCCAGTGATTAAGACTTGGTGCTTTCACTGCAGGGGGTGCAGGTTCAATCCCTGGCTGGGAAACTAAGATCCCAAATGCCGAGCAGGTCCAAAAAATAAATAAAAAATTTTAAACCTATATACTTTTGTTCTGTAAGTGGCTAATTTTATTTTCGTTAAGAACAATACCTAATGACTAACAATGGTGAAGGCAACTGACTATTCTCATGGAAATATAAATTTGGTTCAACTTTCTTTGGGGTAATTTAGCAATCTGGTGACTGCAGCCATGAAATTAAAAGACGCTTCCTCCTTGGAAGGAAAGTTATGACCAACCTAGATAGCATATTCAAAAGCAGAGACATTACTTTGCCAACAAAGGTCCATCTAGTCAAGGCTATGGTTTTTCCTGTGGTCATGTATGGATGTGAGAGTTGGACTGTGAAGAAGGCTGAGCACTGAAGAATTGATGCTTTTGAACTGTGGTGTTGGAGAAGACTCTTGAGAGTCCCTTGGAGTGCAAGGAGATCAACCAGTCCATTCTGAAGGAGATCAGCCCTGGGATTTCTTTGGAAGGACTGATGCCAAAGCTGAAACTCAATACTTTGGCTACCTGATGCGAAGAGTTGACTCATTGGAAAAGACTCTGATGCTGGGAGGGATTGGAGGCAGGAGGAGAAGGGGATGACAGAGGATGAGATGGCTGGATGGCATCACTGACTCGATGGACGTGAGTCTGAGTGAACTCCGGGAGTTGGTGATGGACAGGGAGGCCTGGCGTGCTGCGATTCATGGGGTCGCAAAGAGTCGGACACGACTGAGCAACTAATCTGAATCTGAATCTGAATATATTAAATCTTAAATGCAAAACATACCCCATAATCAGCAATTCAATTTCTGGAAATCTTTCCTAAGGAAATTATTTTAAAATGTGTACAAAGATTTTTGTTACAAGAATATTAATAACAATATTGTTTCTAATAGTAAAAGGAAGAAATGTGAGCAATTGTAAGTTGATTAAACAAAATGCAGTCTTTTAAGAATGTTGTAGGTGAATATTGTTTTCCCATGGAGAAATACTGGTTATACATTGCAAGTAAAACCAACAGAATTATAAAAATTTATACAGAGCGTAAAACCACTGTATAGGGAATAAAAGTATGTATAAATATGCACATAGAGGAAATTATCTGGAAAGAAACACATACAGTAACTCTCAGGAATTATCTCTGAGTGATGAGATTATGAATGTTTTATT
The DNA here is from genome assembly GCF_002263795.3 of Bos taurus. Taxonomy (NCBI): domain Eukaryota; kingdom Metazoa; phylum Chordata; class Mammalia; order Artiodactyla; family Bovidae; genus Bos; species Bos taurus. The sequence goes on along the minus strand of NC_037335.1, from coordinate 73,038,459 downwards.
TTTTTTAAATTTAGCACTGTTTTGTATTTTTTGTGATGAATATGTATGACTTTTTTAATTAATAGAAAAAGAATTTTTTTTTTACTTTAAAGAAGAGATTCTATCCAGACTAGTAAGAGAAATGTAAAACATTTAGGAATAAACTCAAGAAAAAATGAGTTATATATGTAAATTAATTAAGACAAAGGAGCCAAGAATATACAATGGGGAAAGGATAATCTCTTCAATAAGTGGTGTTGGGAAAACTGGATAGCTACATGCAAAAGAATGAAGTCACTGTCTTAGACTATACACAAAAATCAAGACAAAATGGATTAAAGCCTTGAAAAAAAAATGTATATATAATGGCAAGTCCCAAACTTCCTTTCTCCAGTTGTTGTTTACCTGGCAAGTTGTGTCCAACTCTTTTGTGATGCCATGGACTATAGCCTGTCAAGCTCCTTTGTACATGAGATTTCCCAAGCAAGAATACTGGAGTGGGTTGCCATTTACTTCTCCAGGGGATCTTCCCGACCCAGGGATTGAACCCGTGTGGTAGATCTATGATCACTCACAATACTCGCTGCCTTCTTTGTGGACGCCACTGATTCCCTGGCCCCACCTATGTCATGCTTGGTCCTGAGGGTCATTCTGATGAATAAAAATGAGCCCAGGTGTGGTTCTGGCAACATCCCAGATGAGGGCTGTTCCTCAATCTGGATCCCAGAGTGAGGATGACAAGACGCAGAACTGCACTCAAGCCATATCAGACATGTGTAATGAGCAAGAAATAAACCCCTGTTGTAAGCCATGGCAAATTTAATGTGATAAGGAAATGAAAGAAAGATCTGCTGGATGCTCTTGGAAAAGTTTTCCTGAATCCTCAAAAAAAGGCACAAGGAGTAAATCTCCTATTAAGAGTTACTGAGGGTACATGTGACCCCTGATGCCACACCAGCCAACCTAAATCATGAGAGAGACCAGGCTCAGCATGAAACCAACGCTGGAGAGATGGAAACAAACTAGATCCTTAATATCCTGAGCCCCCTGGATCCTACTTCGGAACTCCAGATTTCCTTATTTAAACCAGTGCAGGGACTTCCCTGGTGGTCCAGTGATTAATAATCCGCCTTGCAATGCAAAGGGCACAAGTTTGATCCCTGGCAGGAGGAGGGGGGTGGGCCTAAGATCCCACATGCCACGAGGCAACTAAGCCTCTGCATGGCAACTACTGAACCTGAGCACCACAGCTAGAGAGTCCATGCACCATACTGGTGGTTCCATGTGCCACAACTAAGACCCAAGGCAGCTAAAAAAAAATAAATGCATTTTTACCTGTAGTTGAAAGCATCCCAACAGATTCACAAAACTAATCCATGAAACCTGATCCTGGGGCCACTGAAGAATTTTGAGACAGCTGTGATGGAAAAAAGGCAACATACTGAAAAGACACATCCAGTGTTTGTGAAGAAATGCTCAAAATGGATTGGAAGAGAAGCAAGACTACCAATTCCAGGAAAAGTATAATCATCCACAGATAGTTTAACAGCAGTGAGGACTAGGGCATTCAGTGAACAGGTGAGAGACATTTTGGAGAACTGACCGGACTCATTCCCTGAAGGAGATGCATGCATGCTCAGTCACTCAGTTGTGTCCGATTCTTTGTGACCCCACGGACTGTAGCCGACCAGGCTTATCCACCCATGGGATTTCCCAGGTAAGAATACTGGAGTGGGTGGCCATTTCCTTTCTCCATTTCTGAGGACAGTACATGAGAAATAAGCTCCTTGATTTTAATTATGCCATGACAAAGTCTAATATATCAACATTCATAAAGGACAGGCACGTGTGCATCTCCTCAGGCAGTTGAGAGCTTTTGTTTGTTGTTTTTCAAATAATGTTGTGCTGCTGACTCATGTTTGCCATGTGCCCTGCTGTGACCTCTCGATATTCAGGGCTCTAATCACACTCCTCATTATTATTAATAATCAGTGCCTATGAAATTATACTACACTCTGACTTGTTATCAAGTCCTGGATGTATGCAAATAGATTAATCAACCAGCTCCATGCTTAAAACTTTGAATGGAACTTTAAGTGTGGTGGAAGTACCTGCCCTGGCTCTTGGCTGTCTCCTCCAATCAAGCCTGAGGTGTGTTTTCCTCCTAACTTTTAATTGCATGACCTCTGAGAACCTAATTTCCAGAAAACCCATTTATTATTTTAATGCTCATTTGGCATTATTATTTTCCCAAAGCAATCTTTTTGTCTCTAAATCTCTTAGGAGTTGAGACGCAAGCCAAGAAAAGCTTCATTTTCTCCTCCTGGCCCTCAAAGGAAGCAGAAATGAAACATTAAAAAAAAAATCTTAGTTTCTAACTGGGGATAGGAGGAGGGAGTGAAGAAGGATGGGGGGAGTGGGGGAGAAAAAGATTGGAAGGCATTTGCGTGGGTCCCAGATGGAAAGCAATCCAGCAAATTGCCTTTAAACAGCAGTGTCCCTGCAAATAGGGCACTCTAGCTGTTTTGTGTCACTTGAAAGCATCTTGTTGATATTTTTATAGATTTTATGATACATTCTAAAGCTTGCATCAGGAACAGCCACTTGGAGTTCTGGCAGTAATGAACATTGTTATACTCACAGCCTGAGTAGTCTTTACTTCAAAGGGAGGCGTTGATTTGATCTTTCATCTTCTCAGCTGTTGCTTACCAGCTTCCTTCAGATACTGTTTGAACTAAAAACCCCACGTTTCCTGGTTTGAGTGAGCAATTCCCATGGCACGTCTAATCCTCTCACTTGGAAGCTACTAAACTGTGATTGAATGATGCCATTAACAAGGAGGAGGTAAATACATTTAAACACACAGCCTTAGACTTTCCTCAAATAATAACCAACTTATGTCTTCGGGAGACTTGTTTGTTTACCAAAATAAGAGGCTTGGGAAGCGAGAAATAAAAATTAAATGATGAATGAATGAATGCATGAAAAATGAATACAGTAACAGGCAGTTGAGTTTTATGGTATTAAAGAAGGCTTCTCATACTCCTCAAAGCAGAAAGACAAGAAGAGGAAGGAAAAGTACATTATCTACACTTTGGAGATGTTGAACTGGGTTTTCCACAAGGAAAGGAACTTAAGTCTTTGGCCAGCCTTATTCTGGGCCACTTTCTATTAAGAACCATTTTAGTTAAGTCACACCAACTTCCTCATTGGCATTCAAACTTTACTTATTTTCTCCCACCACTGAAAATCATACTGTGTGGCTACTTACACATTTAAATATAAATTAATTCAAATTAATACTGAAAATGTAGTTTCTCAGCTGCATTATTTTGAAACATGCAGTCACGTTTCAAGTACCCAACATAGGCTAGTGGCTACCGTGGTGACTCCATGGACTATATAGCCCACCAGGCTCCTCTGTCCATGAAATTTTCCAAGTAAGAATACTGGAGTGGAAATCCCCATTTCCTTCTCCCAGGGATCTTCCCAACCCAGGAATCGAACCCATGTCTACTGCATTGGCAGGCAAATTCTTTGCCACTGAGCCACCTGGGAAGCCACTAAACAATATAGACACAGAACATTTCCAACTTCTCAGAGAGTTCTATGGACTGAGCTGCTCCAGAGACCTCCAGTGTTCCTTGTTCTGCTCTAATTATGATTAAATGGATCAATTGTAATCTTATTTCATAACAGTTTTCATCATTGATCTATGCATGGTCCAACATTTATTTGTTTCTGTTAATTCTGTAATAAATATCCATGAAACCACAATTCAGAATTAGAGTCAGGACCTTGAAAATAACTTACATATGATCATGTGTCCTCCTCCACCTACCATTCTGCTGTCTCCTCACACCTGAAATTACTACCGTTGTGGTTCCTATGTTGATTCACACCCTCACTTTCCTTTTCATTAACTTCATGTATTTCCTTTTCATATATTCACATTCTTGTGCGTGTGCATAATTCTGTTGGTTTTTAACTTTAAGAAAATATGTTAAATATAATTTTGGAAGACTTTTAAAATCAAGCATAATACTGTTGATGGTGCAATAGTTTGCTTTTCTGATATATAATATGCTGTTCATGGGGTGACTATACTGCAGGTTTTTCACTTACTCTCCTGTTGGTGGGTGTTCTGGATCACTCTAGGCTTTTGCTATTGTGAACGGTTAGTTCACCTGTGATCATTCTTTTCCTCCCCGGTTTTTGGCTATACTGGGTGTCCTTTGCTGGGTGCGGGCTTCTCTAGTTGCAGCACGTGAGTTAAGTTGACCGACAGCATGTTGGATCTTCGTTCCCTGACCAGGGATTGAACCTGCATCCCCTGCAATGGAAGGCAGCTTCTCATTCACTAGACCACCAGGAAAGCACCTGTGAACATCCTTATACATATTTCCTATTGTAAACATGCAGGAGTTTCTCTTTGGTGTGTACCAAAGAGTAGAATTATTGGTCATAAGATACGTGAATGTTCGACTTCAGGAAATAAACAAATTGTTTTCCAAAGGGGTTTTGCCATTTTACTCCAACAAGCCAGGCAAAGGAAATCCTATGGAATCATATCCTCTATAGCACATGGTGTTGTCATTTTTAGCCAATTCAATAGGTGTTGTGACCTCAATTCACATTCCCTAGATTACTAATGGTGTTAAACGTATCTTCAAGTTTTTATTGGTTACATGGGCTTCCTATTCTCAAATGCCTGTCCGTGTCTTTTGCCCATTTTTATGCTAGATTGTTTGTGCTTGTCTTATTGATGTATAGAAGCTTTTCATATGGTCTTGGTAAGTTTCAAAATGTTACTACATAGTTGTTTACAGTATTTTTACTATATATTTGGTTATGTACTCTTTTGCAATTGGTAACATTATTTATTTGTATTCTTACTCTTTTGAAAAGCTTTTCCAAAGATTTGTCTAGTGTTTTTGTATCAAAGGGTCAACTTTTGGCTTTGTTGATTATCTTTGACCCTTTGTTATTGATGTTTACTGCATTAATTTCTACTCTTAATTATTACTTTCTACTTTCTTTGAGTTCACTCTATTGTTCATTTATACAACTTCTGATGATAGACACTTAGGTCATCAATTTAAAGCTATCTTTATTTCTAATGAAATTATGTCAGGCTATACAGTTCTCCTGAAGCACCAGTTGTGATGAATTTCTTTTTTGCTTAGCTTAATCATTCCAAAAAATTTGAAGACTCAGGTCAAAACTTCCCTCATTCATGAAGCTTTATTCCATTCATTTATGAACCTTCCCATGCTAGTCCACAGCCATACATTCAGTTTCACAACTCTATGTTACGATTAAGTAGAATAAACATGGGCTTCCCTGATGTCTCTCCAGTAAAGAATCCACTTGCCAATGCAAGAGACATGGGTTTGATTCCCCAGTCCTGGAAGATCTCCTGGAGGAGGAAATGGCAACCCACTCCAGTATTCTTGCCTGGGAAATCCCATGGACAGAGGAGCCTGGTGGGCTACAGTCCATGGGGTCTGTACAGAGTCAGACGCAACTTAGCAACTAAACAACAATGACAGAATAAACATAGGTTTTGAAGTCACAGTCAAAGCCCTGCTTATTTAACTTCTATGCAGAGTACATCATGAGAAATGCTGGGCTGGATGAAGCACAAGCTGGAATCAAGATTGCTGGGAGAAATATCAATAACCTCAGATATGCAGATGATATCACCCTTATGGCAGAAAGTGACGAAGAACTAAAGAGCCTCTTGATGAAAGTCAAAGAGAAGAGTGAAAAAGTTGGCTTAAAGCTCAACATTCAGAAAATAAAGATCATGGCATCTGGTCCCATCACTTCATGGCAAATAGATGGGGAAACAGTGGAAACAGTGGCAGACTGTTTTGGGGCTCCAAAATCACTGCAGATGGTGACTGCAGCCATCAAATTAAAAGACGCTTGCTCCTTGGAAGAAAAGTTATGACCAACCTAGATAGCATATTAAAAACCAGAGACATTACTTTGCCAACAAAGGCCCGTCTAGTCAAGGCTATGGTTTTTCCAGTAGTCATGTATGGATATGAGACTTGAACTATAAAGAAAGCTGAGTGCTGAATAATTGATGCTTTTGAACTGTGGTGTTGGAGAAGACTCTTGAGAGTCCCTTGGACTGCAAGGTGATCCAACCAGTCCATCCTAAAGGAAATCAGTCCCGAATATTCATTGGAAGGGCTGATGCTGAAGCTGAAACTGCAATACTTTGGCCATCTGATGCGAAGAGCTGACTTATTGGAAAAGACCCTGATGCTGGGCAAGATTGAAGGCAGGAGGAGAAGGGGACAACAGAGGATGAGATGGTTGGATGGCATCACCGATTCAATGGACAAAAGTTTGAGTAAACTCTGGGAGCTGGCAATGGACAGGGAGGCCTGGCGTGCTGCAGTCCATGGGGTCGCAAAGAGTCCAACAAGACTAAGCAACTGAACTGATACTGACTTGAAGTCACAGAGACATGTCAAATTCCATTTTTGTCACTTTATAGCTGGTTTACTTTAAGCATAACAATATATGTCCTTTTTCTTCTTAAACATGGAAAAGACAAAAGCTAATTTAAATGCAAATGTTAGCTAATCTATGTGAAGCTATCTAGTATTAGTCCTGGTATGTGTGTGTGCTAGTTGCTCAGTTCCTGGTATATGCTATATCAATTCACTCTTCTTTTTTTCCCTTTCTTTCTTCCTTCTATCCAGAGAACAAGATTCCAGGTTTGGTTTTTCCTCTGAGAGCCACTGAAAATTATTTCTACATAAAAGATCTAAAATGTAAAAGAAGTTGGCTAGTTTTCATCTCTGTCTTTATTTTTCTCTTGTGATATTCCCCACTCTACTTTCTCTGTGTTGGAGAAAACGAGAGCATAGTAGCAGCTGAGTAGTTCTATCCATGTCTGTCCTCTATGGTTAGTGTTATAGATTACTTGATCTTGACCGTGAGACTTGGTTTCAGTTCAGTTCAGTCACTCAGTCATGTTTGACCCCATGGACTGCAGCACGCCAGGCCTCCCTGTCCATCACCAACCCCTGGAGCTTGCTCAAACTCATGTCCATCCAGTTGGTGATGCCATCCAACCATCTGATCCTCTGTCATCTCCTTCTCCTCCTGCCTTCAGTCTTTCCCAGCATCAGGGTCTTTTCCAATGAGTCAGTTCTTCACATTAGGTGGCCAAAGTACTGGAGTTTCAGCTTCAGCATCAGTCCTTCTAATGAATATTCAGGACTGATTTCCTTTAGGTTTGATCTTCCTGCAGTTCAAGGGATTCTCAAGAGTCTTCTCCAACACCACAGTTCAAAAGCATCAATTTCTTGGTGCTCAGCTTTCTTTCTTGGTTTGGCTACATATTAATAACCTGCTGGACCAACTCATCAAGTTGCTATACCTGGCATTCTGTCAGTTTAGCTCATTTCCCTAAGAAAACTCTCTTGTTGAAACATCACATTCACCGACTTAACGTTTCTTTGAAGCTCAATGTTGTTAATTTCCTCTATTAGAACTACCTCTTTCTTCACTGTCTCATCGAAGTCAATGAGGAGATGTGGTCCTGGCCCTAATGCATTAACTCCCTAATGTTTTCACACCTCTCTGCTGCTGCTGCTGCTGCTAAGTCGCTTCAGTCGTGTCCAACTCTGTGCGAGCCCATAGACGGCAGCCCACCAGGCTCCCCCATCCCTGGGATTCTGCAGGCAAGAACACCGGAGTGGGTTGCCATTTCCTTCTCCTCACACCTCTCTAAGGAGCTACTATTTACAAAGGCACTCCCACAGTGGTGTTTGTGTGTGTATGTGTGTGCACGCTCAGTCATGTCTGACTCTTTGCGACCCCATGGACTGCAGCATGCTAGGCTTTGCTGTCCTTCACTATCTCCCTGAGTTTGCTCAAACTCATGTCCAGTGAGTCGGTGATGCTATCTAACCATCTCATCCTCTGTCACCCCCATCTCCTCCTGCCCTCAAATCTTTCCAGCATCAGGATAATACACCAGGGGTAGAATAGACCTTCTACATCCATTTTTTCCTCACAGCACCCAAGCACAAGAGGGCGTCAGAGGAAGAGATGGCTGATTGGTATCACCGGATGCAATGAACATGAACTTGGGCAAGTTCTTGGAGACAGTGAGGGACAGGGAGGCCTGGCATGCTGTAGTCCACGGGGTTGCAAACAGTTGGACACAACTGGGTGACTGAACAACAACAAAGTATTTGAAAAAGACTCAACAAAATGGAATTTATTTCCAAAGTCAACTGAAAAAAAAGGTACTCAGTGAACATTGGGGTGCATGTGTCTTTTTGAATTACAGTTTTCTCTGGGTATATGCCCAGAAGTGGGATTTCTGGGTATTATGATAGTTAAAATTTTAGTTTTTTAAGGAAACTCCATACTGTTTTCCATAGTAGTTGTACAATTTATCCTCCCACCAACAGTGCAAGAGTGTTTCTTTTTCTCCAGACCCTCTCCAGCATTCATTGTTTGTAGATTTTTTTAATGATGGCCATTCTGACGAGTGTGAGGTAGTACCTCATTGTAGTTTTGATTTGCATTTCTCTAATAATTAGTGATGTTGAGCATCTTCCCATGTGTTTAACCTAAATGGGAAGGAAATCCCAAAGAAGAGGGGATATATGTATATGTATAGCTGATTCACTTTGCTGTACAATGGAAACTAACACAACATTGTAAAGCAACTATATGCCAATAAAAATTAATTTTAAAAAATAAAGCAAAAAGGCACTCAGTATAGAGAAAGTAAAGTTTTCAGAAATGCACTAATTTCTTTGTATCTATCTGAATACAAAGAAATAATTAAAGGTAATTCTCTGTTCTAAAAGAAGCATACTCACGCAGAGGGAATTTCAGAGAAAATGAGATAGACAATTTAAAATTCTGACCTGTGGAAGGAAGGCTTAGGAATGAGTTTTTACATTTTTTTAGTACTCATTATGAAAAATTCCAATTGTCTTTACAATGTTACAATTCTATATATAGTTTCAAAGCAGTTTAAATAAATTTACATGAGCTCATATATGTTCCATAAATGACTAGTGCTGACAAGTACAAATGCTGAGAAAGGTGGTAAAAACTGGACTTTATTATTTCCATTTATTTAAGAATGGATGGAACATTCAGATTGTCCATGATGCTACAATCTCTTGTGTTGAAAGCATCAGTTTCTAAATAAATGGAAAATGTTTCAAATTCTTTAGAGAAAAGCATTCACCAATGCCAGGTATTTTTTCTTTTCTACATCACAACGTTTGAAATAGAAGTAATTTTTTGTACTTCCAGGATTAAAATTTTAGTTTGCTTGTCAGTTCAGTTCAGTTCAGTCGCTCAGTCATGTCCGACTCTTTGCGACCCCATGAATCGCAGCACGCCAGGCCTCCCTGTCCATCACAAACTCCTGGAGTTCACCCAGACTCACGTCCATTGAGTCAGTGATGCCATCCAGCCATCTCATCCTCTGTCATCCCCTTCTCCTCCTGCCTCCAATCCCTCCCAGCATCAGAGTCTTTTCCAATGAGTCAACTCTTTGCGTGAGGTGGCCAAAGTACTGGAGTTTCAGCTTTAGTATCATTCCTTCCAAAGAAATCCCAGGGCTGATCTCCTTCAGAATGGACTGGTTGGATCTCCTTGCACTCCAAGGGACTCTCAAGAGTCTTCTCCAACACCACAGTTCAAAAGCATCAATTCTTTGGTGCTCAGCCTTCTTCACAGTCCAACTCTCACATCCATACATGACCACAGGAAAAACCATAGCCTTGACTAGATGAACTTTTGTTGGCAAAGTAATGTCTCTGCTTTTCAATATGCTATCTAGATTGGTCATAACTTTCCTTCCAAGGAGGAAGCGTCTTTTAATTTCATGTCTGCAGTCACCATCTGCAGTGATTTTGGAGCCCCCCAAAATAAAGTCTGACACTGTTTCCACTGTTTCGCCATCTATTTCCCATGAAGTGATGGGACCAGATGCCATGATCTTCATTTTCTGAACGTTGAGCTTTAAGCCAACTTTTTATCCCCCAACAAACTCTGATAGATAAAATTCTCTTTGGGAGCCATCTTTAACAATTACACATATTCTACCTGTTTGTGTAATATCTCCCTTCATACAATTCTTCATTAATATACCTAGGTAAATGAGTTCACAGTATTCTTAAGTGGCATATTTCCTATATCTTTTAACTAGAAAGGCTGTAAAGATTTAAAACAGAAGACATGCCCTTTTACTACAAGGTTATACTTATTATATTTAGAATTTTAATTAGTCAAAACAGTACAAAAGCACGGGTATTGGTCAGGACAAACTAAAGTATGCTACAGTAACAAACATCTCCTGAATCTCGGACAATTTAACTGCTTTCTCTTATCACCTGTCCAGTGTGAGTAGTTAGGTGGCTCGGCTCTGCCATTTAATCACTGTCAGGGACTCAGTCTGACGGAGGTCAATGCTTTCACACTCACCACATGAATGACTGTAGAGAACAGCTGTGTACCCACTGGCAACTAAATGCCTCTCCCCTTAGCCAAAACACACATCACTTCCATTTCTATTTCATTGATTAAGAACATAATGGAAGGAATTCCCTGGCAGTCCAGTGATTAAGACTCAGAGCTTTCACTGCCGTGGGCCTGGGTTTGATCCCTGGTTGGGGAACTAAGATCCCACATGCCATACAGCGTAGCCAAAAAAAAAAAAAAAACCATAATGTAACCACATCCAAGCAAATCTTGTCATATTCATGACTTCTTTTTTTTTGTTTGTTTGGCTGTTTCTGGCTTAACCTCTACTCCTTCACAATCCAATATATCCATCATTAATCACATGTGGCTAAGGAGCTCTTGAAATGTGCTGGTCCAAATTGAGATGTGCCAGAAGTACAAATTACACACTGGATTTTAGACTCAGTACAAATAAGAATGTAAAATATCTGAATCATTTTTAATATTGATGACATGTTGAAATGAAAATATTTTAGATATATTGGAGAAATATATTACTAAAAAAAATTTACCTGTTTCTTTTTACTCTATTTAATGTGACTATTAGAAAATGTAAAAATCCTTATGTGCCTCACCTTGTATTTCTATTGGATGGCATTGCCCTGGTGAAGCCAGGATTTTGTCAGCCCATTCAAGAGTCTGCTCTTTCCCTTCTCTAGGGACCAGCTCTAGATGGGCTAAGTGCACATGACATTCAGAGGAAGGAGCTCATCTGTACAGCTTCCCTCTGTTCTTCTCAAGTATCCATGGGCATGAACTTCATCCCACCTGGTCTTTCTTGGGTAGTCTCTAGACTCACTGCATCCAGCTGAGGTCACTACTCCCAGCAAGACATATGGCGGATACAGTCCATGTCTGGACAGTGACAAATCTCAGGGAAACCGAGAGGTCTCTTCTTGTCCTGCATCCATATCTGGCCCATCTGACTTTCTCAGCAATTGATGGTTCATTGTTCTCTAACTATTGAATTCAGGATAAGGCTGAATAAGGTTGACAGTTTCCTTGAGTAACACTCCCAAACTTATGTGCACTTTTTATTGCAGTAAAATACACACCACATAAGATTTACCACTTTAACTGTTTTTAAGTGTACAGTTCAGTGGCATTAAGTACATTCACACTGCTGTACAACCATCACTTTCATCCATCTCCAGAACTTTCTCATCACTTCAAACTGAAACTCTGCATCCATCAAACAATGTGAACTTTTTATCCACCCCAGTGCAGCTCAACTCAGACTAAGGATATGGGGTTTTTTCCCTTAGAAAACACAGGGCTTCCCAGGTGGTGCTAGTGGTAAAGAATCACCTGCCAACACAGGAGACGCAAGAGATGTGGGTTTGATCCCTGAGTTGGAAAGATCTCCTGGAGGATCAGTGAGTCTCAGAACATGGCTATAATATCCTGTGCCCTTTATCAGGAATAAAAAATACTTAGAAGAGCTTGATTGGCAATGTGGGAAATTTTTTAATGAGAAGATATTACAGGGAATTAAACAATACACAGGTTAGTTTCTTATTGCAATATGAGGACCAGGTTAGAGAAATCAAAGCCCCAGAGAAAACCCATCTAGATAACACCTTGTAGGCTAGAATTCTCTGAATATACACAAACTATTTGGGGAAGCAAGGAGATGCCAAATTTCATGAACCAACTGACTTCTTTTCATTTTTGTCCCCCCTACAAATTATTTCACCAAAAATCTGTGAAGGAGGCACATTATAAATGAAATGCAATGATTCCTGTTGGTTTTAGGTTAATCAGCTAAAGGCACATTCAGTGAGCAAAGTGATAGCTGGAGGTAGGTCTAACTTATAATATTAGAGTTTAGAGGGAATGATTCAAGAAGTTGAAGGCTCAAAAAACCAAAGGATAAGCGTGGTGGCTGATAATACACATTTAATCCTTGAAAAGGCTTCCCAGGTGATGCTAGTGGTAAAGAACACGCCCGGCAATGCAGGAGACATAAGAGACCCAGGTTCAATCCCTGGGTCGGGAAGATCCCCTAGAGGAGGTCATGGCAACCTACTCCAGTATTCTTGTCTGGAGAATCCCATGGACAGAGGAGCCTGGCAGGCTAGAGTCCACAGGGTCGCAAAGTGTTGGACAGAACTTATCAACTAAACAACAACAACAAAGAACCATTGTAAATCAATTATACTCCAACAAAAACTTTTTTAAAAAGTTGCTAAGTGAGTAGATCTTAAAAGTTCTCAAAAACAAAAATTTCTCATTACAAGAAAAAAAGTTTTAACTATGTGTAGTGATGGATGTCAACTAGATTTACTGGGGTTTTTTAAGTTGTTTTTTTTTTTTTTTTTTAATGTGGACCATTTTTAAAGACTCTATTGAATTTGTTACACTATTGCTTTTGTTTTATGTTTTTGGTTTTTTTGGCTGCAAGGCATGTGGGATCTTAGCTCCCCAGTCAAGGATTGAACCCATGTCCCCGGCATTGGAAGGCAGAGTCCCAACTACTGGACTGCCAGTGAAGACCCCTAGACTTACTGTTGGTGTTCATTTCACAATATATACAACTATTGAGACTTTATGTCATATTTCTGAAACTAATATAATACGTCAATTATGAATTAATTTTTTTAAAGAAAAAGGAAGAGTGGTAACTGCTAAAGGTCACAGGACCATTCAGTGGCCAAGCTAGGCTGAGACCCAGGCCTCCTGCCTCCCAGGATAGAGAGTGAGGCCGATGGTGGATTCTTTGACAAGCCAAAAGCAGCCTCTCTCGTTGGATCACAGGATACTTGTGTTGACCCCCAGGCTATCTCAGCCTCCACTGCTCTTCTGTCAGCCTCCAAAATCGGGACATGAAAATGGATTTGTTCAAGTGGTAACCCACAGATTCCAAGCCTTAGCACCTTTCTAAATGAGCCAGTGACACAGTGCCAGGCAAGACGCAACCTCCGCAAATGAATTAATTAGACTTTCCAAAAGAGCAAGCAGTCTTGCCGTGGTGTTTTATTACACAGTTTTCTAAGTGGTAATTGAAAAAGGAGCACTTGATTTTAGATTCCCTCCCTGAGGTGTTAATTGTGGCAGGGAGGGGCTGTGGAGACAGAGCCCGTGTAAAATGAATCATTCTGTGGCTCAGGACGCGGTGGGTCCAGAGCTCCTTCTACAGCTTTGGGAAACTGAAAGAGAAGGGGCAGAGTGCACGGTGGCAGCTTGGCTTAGAGAGCTCTAGCCGTTGTGATGATGGAAGAATTCTAAATACACTCTTCTAGTAAACTTCTTCCAAAGCACTACAGATCAGAAGGTTAATATGAATCAAGTGCAAGGAAAACGCTGAACTTGACCCTGGAATTGTCCTCCATGCAGCCTGTCACCTCCCTTCTACTTGTCCTCCTTCTCCCATTGCTTTCATCAAGAAAACTTAGTCTTTGGGCTGTGTGTGCATGCCAAGTCGTTCAGTCATGCCCAACTCTTTTCAACCCTATGGACTGTAGCCCACCAGGCTTCTCTGTCTATGGGATTCTCCAGGCAAGAATACTGGACTGGGTTGCCATGTACTCCTCCAGGGGATCTTCTTAACCCAGGGATCAAACCATGGTCTCCTGCAGCTCCTGGATTGGGCAGGTAGGTTCTTTACAACTAGGGCCACCTGGGAAGTCTTTGGGCTGCTGCTGCGTCGCTTCAGTTGTGTCCGACTCTGTGCGACCCCATAGATGGCAGCCCACCAGGCTCCCTGGTCCCTGGGATTCTCCAGGCAGGAACACTGGAGTGGGTTGCCATTGCCTTCTTCAATGCAGGAAAGTGAAAATGAAAGTGAAGTCGCTCAGTCGTCTCCGACTCTTCGAGACCCCATGGACTGCAGCCTACCAGGCTCCTCCATCCATGGGATTTCCCAGGCAAGAGTACTGGAGTGGGTTGCCATTGCCTTCTCCAAGTCTTTGGGCTACTATTCCTCAGTGTTACTCAGGTCTCTTACAACCAGCTGAGCAGCTATGATATGTCAAGCATTTAATATCTACAAAGGGGAATACAGTATGCTCATAAAAGATGTAATAAGGAGAAATCAGCCACGTGTCTCAGATCTGAACAGATCCATGGCCCCAGTGGTGGCCAAGAAAGGAGGAAGTACAGACCACGGATAGTGGAAGATTTCTTTACAATGCTATTGGTCAGTATGATGGGAGGAGATATAGTTGGGGTTGAAAAGTGTTAAGGAATCATCTAGAGAACAACTGTGGACACCATGGGGGAAAGGGAGGGATGAGATGATTTGGGAGATTGGGACTGACACAGAAACACTATTGACACTACGTATAAAACAGGTAACTGATGAGAACTAATAGATAACTATTGATACCTGTATAAAATAGGTAACTAGTGAGAACTACTGTATAGCACAAGGAACTCTACTCAGTGCTCTGTGGTGATCTAAATGGGAAGGAAATCCAAAAAAGATGGAGTCCCTTGGACTGCAAGGAGATCCAACCAGTCCATTCTGAAGGAGATCAGCCCTGGGATTTCTTTGGAAGGAATGATGCTAAAGCTGAAACTCCAGTACTTTGGCCACCTCATGCGAAGAGTTGACTCATTGGAAAAGACTCTGATGCTGGGAGGGATTGGGGGCAGGAGGAGAACGGGACGAAAGAGGATGAGATGGCTGGATGGCATCACTGACTCGACGGACATGAGTCTGAGTAAACTCCGGGAGTTGGTGATGGACAGGGAGGCCTGGCGTGCTGCGATTCATGGGGTCGCAAAGAGTTGGACACGACTGAGCAACTGATCTGATCTGATCTGATGTATAACTAATTCACTTTGCTATACAGCAGAAACTAACACAATATTGGAAAGCAACTATACTCCAACAAAATTTTTTTAAAAAGAAAAGTATTAAGAAATCAATTAATCAAATCCCTTCACCAGCACAGTTGTACTCCTGGACACTCAGGATCTCAAATTAATGATATCAATAAGAGTGTGAGTTTCAGAGCCAAAGTGACACTTTGAATCATGGCTCCTACCGTGTGAGTTTGAGCAAGTACCTTAACCCCTCTTTGTCTCAGAGTCTTCATCAGTAAAATGGGGATGATAATAATACCTGCCTTTTAGGATTTTATGAGAACTAAGTAAGTTCATATTAGTAAAGTGCTCATAATGGAATCCAATACACAGGAAATGCTTCCTCAAATTGCTTCTGAGAGGCTGGGGGGACTTGTAGAACCTCACAGGTGAGAGAAAGATGATGCAGAGACCTCTGCAGGGACCTGTGTGTGTATGTGTGTGTGTGTGTCGGGGGTGGGGGGGATGTGACACATCACAGAAGCAAGGCACACCAGTATCCACACACACATGTGCACACACGATGCCCAAATGATGACAGAAAAAAAGGTTCATTTTTGCACAACTGTGACATCCATACCCATGAATCAGCTCAATGAAATCGGCGCACAACTTGCCTAACACTTTCCTGCTCTCTGTTTCCACAGCTGCTGCTTCTGGTCCTTGATGTTTCGGCTCCTGCTGCTACCACTCCCCAGAAGGAGGCCCCACCTTGAGAATCACAAAAGGAACTCAGCACCTCCTCACCTGGGTGGGTGGTGGCCTCACATGACACACAGGAATAATGACCTTTAAGTCTCAGACACTTCATTAATAGAGTAGGCATGGTTATGCCAAACCCGACAGAAGAATGGTAACTAGAATCAGCTGATCTTTCCTAGCCATTAAAGCATCATCTTCTTACAGGGTTTTTGTGATACATTAAGTGAGATAATGCATGTAAAATGCTAGGTGCAGAGTAGATGCTCAGGGAAAATATTATTATATTATTGTAATAATTATTTGATTCCTTTGGTTCTAAGATCACCAATATGAAAATCAGGCACACACGTGTGTGTGTGTGTATCAGGGTATATATGCTTAGTTGCTCAGATGTGTCCGACTCTTTATGACCTATAGACTATAGCCCACTGGGTTCCTCTGCCCGTGGGATTCTCCAGGCAAGAATACTAGAATAGGTTGCCATTTCCTTCTCCAGGGGATCTTCCAGACCCAGGGATCAAACCCAAGTTTCCTGGCTTGGCAGGCAGATTCTTTCCAACTGAGCCACCAGGGAAGCCCCATGTATGAGGGTAGAGCTATGCAAATGAATGCATATTTGTACACAATTTAGGAAGGCTCAGGGAGTTCGTTGCTCCCTAATGAAATTGATAGGCTAAACAGGCGAAACATCTGGGAAGGTTCTCAAAGTCCCATTGTCCAGGGCACCCCACAAATAAATCAGAATTTCTGGGGACAGGATGCAAACGTTAGTAATTTTTTAAACTCCCAGGTGCTTCTGCTTATCAGCGGCATTCACTGGCCCTCAGTTTCCTCTCTAGCAAAATAGAGCAAACACTGGGCTAGACAACATCAGCCCCAGCATCTATCTGATCAGCCTGTAAGAGGCATGTGGCCTCCAGCCCAGCACAGTCCAGCCGAGCCCTGAGCGGTCCTCCCCCTGCCCCAGCCAGGATCCCTAGAGTATCCTGCCGGAGAGTCCAACCCAGGAGCGACTGAATCTGGCAAGAGCTAAAAATTAATTCCCTTCAAATCAATAATTTGCAATTAAACACAGAAGACACTAAAGCCAAGGGGGGCAGGTTTCAGAAAAGAGGACAGCTGAGCAAGCCTTTGGAACTGAGACGGGGGAAAAACCCAAGCTGCTCCAAGCAAACAAATGAACATTCGGCTCCATTGTTTGTGAGGAAGCAGGCTCAGGGGGGTAAGTGGTACTTGAGGAGTGAAAAAAAAAAATTAAGCACTTCCATCAGCAGGACTCAATGCCAGGAGCTAATTTACTTTCCTCAGTGCTCTCTGCTTATACACTTCCGTGGCTCAGAGCCCCAGTCCACTATGCTGGGGACCTCTGATGCCTGCAGAACAGTGCTGCAGGGTTGCTGGCTACAGGCAGCACCCAGCTCACGAAAGAACTGGAAGTCTGCCTGGGTCCCCTCCCCATCCTCAGCAGCAAGTGTCAGACCGGATTGGGTGAGTGCCAGGCAGGCAGTGCCAATGGGGAGCACAGACGTGCTGGAAGCGGGCAGCTCTGCGGATCCAGGCTTGAATGATGGTTGATGTTTCACAGCAGTCATTGAAGTCTAGGGCTGGGAGCCATCCCATGGGTCTCCAGAGACGTGCGGAGAGATACTGAAACTCTTGAAACAGAATTGAAATGTGGTTCACTTGGGAAGTAAATGCATGCCGTGCAGTATTGGGGAGGTGGGGGGCGTGGAGGAAGCAAAAACAGTAGAAAGAACCACAGCTCTGAAAAAGACAGGAAATTCAAGGCGTAGAGGTTGTAGAACCAAACACAGGTCTTTTGAGTTTCCTTAAAACTGCAGTAAAATGAGTAAGGGAATACCATATTTTTCTTTTATAAGGGTTAATAAGGGCTTCTCTGGTGGCTCAGACAGTAAAGAATCTGCCTGCAATGCGGGAGACCTGGGTTCGATCCCTGGGTTGGGAAGATCCCCTGGAGAAGGGAACAGTTACCCTCTCCAGTATTCCTGCCTAGAGAATCCCCATGGACAGAGGAGCCTGGCAGGCTATAGTCCATGGGGTCGCAAAGGGTTGGACACAACTGAGCAACTAAGCACAGCACAGCAGCAAGGGTTAAAAATGACTTGCTTATGATTCAGTAAGTCAAAGCTGGGCTCCTTGCCCCAAAGGAAGGGGGAAGACCAACACTGATGGAGGCAGTACTATGCGCCAGGGTCTAGGAGCTCCATGATAGCATCCCATCTAGTCCTCATAGCATCATGTGGGAACAGATTTTGGGATGATCCTCACTTTACCAGAGAGGAAACTTCCTCAGGAAATTAGTTTTTATGTTTATTACTTATTTACTTTTAGCACTGGGGATCATTGCGTCATGAGGGGAAAGGGTGGCCCAGAGCTGACAGGTGGTACAAAGGCCACTCATGACTTTTCTTTGAAGATATTGTGATAATCCCAAATTCTAAAGTTAAGCACTGTAAACTTGTTGTCCGAATCCTTTTTACTCCTAAAGGAATTCTAATCCTAGAATATAATAATAAGGAAAATAATATTTGGCCATTCAACAACTATTTGCTTGCTTGCTTTGGGCCAAGCACCCCAAGGCACACCCCAAGGCCTGGCACACTGCTAAAAGCTCAGCCTCCTGCCACAGGGTAACAGATTCCAGTCTCTTAAGAGGTGACAAGGGTTTCCAAGGTAGCGCTAGTGGTAAAGAACCTGGCTGCCAAGGCAGGAGATGTAAGAGATGGGGGTTCAATCCTTGGGTCAGGAAGATCCCCTGGAGGAGGGCATACTCACTCCAGTATTTTTGCCTGGAGAATCCCATGGACAGAGGAGCCTGATGGGCTATGGTCCATAGAGTTGCAAAGAGTCAGACATGACTGAAGCAACAAGAGGTGACATAGGACTGTAGTCTGAGACACCTACCCAACTACAGAGCACAGATGTGTGTCTGTTCTTCTAAATGCAGAGTGAGAGCCATGAGCAAGACTCCAGGAATCTCATACTAGTCAACTGAAGTTACTTTTATTAGTACCCATAGAGACCCAGATGCACCATGACTAACTTTTACATACACAAGGCAAACCCAAAGTCATTGTCCTCAAAGGGAAAAAGTGAGACATACTAGAAAGAAGTCTGACCACTCTATGGGAGAAGTTCTCCATTTCCCTTCCTTACAGGGAAAAGGAGGAGGCTGGTTAAGAACACTCTCTTCTCTCTGGAGGCAAGACGGTCCATTCCCAAGAAGGAGAATGGACTGTCATAGACTAGATTGCTTCAATTCCAGAACATTCTTTTGGACGACCATTTTACTGGGTGGAGCATCTGATGGAACATAAGTTCACAGGGCACACAAAAATGTTGTATCTTGATCCCAGTGCAACACTTATGTGAGGAGTCCCAGGTTCAAGATTTTGATATCTTGATACCTTTTCTTCTTTGCTCACTTTCTTCCTCTAAGCCAGAGTGGTAAAAATTCAGAGTGGTAAGAATCCCCAAGCTATTGTGGCAACTCTACCTTTCTATTTTTCTCCCCATTGGATGTTTCTTTCTCATCTCTCTCTCTGACCAGCTACGCTTCTGAAGGGCAGCATAAGGCAACTCCACTCTCAAGATAGGAAGGGGGCAGGGCACATAGCCCCTGAGAACTTCCAAATGAGATCGCCTTCCAAACACCGCTTCTTGATGAGCCCAGTCCCCACGACTTCTGACATGCATCCAGAACAATGAAGTCCCTGGAATTCAGGAAAATGGAGTGGGGCGGGGGGGAGGGGGAGCCCTGCAAACCCTTCCTTTCCTCTTCTTGCCCCTCCTCGGTGACTGGCATGTGCTCCACACACCCAGCCCAGCTCCACACACAGGAGATTGAGACGTTTTTTGGAAGCACAATCCATGGTTCTGTTGCCATGGAAGCACCCGAGGGTCCCCAGGGGCAGCACACGGCAGGCAGAGGCGGCCCGGGAGCCTCAGCACAAGGGGGGTCTGTGCCACGCTGCCTGCCCACCCTGCAGGAAGCCCCACAGTTGAGGGGGAGGCACAGTCGAGCCTCCCCAGCAAAGCTAGGCCTCAGGGGAGGCAGTGAACCCCAGCTGTGTCCCATCTTCCAGGCGCGTGTACATCTGGGCACTCTGGGCACAGGTCCAGCCAATCAGCCAGGCTGATCCATCCAGGGCTTTTCACAAAAGGATGCTTGCTTGGAGCAGATGGCAGCAGAGGAACCAAGATGGAGCCCCCCTTCTGGGTGGTGCTCCCCACCAACCCCACAGGCAAGACCCCCCACCTGGCTTTCCTTGGCTTCCAGAGTGGGAACCCCAAAACGTGGCCTGTGCACTCCTAGGGGTCTGCCAGATGACTGCAGGTAGACCCTGAGCCAATACTCTTGAAAAAATTTGAGTCACATATTTATTGTCATACATGCTACAAAAGAAAACCTGCTAGAAAAGAAAACCTGCAAAAGCTGTGATTCCATGGATATTCAGCATCAAATGAAAGTGGGTGTTTAAAAAAAATAAGTCAACTGTAAGGAATTAAGTAAATAATTGGGTAGCTATTGCATAGTTATCACACACACATACACACAACCATGAAAATTTGTGTCGGTAAATAAAGTTTGGGAAATCTGAGTGAAAGGAAAGATTCCAATGTCCTCTCTCAAAACTGAGTAACTTTTCAAACAGGAAAAAAAAAATTACTGACATGACCATGGGATCAGATGTGGACTCACCTGACTACTCTTCATTTTGGCCTACCAATGCACTGGGGGTTTCCTTCCTATCTCTTTGATTGTATCTAATGTCTCCACCTAGCAGTTGGTTGAGGTTCCCTAGAGATGAGACAGATAAGAGACAGTTAAGACTTTCAGTCCATTCAGTCCTATTTAGTATTAACAAGGATTCTACCCTGGATGGGTTCTCTGGCCAACTAGGCTGGACAATGCAGAAGGTCAGTCTGTAGAAAGGCCTCTTTGTCATCCCACTTAGAACCATTAGCCTGGAGCCAGTTCTAAGCAACCAGGACTCTGCTTCTTTCCCCTCAGCCTCACCCGGCTCCTCTAGCTTTTAAAACTTAAATGCAACTTCTAAATAGAAGGCATCTCCAGCCCCCAAAAGCACCTCCCAAGGTCAGTTCAGTTCAGTTCAGTCGCTCAGTTGTGTCCGACTCTGTGACCCCATGGACTGCAGCATGCCAGGCCTCCCTGTCCATCGCCAACTCCTGGAATCCACCCAAACCCATGTCCATTGAGTTGGTGATGCCATCCAACTATCTTATCCTCTGTCATCCCCTTCTCCTCCTGCCCTCAATCTTTCCCAGCATCAGGGTCTTTTCAAATGAGTCAGTTCTTTGCATCAGGTGGCCAAAGTACTGGAGTTTCAGCTTCAACATCAGTCCTTTCAATGAACACCCAGGACTGATCTCCTTTAGGATGGACTGGTTGGATCTCTTTGCAGTCCAAGGGACTCTCGAGAGTCTTCTCCAACACCACAGTTCAAAAGCATCAATTCTTTGGCGCTCAGCTTTCTTTATAGTCCAATTCTCACATCCATACATGACTATTGGAAGAACCATAGCCTTGACTAGATGGACCTTTGTTGACGAAGTATTACTTTGTCATATTACTTTTTAATATGCTATCTAGGTTGGTCATAACTTTTCTTCCAAGGAGTAAGCATCTTTTAATTTCATGGCTGCAATCACCATCTGCAGTGATTTTGGAGCCCCCAAAAATAAAGTCTGACACTGTTTCCCCATCTATTTCCCATGAAGTGATGGGACCAGATGCCATGATCTTAGTTTTATGAATGTTGAGGTTTAAGCCCACTTTTTCACTCTCCTCTTTCACTTTCATCAAGAGGCCCTTTAATTCTTCTTCACTTTTTGCCATACGGGTGGTGTCATCTGCATATCTGAGGTTATTGATATTTCTCCCAGCAGTCTTGATTCCAGCTTGTGCTTCCTCCAGCCCAGCGTTTCTCATGATGTACTCTGCATATAAGTTAAATGAGCAGGGTGACAATATATAGCCTTGACATACTCCTTTTCCTATTTGGAACCAGTCTGTTGTTCCATGTCCAGTTCTAACTGCTGCTTCCTGGCCTGCATACAGGTTTCTCAAGAGGCAGGTCAGGTGGTCTGGTATTCCCATCTCTTTCAGAATTTTCCAGTTTCCTTTGACTGTGATCCACACAGTCAAAGGCTTTGGCATAGTCAATAAAGCAGAAATAGATGTTTTTCTGGAACTCTCTTGCCTTTTTGATGATCCAGCGGATGTTGGCAATTTGATCTCTGGTTCCTCTGCCTTTTCTAAAACCAACTTTCACATCTGGAAGTTCACAGTTCACTTCTGTTCAGGTATTGCTGAAGCCTGGCTTGTAGAATTTTAGGCATCACTTCACTAGCATGTGCTTTTTTGATGATCAAATGTATGTTGACAATTTAATCTCTGGTTCCTCTGGTTCCCAGGATCGCACCACCCCAAAGTGTTGTCACAAAGGAAGAAATAAAAATAGGAGGACTTCCCTGCTGGCCCAGTGGTGAGGAATCCACCTGCCAATGCAAGTTACATGGATTTGACCCCTGGTCCAGGAAGATCCCACATGCTGCAGAGCAGCAAAGTCCATGTGGAGCAACCACTGAGCCTGTGCTCCAGAGCCCATGGGCCACAACTAATGAAGTCTGCCTCCCTAGAGCCTGTGCTCTCCAACAAGAGAAGCCACTGCAATGAGAAGCCCAAGCTCTGCAAGGGAAGAGTAGCCCTCCATCGCAGCAACCAGAGGAAAGCCAGTGTAGCAACAAAGACGCAGCACAGCTTAAAAAAACATAAAATAAGAATTTTAAAAAATTGATGGGAAGTATAATCCTCTCTCCCAACTCCACCCTTTGCCCAGAGCCTGTGAAGCTTAGGAAGAAAAAGTAAACTTCTGAACCATTGGGTCCCCATTGTAAGGTAACAACAAGAATAACAACAAAAGTAATGATAACAATTATGACAATATCAAGTTTCATTATAACTCTAAGACGGAGGTATCATTCGTCTCATCTTGTAGAACACCATTCTGACAGAGTAAGAAATCTGAGTAATGAGCAGCAGAGCCGAGAATCAAACCCAAATCTATGTGACTCCAAATCTTGCTCTATCTCATGGACTCAGCTGCCGCCCTTTCATGGTCTTCTTCAAACTCCATTGTGTCCTTCTAGGCCTCTGCAGACCCCTCCCTACTTCCTCTGTGCATGTAGTCAGAGAACATCCCTAGAGAACCCATCAATCCAAACCGCCTGTAAAAGGCCATTTCCTCATAACACACCCTGAACATCTGTAAAAACATTTTCTCCTCAAGCCCACAACTGAACCTCCTAATAAAAACTCACCATCCAATATAGCCTCTTTTATAAAAGTTCTGATGGCATTTTAACTACGAGGGAGATATTTAATTTCCTAGTTATCCTGGGAAGATGCTTGCCTCTTTGGGATACGGTTATCTATGAGACACCAGGGCATTCTTTCTCTATGGGGAAGATTTTGTTGGTCTTCATCTGTGTAGACGAGATCATGCTGCTGTGGTGGTGATAGTAGTAGCGAGTCGCTTCAGTTTGCCTATTGGTGACCCCATGGACTGCAGCCCACCAGGCTCCTCTGTCCATGGGATTCTCTAGGCAAGAATACTGGAGTAGGTCGCCATGCCCACCTCCAGGGGATCTTCCCAACCTAGGGACTGAACCCGCATTTTTTACATCTCCTGCATTGGCAGGCAGGTTCTTTATCACTAGGACCATCTGGGAAGCCCTATGCAGCTGTAAACAATCCCCAAATATCAGGCACTTAAGTTTATTTCTCAGTCACTCTGTGTTGGCTCTGGGTTCAAGCAATTCTCTAGACAATTCTAGAATTTTAGAACATTCTCTAGACAGGTCTAGCCACATTCAGGCAGCTTCCATCTTACCATTCTCTCTTTTGCAAGGTTGCCAATGTAGAGAGAACTACACACTCATTCACATCACGCTGTTTAAAACAAGTCACATGGTCATGGCTATTCAAGGGGATGAAGATGAACACTATTCCAGTGTCCCAAGGACAGAAGAATCAGAAATATGGGGAGAAGCACTGCTGATCTCACGCAGGCTTTCTTATCCACAAGTGCAAGAGGAAATTGTATTGTCAATGAGAAGGCTCAGCACAGAGAGCACTGGAAAAGGAGTCGGGAGAGAAGGGTTTGAGGGTCTTCTGGACTACTTTTTAGCTATGTAGCCTTATGGAAGCCACTTGGTCTGACCCTCAGTATGCTCATCAATGTAATGAGAAGAACGCTGATAATGATCCACCTCATACCTCAGTGGTTAAATTAGGTAATGAATGTGTTTCTCCACAAAAAATTTCCTGGTTACTCACTAGTACTTCTAAAATAATTTCCCCCTCATTATTTGCTTTCTAGTCAAGAATAAAAGCAGAAAAAAACAGAAGTCAAAGTACTTTCAGGTGTCCTGAGCTCAAACCCTTGTTCTCTCCTCTTGACTAAAGTCCCTTGATCTTTCTGAGAGTCAAGTAGATTGCGATGCCGTTTCTATCTGTACCATATGAGTTTCTAAAATGCAAAGCACTGAATAAAATTATAAAATTCTCTACAAATGGAAGGGATGATTATTCTCCTGTCCCTCTTATTCCAAAGTTTCTCCCTCTCCCTCACTTTCCCTTCTGGACAAGCTCAAGTCCCCCATCCTTCAAAGAATGTTTCTTCAACCTTAATACCCACCCACCACTTAATTGTTCACACAGATCTCTTTGTTTACCATACTTCCTGGAAACAAGGCTCCATGTATTCCTGGCCCCACTCTTATCTTCCAGTCATATATATATATATATATATATATATATATATATATATGAGTGTGGGTTGTGCGGGCTTTTCTCTAGTTGGTGCACGGTCTTCCCATTGTGGTGGCTTCTCTTAGTTGCAGAGCACAGGCTCTAGGGGACACAGGCTTCAGTAGTTGTGCCTCATGGGCTCCGGAGCACAGGCTCAGTAGTTGTGGCCCACAGGGCTTCATTGCTCCACAGTATGTGGGATCTTCCTGGACCAGGGATTGAACTGCATTGTCTCCTGCATTGGCGGGCTGATTCTTTGCCACTAAGCCACCAGGCAATTCCCTCTTCATAATACTTTTATTTAGCTTGCATGCATGCATGCTAAGTTGCTTCAGCCATGTCAGACTCTCTGTGACCCCATGGACTGCAGCCAGCCAGACTTCTAGGCCCATGGGATTCTCCAGGCAAGAATACTGGAGTGGGTTGCCATGCCCTCCTCCAGAGGATCTTCCCAACCCAGAGATGGAACGCCTCTTTCTTGTGTCATAGGAGTATGCTTTACCCACTGAGCCACCTGAGAAGCCCCTTATTTAGCTTCAGATCAGATCAGTCACTCAGTCGTGTCCGACTCTTTGCGACCCCATGAATCGCAGCATGCCAGGCCTCCCTGTCCATCACCAACTCCCGGAGTTCACTCAGACTCACGTCCATCGAGTCAGTGATGCCATCCAGCCATCTCATCCTCTGTCGTCCCCTTCTCCTCTTGCCCCCAATCCCTCCCAGCATCAGAGTCTTTTCCAATGAGTCAACTCTTCTCATGAGGTGGCCAAAATATTGGAGTTTCAGCTTTAGCATCAGTCCTTCCAATGAACACCCAGGACTGATCTCCGTCAGAATGGACTGGTTGGATCTCCTTGCAGTCCAAGGGACTCTCAAGAGTCTTCTCCAACACCACAGTTCAAAAGCATCAGTTCTTTGGTGCTCAGCTTTCTTCACAGTCCAACTCTCACATCCATACATGACCACTGGAAAAACCATAGCCTTGACTCGACGGACCTTTGTTGGCAAAGTAATGTCTCTGCTTTTGAATATGCTATCTAGGTTGGTCATAGCTTTCCTTCCAAAAAGTAAGCGTCTTTTAATTTCATGGCTGCAGTCACCATCTGCAGTTATTTTGGAGCCCCAAAAAATAAAGTCTGACACTGTTTCCACTGTTTCCCCATCTATTTCCCATAAAGTGATGGGACCAGATGCCATGATTTTAGTTTTCTGAATGTTGAGCTTTAAGCCAACTTTTTCACTCTCCTCTTTCACTTTCATCAAGAGACTTTTTAGTTCCTCTTCACTTTCTGCCATAAGGGTGGTGTCATCCGCATATCTGAGGTTATTGATATTTCTCCCAGCAATCTTGATTCTAGCTTGTGCTTCCTCTAGCCCAGCGTTTCTCGTGATGTACTCTGCATAGAAGTTAAATAAGCAGGGTGACAATATACAGCCTTGACATACTCCTTTTCCTATTTGGAACCAGCCTTTGTTCCATGTCCAGTTCTAACTGTTGCTTCCTGACCTGCACATACCCTTGGGTCTTAGTTTCTGCACTCAGAATCTCTATTGAGTCATGCGAGATCTTTTGTTTTAGCAAGTGAGGGCTTAGTTGCCTCGTAGCACAAGGGATCATAGCTCACTGACCAGGGATTGAACCCATGTCCCCTGCATTGCAAGGCAGATTTTTAACCACGGAACCACCAAGGAAGTCCTGTCGCCCTCTTCTGGAAGAAGCCCTTTACTAGTCGTGAGGCACATGTCCCAGTCAACTATCTCCCTGATGCTGGTCTGGTGGCTTTACTTTTACCTGGGTCACAGAACTAACTGGTAAGAGGTAAAGTGTGACACTTGCCAGAAATGTGGATCAGGTGCAAGAAAACAGAATTAAGCAGTAATGACTTATTCCTGGTGGTGGGGGTGCTGGATTAGAAAAAGCTTTGGAGTGAATTTAATGTTCACAGTGGGACAGGGAGGGTAGAGAGAGGATTATTTTTTCAGACCAAGAAGAGAAGAAGCAAGTTCCAAGTGAAAGAGAGAATGCATGCAAATACACATGGGTGGTGTGTTTGGAGGACTCTGAATGGTCCAGAGGAGTGAGGAGTCTAGGTTCCAGACATCTCACTTCATTTAGGCTAAGTCCATCCAGTCCATCTGGAAGGATCTCTGTTAAAGTGGACAGTCCAAACTCCCTGTGTGTGGGTCGATAGCTGGAATCAAGCTCTGGTGAGAAAGTGGGTCTGTGCACTGGGATTGCCCTGGCCTGTGAGCTCCCAGACATTAACAAACAATGGCTTAGATAGTAAGGAGTTGATCTGTCTCACCAAACAACACATGAGCATCAGCAGTCCAGGGCTGCTGTGTGCCATCAGGAGACCAAGCTCTCAGCAGTTCCCTGGCAGTCCAGGGGTTAAGAATCCATCTTCCAATGCAGGGGGCATCGGTTTGATCTTAGTCAGAGAACTAAGATTCCACATGCCTTGGGACAAACTAAGCCCTCAACTCAAAACTACAGAGCCAGCATGCCACAGCTAGAGAGGCCATGCTGTCTTAAGTCTGTATGCCACAACTAAGACCAGATGAAGCCAAATAAATAAGTACTTTTTTAAAAAAGAAAGAGAGAGAGATCCCTGAGTCATACAGCAAATTCCCACTGGCTATCTATTTTACAAATGGGAGTGTATGTGACAACCTAGATGGGTGGGATGGGGTGGGCAGTGGGAGGGAGAGTCAAGAGGGAGGGGACATATGTATACCTATGACTGATAGGGGTCCCTGGTGGCTCAGTGGTAAAGAATCTGCCTGCAACGTGGGAGACCCAGGTTTGATCCCTGGGTTGGGAAGATCCCCTCGAAAAAGGAATGGCAACCCACTCCAGTATTTTTGCCTGGAGAATCCCATGGACAGAGGAGCCTGGTGGGCTACAGTCCATCAGGTCACAAAGAGTCAGACACGACTGAGTGACTAACACACACATGCTGTTTCATGTTGATATATGGCAGAAGACAACACAATATTGTAATTGTAAAGCAATTATCCTTTAATTAAAAATAAATTAAAAAAAAACAAACCTACTTTCTAAAAGAGAGAGAGAGAACTCTCGCTCTCCCTCTCCACCAGCCCTAAAGATCACTGCCATGCCTCAGGCCCCACACTCATTCGAGGCAGGGGAATGGCCAATGAGGAGGCTTCATTTCTGCTTATGCTTCATCAGCCACAAGTCTAGCCAGGACATAGTCACTCCTGGCTGCAGGAGAACGTGGATGATTCATTCAGTGTTCCAAACTCTCAACCAGAGAAAGGCAAAGGAGAAGTGGCTGAACATGAGTGTCCATACCTGCCACAGCTGAATTGAAACAGGTTTTACTGTTGCCTGTCTGTCTTTCATCTACATTCTGAGCTCCCTGAAAGCACTGATTTAATCATCTCCAAACAAGCAAACACAGAAACTTGGGATATTTGTTCAAATAATTGAACAAATATTTGTTCAATTAATGTCCCACTGAAAAAAAATGATGGAAAATAGGGCCTGAGAGGTAAGAGGTGATAGCCAGGACAAGTCTAGCTCAACAGAAAATGTTCTTGAAAGCCACTGAGGGACTTTGCTGGCAGTCCAGTGGTTAAGACCATGCTTCCACTGCTGGCGGCACAGGTTTGATCCCTGGTCGGGGAACTAATATCCCACCTGTTGTTTGGTTGTGCAGCACAGCCAAAAAAAATGTTTAATTAAATTTAAGCCAGTGAGCAAGACTGTAGTGGAATAGCTATTTAAATGAGGATTTATTCTCACCTAACCTAATTCCCCGGAGAAGGCAATGGCAACCCACTCCAGTACTCTTTCCTGGAAAATCCCATGGATGGAGGAGCCTGGTAGGCTACAGTCCATGGGGTTGCAAAGAGTCGGACATGACTGCGAGACTTCACTTTCACTTTTCACTTTCATGCATTGGAGAAGGAAATGGCAACCCACTCCAGTGTTCTTGACTGGAGAATCCCAGGGACGGGGGAGACTGGTGGGCTGCCATCTATGGGGTTGCACAGACTCGGACACAACTGACATGACTTAGCAACCTAATTCCCGGCTTCCCAGGTGCCGTGGTAAAGAATCTGCTTGCCAATGCAGGAGATGCTGGAGATATGAGTTTGATCCCTGGGTTGGGAGGATCCCCTGCAGGAGGAAATGGCAACCCATTCCAGTATTCTTGTCTGAAGAATTCCATGGACAGAGGAGCCTGGCAGGCTACCATCCATGGGGTCACCAAGAGTCAGACATGACTGAAGTGACTAAGCACGAAAGAGGCTACTATCAGGACTTCCCCAGTGGCTCAGATGGTAAAGAATATGCCTGCAATGCAGGAGATCCAGTTCATCCCTAGGTTGGGAAGATCCTCTGGAGAAGAGAACGGCTTGCCCAATCCAGCATTCTTGCCTGGAAAATCCCATGGACAGAGGAGTCTGGCAGGCTACAGTCCATGGGGTTGCAAAAAGTCAGACACAACTGAGCGACTAACATTTTCACTTCTTTATGTGCCAGGTATGGTATAGGCACTTTCACATTTCTTAGGCAAGCAGTGCGTAAAATTAATTTAAGTTCTGCTACTGGTGGGCCCAAACATTCTACTAGAAACAGGCCTATAGAAGAGCACAATAAAGGCTGTCTTGAATGAACACAACAGAATATCTTACAATTACGTGGCACTTCCATTTATAAAATACTTCCACGCACACCATCATATTTGTTACTCAAAACTAATGTTTATCAGTTAAGCAGCTTCCTGGTGATGAACAAAAGAGAAAGGAAAAATGTTAGTTCCTACTATCAGTGAACTCAGAGCAGCAAAAAACAAAACCAGAAAACAGCAACACAATGGAATGTGCTCGGAAAGCTCAGGGTGGAAGAGGCTGGCTCGTTCTGGTTTCTGCCTGGGGTGGTTTTAAAGCTTGCAGAGACATCTGGGCTATGAGAGACAGAAGAGCAGAGGGAAGTGAGGAGAGGCCAACAGGCCAAGAGACAGACAGATGGACAGACATGGAGAGAATAGCAGGCTGCATTAGTGCACAGGACTTCAATGAGATGTCCCTATATCCTTTTACGAAACCTTCTTTGTAACGCTTAAGCATAAAGGAATCTCTGTCCCTTGCAACCAAATGAATCCTGATTACAACAGCTGCTGCGGCAATCACTTTTTTCTTGGCAATGAGACTCTATTCTCTCGAGATTGCTCAGTGAACATTGAAATCACCTGCGCAGTTCCTCCCTCTTGCTCCTTAACCTCTTGTCCGTTAACATCACCTATTGGTCTCTGTCCAACCTCACTTTGGTTCTTTCTGGAGCCATACTGTCCTGCTGTTGAAACATCACTGCCCTACATCCCCTCCCTCAAGGGCCAGGGTCTAAACTCCCAAGGAAATCACTGATATCTAGCTAATCTGATTGGCTATATCATGGTTGCTCCAGCTCAGTCATGTCCTACTCTTTGTGGCCCTATGGACCGTAGCCCGCCAGTCTCCTCTGTCCATGGAATTCTCCAGGCAAGAAGACTGGAGTGAGCTGCCATTTCCTTCTCCATACTAATCATACTATACCATACTCTATCATATATCATACTAAGCTGCTACTGAAATTGGAAAAGGAGCAGCCCAAATGTCATTAATTATAGAAACAAAAAGCAGAAAAGAAAATGCACCCATAATCCCCTTCCCCAAGTACCCACTGTTACCATTTTGAGAGTATGTACTTCCCCCGGCTCCATTTGATAGATATTTACACACATTTTACTTAACAGAAACAGAATCACGCTATTTTGTAATTGCTATTTTAGTAATGTTCTATTTAGTTATGCTATTATTAGGAATGATCTCTTAATTGTAAGTAGTAGAAATCAGCTTCAAAACAGCTCAAGCAAAAAAAAGAAAGTAAAGCATCAGATGGAAAATTGGAAGATTTTTAGAGCAGGGAGCCAGTATAGGAGACCCTGGGCCTGGCTTCTTCCTCCTTCCACTCCCTTTCTTTGCCTTCTTGGTTTCTTTCCACAATTCTCTCTGAACATCTGCTCCACCCTTCACTAAGAATTAAAAAGTTTCTTTGTATTTATATCTATCTCAGGCCTAAGGTTGAGTACTTCTATTTTCTTGACTCATTTTTTTTTCAAGCTTTGCCCTTTTCCCCCATTCAAAAGAACCATTTCTTGAATTGTTTCAAATAAATCTTATTTTCCTGTTACAGAGTTCATTCACTTACTAGAATTTATTCATTCCTTCCTTCTAGTTTCCTTGAGATCCCTTTGTTATTTATTTTCTAATCTGTTATTTTCTTTCTTTTTCTAAAAAATAAATTTTTTAATTTATTTGGCTGAGCCAGGTCTTAGTTGTAGCATGCCAGATCTTCAGTGTGGCATGCAAACTCTTAGTTTGGCATATGAGATCTAGTTTCCTGACCAGGGATCAAACCCAGGCCTCCTGCAGTGGGAGTGCAGAGTCTTAGCCACTGGACCACCAGAGAAGTCTCTGTTCTCAGTTATTTTCAATCTTTGTTTTAAAAACAAGAAAAGGCACAAGTTAACATTGCAAGGCTCTTTCTTTAGATGATGCTCCACTCTCCACCTCCTCACTGAAAGAACTACTTTGATATGAAATGGAAAGGGTATTAATACATCTGAGGGGTAGCTAACATGAAGACTTACAGGCGAGGGCCCTTTGAAGCAGCTTCTGGAAACACAGAGCCTTCAGTTTCTGATACTGGAGTGGGTTGCCATTTCCCCTTCTTCAGGGGATCTTCCTCACCCAAGGACTAACCCAGGTCTCCTGAATTGCAGGTGGATTCTTTACCACTGAGCCACCGGGGAGGCATGATGGTTCTAGAAGGGCCTGGATTTAAACAAGAAATGACACTAGGATTTATCTCTTGTCTTCTATTTGCCAAACACTGAACTAGTCACTTTGATCCATTCCCTTAATGGAAGATATTATCTCTATTTTATCAGTAAAACAATACATGGGCAGAGAGCTTAAGGAGTGTGCCTGCTTACACAGCTAGGAAGTGACACGGGGAAAAGATGGGACTATACTTATCTAGGCTTCCCAGGTGCCTCAGTGGTCAAGAGTCTCTCTGTCAATACTGGAGACACAGGTTTTATCCCAGGATTGGGAAGATCCCAGGGAGGAGGAAATGGGAACCCACTCCAGTATTCTTGCCTGGAAATTCCATGGACGGAGGAGCCTGGCAGCCTGACTCCACAAAGAGTCAGACACGACTGAGCACCCACGCACATACACACATGTCAATTACATAAATATACTCTTTTAGTTAAATAAAAAAGACAAAACCCTGAAGCACATAAACACCAAACTGGTAAGAGTGGTTACTACAGGGAGTGAGGGTGGTTGACCAGTTGGGAACTTTCACTTTCTACTTCTATTTTTGTACTCCTGACTTTTTCTTTTCAAAAACATTAATGAATTTTTTTTTTAATCAGCAAAACTCTTTTTAATTTTTGGAATAAAGAGCAACTATAAAGGTTTCTGTTGGCAACAAAGTTTTAAAAGAGGTTGAGAGGAAAGAGGTAACAGTATTTGGAGGAAAAGAAATGAAGAGTATGAGAGACATAGACAAGGATAGAAGTAGCTTAACGATAGTAATAAAATAGTAAGTATTCCTCTAATCTCCCCCTGGGTCGGGAAGATCCCTTGGAGAAGGGGACGGCAACCCACTCCAGTATTCTTGCCTGAAGAATTTCATGGACAGAGAATCTGGTGAGTTACAGTCCACGGGGTCACAAAAGAGTCAGACACAACTGAGAACATTACATACTTATCTAATTCCACATTCCATGCTCTTCCCACTATTGCGTATGTATTCCATATAATTCTGAAAAACAAACAATAAAGCCATATTTTAAAAACTTGCTTACTGCAGTGCTATCTGAAGCCAACAGAACTTTTTAAAGTGCTTATATTTAAAATTTCCAGCATCACAAAGACTATGTATTTTATCTATATCTATATCATCTATAAATTTATATAGATAGATATCTCTATCTTTAATAACAATTTTTCTAACATCTATCTCTATCGATGTACCTTTCTTGATTTTCTGAAGAGATGAGCTACGAGAATGCTATAGAAGCAGCTGTTTTGGAAATACTGCCTGCTCTTTGTTCTGAATGCTATTTAAACATTGGCAGGGGGCCTCATTAAAGATGAATCGTTGAATTAGCAAGTAGTGTTGTAGCTAGAAGACACAGCATGTGTTCCTGTGGTGAAAACAGATTTGCACAAAGGAGAGAGGGTTGGGGTAGGCGGGGCAGGAGATGGACAGAGGATGAAAAGACCTGAGACGGTAGCAAAGTCAAGTGTTTTACAATGTCCTCTAATCTGCCCACTGCCACAGGGAAGCACAAAAAGGCTGCAAGGAGGCAGGGAGAAGCACCACCTTCCTGAACGATTAATGAAAAAGGAGACATTCACCCAGGGTGGTTTTGCCCACAAATAACCTTCACTTCTTCCACTTTCCTCTGACAGTAAAGAATCCCCCTACAATGCAGGAGACCTGGGTTTGATCCCTGGATTGGGAAGATCCCCTGGAGGAGGAAATAGTAACCTACTTCAGTTATTTTTGCCTGGAAAATTCTATGGACAGAGGAGTCTGGCAGGCTACAGTCCATGGGGTTGCAAAGAGTTGGACACAACTAAGCAACTTCACTTCCTCCACTTTATGGTGAATAAGTGGCTTGCAGCTTCAGACAATCTGAAGACCTGGGCACCAACATGCAATAAGAATGCCAAAAGCAATGAATGAGTCTAAGATTACCTGTCCCCATTTGTGGTTTAGTTGCTCAGTCATGTCTGACATTTTGCAACCCCACAGACTAGCCCACCAGGCTCCTCTGTCCATGGGATTCTCCAGGTAAGAATACTGGAGTGGGTTGCCATTTCCTTCTCCAACCTGTCCCCATATACCTCCTGTATCTTGGAGGTAGACAAAGAGATATATTAGCCGTTTTATTTCTTCAAATGCATGTTACTGCTCCACACTATTTTCCTGCATTCATGATGGCTTCTATTTACCTTCGGGTGGGCTTCCCAGGTGGTACAGAATCTGCCTGCCAATGCAGGAGATGCAAGAAATGTAGGTACGATCCCTGGGTCAGGAAGATACCCTGGAGAAGGAAATGGCAACCCACTCCAGGACTCCTGCCTGGAAAAGTCCATGGACAGAGGAGCCTGGCGGGTTACAGTCCATGGGGTCACAAAGACTGAACAACTAAACAACAGCAATGCTCTTAACATATACTCCCTCCTTTACCAAGCAGGCGACCCTTTTGTATTACTTTTTTTTTTTTTTAACTTTTTATTTTATATTGGAATACAGCCTATTAACAACATTGTGATAGTTTCAGGGGAACATCAAAGGGACTCAGCCATATGTATACATGTATCCATTCTCCCCCTAACCCCTCTCCTATCCAGGCTGCTGCATAACATTGAGCAGAGTTCCCTGTGCTATACAGTAGGTCCTTGTTGGCTATCCATCTTAAATATAGCAGTGTGGACACGTCCAAACAACTGTCTCTTCCTCCTTCCCTTCCCCCCAGCAACCATAAGTTAATTCTATAAGTCTGTGAGTCTGTTTCTGTTTTATAAGTAAGTTTATTTGCATCATTTCTTTTCAGATTCCTCATATAAGGGTTATCATAGGATATTTCTCTTCTGCGTCTGACCTCACTTAGTATGCTAATCTCTAGGTCCATTCATGTTGCTGCAAATGGCATTATTGCATTCTTTTTAATGGCTGAGGAAGATTCCACCATACCTATGCACCACATCTTCCTTATCCATTCCTCTGTTGATGGACATTTACAACCCTCTTTCATTTCTTCTCCAGAAAACCATGCCCTCAACACATAGATAGGAATGCAGATACCAAAAGCCAGCTGGGTAATGCACACCAATCATCTGAATGGCAAGGATACTCCACTGTATCCTTGATACTAGACACAGTATCTGTATCCAGTAAGGATACTGAGTGGCAAAGATACGGGGCAAGGCCCCATCTCTGTCCTGAAACATCAATCACACTGTCTATCATGTCTCCCTCATTGTGCCATTGGTTTGAGACTAGAAGCCAGGGTCCCAGCTGTGAGTCAGAGTACACCTTAGGTTTTCATCCAGGTTCTTGGTTCACCAGGATTGAGCTAGGGTTCCTGGAGTGACTGAAAGCAGAGATTCCAACCAGAAGACAAATTCTGATTTCTTCACCAGCATGTCCTGATGTTCCAGCATGAGCTCTAATCAGTAACCCAAGCACTTTGTCTACCAGCAGGAGTCACAGAAAAGCCCGTCTCTGCAGGCAGTACAGTCATAAAGCCAGTGGTCTATGGTCGCCACGGCAAGGCCTTCTCTCACCTGTTGCCTGTATCAGCCAATACAGCCCCTTTAATCAGCAGTGTCGGGGACCTGCCCCAGGTAGGTCCACACCCTGCCCTCCTTCCGACCCTGCAGAAAAGCCAGGAAACATCTGGGTGGGTTGCCAACTATTCACCAGAAATCGCCCAGCTGGTTTTCCCAGAATGGTTATCTTCCAAAAATCCATAAATCATAAATGTTGGAGAGGGTGTGGAGAGAAGGGAAGCCTCCTATACTACCGGTGGGGGTGTAAATTGGTACAGTCACCATGGAGAACAGTATGGAGGTTCCTTAAAAAACTAAAAGCAGAGATACTGTATAACCCCACAATCCCACTCCTGGGCATATACCCAGGAAAAACATAGGCCAAAAGGATACCTGCACCACAATGTCCATTCAGCATTGTTTACATTAGCCAAGACATGGAAGCAACCTAAATGTCCCCCAACAGAGGAATGGATGAAGAAGATATGGTACATATATGCAATGGAATATTACTCAGCCATAAAAAAGAATGAAATAATGCCATCTGTAACAACATTTATGGACCTAGAGATTGTTATGCTAAGTGAAGTAAGTCAGACAGAGAAGGGGAAATATCACATGACATCCCTTATAGGTGGAATCTAAAAAAGAAATAATACAAATGAACCTACAAAATAGAAACAGACTCACAGACTTCAAGAATGAACTTATGGTTGCCAACGGGAAGGGAGAGGGACTTTGGAAAGGTCATGTGCACACTGATATATTTAAAACAGATAACCAAAACAAGAACCTACTGTATAGCACAGGGAACTCTGCTCAATGTCATGTGGCAGCCTGAATGGGAAGGGAGTTTTGAGGAGAATAGATACATGTATATGTATGGCTGAGTCCCTTTGCTATTCATCTGAAACTATCACAACATTGTTAATCAGCTATACCCCAATGCAAAATAAAAAGTTAAAAAAGAAAGAAAGAAAGAAATGGCCCATCTGGTTTTACAGATCCAAACCTAAAGACCTCTAGTGGATAGAACTCACTCATCACCACAGATTCTTGGACTTTCACCGTTATCTTTTTTTTTTTTTTGCTCACTCATTGCAAACATCTGCCTGTTCTCCAACTCCCCACCTTCAGGTCACCAACAGTTAACTGCTGCTCTTTTTGGGCACCAGGTGCAGACTAGCAGACCAGGAGTCAGCCTCCCCAAGAATCTGTAACGGGATCTCTGGGGAGTTATTGAAGGGTCTTCTGCCATTGTGTTTCTTTGTTGCTATAATGTCCTTGTGTGTGTGTGTGCTAAGTTGACTGAGTCGTGTCCAACTCTTTGCGACCCTATGAACTGTAGTCTACCAGGCTCCTCTGTCCACAGGATTCTCCAGGCAAGAATACTGGAGTGGGTCTCCCTCCTCCAGGAGATCTTCCTGACCCAGGATCAAACCCACATCTCTTATGTCTCCTGTGTTGGCAGGCACGTTCTTTACCACTAGTGCCACGTGGGAAGCCTGGGAAGCCCTTACTAAAGGCATTTTATAAAGTCATCTCCAAGGAGCTCCCTGCTCTGGGCTGCATATCCTTTCAGACTCTGGCCATTATTACCTGAATTACAAACTGAAATGATGTTACCACACCCGCTACTCAATAGTCAATGGATTTAAACTGAGGCTTAGCTCTTCGGTCTTTGTTAGTTGTGTGACCTTGGCCAAGTTCACTAGCTTGAGTCTCAGTTTTTGCACCTGTAAAATGGGAGGCTACTACTTAGCACAGTGTGAGTATCTTATATGATTATTGATACACATAAGTGCATCTAACTCTATGACTGGCACACAGCGAGTAATCAACAGGGCTCTTCCCCAGGCCTCCAGCAAACACTGGCTGTCATTCCTACTGAGCAATGGACTCAATTAAAATGGTTTCTGAGCCCAGTTGAAATCATGCACATGTCAAGCAGAAAATCAGCACAACCTGTGAGCAATCAAAGCAGCACATTTTAAAGAACAAATGACATACTTTGAGACTCGGTGACGGTCATAGAGTAGAAATAGGTAGCCACACGTCACACGTCACAGCTTCTGTGGTTAGCACAGAGATGCTAAAATCAAAGGAGTCTCCTTTCAAAAACAAGTACGATGTTAGACTTTGCACTTAGATTTCTCTATCCAAAACCCTTTTGCCCCTGTGCTGAGTCATGGACTGTTGCTTTAAATTTTCTCAATATTTCAACTAATGCTTGGTCTTTACTTATATGTTTTAATTGGAGTATAATTGCTTTACAATGTTGTGTTAGTTTCTGCTGTAGAACAAAGTGAATCAGTTACATGTGTGTGTATATATATATATCCCCCTCCTTCTTGGACCTTCCTTCCATCCCTTCACCCCATCTCACCCATCAGGGTCATCAATGTAATCAACTCTTTTCCTGTATAGAGGGAGAAAGGGGAAGAAGAGGGTTTGGTGCCTAGAAACAAGAACCCATTTATTTATCTCCTATCTTTCTTCAAGATGTGAGACTGTTTAGGTTTATAGCCCATAGTTATCAAAGATGCTGCCTTAATCAGGAAACATAGGGAGAGGTGAACAATTTAAGATTTAAATGAAAAGACTTTACCAATGACCAAATGTATTCCAGGAGGAGGGCCCTGCTCCAGCTGCATGGTTTTGCTATCCTGATAAAGAACGTGTGCCTTGGGGCTTCCCTGGTGGTTCAGTGGTAAAGAACCCACCTCCCAGTGCAGGAGACACGGGTTCGATCCTTGATCTGGAAAGATCCCACACGCCTCGGAGCAACTGGGCCTAGGAACCACAATTATTGAGCCTGTGCTCTAGAGCCCAGGAACCACAACTACAGAAACCCACACGCCCTAGAGCCCCTGCTCCACAAGAGAAGTCACTGTAATGAGGAGCCCGCACACTGCAACTAGAGAATGGCCGTCTCTCACTGCAACCGGAGAAAAGCCTGCACAGCAATGAAAACCTAGCACAGCCATAACTAAATAAATAAAAAATTAAAAAAAAAAAAAAGAAGAATGTGTATCTCACAAACTGACCTGGCATGACCTGCCTAAACAGACAGGCCTTCCCTTAAGAAGGTTTTGTCTCCTACTATTCCGTATCTCTGCCTTGCCTGTACTTTCTCAGGTTGGGGCATTTAAAAAAAAAAAAAAAAAATCATACCAAAAACCGTACTAGAAACTATTGATTTCTGTTGTGCTAAAGCCCCTGACATTCTGGCGCGATGAAGATATTGCTCTGGACCCTGTGAGCCTTCTCATACTTTTCTTCTGCTTATGAGGGTCTCTGAGGATGGTATTAAAGATATTGTAGTTCCCACTTTCTGACTGTGGGATATCAGCAGAGTCTCTCCTGTGTAAAGAATAATTATCAGCACCGCTGTTACCTCTAGTAAGTGTGTAATTACATGCTCGGTTTTGTGGGCTCTAGGCTGTGCAATTTTAAATTATACAATAATGTCAAATTCTCTCTTGCTCTCTGTCTCTTTCTCTCTCTCTCTTTTTTTTAATTTGGAAGGGGAGGTGAGTAATTCTATTTTTTTTTTTTTAGAGACAGAAGGAGGAGTGTGAGAGAGCCTTCTGCCCCTGCCCCACCGCCACCAGCCCCCACCAGTAGAATCAACAGCATGGTAATGCAGGAAGGTCACACGCTGCCTCTTTGTGCCAGGATGTCAACCTCAAAGGATGCCTCTTTATAAGCCAGGGTGGTCCTGGCAGGGAGGGAAAGGGGCGAAATGAAAGGGGAAACAATGGCCGGTGGGGCAGGGTATAAAGAAGGAGAGGGAGAGTTGGGGAGGAACATGGTGGGGGTGGTGAGAGCATCCCCAGCAACGTCCCATCCAGAAAACGAGTCTGTGGGAAGCATATGTCTAACCACTGATGTCCCGCCAGAAATTCAACAGCTGGGGTCCACCTCAGTGTGAGGTTTGGGGCCCATCAGGTATCAGCTCTCCACTAAAGAAAGTACCCAGTGCTGTACCAGGGCCCTTGCAGTTATAATCTGGGCACCTGGCCCTCCACTGGCCAATCATCAAGTGCCATGGGCACCCCTGCAACCTGGGCCTGGCACCCCCCTAGTGGGTGGGGTGGTGCCTCCAATACACTTGATTTGGGTGTCTAGGGACTCTCCTGGTCATTGCAAGGATACTGTCTGGTCTTCTCTCCTTTTCCCCTGGAAGCTGGGAGTGGGAGGGCCAAGAATTGACAGGAGTAACTCTTGTGTTCACCTCCAGCATGGAGCCATCAGTAGAGTCTAACTGGTCCAGGTTCTGGCTTACAACATCTATTTTATAGTTGACTCAGCCATTCCGGTGCTCATTTACTCAGCAACCTTTAACAACTGCTACTGCCCTCCCTGGGCTTCCCCTGTGGCTCAGTGGTAAAGAATCCGCCTGTCAATGAAGGAGAGGATCCCTGGGTAGGGAGGATTCCCTAGAGGAGGAAGCAGGTAACCCACTCCAGTATTCTTGCCTGGGAAATCCCATGGACAGAGGAGCCTGGCAGGGTAAAGCCAATGGGGTCGCGAAGAGCTGGACACAACTGAGCAACTAAAGAACTGCCTTGCCTCTTCTCTTTCCTCCTACCCACCAGAGGAACTGCTCACAGCTCTCAACCCTGCTCCACAGCTGTGCTGCCCATCGCTAGGGTTTTACATACAAGGAGTCCCTGCCTCTGCCAGTCTTCTCACCAACCCTCGGCTTGCCCACGGCTGCAGCTGCCACTTCTCTGTACCATCTACGTGTCATGAACACACATGCAGCCCTCACTTTACAGACCAGCAAAGCAAGGCCAGAGAAGGACCTGCCTGAGGTCCCCAGAGATGTTTAGTGACAGATCTGTGAGAATCCAGTCCCCTTACCTACCTTTATGACCTACTGCTATTTCACCATGCTGTTCAGAAGTGCCAGGACTATCAAACAACAAAAACAGTTGTGCCAATACAGGAGATACTGTATATCTAATAAGAATGATAATACCTATATTTACTGAACACTTACCTAAGTTTCATTCGATCCTCGCAATAATCAATAGAGGTAGGTACTTTATTATCACTGTGCTGATAAGGAAACTTGGTCACAGAGAGGAAAAGGAATTTCTCCTGGTTCCTGAGTTCCCAGGATTTGAACTCAAGTCGGTCTGCTGTCATGAAATTAAAAGA
Source organism: Bos taurus (assembly GCF_002263795.3). Lineage (NCBI taxonomy): Eukaryota > Metazoa > Chordata > Mammalia > Artiodactyla > Bovidae > Bos > Bos taurus. The sequence continues at coordinate 72,998,048 of NC_037335.1, read as the reverse complement.
TGCTTGCTCCTTGGAAGGAAAGTTATGACAAGCCTGGACAGCATATTAAAAAGCAGAGCTATCACCTTACCAACAAAGGTCCATATAGTCAAAGCTATGGTATTTCCAGTAGTCGTGTACAGATGTGAGAGTTGGGCCATAAAGAAGGCTGAGTGCCAAAGAACTTAAGCTTTTGAATTGAGGTGCTGGAGAAGACTCTTGAGAGTCCCTTGGACTGGAAGGACATCAAACCAGTCAATCCTAAAGGAAATCAACCCTGAATACTCATGGGAAGGACTGATGCTGAAGCTGAAGCTCCAATACTTTGACCACCTGATTGTTAAGAGCTGACTAACTGGAAAAGACCCTGATCCTGGGAAAGATTGAAGGCAAAAGGAGAAGGGGACAGCAGAGGATGAGATGGTTAGATAGCATCACTGACTCAATGAGCATGAATTTGAGCAAACTCTGGGAGACAGTGGAGGACAGAGGAGCCCGGTGTGCTGCAGTCCATGGGGTTGCAAAGAGTCAGACACGACTTCATGATTGAACAACTGCCTGACTCCAGAGTTCACATGTTTAACTCCTATGTTTAGGGCTTCCCATAAGATACATCAATAAATGGGTTGCACTGATGCTTAAAAATGAGTCCATGCCTTTGGTAAACATTTCTGTGCTGTCTGCCCTGTTCCCTTCCATCTGGCAATATACAATTCACCACTTCTCTCCTACACAGTCCCAGATGGGTGTTTGGTAGGGGGCAGTTCAAGTGCATGGCCATTAAATCATCTGAAAATGACAAGGAATCAGTCAGCAGGTTTAACAAAAACTAGGCTTCCCTCTCCGAAGGCCCAGCCTGCCACCAGCCTCTAACAGACTTCCTCCTCACAGTCCATCTATAAAGCTTCTTCAGCCTGAAAGGAGACGACGGCACCAGGAGACTGCCAACCCAAACAGATCAGGTCAGATTGAGTTTCTGAATCTAATCATCACTTTCTGTAGTTCTTCTAGTCCCTGTCGCTCCTGCGGAGTGTGCTAAAGGCAGGCAGCTAGAGCAGGGCAAATAAGATTTCAAGACTGTAAATAACAATCTCTTGGATTTAAATAGATGTTTTCATTTCATAGTGTTTTCACATGTATTATCCCAGCTGATGTTTCATCAGCCCTGTGGAGAGAAAGCAGCTATTTTTATTCCCCCCTACTCCCACTGCACCACCACCATCTTTTTCAGAGGAAATACAGACAAAAAAAGATTGAGTTACTTGGTCAAAATCCAGAAGGGAATGGAAGCGTAGGTCCAGAATCCAGCCAAGAACTAAATATCATGTGAGTCCTCAGAAATGATCGCCCTCTACCTGTGTCTACCGTTGTCTACACTACCAGGCACTATGTTATGTCAAAGGAAAAGGACTGCCGCTTCATACTCATTAGGATGCGTGCGTGCTCAGTTGTTCAGTTGCATCCAATTCTCTGAGACCCCGTGGACTCTATCCCGCCAGGCTCCTCTGTCCATGGGATTCCCCAGATAAGAATACTAGAGTGGGTTGCCATTTCCTCCTCCAGGTGACCTTCTTGACCCAGGGGTCGAACCTGTGTCTCCTGCACCTCTTGCATTGGCAGGTGGAATCTTTACCAAGGAGCCACCTGGGAAGCCCTGAGGATGTGGGATCTAATTCCCTGATCAGGGATTGAACCCAGGGTCCCTTCATTGAGAGCACAGTCTTAACCTCTGGACCACCAGAGAAGTCTGCTCACTAGGATGGCTGCTGTAAAAAAAAAAAAAAAAAAAAAAAAACAGGAAATAAAACGTGTCAGTGACGATATGGAAAACAGGAACCCTTGTGCACTGTTTATTGGTGGGAATGTAAGATGGCACAGCTGTTGTGGAAAATATTATGCTATTCCTCAAAAAATTAAAAAGAGGAGAATCATGATCTAACAATTCCACTTCTGAGTGTACATACCTAAAAGAACTAGGAGAATCTGGAAGAGATGTGTGTACACCCATAGCAGCATTACTCACAATAACCAAGAAGTGGAGGCAACCCCAGTGTACGCACAGATGAATGAATAAAATGCAGTGTATATATGCAATGGAATAATTGTTGTTATTTTTAGTTGCTAAGTCCTGTCCAACTCTTTGTGACCCCATGGACTGCAGACTGTTAGGCTCCTCTGTCTATGGGATTTTCCAGGCAAAAATACTGGAGTGGGTTGCTATTTCCTACTCCAGCAGATCTTCCTGACCCAGGGATTAAAGCCTGAGTCTCCTGCATTGGCAGGAGGATTCTTTATCACTGACACACCTGGGAAGTCCATATAGAATATTACCCAGCTTTTAAAAAGGAAGGAAATTCTGACACATGCTACAGCATGGATGAACTTGAGGACATTATGCTAAGTGAAATAAACTAGTCACAAGAAAAGGCAAATATTGTATAATTCCACTTATATAAAGTACCTAGAATAGTTAAATTTATAGAGACAGAAAGTAGAAGGATGACTATCTGGGACTGCAAGGAGGAGGGAATGGAGAGCTGGTGTTTGGTGGGTACAGAGTTTTCATTTGGTAAGATGAAAGACCTCTGAGATGGATGGGGGTGATAACACATAACAATGTGAATGTACTTTGATGCCACTGAACAATATGCTTAAAAATGGAGTGACAGTAAATTTTATGTTATTTTACTACAATTAAAATTAGCAACAATAAATCTTAAATTTTAAAATAATAAATAAATATTAAATAGCTGATAGAGGACTTAAAGGGCTTTCCTGGTGGCTCAGTGGTAAAGAATCTACCTGCCAATGCAGGAGACATAAGAAACTTGTGTTCAACCCCTGGGTTGGGAAGATCTCCTGGAGGAGGGCATGGCAATCCACTCCAGGATTCTTGCCTGGAGAATCCCATGGACAGAGGAGCCTATCAGGCTGCAGTCCAAAGGGTCACAAAGAGTCAGACATGACAGAAGCAACTGAGCACGCACGCACACAAAGAGAGGCCAAAACCTGGAAGAGGCTGGCCAGCCTCCCCGTAATTATGCATATAATTAGGTGCATATGCTAATTATATGTTGATTGGTATATGCAAATAGGCTCTTGATAGGTACTTGTTATAACAGTAAAGAAAAAGCTGTAGATTTCTAGAAGCCATCAAGTTCTCTTAAACAGCTCATTTAGTTATTAAACTTGCAGCCTTTTAGAACTGAAAAGGACCTTCGAGATTATCTGCTGCAGCCTCCTTCTTTTTACAAAGGGAGATCCAGAGACATTAAATCACTTGACAAGGTCACACAGCTAATTAGCCACAGAGTTGGGATGAAAACCCAGGTCTCTTGACTCTTAATCTACTTTCCCTCCCTCCACATACTTCTCATTTGTAACTTTTAAGAGTTACAGGTTTAAATTAGAAAAGGAGCAATCTGTGACCAATCCCGTGACGAGCAGTAGAATTTCTCCCCTCAGCTGATATGGATTTTGATTCTGAGACTAGTTCACTATTTGTCTGTGATTGTTTCATTTTATAAAAACTGAGGAGAGATTATGTTCCAATTGTCAGTAGGATTGCGTTTAAGTCTCAGTATAGGCTGTTCTATCGCTATCTGCCATGTGTTACTGTTCCATGTTTCTATGACTGTGGAAAGTTGGGCTGCAAATGTCTGTGTGTGCGCTGTGCATAGTCACCTTGTGTACCTAGGTGACGACACAGTTTTGTGTCTATGTTGTTGAACTCAAGTTTGTGTGCCCAACACATAGTTAGGCCAAACAAACCAAAGCATCGGAGTTTGGAGCAGAAACGGTTTATTGAAGAGCCAAGCAAGGAGAATGGGCAGCTCACACTCAGAAGACCTCAATGGTTTTCAGGAAAGAGTTTTTAAAAGCAAAACTGGGTGGGGGGAAGTCTTCAAGTTGTATGACTTCCTCTGTTTGGTTGATGTGAGGTAACAAGGTGATATTCCAAGAATCTCAATCATCAGCCTTCTGGTTCCAACCAGGCTGGGGTTTCAGTCTCAACAGTTACCCTCCTCCACCTGAGTAGGAGCTTTAGTTCCTGCAGAGCTCAAAGACATATATCAGGTTGTTATGTGTGTCCCTTCAAGAGGACCTAGGACTCTGCTTTATTCCTGAACTATTACTTCTTGGCTGCTTTCCCTTTGTTTCTGCATCCCCTCACTTCCCTAATTAGTAACTGTGGAATGCACTCTTCAGAACTCAGGGAAAGGTCTAAGAGGTATGATAGATAGCCTTTGATGCAGCATCCACTGGGTTGGCCAAATACCCGTTCAAATTTTTCCATAACATCTTATGGAAAAATCCAAACTATTTGGCCACCCCAATAAAAGAGCCTGAGAAATCCACCGGTAAGAAAATGTGCCTGATTTTGTGGAACCCAACATTTCTTCAAATTAGTTGAACACAGAGCCTTTTTAAATGAAAATTTTATGCACATAAATGGATAAAAACCACCCTAGACTCCATCTACGTTGTCACTTGGCTTTTTAAGAACAAGGACATTTTGCTAATAGAAGTTGGCCCTAGACATGAATTTTTGCAAATGCAGGATGGAAGAAGAAATACGTGGGAAATGAGGGGATCACTGAGAAGAAGTGTCTGTCCAGTTCTACTCCTAATCCCATTATTCTTGAAACTGAGCAGAGGTCTTTCTGTTCCCTGTTTGTTGACTCCAGCCTCCATGACCTTCCCTGGGTTCCAAAGGGCAGATTCAAAGAGTTGTTAATCCAGGAAGGGAAGGGATGCAAAAACAAGGGAGGGGCAGCCAGGAAACAATAGTGCAGCCTTGGGGCAGGGTCCTGGTTCCACCTCAGATCAGTTCAGTTCAGTCCAGTTGCTCAATGTCCAACTCTTTGCGACTCCATGGACTGCATGCAGCACCAGGCTTCCCTGTCCATCACCAACTCCCAGAGCTTGATCAAACTCACGTCCATAGAGTCGGTGATGCCATCCAACCATCTCATCCTCTGTCTTCCCCTTCTCCTCCTGCCTTCAATCTTTCCCAGCATCCAGGTCTTTTCCAATGAGTCAGTTCTTTGCATCAGGTGGCCAAAGTATTGCAGTTTCAGCTTCAGCATCAGTCCTTCCAATGAATATTCAGGACTGATTTCCTTTAGGATGGACTGGTTGGATCTCCTTGCAGTCCAAGGAACTCTCAAGAGTCTTCTCCAACAACACAGTTCAAAAGCATCAATTCTCTGGTGCTCAGCTTTCATTATGGTTCAACTCTCACATTCCTTCATGACTACTGGGGAAACCATAGCTTTGACTATGAGGTCTAACTTTCTCCCACTTCAAGAGATACATATAATAATACTTTTAAGCTGTTTAAGATGTCAGCATTCTCCATATCAGAGAAAGATCACATGAGGCTAGGAACCAGAGAAGCTCATCAAGATTATCTGAGACAACCTTTGAGGAGTGCAGGCCTTGCACACACCCTAATCTTATCAGCATCCCCACCCTTGAACCACTGCTATAAAACTCCCCATCAAATCTTCCCAGGTGGGGATACAGTTTTTCAGGGCATGAATCCACTGTGTTCCCCTTTGCCTGGCAAAACAATAAAGCTATTCTTTTCTGCTTCACCCAAACTCATCTCCAAGATTTGATTCAGCACCAGTACCGAGGGGCCAAGCTTTCATCATCAGTCCTGTGAGCCAGCCAATGGCCTTCATAGCCCCTTCCTTCCTTGTAGACCCTTTAATGGGTTCCCCTGAATCCCAGCCTTCTTGCTTGGACTTGATGCTCTAGACTTCTCTGTTCTATCCTAATCTATTTAAGATGTAGATCCCATTTCTTCTTGGACGATACCCAGTAGGCAAAGGTCAATCTTCCCTCCTTACTCTCAGGATCCATGAGACCCTGCAGGTGTGGGAAAGAAAGCCTGGCATCATTGTAGACTATCAGGCCATCCCATTATCTGGCCCCAGTGTTTGCTCAATTTTTATGATGACAAAAAAGCAAACTCTTGCTTCTCCTAATTTGTTTCCATGTGGCTTTCGGAGAAGGCTTCAAACCTAGGCCTGGGGTTCACATCCTTCAGCTACTTGTGCTCACCTTCCAGCCCTCAGTGGCTGTTGATGGGGGGATCAAGGGCAATAGATCCCCACACTTTGTCCACAACTACTTCCCTTGGCCTGACAACACTGCCACCCATAGTTGGACCCACAGCTGGGGAGGTGTCATCTGAATGCAGACCTGAACATGTCCCCCGCAGCCCCCATTCCTTCACCAGAGATCCCCCTGTCCCCTCCTACAGATTCACTGTTACCCAGAGGGTCACAGAGCACAGATGGCTTTTGGGGGTCACACTTGTTGGAGGAGGGCAGGCCCTCTCCTCCCACGCTTTTTCTGAAGTCCCACAGCACAGTCAAGATGTTTTTGCATATACACCTCCTGGTGGTTGGTGGTGATGATTTAGTTGCTAAGTCGTGTCTGACTCTCCTGAAACCCCATGGTCTGTAGCCCAGCCAAGCTCTTCTGTCCATGAGGTTTCCCCAGGAAGAATATTGGGGTGGGTTGCCATTTCCTCTCCCAGGGAATCTTCCCAAGCCAGGGATCAAACCCTCATCTCCTGCTTGGCAAGTGGATTCTTTACCACTGAGCCACCTGCATACACTCCTACAAAGTGGGTCTTGCTAATCTTGTTGTGAAAGTGAAAAGTGAAAGTGAAGTCACTCAGTCGCATGAAACTCTTTGCGAAACTGAAAACATAATGAGTTGAAACACACATAGGTGGTTGCGGTGGAACTGCCTTTCAAGGCTAAACACCCTGACTCCAAATGTCACTCTCGCTTCATGACACTGAGCTGTAGACAGTAACACAACTGCCCGTGACAGGGTCTTGTCAGCTGGGTTCCAGCATGCTAAATGCATCAGGATACGGAATGCCATCCCCGTGTTTCCTGCTCCTAAGCTGATTCTAAGCAGAGGGAGCCACTGTCTGCTTATCAGGAGAGACTTTCAAGCTGGCAGAACAACCTCCCAAGAGAAATCCAGGGGATCCCCATTGACTTGTGCATTTAAAGTGACTTAGATGTAGCTTCCAGAAACATTCCACGGGAACGAATCTGTAACAGGTAAAGAGAGATACAACCGAAACGGTTTTCCCAAACTCACATGTCTGTTGTTACATTTCTCCTGGGGAAAAGGGGCAGGGAAACCAGAACAGATTTGGGGAAAGGTTGGTCTAATTCTTTTTATTTCCTCATTATAGAAGTTGTCTAGTTCTAAGTCAGTGGAGAGATACCACTGTTAATTGCCAGGAGAGGAACTTGTTCACCGCTGTGCTAACCCTTCCACACGTCAATTTTGGAGAAGAAATTCAAGGTGAGGATGACTTTCAAGCCCAGAGAAGGAAAAGGGTTAGTCCCCCATGGTGGATGGGAAGGGCAAATTGTTTCTGTTAAGGTAACCTTGGGTTTGCAAATAATTTTTCCTGTAATTTAGAGAACTCAAAAATTTCCCATCATTCTCATTCCAATAAGCTTTTACAGGAAGGAAAGAAAGGAGTGAAGTCAAGGTCAATGACGTGGGAGCGGCCCATGGCCCTGTGTTGGCAATGTGAATATATCACTTCTATCCAGATGCAAAAACATGTGAGGTCCTATATATTCTTAAAACTATCTCGTTCCTCAATGCCATCAGCAGCCTCTCTTTAGTTTTCCAAAGCTGAATATAACTTATCTTTTAGTGTAATTTCTTTATTTCTAAATAAATAAAAACCAAGAGTAGGAGTTTCCATGTATGGCCAAGAAACATAAAGACATAAAGGCAACATAAAGTCTAAACATAAAGTTTAGACCCACTTCCCACATGGACTGAAGGGGTGACACTGGGCCAGTCATTTAATGCCTCTGATTATAGAAATTTCACCTCCAAGGTGTGGGGAATTTATTATCCACCTCCATATATGTTATGGGGTCCCCTGATTTGCAGATGCAAAGTAACAAGAGTTAGTGTTATCAGGTAACTTACCTGGAGAAGGAAATGGCAACACACTCCAGTATTTCTTGCCTGGAAAATTCTATGGACAGAGGAGCCTGACAGGCTTCAGTCTGTGGGGTCACAAAGACTGAGCACGCATGTCACAGATGTACTTGCTAGATGCAAAACATGTATCAGCCATGTGGACAAGGTGGGGGAAGGGGAAGGGGGGTAGACTGGGAGAGTAGCACTGACATAGACACACTACTGTGTGTAAATAGATAGCTAGTGAGAACCTGCTATACAGCGCAGGAGCTCAGCTCCATGCTCTGTGATGACCTGCAGGGGTGGGATGGGAGAGAATAGGAGGGAGGTCTGAGAGGAAAGCTATGTATGGGTACATATGGCTGAATCATGTTGTTGTACGGCAGAAACCAACACAATGTTGCAAAGCAACTATTGTTCAGTCCCTAAGTCATGTCCGACTCTTTGCGACCCTATGAACTGCAGCCCTCCAGGCTTCCCTGTCCTTCACTATCGCCCGGAGTTTGTTCAAACTCATGTCCACTGAGTCAGTAATGCCATCTAACCACCTCATCCTCTGTCGTCCCCTTCTCCTCTTGCCCTCAATCTTTCCCAGCATCAGAGTCTTTTCCAACGAGTCTTTTCTAAAGCTTCAGCTTCAGCATCAGTCTTTCCAATGAATATTCAGGGTTGACTTCCTTTAGGATTGACTGGGTTTGATCTCCCTGCTGTCCAAGGAATTTTCAAGAGTCTTCTCCAGCACCACAGTTCAAAAGCATCAGTTCTTCATTGCTCAGCCTTCTTTATGGTCCAACTCTCACATCCATTTATTACTATTTGAAAAACCTTAGCTTCGACTATGTGGACCTTTGTCAGCAAAGCAACTATAACTCAATTTTCAAAAAAAAAAAAAAAAAAAGTCAGCTCAGTTAATCCATGCAAAATTGCAACCAGAAAGGAGTTATTATCCCCATCCTACAGAAGGAAACTGAGGCTTGGAGAGGGGAAGAGGCATGCCAAAGTGCTTTGACAGGTTTAAGGAGCTATAATCAAATAAAAAGCATTACTATCATCATTATTATCGTTAGCTCTGTCAACTCTAGATGGGTTTAAAAAATAAGAATTAAATATTGAGTAAAACATAGCTTTAAAACATAAATTAAACCAGCCTGGGGAAAAAATAAAACACACAGTCTTTGGGGGAAATACTGCAGAGTTAAGGGAGGTTTCCTGTGTTCGTTCTTTTATTCTTGGCACTAGGACACAATAATGAACAAAACAGGTCCCCAAACTCTCTGCCCTGATGGAGCTTCCATTCCTGGGTGGACACAGAGATGAACACATACATTATTAGAAAACAGAGTATGTCGGATGATGACAAAAGCTAAGGAGAAAAGCACAGTGGGAAAGGGGATGGGGAACTGCAAATTGAATACAGGTCAGGGTAGGTCTTGCTAAGAAGGCGCCACAATGTCACCTTGGAGGTGACAAGGTGTGATGACTGCTGATGTTGGGGGATAGCCTTCCGCGCATGCTTGAGACCAAAGGATGAGGCCCCTGCTCTTCCCCATTCACTTACTATCCTGGGACAGTCTGGAGGGTGAGTCCACACCACTGGCTTGTTCTGAGGATGCGGTGCGTGGTCAGAGGAAGAAACACAGTTCATCCACTAAAATGCCCAACTACACCAGGAAAGCTTTTTTTTTCTTGCCCTAATATTCTTTTTGTCTTTTAATAATTATTTATTTTTGGCTGTGTGGGGTCTTAGTTGCAGCATGCAGGCTCTCTTGTGGTCGGTGGGCTTAGCTTCCCCTTGGCACCTGGGATCTTGATTCCCCAACCAGGGATCAAACCCACATCTTCTGCATTGGTAGGCAGATTCCCAACCACTGGACCACCAGGGAAGGCCCTTGCCCTAGCAGTCTTAATACAGATATCAACCCATCAACCTAGGCTAACAGTCCCTGTCTGAAAAGCCCCCAAATGCAAATGACTCCCCTCCAGAATCCCATTTCAAAGGCTCCTATGAGAAACAAACATTGCTTTAAGAACATGCAGGAACTGCCAAGTTTTTCCTGCAGCGCTCTGATGTCTACAAAATTGAGTGGAAGAGCGTGCCCTTAGGGGCTGACAAGCTACCCTCTGAGACTCTGTTGCTAGGCAGGGTAACCTGCTTTCAAACCCAAGCATTTCTGTTCCCCTCGGAAAGCCCAACCAGACGTTCCCAGACCCTTAGCAGCCTGGGTGTCCCTCGAACCGCAGAGCCACTGTAGGGGCTAACCCCTCCCCGCGCTTCCCTGCACCACCCCTTCCCCCACCCTGTTATTAGGTATGCATTTCAGATTTTGAATGGATCTCCTTGTCTGGCGTTAATTGACAGTGAAAGCCCGGTTTTCAAAGCCAAGGTATAAGCACTGAAGGTAAGTGATCAGAGGACTGCCCTCGTAATAAATCACTGCGGCGCGGGTCACTGTTTAGAGTGTGAATGCAGTGTTCAATAAAGAAACACACTCCACCTTTCAGCTTCAAGCCGACCCTGGCTAATTGACCTCATTGTAGTCCCACCATTAATCATTCTGGCACATGGGGCAAGAGGCAGTTTCACTGCTTAGGTTTGCAGGGAGGAGGGGGGGACCAGGTCCACGAGGGGGTAGGTAAGGGTTGAGGGGGGCAGTTATAATGTACAAGGAAATCATAGACAATTCTCCCTTAATTAACTCATTGGATTTCCTGGATGGCCAGAGAGGGTTTCCTTTGCTGAAGGAATGTGGGGAATAATGCAAGGGACTTCATTAACTTCCCACCAGGATGCAGGAGTTTGGGTAGCGAACAAAAGCAGATGTGAGCATCTGTACCCCATCCAAAGAGCAGCTCTGCCAAAGGACCAGGGGGTTAGCCTAATGCTACATAATCATTCAGTGTCATCCATCTCCCCAGACCCTGATTAATAAATTGCAGCAGAAATCTTTTACAGGGTTGACTACAATTTTATTTCACCCATTAGAAGCACAGCAATCATGCGGGACCAGTTTACCTTCTTCTCAGCCCCCCTCCCTCCCACTCTCTGGTCCAGTCCCCTGTTCTACATCAGCTTTACTGGTGAATCTTTGAAAAAGATGTGGGCTGCTTTTTGTCTGGGTCCTCCATTCTGCCAAGCCAGCCCCCCAGCTGATGACTGTGGCGGGAATGGGAGCTTTAACACAGAGGTCAATTCACACTGCAGCTCAAGACTTGTTTCTCCAATGTGATTTGATGAACATCATCTGGGCACCTGTTCTGTGCCAAGCATGGCATAGCACTAGAAATACACACACACACACACACACACAAATATGATTTGCTCCTGGTCCTCAGAGATCTTAAGAGTCTGCATCCATCCAGTTATATTTTCAAAAAGCAAGATCTGCCCTTTTATACCAAGCTGCTTTAAATTAGGCCTTTTTTAAAGGTTCTTTTCCCCACGATTAGTTGCTATTATTCAGGCACGCAGCAGTCTCACAGTTCACAGGGGTAAACAAAGCCCAGAGGGTCAGCAAGTTTCACTTTGAGCGGAGGAGAGGGAAAGAGAGGAGGGGGGAGAAGGGTGAGGGGGTGTTATCATTCATATTACACTTGTGCTTTTTCCTGCCCGCTCCCCTTCCGCGATCCATTACTGTTAATGAACTTAATTGTTTGGTTTCAAAATGCCAGCCTGAAGGCATCCCTCTCCTTCCCCTCGGTGCTGAGCGTCAGTCTTGCTGATCTCCAAATTAACTTGTAAGCAAATTCTTCAGGTCCATGCCCTTCCTTCCCTGACAAACACCTGGGTTAAGGAATTCTGGCCGACTCCCTCCAGACAGATTCAGACGGAGCGTCCGAAAAAGACAGAGTGGCCATCAGATCGCCACTTGGTATTGTGTGTAATTCGATTCCACTTAAGTATATTTACTGCGTGTCTACTGTAGTGTCTGGTAATTGTGCTAGTCACTGGGTTCAGAGAGTTGATACAACGCAGCCGCTGACCTCAAGGAGTGCATGGCGTTTTAGGCAGAACGGATCACATTTCCTTCATTCTGCGATCAAGGACACCGCTGCATCTGCAGGATCTGAGGGTTAGGGCAGCTCAGTTCAGTGGAGAAACTACAGACTCTGGAGTCATGTAGATGTAGACAGAATCTGAAGTCTGTCCGTTCACCATCCAGGCAGCTTTGTCCACATTACATAACCTCAGTGAGGCATCATGGTATTGACCCATTTGAGTTAACTGTGCAAACTGAATGAGTTAATGGATGTCAAGTGTTGGCCCCACCCCCACTGAGAAGATCATGCTTTACGTAGAAAATTCCCCAACGAAAATTGTTGCACAGACAGTCCACGTAGATAATAATATGAATAAATGAAGTGAAAGTGTTACTCTTTTAGTCATGTCCAACTCTTTCTGACCCCATAGACTGTAGCCTATTAGACTCCTTTGTTCATGGGATTTCCCAGGCAAGAATACCAGAGTGGGCTGCCATTTCCTTTTCCAGGGGATTTTCCCAGATCAGGGATCAAGGATTGGCAGGTAGGTTCTTTAACACTGAGCCGCCAGGGAAGCCCAGATAATAATATATCAGACCCAAATTTAAAATCTATTCTAATATGTCTCCTCCTTGTTTCCTTCCTCTGAAAATAAACTGCTTTCTCAACCTTGACATGTGAACCAGAAATGGCACACACTGAGACCCTTTGACTGTGTGGATCACAATAAACTGTGGAAAATTCTGAAAGAGATAGGAATACCAGACCACCTGACCTGCCTCTTGAGAAACCTGTATGCAGGTCAGGAAGCAACAGTTAGAACTGGACATGGAACAACAGACTGGTTCCAAATAGGAAAAGGAGTACGTCAAGGCTGTATATTGTCACCCTGCTTATTTAACTGCTATGCAGAGTACATCACGGAAACGCTGGGCTAGAGGAAGCACAAGCTGGAATCAAGATTGCTGGGAGAAATATCAATAACCTCAGATATGCACATGACACCACCCTTATGGCAGAAAGTGAAGAGGAACTAAAGGGCCTCTTAATGAAAGTGAAAGAGGAGAGTGAACAAGTTGGCTTAAAGCTCAACATTCAGAAAACGAAGATCATGGCATCTGGTCCCATCACTTCATGGGAAATAGATGGGGAAATAGTGGAAACAGTATCAGACTTTATTTTTGGGGGCTCCAAAATAACTGCAGATGGTGACTGCAGCCATGAAATTAAAAGACATTTACTCCTTGGAAGGAAAGTTATGACCAACCTAGACAGCATATTAAAAAGCAGAGACATTACTTTGTCAACAAAGGTCCATCTAGTCAAGGCTATGGTTCTTTCAGTAGTCATGTATGGATGTGAGAGTTGGACTATAAAGAAAGCTGAGTGCCAAAGAACTGATGCTTTTGAACTGTGGTGTTGGAGAAGACTCTTGCGAGTCCCTTGGACTGCAAGGGGATCCAACCAGTCCATCCTAAAGGAAATCAGTCCTGGGTGTTCATTGGAAGGACTGATGTTGAAGCTGAAACTCCAATATTTTGGCCACCGGATGAGAAGAGCTGACTCTTCGAAAAGACCCTGATGTTGGGAAAGATTGAAGGCAGGAGGAGAAGGGGACGACAGAGGATGAGATGGTTAGATGGCATCACCGACTCAATGGCCATGAGTTTGGGTAGACTCCAGAAGTTGGTGATGGACAGGGAGGCCTGGTGTGCTGCAGTTCATGGGGTCGCAAAGAGTTGGACACGACTGAGCGACTGAATTGAACTGAGGAATCCCTCAGGGGCTTGGCAGTTGGACCTACCTCCTACCCCATTACAAGTCCCATCTGCTTCCAACAGTCTTGGATTGCACCAAGAATCCACTCCCATTCATTTTTTACATATGGAATAGCAAAACCTAGAATGCTGGGAGAGTGCCAAGAATCTTACTTTTATCTTGTCACATAAGGAAATTGAAATTTAAGAGAGTTCTTCAAGTTTGCATGGGCTTCCCATGTGGCTCAGCTGGTAAAGAATCCACCTGCAATGCTGGAGGCCTGGGTTCGATCCCTGGGTTGGGAAGATCCCCTGGAGAAGGGAAAGGCTACCCACTCCAGTATTCTGGCCTGGAGAATTCCATGGACTATTCGGTCCATGGGGTCGTAAAGAGTCGAACACAACTGAGTGACTTTTACTTTCAAGTTTGCACAGGTAGTTGGGGTTAGTTACAACTAGGATTAAAGCTCAAATATGTTGTATCAGACCTAGTGATCTTTTTACTACATGAGTTGCTTATATCCAATTATTGGATATATTCAGATTGGTACTTTAATTTATGCTGCACTAAAGTGTCCTCCAAGAGTTTAATATGCCAGTATAATTTCCTTATGAGTCTCTGGGCTTCCTCTCTTGTCTCCCTTTTAATCCAAATCTACACATTATTCTCCTGATTAAAATCCACAAAGAAGATAAAATGATATTAGATTTCTGGTTTAAAGTAGTATCTGAAAATGGACCTTTGTTTCCCAGTCTCTTCTTGGGGTTGGTGGGGAGTGATGAAAATTCACAACCAGATGGAAAGAAAATCTGCCAGACAAAATAATATCAAAATTGGAAGGAATCCTCAGAACCTAAGAAGAAATGAGTTTTATTGAATATAACCTGCCCAATTATTGCATCATGAATACCACTGTTTGCCTAATAAAAGGGCGATTATTTGGAAAGAAGAGAGGGAAAGAGAGAGGGAGGGTGAAGATATGTTATTCCTCCCTCGCAATTGCCTGCTGACTCAGAGACCCAGAAGTCGTAAGACCCAGAAAACTGGGGGCTGGCCCTCTATCAGGGGGCGCTGCCTTTTAGTCTTGGCAGAGTACCACACACTCTCACCTAACATCTCTTTTACAATCATTCAGATATAGCAACATCCAGAAAACATCTGGAAAGGAAATATGGAGAAAGGTGGCAACACATTCTATCTTAGAAGGGCAACTTCTAGCAAACAAGGCCCTGTAGGTAGGGGCAGAGGTAAGAAGTAAGAAGGTGGCTGAATCTTTACAAACAGAGCAGCTGTATTCAGCATCAATTCAGAGGGTCACGTATCCAAGTAGTGGGAAATGAGACAGCATCTCTATAAAGTATCACTAACCCATGGCTCCAGTATTAGCAACCATTAATATGCTCCCAAATATCAGCTGGGCCAATTAGATGAGTCACATGATAAACATCAAAAGAGAAGGAAAGAAAGAAGGAAGGAAGGCAGGGGAGAGAGGGGCGGGGGGAGGAAGGGAAGAAAATTCAGCATACATTGATAAGTCAACATATATTTTTGCTAAATTTACTAGTCAAATGAACAGAACTCTTTGCAACCCCATGGACTGCGGCCCTAAAACATTCAGCCCTAAATTATCCAGCCCTAAAATAAAAGGAAATTCTGAGATATGCTACCACAGGGATGAAACTTGAAGACACTATGCTTAGTAAAATAAATCAGTCACAAAAATACAAATACCATATGATTCCACCTATATGAGGTTCCTGGAGTACAGAAAGTCAGAGAGATAGAAAGTGGAACAGTTGGTTAGGGGATGGGAGAGAGGAGAGATTTTGTTTTAATGTGTAAAGAGCACCCATTCTGCAGGGTGAAAACAGTTCTGGATATTGGTTTTACAACACTGTGAATGCACTTAAGGTTACTGACTGTACACTTAGAAATCGTTAAGACGGTAAATTTTATGTTATGTATATTTTACCACAGTTTTAAAAATTTAAGTCATTTAAAAGAAAAACAA
Source organism: Bos taurus (assembly GCF_002263795.3). Taxonomy (NCBI): domain Eukaryota; kingdom Metazoa; phylum Chordata; class Mammalia; order Artiodactyla; family Bovidae; genus Bos; species Bos taurus. Next base: position 72,982,336 of record NC_037335.1, on the reverse strand, counting down.
AAAATACTCATAATAAATTTTATGAGAAATGTTCTATGAGGAATAACTGAAATCTTTATTGAATTACATATGATTTAAAAATTACTGAATGAAAAAGATGAACTGTTACTTCATGAGATGGCTCAATATCATTAGGATGCCTTTATCATTAATTTATAAATATGATTCATTCCAATCAAATCTCAAATATATGTTTTGTGGCTGAATAAAACAGTTCTCCCATTCATTGAAAAGAATAAATACCTGTTAGTAGACAAGAAAAAATAGGACTACAAATTAGTTTGAATTACCCAATATGAAAATGTATCAGAAAGATACACCACTTGAAAGAATATGATAATAGCACAAGGAATGACAGGCAAATCATTAAAGTGAAGCAGAAAGCCCTGAAGCTCACAGAAGAATCTATAATAAAGGTAGAAACAGAGTAAGAACGAATTATTCAATAAGTTATGTTTAGGCAATAGGTTAACCATTTGAAGAGAGAAGTAAGGTTAGATACCGTACACCTTATACCATACATTAGAATAAATTTCATGCCAGTGAAATTTTTTATGTAAAGTAAATGAAGTAAAAAAAATACAGAAAAAGTACAGATGGATATTTTAAGAGATCTCAGAGCAAGAAAGACTTTCTATGTATTTTCTGGAAAACATAAAAATTAAAGATAGAACAGGAAGCTTGAGAGTTGATTCCTCAGAGCTAGGGATGGGGAGGGGTAAAGGGTGGGGTCTTCAAGGGATCTTAAAGATGCAGACCTAAGAGTTAAGGAGGAATTCATACTCAGCATACCAGGGATGGGCCCTTTAAAGGCTGCCCCTCTAAAGAGAGGGCTAAAAAATTCCATCCAGTACCTGAGGGAAGAAAAAGCATCTGACAAGATTTCCGGGGGAAAAAAGAATCTCCTGAAAGAAGGTGAAACCCTAGTCTATGTCATATGCAGGTACAGAGTACAAATTAGTACTATTTTCTTGGTAAAGGAAAAGCCAAGTCAGTGAATTTTTTTAAAAGAACATATGTGGATCTCACAAGAATTTTTTAAAATGCTCACTGGATATGAGCTTCCAAAAATATTACAAACCAGAAGAGGAAATAGTCTTTAATGAGCAAAATCACAAGCTCAAAAAAGGTGGTTATTTAACACCCTTTAAAACTTCAGATTATAGAACTTCTTCAACTGAAGAATATAAAGTAAATATGTTTTCAATTCTGGGCTTCTCTGATGGCTCAGATGGTAAATAATCTGCTTGCAATGCAGGAAACCCATGTTCGATCCCTGGGTCGGGAAGATCCCCTGGAGAAGGGAATGGATACTCACTCCAGTATTCTTGCCTGTAGAATTCCATGGACAGAGGAGCCTGGAGGGCTACAGGTCATGGGGTCGCAAAGAGTAGGACATGACTGAGTAACTAACACTCACTCACTCCTGGGGCTCCAGCTCAGCCATGTTTTAAATTACCAAAATGATTCAAAAAAATTTTATACTTTTATACCATATCAAAAGAAAAAGACATTACAAAAACAGAATAGATACATTTGAAAAAAGAATAAAATAGAACTTAAAGAAATAAAAATAGTCATTAAACTAAAACGTCAAAGAATAAATTAAGCAGCAGGTGAATCCCAGATAAAGAGTATTAAAGAGTTGGAAGAAGTATTGAGGTAATTACCCATGGAGTTGTAAAGAAATGGAAAATAAAAGTGCTGTTAAGAGATGTGAAAGATGAAAGGAGAATGTCCAACATACATTTAATATGAGTTCCAGGAAAATAAACTAGGGAAAATGGGAAGAGGCAATATTTAAAGGAAAAATGGCCAAGAATTTTCCAGCATTTATTAGTTCACTCCATATATATTCATAAGGTCTTACCATGTGCCAGGGGCTTTTAGATACTAGGGAGAGAGTAGTGAATGAAACACAAAAATTCTTGCTCTCATGGCATATGCTTTGAAGTGGAAAAGGGATCATTTTTAAGTGCAATATAGATTATGTGCATTACTAAGCTTTTGCTGGGGCAACAAACAATCCCATAATCTCAGTGGTTTACAATAACATGTATGTGTAGCTAATATTAGGAGGGCTGCAGATTGCCTGGGGCTTGGCTCCAGGCTATGGGGTGACTGTAGGTCTAATTCAGCGTGTCCTTTCATTCCAGGACATACGCTGAAGGAGAAGCCCCTATCTGGGACACTTGATTATAGAGGCAGAGGACAAAAATGTAGAACACCAAGCTCATCACGCTGTTGTATGTAAAGCTTCTGCCTACAAATGGCATGTGTCACGTTCACTCACATTCTACTGGCAAAAGCAAGCCACATACTCAAACCTGGAATGAGGATGTTTGCTGCACTAGAGACAGGCATGGCCACAGAGAGTGTGTGTAATCCTCTGACAAGGGAGAAAAGAAATAATGCGAGCAAAAATGTAAGCTATCATACAGGGTCAGTGATGGGGGTTGGAAAGGAGAAAACTAAAACAGGGAATGAGAACAGGAATGATTGCAGGGTCGGGGCAATTTTCTAAACTCCAGGAGACACTGGAGGACAGAGGAACTTGGTGTGCTACTGTCCATGGGGTCACAAACAATCGGACATGACTTAGCGACTGAACAACAACAATTTTAAATAGACAGTTTATGGGAACTATAACGGCCCAGTGATTAAGAATTCGCCTTGTAATGCAGGGGATGTGGATTCAACCCCTGGTCAAAGAGCTAAGATCCCACATGCCTTGGAGCAACTAAGCTCATGCAACAACTAGAGAGTCCGTGCACCACACTGAAAGATCCCACATGACGCAACTAAGACTTGATGCAGCTAAATAAATAAAGTGTGTCAAGGGGTGGACCATGCAGATGTCTTGGGAAGAATGTTTCAGGCAGGGAAATGGCAGATGCAAAAGCTCTGAGTCAGGAGCAAGCCTGATGTGTTTGTTGTTGTTCAGCTGCTAAGTCGTGTCTGACTCTTTGCAACCCCATGGACTGCAGCACTCCAAGCCTCCTTGTCCTTCATTATCTACCAGAGTTTGCTCAAACTTAGGTCCATTAAGTTGGTGATGCCATCCAACCATCTCAACCTCTGTCGCCCCCTTCTCTTGCCCTCAATCTTTCCCAGCATCTTTCCAATGAGTCAGCTCTTTGCATCAGATGGCCAAAGTATTGGCACTTCAGCTTCAGCATCAGTCCTTCAAATGAATATTCAGGTTGATTTCCTTTAAGATTGACTGGTTTGATCTCCCTGTAGTCCAAGGGACTCTTAAGAGTCTTCTCCAACACCACAGTTCAAAAACATCAATTCTTTGGCCCTCAGCCTTCTTTATGGTCCAACTCTCACATCCATATATGACTACCAGAAAAACCATAGCTTTGACTATATGGACCTTTGTTGGCAAAGTGATGTCTCTGCTTTTTAATATACTGTCTAGGTTTGTCATAGCTTTTCTTACAAGGAGCAAGTGTCTCAGAGGCCACTATGACTGTCATGAAGTGAAAGTAAGGGACAGGGATAGGGGAAAAGGTCAAAAAGATAACAGGAGCCAGAAGGTGTAGGGCTCCAAGGCCATGGCAGGGCTTTGTTTTTACTTGGCATGAGATGGGAAGCCACTGGAAAGCTTTGAGCAAGGATGCTTCTGAGCCAAAAGCATCATCTGGCTTCTATTTGACTTTGACCAGAGTGCAGATAATGGGCTGATGGGGAGCAAGGAGGACCAATTAGGAGACTATAGTGATACCCAGATGAGGGAGAATGGGATCAAGGGAAGGTGATAAAAGTGGCTGAAATCTGAACACATTTTAAACATGACTGCACATGAAGCACAAATGAAGGAGTCAATCATGATGCTCAGGGGTTTCTCCTGGACTGTTGGCAGGACTGAGTTGCTACCAACTATGACAACAAAGACTGTAGCATGAAGAGACAGACAGAACACAAAAGCTCAATATTGAGGTACATTTAAGACATTCCCTTGGAGATATCCAGTGAATAAGCTCATCTGGAATTCAGGGGAGAGGTTCAGCCCACAGATATAAATTTGGAAGTCATCACCACACCATAGATCAAGGGATAACAAACCTTTTCTATAAAAGGCCAGACAGTAAATACCTTTGGCTTGGCAAGCCACATGTGATTTCGCTTGCATGTTCTCATGTAAGATAAAAGGCATCTTTAGCTCATGGTAGCAAGTGGGGTTTGGCCCCTGGACTGCAGGTTTGCAGACCTTGCTACAAAAGATTTTTAAGCCCATAAGTACGGATGAGATCACTAAGGGAGTGAGTACAAACAGGAAAGAGAAGATATCCACATCCTGAGCAGGGAACACTCCCAAGCTAGAGTTAAGGAGATGGTGAGGAACCAACACGTAGGCTGAAAAGGGTCAAGCGGTGAAGCGGGAAGAGAGCTCGGAGAGTGTGGTGGCCTGAAAACCTGGTGAAGGAGAGCTCTGAGTTAGGATCCGCTGTGTCAAATACCACTGACAAGTGGTCAAGGGTTCAAGTCCGCTGGGGACTGAGAACTGACCACTGATTTAACAACATGCCTAGTCATTCATGACCTAATTAGCACGTGTACAAGGAGAAAGGGGAAAAGAGTAATTGGTGTCAGAAAACACAGACAAGTCTTTCAAGGAGTTTTATTGGGAAGAGAGGGAAAAGAATGGGCTGCCAGCTGGAGGGGAAGTGAAGTCAAGAAAGGGTTAAATTATTTAATTATTTATTATTTTTAATGTTTACTTATTTACTTGGCTACGCCGGGTCTTAGCTGCAGCACATGGGATCTTTAGATGAGGCACGTGTGATCTAGTTCCCTGACCAGGGATGGAACCCGGACCCACTGCATTGGAAGCTCAGAGTCTTAGCCACTGGATCACCAGCGAAGTCCAAAGAAAGATAAATAAAATTATATTTGTGTTCTGATGGAAAGTCCAGGAGATGGAAATGGATACATAGGACAGCGAGGGTAGAGTTCCTGGGATGGTACTTTGAGTCGATCAGAGATGACATCAAGTGTGTCAGTGGAGGGGTGGCTTTGAGTCCGTTCTTCCAAAGCAACAGAAGAGAAGGTGGTGCGTGTGGACAGAGATGTAGGGAAGCATAGAGATGTGGTTCTGAGAACCTGGAGGTTTCTTCTAACAGTTCCTGTTTTCATGAATCAATGAGTCTGTAAACAGGACAAATGAAAAGAATTCCACCTCAGATACTTTACAGAGAAATACAAAGCAGAAAAAAAAAAAAGGATTAAAAAAATTTTTTTAAAGAAGCAATATGAAAAGAAAAGACAGGACTTCCCTGTCTGCCTGCCAGTGCATGGGACATGAGTTCGATCCCTCATCCAAGAATATCCCACATGCCACAGAGCAACTAAGCCTGTATACCACAACTACTAAGCTTGGACTCTAGAGCCCATGAGCCGCACCTACTAAAGCCTGTGCGCCTAGAGCCTGTGCGCCACAATGAGAAGCCGCTGCAATGAGAAGCCCTCGCATCACTGTGAAGAGCAGCCCCTGCTCGCCGCAACTAGGGAAAATTCAGGAGCAGCAACAAAGACGCAGTGCTAGTGGTAAAAAAAATCTGCCTGCCTATGCTGGAGACACAGGGGACGTGAGTTTGATCTCCCTGGGTCAGGAAGATACCCTGGAGAAGGAAATGGCAACCCACTCCAGTATTCTTGCCTAGGAAATCCCTTGGACACAGAAGCCTGGTGGGCTACAGTCCATGGGGTCGCACAGAGTCAGATAGGACTGAGCACAGCACAGCTAGCTATAGCTAATTTTCAAAAAGACAGGTTTCTTGTCCAACTTTCAGCAGCAATGCTGGAAGCCAGATGACAATAAAGTATCCTTAAAGTGAGATATCTGCTTCACTTTCACACTAAGAGCCAACTTCCTGACAACTTTAGGTAAAGATTCACCTAGGCTGTAATTGCTACCAATGGTTGCCCTCCATTAAAAAGGAAAAAGAACCAGGGAGAAAGAAATGGAAGGCAAAAACGACACTGAGCAAGGACAGTAAATCAGCATTAATGGTAAGAATTCTTGGAGCATTAAAAACAAAGTGGAGGAAAACTAGGTCTCAATACCATGGAAGAGGGAGAAACCATTAGGATGAAAGTGGTAAGTCTTGATTTTTTTGGAAGGTGAAGAGGCATAATAACAAGCCTAACGTTTTCGTAAGTTAAATAGGCATGTTACAAATTTAAGGATCAGTGCTGGTACAACTGAATATCTACATGGAGGAGTGAGTTTGGATCCCTTCCTTAGACCATACCATGAAATTAACTCAAAAATGGATGATAGGTATACATGTAAAGGCTGAAACAATGAAATGCAGAAAAAAAACCCAAAAACATGCTGAACTTGGGTTAAGTCTTCTTGGACACAATCCCAAAAACACAAGTGACATAAGATTTTATGCTAGTATCCATGATTTGTTTTCATACCTTATTCAAAAGTCCACATTGTATTTAACTGTATTGAGTAGCTTCAGCTGCATGCAACAAATTCTGGTAAATTCTCTTTTCATTTTTATTCTATTACAAATATTTTCTAATTTTCCTTGTTATGGCTTCTTAGATACATCCATCATTTAATAGTGGACATTTAATTTTCAAATACATGAGATTTTTAAAAGTATCTTTGATACTAATTTCTCATTTAAATGCTTCTTCTCTGCAATCATCCTCTGTTTTTTCAGTCTTTTAACTCTATTGAGACTTTCAATGGCTAAGTCAAAGATCTCTCTTGGTAAATGTCACACTGCACTGAAAATATGTGGGTTATTTTCAAATGTCTGTTGATATTGATTTCTAACATATCCACGGTGATAAGAGAATAGACTTTGTATGACAGCAATACTTTTAGACCTTTTTGTACCTTGTTTTATGAAATTTTTGTACCTTGTTTTATGTCCCTGGAAATATTCCAGTGTCTTCTAGTTGATAGTCCATAGAAATGTGAATGGAATTTGTATCCCACTGTTGTGTGAAAACTGTATAAATCTTAATTAATTGAATTGGTTCATAGTGCTTTTCAGGCCTACTATATCTTCTCACTTCTCTGTATATTCATTCTATTAACTTTTGAGAGTTTGATATTGAAACTCCAACTAAAAATCTTAATTTATCTACTTAAAGAAACACTTGCAATGTATAGTGGAACTATAGGTAACCTCGTTCTGTATTTTCCAAATTTCTTATAAATGTCTTATCATACTTTCATAATTTAAAATACAAAAAAGAAAGAAAATAAAACAGAGACAAAAAGAAAATTAGATAAATTGGACTTCACGAAAATTAAAAGCTTTTGTGCTACAAGTGATGCCATCAAGAGCATAAAAGACAATCCACAGAACAGGGAAAATTTTGCAAACATACATGTGATACAAGACTTGTATCCAAAATATATAAAGAATTCTTACAAGTCAATAACAACAAGATAAATAAATAACAACAAAGGACTGAATAGACATTTCTCCCAAAAAGACATAGAAATGACTGAAAAGCACATGAAAAATTCTCAGCATTATTAGCCATTAGGGAAATGCAAATTAAAACCACAACAAAGTACCACTTCACATCCATTAAGATGGTTATATATATATTTTAAAATGTCATCCCAAATGTTACTGAGGAAGTGGAGAAATTGGAACCCTCATAGATTGTTAGTGGGATGTAAAATGGTGCCAATTGAAAACATATGGCTACCCAAAAGCTTGTACATGAAAGGTTCACTGCACCATTATTTATAATCAACAGAAAGTGAAAACAATCCAAATGTTCACCAATTGATGGATGGAAAAATAAATACAGGTGATGCATACAATGGATTATTACTCAGCCAGAAAAAGGAGTGACGCACTGATACATAGTACAACATGGGTGAGCCTTAAAAACATTATTTTACAGCAGCTTCTCACTAGCTGTGTATTTTACACATTGTATAAATGTTAATGCTACTCTCTCCATTCATCCCACCCTCCCCTTCCTCTATTCCACAGGGGGCTCAGCTCGGTTCTCTGTGATGACCTAGAGGGGTGAGATGGGGAGGGTAGGAGGGAGGTCTAAGACGGAGGGCGTATATGTATACATATAGCTGATTCCCTGGTGGCTCAGAAGGTAAAGCACCTGCCTGCAATGTGGAAGACCCGGGTACGATCCCTGGGTTGGGAAGATCCCCTGGAGAAGGAAATAGCAACCCACTCCAATACTCTTGCCTGGAAAATCCCATGGATGGAGGAGCCTGGTAGGCTACAGTCCATGTAGTCACAAAGAGTCAGACACAACTGAGTGATTTCACTTTCACTTTTCACTTTCATAGCTGATTCACTTTGCTGTATAGCAGAAACTAACACAACACTGTAAAAGAATTATACTCCAAAAAAAATAAAAAGTTAAAAGCTACAAATTTCTCTCTTAAAAAATTTGTATGTATGGCAAAAAGGATTCAAAAAATACCTCTTTTAATTGTACCACTTGTTATAATGCTATTACTTACTTTGGTTCAAATGGAAGTATTTTTAAATTTTTATTTCTGTGTTCTTTAAAATACTAAGGCAAAGACTTTTCTTGAAAAAATTATTTTAAGTGGAAGAAGTCAGTTACGAAAGACTACATATTGTATAACTCCATTTATATGAGATATCCAGAACAGACATATCCATAGAGACCATACATGAGATTAGCGGTTGACAAGGGCAGACGGGAACGAAGAAAGACTGATACTGTGACTGATAGAGGATGGGTTTTCTTCCTGGGTTGACAAAAATGTTGTAAAGTTAGGCTGTGGTGATGGTTGCACCGCTCTGTGAATATATTAGAAACCAATTGAATCCCATGCATTAAATGGATGAACCGTTCAGCTGATGAATTACATCTCACTAAGGCCGTTTAAAATATTGTAAAGTAGGGGCTCCCCAAGTGGCTCTAGTGGTAAAGAACCTACCTGCCAATGCAGGAAATATAAGAGATGCGGGTTTGATCCCTGTGTTGGGAAGATCCCCTGGAGGAGGGCATGACAACCCATTTCAGTATTCTTTGCATATAAGGGTAACCCCTAAGAGATAGATTATCTGTATAATTTCTAAGCCAGCAGAAGTAAAGTGGGAACTAAAAAAACTGTTCAAGTCAAGGGATGCTGGGAAAGGAGGGGAAAGAAGTGAAGGAAAGTGAAAACACGTTGAGGGCATAAACACATTTTTAAAAGAAATTAGAATAACTATATTCCATATGATACCACGCATATGTATTTTCAAGGCACACGTATTATTATATGTTGTTGAAAATACTGAGTTGGTCAAAAAGTTTTTTGTTTTTTTTTTCCATAAGATCTTATGGAAAAACCTGAACAAACTTTTTGGCCAACTCAATATCTGTGAGAAGTAAAATTATAAAAACACACACTTAAAAAATACTGGGGGTGGGAAGAAGCTGAATGGGGGAGAGGGCTTCTGCTGTATTTATCATACTATTTCTTCATTAAATGATCAGAAATGCTGTGGCAAATTGTTACTATCTATTAAATCTGAGTAAATAAGTATTTTTAAATGATCTCATTTACTGATGTAGTTTTGGCTGTGTTGGGTCTTTGTTGCTGCTCGGGCTTTTCTCCAGTTGTGGTAAGCAGAGGCTACTCTCTAGTTGTGGTGGGCAGGCTTCTCACTGGGGTGGCTTTTCTTGTTGCAGAGCATTGGCTCTAGAGTACAGGCTCAATATTTGCAACACACAGGCTTAACTGCTCTCAGGCACGTGGGATCTTTCCGGACTAGGGATTGAACCTGTGTCTCCTGCATCAGCAGGTAGATTCTTTATCACTGAGCCACCAGGGACGCCCACAATTAAGTTTTTAAGTGCCTATATTTCATACCATTTTACCTTGAAAATTTGTCTTAATTAAAAGGCAATAAAAATAGTGGGTTGGCGAGAGTTTAGGAAAATGGTGCCCCACCCCTGCTGATAAATGTGTAAATCTGTACAAATGTGAAGAGGGAATTTTGACACTATGGAGCAAAAGTTTTCAAACATTCACATTTTTTGGTGAAGCAATAACTCTTCTAGGAAAATGCTCATTTGTGTGCACAAAGATTGAAGTACAATTGATGTCTGCTATAGTTCTTTATGTGTGTGTGTATATGCTAAGTCACTTCAGTGTGTCTGACTCTTTGCAACCCTATGGACAGTAGCCTGCCAGGATCCTCTGTCCATGAGGATTCTCCAGACAAGAATACTGGAGTGGGTTGTCACACCCTCCAGCAGAATATCTTCCCAACCCAGGGGTAAAACCCCAGTCTCTTACATCTCCTGCATTGGCAGTTGGGTTCTTTACCACTAGTACCAGCTGGGAAGCCCATAGTTCCTTATATACACGCGCAAATATAGACACATGAACACAGAAATATTCATGGTGAAGTAGAACGTCTACTAGTTGAACATAATATTCAAAAGCACTGCGCAGTTAATCTAAATAACTCACTGGGGAAAGAGATAGTTTTAGGTCCCTAAGAACTGGATGAAAGTTATGAGCCCTTTGAAGAAAGGCAGATGCACATAATACAGAAAAGAATTTGGAGACAATGCCAGCGGGTCCCAAAGTACTTAAAATACAGACGTTTTATTCAGGAAGAAAAACCTGCCAACTAACTCCTCTAATTCTCCTCCAAAAGCCTCTTCCTCCAGGCAGCTTTTGCTGTGCCCTGACCTCTCCACCCTACCCAGACTCAGATAGGCACCCCTTCTTTAAGACCCTATGCGAATCTGTCATGTTGTTGTTGTTTAGTCACTAAGTCATATCCACTTCTTTGGTGACCCAGTGGACTATAGGCCACCAGGCTCCTCTGTCCATGGGATTTCCCAGGGAAGAACACTGGAGTGGGTTGCCATTTCCTTCTCCAGAGGATTTTCCTGATCCAGGAATGAAACCCACAGTTCTTGCACTGGCAGGAGGGTTCTTTACTGCTGAGCCATGGAGGAATCCCATACAAATCTGTACCCTGATGCTATATCACTGTGTATGGTGATTGTCTGTTTTCTCTCTTTCCCACAATCATCTTTGAGAACAGGGCATATCACTCAATTGGCTTCATATCCCTAGCAAAGTGCAAGGTCTGGTTCAGGCATAAACATTTGTTGACCAGATGACTGTATGAACATTTCTGCAGGAAAGTGACATTGCCCCATGTTATCCTTCTCATGTATTCATTAATCCACAATCGGTGTCAACAACTGATCAGGCTGTATATACACCCAACACCCAAGCCTTAGCAGATTCTCTTTTGCAATATGCTAGATTTGAAATGCAGCCTTATCTCAAAGAATCAGACATAAAACATGCTACATGTAAGTTGCAAATATGGCACTTGAGAAGCAAGATTCTGATGTCCAGTGTGACTCAGCCCTGGGTTCAGCCCTCACCAGCCTCAGCAGAAATGCAGACAGACTGTGGGTCCTGAGGCACACTGGATGCAGAGAAACTGAAGATATAGTTGACCAGGTTTTGGAAATAACTACAACAGGGGGTCTGAAAAACAAAGAGGTTGTTTTCATCTCATCAGTCCTAGATGAAGAGATCAAGCCCTGAGCCTCTGGAGGAGGAGCACTGACTCCAAGACCCTAGACTACCAGAGAACTAACCCTAGGGAGCATCAAATAGTGAGAACTCACACAAAGGAAACCACTTGAATACAAGACCTGGCATCACCCAACGACCAGTAGCACCCTGTGCAGGACGCCTCATCTAAACAACAAACAAAACAAAAATACAAACCAAATCATCAGCAGACAGGATTACCACTTCACTCAGCCTTGCCATCAGAGGGGGAAAAAAAGCTCAGCACAAATCTCACCCTATACAAAGCTTATACAAACCACTGGACCAACCTTAGGAGGGCAGAAACCATAAAGAAGAAAGAATTCAACCTTGAAGCCTGGGAAAAGGAAGCTTCAAACACAATAAGTTAAAAAAAATAATGAAAAGGCAGAGAAATACTACACAAATGAAGGAAGAAACTAGAAACAATGAAGTCCAAATGAATGAAGAGGAAATAGGCAAACTACCTGAAAAATAATTCAGAATAATGACAGTAAAGATGATCAAAAACCTTGAAAACAGAATGGAGAAAATGCAATAATCAATTAACGAAGACCAAGAAGAATTCAAGAATAAATATACAGAGACAACACAATTACTGAAATTAAAAATACTCTAGAAGGAATTAATGGCAGAATATCTGAAACAGAAGAACGAATCAGTGAGCTGGAAGATAAAATGGTAGAAATAACTTCTGAAGAGCAGAATAAAGTAAAAAGAATGAAAGAACTGAGGATAGTCTCAGAGACCTCTGGGACAATATCAAACTCACCAACATGTGAATTATAGGGGTCCCAGAAGAAGAAGAGTAAAATAAAGGGTATGAGAAAATTTTTGAAGAGATTATAGTTGAAAATTACCCCAACATGGAAAAGGAAATAGTCTATCAAGTCCAAAAAGCATAAAGAGTCACATACAGGATAAACCCAAGCAGAAACACACTAAGACACATACTAATCAAACTAACAAAGACTAAACACAAAGAAAGAATATTAAAAGCAGCAAGGGAAAAGCAACAAGTTATATACAAAGGAAACCCCATACATTTAACAGCTGATCTTTCAGCAGAAACTCTGCAGGCCAGAAGGGAATGGCAGGATATATTTAAAGTACTGAAAGGGAAAAATATACAACCAAGATTACTGTACCTGGCAAGGACCTCATTCAAAATTGAGAGAGAAATAAAAAGCTTTTCAGACAAACAAAAGTTAAGAGAATTCAGTACTACCAAACCAGCCTTACAACAAATGTTAAACAGACTTAAACAGTCAAGAAATACAAGAGAAGAAAAAAGATCTACAAAATCAACACAAACAATTAAGATATGGCAATAGGAACATATACATAAATAATTACTTTAAATGTAAATGGATTGAATGTGACAACCAAAAGACACAGACTGGCTGAATGGATACAAAAACAAGACCATATATATGCTGTCTACAAGAAACCCACTTCAGACCTCAAGACACGTATAGACTGAAAGTGAGAGGATGGAAAAATATATTCCATGCAAATGGGAAGCAAAAGAAAACTGGAGTAGCAATCTTCATATCAGAAAAAATAGACCTTAAAATAAAGATTACAAGAGATAAGGAAGGACATTACATGATGATCAAGGGATCAATCCAAGAGGAAGACATAACAATTGTAAATATTTATGCACCCAACATAGGAGCACCTCAATACATGAGCGGAGAAGGCAATGGCAACCCACTCCAGTACTCTTGCCTGGAAAATCCCGTGGACAAAGGAACCTGGTAGGCTGCAGTCCATGGGGTCGCTAAGAGTCGGACACGACTAAGCAACTTCACTTTCACTTTTCACTTTCATGCACTGGAGAAGGAAATGGCAATCCACTCCAGTATTCTTGCCTGGAGAATCTCAGGGACAGAGGAGCCTAGTGGGCTGCCATCTATGGGGTCACACAGAGTCAGACACGACTGAAGCAACTTAGCAGCAGCAGCAGCAGCAATACCTAAGACAAACACTAACAGACATAAAAGGAGAAACTGACGGTAACACAATAATAGTAGGAGACTTTAACACGCCACTCACACCAATGGACAGATCATCAAAACAGAAAATTAGTAAGGAAACACAAGTCTTAAATGATACATTAGATGAGATGGATCTCATTGATATCTTCAGGACATTCCATCCAAATGGAGAAGAATACACCTTCTTCTCAAGTGCACATGGAATATTCTCCAGGTCACAAATCAAATGTCAATAAATTTAAGAAAATTGAAATCATATCAAGCATCTTCTCCAACCACAACACTATGAGACTAGATATCAATTACAAGAAAAAAACTGTAAAAAACACAAACACATGGAGATTAAACAATATGTTTCTAAATAACCAATAGGTTACTAAAGAAATCAAAAGGGAAATCAAAAAATTTCTAGAAACAAATGACAATAAAAACAGGACAACTCAAAACCAATGGGATGCAGCACCAATCCTACCTCAAGAAACAAGAAAAACATCGAATAAACAACCTAACTTTACACCTCAAACAACTGGAAAAAGAAGAAGAAGGAGAACAACAACAACAAACCACCAAAATTAGTAGAAGGAAAGAAATCATAAAGATCTGAGCAGAAATAAATGAAAAGAAATGAAAGAACCAATAGTAAAGATTAATATAACTAAAAGCTGGTTCTTTGAAAGATAAACAAAATTCACAAATCTTTAGCCAGAGTCATCAAGAAAAAAAGAGAGAAGAATCAGATCAACAAAATTAGAAATGAAAAAGGAGAGGTTACAACAGACAATGCAGAAATACAAAGGATTATAAGAGACTATTATGAACAACTACATGGCAATAAAATGGATAATCTGGAAGAAATGGACAGATTCTTAGAAAAGTTCAATCTTCCAAGACTGAACCAGGAAGAAATAGAAATTATGAACAACCAATTACAAGCACTGAAATTGAAGCTGTGATCAAATATCTTCCCAAAAACAAAAGCCCAGGACCAGATGGCTTCACAGGAGAATGCTATCAAACATTTAGAGAAGAGCTAATGCCTACCCTTCTAAAACTCTTTCAAAAAATTGCAGAGGAAGAAACACCCAAACTTATTCTGTGAGGCCACCATCACCCTGATACCAAAACCAGACAAAGACAACACAAAAAAAGAAAACTACGGGCCAATATCACTGATGAACATAGATGCAAAAATCCTCAACACAATTTTAGCAAACAGAATTCAGCAGCACATCAAAAAGCTCACACACCATGATTAAGTTGGGTTTGTTCCAGGGATGAAATGATTCTTCAATATATGCAAATGAATCAATGTGACACACCATATTAACAAATTGAAAGATAAAAACCATACAATAATCTTAACAGATGCAGAAAAAAGCCTTTGACAAAATTCAGCACCCATTTATGATTAAAACTCTTCAAAAAATGGGCATAGAAGGAACCCTACCTCAACACAGTAAAGGTCATATATGATAAGCCTACAGCAAACATTATTCTCAATGGTGAAAAACTGAAAGCACTTCTCCTAAGATCAGGAACAAGACAAGGGTGTCCACTTCCACCACTACTATTCAACATAGTTCTGGAAGTCCTAGCTACAGCAATCAGAGAAGAAAAAGAAATAAAAGGAATCCAGATTGGAAAAGAAGAAGTAAAGCTCTCATTGTTTACAGATGACATGATGCCGTACATAGAAAACCCTAAAGATAGTATCAGAAAATTACTAGAGCTAATCAGTGAATTTAGCAAAGTTGCAGGATATAAAATCAATACACAGAAATCACTTGCATTTCTATATACTAACAATGAAAAATCAGAAAGAGAAATTAAGGAATCAATTCCATTCACCATTGCAACAAAAAAAATTAAATATCCAGGAATAGACTTACCTAAGGAGACAAAAGAACTATACACAGAAAATTATAAGACACTGATGAAAGAAATCAAAGACAACATAAACAGATGGAGAGACATACACCATGTTCCTGGGTAGGAAGAATCAATATTGTGAAAATGACTACTATCAAACCCAGTTTACAGATTCAGTGCAATCCCTATCAAATTACCAAAGGCATTTTTCACAGAACTAAACAAAAAATTTCACAATTCATATGGAAACACAAAAGACCCCAAATAGCAAAAACAGTCTTGAGAAAGAAGAATGGAGCTGGAGGAATCAACCTTCCTGACTTCAGATTATACTACAAAGCTACAATCATCAAGACAGTATGGCACTGGCACAAAAACAGAAATATAGACCAATGGAACAAGATAAAAAGTCCAGAAAAAAAAAAAAAACAAAACACCATGCACCTATGGGTACCTTATTTTTGACAAAGGAGGCAAGGATATACAACGGGACAAAGACCACCTCCTACAGTAATGGAAATAAAAACAAAAGTAAACAAGCGGGACCTGATTACACTTAAAAGCTTTTGCACAGCAAAGGAAACTATGAGTGAGGTGAAAAGACAGCCCTCAGAATGGGAGAAAATAATAGCAAATGAAACAACTGACAAAGGATTAATTTCCAAAATACACAAGCAGCTCATACAACTCAATACCAGAAAAACAAACAACCCAAACAAAAATGGGGGAAAGACCTAAAGAGACATTTTTCCAAAGACACACAGATAGCTAACAAACACATGAAAAGATGCTCAACATTGCTCATTATTAGAGAAATACCAATCAAAACTACAACGAGATATCACCTCACACTGGTCAAAATGTCCATCATCAAAAAGTCTACAAACAATAAATGCTGGAGAGGGTGTGGAGAAAAGGTAACCCTCTTGCACTGTTGGTAGTAATGTAAATTTATACAGCCACTATGGAAGATGGTATGCTGCTGCTGCTGCTAAGTCGCTTCAGTCGTGTCCAACTCTGTGAGACTCTAGAGATGGCAGCCTACCAGGCTCTTCTGTCCCTGGGATTCTCCAGGCAAGAACACTGGAGTAGGTTGCCATTTCCTTCTCCAATGCATGAGAGTGAAAAGTGAAAGTGAAATCACTCAGTTGTGTCTGACTCTTCGTGATCCCATGGACTGCAGCCCACCAGGCTCCTCCATCCATGGGATTTTCCAAGCAATAGTACTGGAGTGGGGTGCCATTGCCTTCTCTGGGAAGATGGTATACAGATTCCTTAAAAAAAAAAAACTAGGAATAAAACCACCATATGACCCAGCAATCCCACTCCTAGGCGTATACCCCGAGGAAACCAAACTTGAAAAAACACATGTATCCCAATGTTCACTGCAGCACTATTTACAATAGATAGAACATGGAAGCAACCTAGATGTCCCAGGACAGATGAATGGGCAAAGAAGTTGTGGTACATATACACAATGGAATATTACTCAGCCATAAAAAGGAACGAATTTGAGTCAGTTCTGATGGGGTGGATGAACCTAGAGCCAATTATACAGAGTGAAGTAAATCAGAAAGAGAAAGATAAATATCATATTCTAACACATATATACAGAATCTAGAAAAACGGTACTGTAGAATTTATTTACAGGGCAGCAATGGAGAAACAGACATAGAGAATAGACTTATGGATATGGGAAAAGGGTGAGATATATGGAAAGAGTAACATGGAAACCTACATTACCATATGTAAAATAGAGAGCCAATGGGAATATGCTGTATGGCTCAGGAAACTCAAACAGGGGCTCTGTATCAATCTAGAGGGGTGGAATGGGTAAGGAGATGGAAGGGAGGTTCAAAAGGGAGGGGATATATGTATGCTGCTAAGTCACTTCAGTTGTATCCGACTCTGTGCGACCCCAGAGACGGCAGCCCACCAGGCTCCCCCGTCCCTGGGATTCTCCAGGCAAGAACACTGGAGTGGGTTGCCATTTCCTTCTCCAGTGCATGAAAGTGAAAAGTGAAAGTGAAGTCACTCAGTCGTGCCCAACTCTTAGCGACCCCATGGACTGCAGCATGGCTTGTTCATGTTGATGTTTGGCAGCAAACAACAAAACTCTGTAAAGCAATTATCCTTCAATTAAAAAATAAATTAATTTTAAAAAATAAAAGTAATGATCGAAAAAAAAATACAGTCAAATTAGCAGCCGGCCACCGGTTTTCATTCCCGAGGACAAGCTCTCCAATCTTTTCTGTAGTTATGTCCTCCCTTTCCCTTCCTGTTATTTTGTATTTCCATCAAGCAGAGCCCATGAATGCGTTTCCCTGCCAGCTATTCAAGAGCCGGTTCCCCCTGGAGCTGGCGACACAGAACCTATTAATAAGCAAACACAACAAACTGGCTCATTCTCCTCATAGTTGAATTCCTCTGCCGCCTATTTCTCAAACACTTCCCTTTAGGGTTTTCCTGCGGAGTCCCATTCATTTAGAGGAAATGTGGGAAATTGTTTAATGTTTCTTATTGTAAGTGAGTGGTGGTAAATGCTGATTACATGTGCAGAGTAAAATGTGTCTCTTCTCCTTGACCTCCAAACCTATCTGGTGGCCCTGGCAAAATCTGAGCCTCACACCCCACCTGGGACTCTCATCATCATCACGTGGTCAGTAGAGTAGACTTTGAGGGGAAAGGCTTCCATTCCTAGCATGGTGGTGATGGTGGTTTAGTCCCTCAGTCATGTCCAACTCTTTAACTCCCCATGGACTGTAGCCCAAGATGCTCCTCTGTCCATGGAATTCTCCAGACAAGAATACTGGAGTGGGTTGTCATTTCATTCTCCAGTGGATCTGCCCTATCTAGGGACTGAATCTGCATCTCCTGCATTGACAGGTTGATTCTTTACCACTGAGCCACCTGGGAAGCTCATTCCTAGCATACCTAGCCTTTAGCCTGCACTTGAGTTAAATCACTCTCCCATTCTTTGCCTTGGTTCCTCCAACTGTAAAATGATGAAAAGTATCTTGGCTCTGTACATATTTTTTTAAGATTTTTTTTTTTTTTTTTTGGTGTGGATCATTTTTAGAGTCTTTACTGAAGCTGTTACAATAGTGCTTCTGTTTTATGTTTTGTTTTTTGGCCATGAGGAATGTGCCACCTTAGCTCCCTGACCAGGGATCCAACCCTCAGCCCCCTGTGTTGGAAGGCAACGTCTCAACTTCCAGGGAAGTCCCAGCTCTTTACCTATTTGATTGAAAGCAATTCAATGATACACTGTTTCACAACTACTCTGGGCTAGTAAATGGTTGAGGCTGCACAATAAGCACAGAAGAGCTCCTATCATTTCAGATTGATTCCAAAGAGAGGCTGGGAAACAATGTCAGTAAAAAACTTAGTTCTGAAGGAAATGATGGGAGCAGAGAAATATTAAGTATTTGGTTCTGCTGTCCCCATACAAGGGAAAAGAAAGAGTCTGATTACCCAGAGAAGAAAAGCATAAGCCTATTTCATCCTACTTTCTATTAATAAAAAATGATAGAATTTTTATTATTCTGTTAGTTAGCTCCTCTAAAACATCTCAGAGAATAGAGCTTTAGAGAGCTTCCCTCCTGTAATTGAGTGGTAGTATTTAGAGTAAAGGGCTTCCCAGGTGGCGCTAGTGAAGGAAAGGAAACACAAGAAAGGAAGCAACTCACATAAGAGTCAAAAAGGTAGTCTGTGGGGTCTTCCCTAGTGGCTCAGTGGTTAAGAACCTGCCTGCCAAGCAGGAGATGCTGGTTTGATCCCTAAATCTGGGAAGATCCCACATGCATTGGAGCAACTAAGCCAGTGTACCACAACCACTGAGCCTGTGCTGTAGAGCCTGCAAGCCACAACTACTGAGCCCGCGTGCTACAACGACTGAAGCCCGTGTGCCCTAGAGCCTGTGTTCCACAACAAGAGAGCAAGAGAAGCCACCACAATGAGAAGCCCATGCACCCCAACTAGAGAGTAGCCCCTGCTCACTGCAACTAGAGAAAAGCCCACAACAAAGACCCAGCACAGCCAAAAATACATAAGTATATAAATACATAAAATTATGTATTTATATATATAAGCTAGTCTGTGATGGATTAAGGATTTGGCCTTGGACAAGTGGTTGCACAGTCTGCCCACCTACCCTCTATGGCATCCACCCTCTGCAGCAGGCCTACAGAAGGCACTCAGCACACATGAGATCCTTGTTTCATCTTCTGGGTAACCTTCTCTAGACAGTGCTAGAAAGAGAAAATCCAGTGCATTTCTTTGCCACATGGTGAAATGACATGACATTCAGCCCTGGCTAGCTCCCCATTCTACTACACACTCCCATCCATACCTCCAATTACTGGAGCCTCAGCTGGTTTGTGATGAAGAATGGCATTTTTTTTTTTTTTTCATTGTGGTGAAATATTCACTTTAAAAATTTACCACTTTATCCATTTTCTTAAAATTTTTATTTATTTAGGCCGTGCCTTGCAGCTTGCAGGATCTTAGTTCCCCCACCAGGGACTGAATCCGTGCCCCTCTGCATTGGGAGTGCAGATCTTAACCACTGAATTGCCACAGAAGCCCCTAGCCATTTTTAAGTGTCTATTCCAGAGGCATTGACAACAATCACAATATTGTGTGACCATCACCATCATCTATCTCCATAACTTTTTCACAACCCCCAAACAGAACTCTATACCTATTCAACAGTAACTCCCCTCTCCCTTCTCTCTCCGCCCCATGGAAACCTCTATTCTATTTTCTGTTTTGATAAGTCTACCTATCTTAGTTACCTCATAAAGCAGAATCACCATATTTGTCCATTTATGACTAATTTCACATGGCATGATGATTTCAAGGTTCATCCGTGTTGTAGCATGTATCAGGATCTCTGAGTAATATCACATTGTATGTATAATCTACACTTTGTTGATCCATTTCTCTGTTGATGGCCATCTGGGTTATTTCTGCCTTTTGACCATTGTGAATAATGCTGCTATGAATGCTGGTATACAGAAAGACAAAGAAATTTTAATACCGTTTCTTTTGGTGTCCTGATCAAATTCCAGTGGGAGTAAGGGTGCCTCCCCGTGACAATTCTTAAGACACCTGGAGGGCGTCTGAGAATTCACCTCAGTTCTGACAGTGTCCACCCAAAGACAACATCAGATTCCACAGATTAAGGGCTCAGTCCTACAGGACTGCCTCATACACATCAGAAGCCAGTCGCAAGCCCAAGTCATCCCTGTGCTTCTGACAAGCTGGCTATAGACTACACTCTCCTTGAACTTCAGACACCAGTCGCAAATCCAGGTAGTCACCTGTACCTCTGACTGACTGGCTGTAAATCAGAGGGTCTCATGACCGCCTCCTTGGCTTTGATTCGTTTGCTAGAGCAGCTCAAAGAACTCAGGAAACCTGTTGACTCACCAGATCACTGGATTATTATAAAAGGATGTAACTCAGGAACAGCCAGATGGAAGAGATGCCCAGGGCAAGACACAGGAGAAGGGAACAGAGGTTCCTGAATGTGCCCAAATTCCCACGTGCTTACCAAACTGGACATTCTCCAAAATCTGTCTTTTTGAGTTTTTATAGAGGCTACACTGGGGCTGCCCTGGTGGCTCAATGGTAAAGAACTGCCTGCCAATGCAGGAGACACAGATTCAATTCCTGGGTGAGGAAAATTCCCTGGAGAAGGAAATGGCAACCCACTCCAGTATTCTTGCCTGGGAAATCCCATGGACAGAGGAGCCTGGCAGGCTATAGTCCATGGGGTTGTAAAGAGTTGGACACGACTTAGTGACTAAACAACAACGACTTGTTATTTGGCAGGACTTACTATTGCCATTGTTAATTGTTTTCTATGTCTTGTAGTTTTTTGTCCTTCCTTTCCTCTCTTGCAGGGTTTCCCTGGTAGCTTAGATAGTAAAGAATCCGCATGCAATACAGGAGACCAGGGTTTGAAGATCCGGGTTTGATCCCTGGGTCAGGAAGATGCCCTGGGGGAAGAAATGGCAACCCAGTCCAGTATTCTTGCCTGGAAAATCCCATGGACTGAGGAGCCTGATGGGCTACAGTCCATGGGGTTGCAAAGAGTTGAACACAACTGAGCAACTAACACTTTCACTAACACTTTCCTCTCTTGCTAGTTTCCATTGCGTTTCATTGATTTTCTTTTCTGTGTGTGTGTGGTAACATACTTCTCATTTCCTTTTGTGTTTATTTGATAGATATTTTCTTTGTAGATACCATTTCAATTTTATAAAACATCTTAAAGTTATATTCTATTTTAATCTGATCACAATGTAATTTCAATAGCATACAAAAGCTCTATTCCTGTAAGCGCCTTCCTTTTCTTTATATTGTTGATGTCACAAAGTACATCTTTATATATTATTGGGAAAGGCAGTGTCATGCATGCAGTCTTTCAATTCCTACTGAGATTCATAAGAGTGGAATGCTTCTTTACCAAGATATAAAGAGTCAAAGTTGTCTGTGCTGTCTTTACCCTTTTGTGTGGGTCTTGGTGTGGGCCTCCTTGGATCTATCCTACTTGGATACGTTGAGCTTCTCCCATAATGTGTTTATCATACCACTTGGTAGTGTCCCATAAGCTTCTTAGGTACTCTTGACTTTTCTTTAGTCTCTTTTTCTTTTTGCTCCTCTGACTTGTCTTCGATTTCTTTCTTCTGGCTCATCAAGTCAGTTTTTGAATCCATCTAGTAAAATTCTTTCAGTTGCTCATTTATTTTTCAGCTCCAGAATCTGGTTCTTTTTTAGATTTTTTTTTTGGTTTTGATTTATTTATTTTTAATTGGAGGATAATTGCTTTACAATATTGTGTTGGTTTCTCCCATATATCAACATGAATCAGCCATCTTTTTGGTTCTTTTATATATTTTTAAGATTTTTTTATGTGGACCATTTTTAAAGTCTGTATTGAATTTGCTACAATATTGCTTCTGATTTACGGTTTGGGCAGTTGGCCTCAAAGCATAAGGGATTCTAGCTCCTGGATCAGGGATCGAACCTGCACCCCCTGCATTGAAAGGTGAAGTTTCACCCATTGGACCACCAGGGAAGTAAGTCCCTGTTTGGTTCTTTTTCAGAGTGTCTCTATATTTATTGGTATTCTCACTTTGTTCATGTATTATTTACTTGATTTTGTTTAATTGTCTGTGTTTTCTTTGGGTTCATTGAGCATCTTCAGCACAGTTATTTTAAATCCTTTGTCAGGCAGCTCAGAGATCTGTCTATTTAGGGTCAGCTTTTGGAGTTTTGCTTTGTGTTTTTGATTTGGCCATGTTTCCTTTTATCTTTGTGTGCCATATTTTGGTTGCTGTTGAGACTCAGGCATTTGAAGAAACAACCACTGCTTCTAAACTTCATGCAGTTTGGACTGGCTTCACACAGGATAAGACTTTCACCAATCAACCCAGATCTAGAGATTCCAGGATCTCTCAAACCTCTTTTGAGGCTGTATCTTCTGAGAATTTGCAGTGTCCTCTCAAACTCCCTAGACAGCGTGTCCCTGGTTCTTCTCAGAAGGCTGTAATCTCGTGCTCCCCCTGGCTGCTGCCTGCAGAACTGCTACTCTAATGTGTTGTGATAGTTAACCGCTTTCCGCAGCTTCCAAAAGAGGATGCTGGTCCCATCAACACTCTGACTCAGAAGAGACAGACACCAGTCCCTCAGACAGCCCCCAGACTGGCCAAAATGTTGGCTGCACGTTCCCCTCATTTGTTTCTGTCATAAGTAATGATCCCCAGTGCAAGAGACACCACACCAGGCTAGACAAGAAGGAGGAGCAGGAATGAGTTTGCAAAATGCAATGAACTTTCCTAACTCTTTTGCTGGGATCTACTCTTGGTTTCATGGTGGTCAAGGTGCTGAAGCTTCTTAACTAATCTCCAGAGTTCCTGCAAAGGTTTTGTAGCCTGTATACTATTGTTAATTCTGTGTCTCTGGGGGAGAAAAGGGCCTGATGCTTCCATATGAGTCAGCTTGCTGACATCACTCTAAACATGTTATTTTTTTTTTATTTTATTTTATTTTTAAACTTTACATAATTGTATTAGTTTTGCCAAATATCAAAATGAATCCATGACAGGTATACATGTGCTCCCCATCCTGAACCCTCCTCCCTCCTCCCTTCCCATACCATCCCTCTGGGTCATCCCAGTGCACTAGCCCCAAGCATCCAGTATTGTGCATTGAACCTGGACTGGCATCTCATTTCATACATGATATTTTACATGTTTCAATGCCATTCTCCCAAATCTTCCCACCCTCTCCCTCTCCCACAGAGTCCATAAGACTGTTCCATACATCAGTGTCTCTTTTGCTGTCTCATACACAGGGTTATTGTTAGCATCTTTCTAAATTCCATATATATGCCTTAGTATACTGTATTGGTGTTTTTCCTTCTGGCTTACTTCACTCTGTATAATAGGCTCCTTCTAACATTAAAAGCTTATGCACATCAAAGGAAACTATTAGCAAGGTGAAAAGACAGCCTTCAGAATGGGAGAAAATAATAGCAAATGAAGCAACTGACAAACAACTAATCTCAAAAATATACAAGCAACTCCTACAGCTCAACTCCAGAAAAATAAATGACCCAATCAAAAAATGGGCCAAAGAACTAAATAGACATTTCTCCAAAGAAGACATACAGATGGCTAACAAACACATGAAAAGATGCTCAACATCACTCATTATCAGAGAAATGCAAATCAAAACCACTATGAGGTACCATTTCACACCAGTCAGAATGGCTGCGATCCAAAAGTCGACAAATAATAAATGTCGGAGAGGGTGTGGAGAAAAGGCAACCCTCTTACACTGTTGGTGGGAATGCAAACTACAGCCACTATGGAGAACAGTGTGGAGATTCCTTAAAAAACTGGAAATAGAACTGCCTCATGATCCAGCAATCCCACTGCTGGGCATACACACTGAGGAAACCAGAAGGGAAAGAGACACGTGTACCCCAATGTTCATCGCAGCACTGTTTATAATAGCCAGGACATGGAAGCAACCTAGATGTCCATCAGCAGATGAATGGATAAGAAAGCTGTGGTACATATACACAATGGAGTATTACTCAGCCATTAAAAAGAATTCATTTGAATCAGTTCTAATGAGGTGGTTGAAACTAAACATGTTATTTTTATAGGAAAAATAAACTATATTTTCAAAAGACACCTTACTCCATTAAATGGATCTCTCCACCTTTACATGCACTGGGCTTTGATCTTCCCCACAATGTTTATCACATTTTACCTTATAATTATCTTTGATTCAACACATGTTGAATCTCTCCTCTAGGCCAAGGGATATCCTGAATTGTGTGTATGTGTGTGTTTGTATTTTGTAGGTATGTTTTAACTGAGAGGGGGAAAAAAGAATTAAAATTAATAAAGTGAAGGGTCTTCAAATAACAAAAGTCAAGGAAGATAGTGGATTAGAGAAAAGTGAGGACTGCATGAACAGAAAGATCATAAACAAAAGAATAAAGGAGCTGGTGATCAAGAATGGGTAAGTCAGGGACTTACCTGATGATCTAGTAGTTAAGACTTCACTTTCCACTGCAAGGGGTGAGGGTTCGATCCCTGCTTGAGGAACTAAGGTCCCACATGCTGCAAGATGTGGCCAAAATTTTTTAAAATAAATAAACACAGCATTGCAAATCAACTATACTTCAATAAATTAAAAAAAAAAAAGCATGGGTAGGTCAGAGGGAGCTAGGTAAAGACGATTGAAGATCCAGAGAAATCTGGCAGAGACCCATAGCGAAGCAGGAAAAGAACACCATCTTAATTTGCAACTAACAGAAGCCCATGAGTATCAGCATGATCATGAATGTTCTCTACACATTTCTATTTTAATTGACATAGAAATATGAGGCCTGCAACCTTAGAATGTCTTAAAAATCAAGTTTATAGCATGCAAATGGTTTGCCTTAAAAAAACTCATTTTTTTCTCACACAGGAAATGTTAAGACACACTGACATAAAAAAATAAACATATTGTATTTGTGCAGATTTACATAAACAATTGCACGCTGACCACCAGTCCGCTGAACGGGAGCCCTGTTTTAATTCCTGTTTCCTGGTGTTGAGAACTGGGACTCATTTAAAAAATAGTACATGTAAGGAGGGAAGGCAAGGAGAAAATAACCAGTGTGATCCCTGCTTGGCTGTCAGGCCTCAGCGGAGGGCTGGTGTCCCAGATTCGGGGTGACTGAGAGCACCTGCAGAGTCACCTGATCCAGGAGAGTTAGAGGGGGAAACAGAGTCCTTTTATTCATCAAAGAACGAGAGATGAATAAACAATATCTATTAAACATCACTGATGTTCAAGACACATGTGTAACACACACGAACATGAGCTTCATGTAAGTTCCATTAACTCACAATGAACAAAGTTAACTGCTAGGTCAGTTCTCTGAACATTCCTCACAACTATCCCAATGTACTTAGTACTCCAGTGTATTACTCAGCTTCACATGTTGCTGCTGTATTTTAGTCGCTAAGTCGTGACCAACTCATGCAACCCCATGGACTGCAGCCTGCTCACGGACTGTAGCCCATCAGGCTCCTCTGTCCATGGGATTCTCCAGGCAAGAATACTGGAGTGGGTTGCCATGCCCTCCCTCCTCCAGGGAATCTTCCCAACCCAGGGATCGAACCAGCATCTCCTGCACTGGCAGGCGGATTCTTTATCACTGAGCCACCTGTGAAGTCCACATGCTATGCTATGCTATGCTATGCTAAGTCACTTCAGTCGTGTCTGACTCTGTGTGACCCCATAGACGGCAGCCCACCTGGCTTCCCTGTTCCTGGGATTCTCCAGGCAAGAACACTGGAGTGGGTTGCCATTTCCTTCTCCAATGCATGAAAGTGAAAAGAGAAAGTGAAGTCGCTCAGTTGTATCCGACTCTTAGCGACCCCATGGACTGCAGCCTACCAGGCTCCTCCGTCCATGGGATTTTCCAGGCAAGAGTACTGGAGTGGGGTGCCATTGCCTTCTCCGGAAGTCCACATGACTGGCTTCTAAATAGAGAGGAGTCTGTGTTGGGGGTGTGGTTTCAGTGGTAGTATTGATTTCGTGTGTTTTAACATTGACATGTTTCAACATTGATGGCCAGCCCCACTCAGAGGAAAGCAGAGCATGACACTGCTCTTTAAAAGATCAGAGTTATTAGCCTAATGTATTGAAAAGGGTGATGCTCTAGACATGACAAATCACAACCATCACACGAATGCTGACAACACAGGCAGGGAACAAAGAGCAGGGCCGGAATATGAACCATATGGTTTCATAACTAATAACACTTCTAAGTGTCTTAATTGTTGTTATTGTTTTAAATCCGGCTAATGTTTGGCCTCTCTTATTATAACTGAAATGTTATCTATAGCTGCTATCTTCCCCGTATTTCAAAGTGTTGTTCTTAAGGCAAGATAGGAATACATCAGAGACTCTTTCATATCTTACAGAGGGGAAGTTCAAATGTAAGAGTCTCCATAATAAAACCTATCCAGATATAATAAATGGGGCTGTCAGATTGGTTCTCACTTGAGACACCAACTGTAGCTAATATTACTCAATATGCAGATGTTTTCTGTCTCATTCTCTTGGACCAAAAAAAAAAAAAAAAAGAGCATTTAAATGGAATAATGATAAATTGGTATTAATATGAAGAGGTTCTGTTACAGTGCGGCAAAGGACTATGCAGGTCAAGGATCAGAGACACGTGTGAATGATGGGGGCTTTGCCTCTGTGTTGAAGGTTCTCAGGAATTTATTAGCTGAACTGTTCACTCCATCTCAAGACCACACAACACTTTTTAAAAGAGAGAATAAAACCTTGAACTCAAGCTTCTGTTGGCTAGAGACAAGGTTCCCACCGAACACACCGCCCTGGGTTGCACACAGTAGGTGTTTAGAAACAAAGGGCTTCCTGGAGAATAAAAGTATGAACACTATTCTGGCAGAGGGGTAAAAAATAGAAAAGCAAATCCTGACTATTCTTTATCCAGACGTCAGAGCTGATGCTTGCTCTCAACGGATTTCTCTGTCCCCGGCCGGACTGTCCGTCTGCCTCCTGGAATTTCATTCCACGGCACCACCGGCAAACAGTCACCTTCACATTTGTTTCCATTTAACTCCCCCTGCTCCCAACCAGCATGCAGGTATGCAACACTGTGGAGGAATGTGAAAAACTTCCCTCAGCTTCTTTTCAGAAGAGAAAGAAAGAAAAACTAATGAAGGGAGCAAAGGGCAAAGGTTCTAATGGGCATCTCCCTAAGTGATGGGGTATCATTCCTGGGGAACACTTGGGGACTCTTGGTAGGCGTCTCCCGGCAGCAATCAAATGCTCTCTGAAGTCCTTAGGACCCAGAGTCTATAAACCTGGAACATAGCCGTTTATCACGCTTCTGAGAGTTTACTTTGGACAAGTTGACTCCATGGGGGGAGGGGAGCTGAATTCACCTGAAAACATAGTACCAGAACACCCGGTCTACACGTGACTAAACTGAGCAGAGGCTAGGCATTCATTCACTCACATATCCTTTTATTAACAGAAGTTGGAAACCAGAAAGTAGCTATAAAAAGCAAACCAAATATTTATCCGTCAGGACTCTCTAAATGGCTACACACCCAACTGTCAGTCTTCCATGGAGGGACTTCCCTGGTGATCCAGGAGTTAAGAATCTGCCTGCCAATGCAGGATTCAATCCTTGGTCAGGAAACTAAGATCCCACTTGCCACAAAGCAGCTAAGCCTGCCCACCACAACTAGAAAGTCCGTGGGCTGCAATGAAAGCTCCTGCATGATTCAATGAAGACCATATGCAATTTTCAATAATTTTTTTTAAAGCACTTAGGACAGAAGTTGTCACAGAGTAAGTGCTAAATGGATGCTGGCTATAGTTATTTTGCCTTGAATTTTTGTAGAGGGCTAAGAAGATAATCTGGGTCAGGAAGATCCCCTGGAGGAGGGCATCGCAACCCATTCCCGTATTCTTGCCTGGAGAATCCCATGGTCAGAGAAGCCTGGTGGGCTACAGTCCATGGAGTTGCACAAAGTCAGACATGAGTGAAGCGACTTAGCATGGAGACATGCAAGAATATGCATGAATGTGTCTGTGAGCCCTGCACAAATGTAGCCCCTTAATGTGATATGGATCCATGGGTTCTTGAAAATGCAGGAAGACCTTATTGTCACTGTTTCACCTGAGCCTGGCTTCTCACAAGTGGATACCAAGACCACTTTGAGAGAGACTTCCCTGGAATTTTAGAAAATGAAGGTCCTTGCTGCCATATGTCATCAACCAAAAGTGCCACTGACCTGCCATCTTAGTGATTTCTTACCTGAACAAGAAATCCTGCTATTCTCATTTCTTAGATAAACATCAAGGCACAGAGAATACATGCCATGGTAAGCTAGTCATGGGTCAAATAATGATGCAGACCAAGCATGTTTTCATCATGCCCTTATCTTTTGCCTCTGAGTGTTAAAAACATCTCTTCCATGTTCCCATTCCCTTCCAGGTCTCATGGTAACTTCCTGGCCAGAGACTAACTGGTCAAGAATTTACTCTTGAAATAAGCTAGTTTATACTAAAAAGTGAGTGACTAACTGCACTTCCATTTTCCAAAAGTATTGCATCCTAATAGAGGTCAACAGAGCAGGACAGTGATAAGCAAACAACCTCTGATACTCAGGAGCTTTGTCAGTTTGAGGCTGAGGACACTTACAGGGCAAGCTCTCCAAGTTTACATGGGGCTCAGGAGATTCCTAGCCCGTGGCACTGTCAATGCTGAAACCAGGACGAGTTGGCCCTCCTGCTTTCTTGGTGCATATTCTGCCCAGCCATGCCGGGGTGACCAACAGAGGTAAAGACCTGCTCCTTTGTGTTTGACCCTCACACATGCTGCTGGACTTCCAGAGACATCTCTACATCTTCCTTCACACACCACCCTTACCGACTAATTACTCCACATTCTTTGGCATACAATTCAGTGATCACTTCCTAGAGGCAACTTTTCCAGCCCACTCCACCCCAGGCAGGATGATTTTCCTTATGATGTGTTTTCAGGTCTCCCTGTACTTTTCTGCCCTAGCACCTAAGCTGTAATAACAGCTTTGAGAAGTCAACATTTGTGTTCATGATTGTTTCAGGGATGGCTTCCCTTCCAGACAATAAGCTATACAAGAACAGAGACAAAGAGTGTATGTAACCCCTTGTTCAACTACGAGGAATCCAGTTCTCCTGCTGACCCATGTCTGCCCAAACCAAAGAACCGAAAGGAATCATGGTAGGCTTCTTTATGGGGAAGGGTTCCCAAGTTCAGATGCATACAATGCCCAAGTCAATAAATGAGACCATGAATCCCAGGGCTGCCCCTGTGCCTCTCAACCCATCTGGGCTCCTGCATGGCTCTCACCAGGGCAGGCATAGCTTCTGGGTAAATTCACTGAAATCCAACTCTGCAAGCCTGGGGCTCCTCTGGTCTGAGTTGACCCTGCTCCCCAGAGCTGCTCCAGGCTACAAACCCAGGCTTTCCATAGGAGTTCATTGCCTGCAATCACAAATGAATGAATGAACTGATAAAATAAATGGAAGTAGGTGGGTACGTGGGTCATGGTGGAGAGGTCTGACAGAATGTGGTCCACTGGAGAAGGGAATGGCAAACCACTTCAGTATTCTTGCCTTGAGAATCCCATGAACAGCATGAAAAGGCAAAAAGATAGGACACTGAAAGATGAACTCCCTAGGTCGATAGGTGCCCAATATGCTACTGGAGATCAGTGGAGAAATAACTGCAGAAGGAGTGGAGGGATGGAGCCAAAGCAAAAACAATACCCAGTTGTGGATGGGACTGGTGATAGAAGCAAGGTTCAATGCTGTGAAGAGCAATATTGCATAGGAACCTGGAATGTTAGGTCCATGAATCAAGGCAAATTGGAAGTGGTCAAACAGGAGATGACAAGAGTAAACACGGACATTCTAGGAACCAGCGAACTAAGATGGACTGGAATGGGTCCAATTCCAATGGAATTTAACTCAGATGACCATTATATTTACTACTGTGGGCAGGAATCCCTCAGAAGAAACTGAGTAGCCATCATAGTCAACAAAAGAGTCCGAAATGCAGTACTTGAATGCAA
This sequence comes from Bos taurus, assembly GCF_002263795.3. Lineage (NCBI taxonomy): Eukaryota > Metazoa > Chordata > Mammalia > Artiodactyla > Bovidae > Bos > Bos taurus. The sequence continues at coordinate 72,951,710 of NC_037335.1, read as the reverse complement.
TCTCAAAAACGACAGAATGATCTCTATTCATTTCCAAGGCAAACCATTTAATATCATGGTAATCCAACTCTGTGCCCTGACCAGTAACGCTGAAAAAGCTGAAGTTGAATGGTTCTATGAAGACCTACAAGACCTTCTAGAACTAACACCCCCAAAAGATGTCCTTTTCATTATAGGGGACTGGAATCCAAAAGTAGGAAGTCAAGAAACACCTGGAGTTAACAGGCAAATTTGGCCTTGGAGTACGGAATGAAGCAGGGCAAAGGCTAACAGAGTTCTGCCAAGAGAAGGCACTGGTCAAAGCAAATACCCTCTTCCAACAACACAAGAGAAGACTCTGTACATGGACATCACCAGATGGTCAACGCTGAAATCAGATTGACTATATTCTTTGCAGCCAAAGATGGAGAAGCTCTATACAGTCAGCAAAAACAAGACTGGTATCTGACTGTGGCTTGGATCATGAACTCCTTATTGCCAAATTCAGACTGAAATTGAAGAAAGTAGGGAAAACCACTAGACCATTCAGGTATGACCTCAATCAAATCCCTTATGACTATACAGTGGAAGTGAGAAGTAGATTTAAGGGACTAGATCTGATAGACAGAGTAGGTGATAACTATGGACTGAGGTTCATGACATTGTACAGGAGACAGGAATCAAGACCACCCCCAAGAAAAAAAAATGCAAAAAAGCAAAATGGCTGTCTGAGGAGGCCTTACAAATAGCTGTGAAAAGAAGGGAAGCAAAAAGCAAAGGAGAAAAGGAAAGATATACCCATTTGAATGCAGAATTCCAAAGAATAGCAAGGAGAGATGAGAAAGCTTTCCTCAGCAATCAATGCAAAGAAATAGAGGAAAACAATAGAATGGGAAAGACTAGAGAACTCTTCAAGAAAATTAGATACAAGGGAACATTTCATGCAAAGATGGGCTCAATAAAGGACAGAAATAGTATGGACTTAACAGAAGCAGAAGATATTAAGAAGAGGTGACAAGAATACACAGAAGAACTGTACAAAAAAGATCTTCACGACCCAGATAATCATGATGGCGTGATCACACACATCCACCTAGAGCCAGGCATCCTGGAATGTGAAGGCAAGTAGGCCTTAGGAAGCATCATTATGAACAAAGCTAGTGGAGGTGATTGGAGAAGGCAATGGCAACCCACTCTAGTACTCTTGCCAGGAAAATCCCATGGATGGAGGAGCCTGGTAGGCTGCAGTCCATGGGGTTGCTAAGAGTCAGATATGACTGAGCATCTTCATTTTCACTTTTCACTTTCATGCATTGAAGAAGGACATGGCAACCCACTCCATTGTTCTTGCCTGGAGAATCCCAGGGATGGGGGAGCCTGGTGGGCTGCTGTCCATGGGGTCGTACAGAGTCGGACATGACTGAAGTGACTTAGCAGCAGCAGCAGCAGCAGTGGAGGTGATGGAATTCCAGTTGAGCTATTTCAAATCCTAAAAGATGATGCTGTGAAAGTGCTGCCCTCAATATGCCAGCAAATTTGGAAACCTGAGCTGTGGCCACAGGACTGGAAAAGGTCAGTTTTCATTCCAATCCCAAAGAAAGGCAATGCCAAAGAATGCTCAAATTACTGCACAATTGCACTTGTCTCACACACTAGTAAAGTAATGCTCAAAATTCTCCAAGCCAGGCTTCAGCAATACGTGAACCATGGACTTCCAGATGTTCAAGCTGGTTTTAGAAAAGGCAGAGGAACCAGAGATCAAATCACCAACAGCGCTGGATCATCAAAAAAGTAAGAGAGTTCCAGAAAAACATCCATTTCTACTTTCCTGACTATGCCAAAGCCTTTGACTGTGTGGATCACAATAAACTGTGGAAAATTCTTCAAGAGATGGGAATACCAGACCTCCTGACTTGCCTCTTGAGAAACCGGTATGCAGGTCAGGAAGCAACAGTTAGAACTGAACATGGAACAACAGACAGGTTCCAAATAGGAAAAGGAATACATCAAGGCTGTATAGTGTCACCCTGCTTATTTAACTTCTATGCAGAGTACATCATGAGAAACGCTGGGCTGGAGGAAGCACAAGCTGGAATCAAGATTGCCGGGAGAAATATCAATATCAATATCAGATATGCAAATGATACCACCCTTATGGCAGAAAGTGAAGAAGAACTAAAGAGCCTCTTGATGAAAGTGAAAAAGTTGGCTTAAAGCTCAACATTCAGAAAACTAAGATCATGGCATCTGGTCCCATCACTTCATTGCAGATTAGATTGGGAAACGGTGGAAACAGTGGCTGACTTTATTTTTCTGGGCTCCAAAATCACTGCAGATGGTGACTGCAGACATGAAATTAAAAGATGCTTACTCCTTGGAAGGAAAGTTATGACCAACCTAGATAGCATATTCAAAAGCAGAGACATTACTTTGTCAACAAAAGTCCATCTAGTCAAGGCTATGGTTTTTCCAGTGGTCATGTATGGATGTGAGAGTTGGACTGTAAAGAAAGCTGAGCGCCGAAGAATTGATGCTTTTGAACTGTGGTGTTGGAGAAGACTCTTGAGAGTCCCTTGGACTGCAAGGAGATCCTACCAGTCCATCCTAAAGGATATCAGTCCTGGGTGTTCATTGGAAGGACTGATGTTGAAGCTGAAACTCCAATACTTTGGCCACCTGATGTGAAGAGTTGACTCATTTGAAAAGGTCCTGATGCTGGGAAAGATTGAGGGCAGGAGGAGAAGGGGATGACAGAGGATGAGATGGTTGGATGGCATCACCGACTCAATGGACATGGGTTTGGGTAGACTCTGGGAGTTGGTGATGGACAGGGAGGCTTGGCGTGCTGTGGTTCATGAGGTCGAAAAAAGTCGGACACAACTGAGCGACTGAACTGACTGAACCAAGGTAGGTACAAAGGCAAATATTCCTCTCTACATCCAACTTAAATTTGCCTCTCTTTTAAAACATACCCTTTGACCTCATCACTTCCTTCCTAGAAATCTGTTTTCAAGAGAGGCAGAGAAAGAGCAAATTTTTTATTTTGTTTGGGACTCTATCTCCAGATGCAGGCATCTAATAGCAATTAACTAAATTATTTACACAGTATGACAATAACCTTGGCTGAAACCCTTCAATATCTATGCCTTAGGGAAAAATAAGAGAACAAAAACGTATTTACAGATGGTTGTTTGGGGTGGTGAGGTTGGCATAAATGTTTTCTTCTTTCTGTTCTTCCCAAATTATCTATAATGTGCAAGATCGATTCTATTTTCAAAAAATAAATGAAGGAATATAAAAATTGTAGAGAGCTTGTTGATGCTTGGTTTCAGGGTATGGCAGCAGATAGATGTCAAGGAAAGCTGTGAAAGGGTAAGGCTAATAAGTCTCAAACAGTGACAGCCTCACAACCAGCACCCCTCAACTACTGCTCCCCAAAAACCAGCCTCATGGTATCTTGCAGTCCAGACACAAGTTACCTCATCTACTGGGACAAGCTCCTTCCTCAACAAATCCCTCTTCCTCTTTCTGTGCAAAGTTTTGCCCAACTCTTTGTGACCCCATGGACTGCAGCATGCCCGTCTTCCCTGTCCATCACCAACTCCCAGAGCTTGCTCAAACTCATGTCCATTGAGTCAGTGATGTTATCTAATCATTTCATCTTCAGCTGCCCTCTTCTCCTTCTGCCCTCAGCCCTTCCCAGCATCAAGGTCTTTTCCAATGAGTCAGTTCTTCACATCAGCTGGCCACAGAGTATTATCACTTCAGCTTCAGAATCAGTCCTTCCAATGAATATTCAGGGTCTATTTCCTTGAGGGTTGACACATATATATATTTACCAGGTGGCTCAGTGGTAGAGAATCCACCCACCAATGCAGGAGATGCAGGTTCAACTCCTGCATCAGGAAGATACCCTGGAGAAGGAAATAGCTGCCCACCCCAGGATTCTTGCTTGGAGAATTCCATGGACAGGGGAACCTGCCAGGCCACAGTCCATGGGGTCACAAAGAACCAGGCATGACTGAGCAACTGAGCACATACACACACGCACATATTTTGCAAGATATGTATATCCTGAAAAAAAGAAACAACTTGTCTGCTTCATGATTATTGAGGGGATGGGTCTTATTTACATCCAACTTGGCAAAGACGAGAAGGTGGTCAAGTGGGAGGAGTGAAAATACAGGAGAAAGTGTTCTTCAAGGTAAGGTCAACACTCCTGCAAGTCATTTGTCAAAGGACACATGGCAACTGACTTCAGGAAATACAGGAACTGGTTGAGAAGAAGAAAAGACTATTCATTTCCAGATCTTGCTAGGAAAGGTCATTTGAAAACCCATGAGCCAGAAGGAACAGGCATACGTAAACAAGAGATGGAATTGTATTCTAGATTCATTCATTATTGCTGTTTATTCTAAGAGTCACCCTCAGCCTCCTCACAGCTCTCAGTATTTGTCTCTGAATATCCCAGGGAACAAAATGAACTAACAGTCTCTTTCTTCATTGCCAGATTAAGAAATCGAAGGGTTTTCTTTCTTTCTTTTTTTTAAATAAAAATCTGTGAGGGCACAGAAAGCTTTGAAAATCTAATTTAGAACCATTTAGACTTCAGGCTTTAGAGCACTTATTTAATTAACATTTATTGGATACCTATTAGGCGGAGAGCGCTGTGGGAGGAGCAGAAGATGGTTAAGACACAATCCCCGCCCCCCAGGAATTTTGCAGTCCAGCAGGGTGATAGTCTATCAGGACCAATGTGGAGAAGAGGGAAGAGTGTACCCAGGTGAGTTTGCAGAGTCCCCATCGCCACATCTGCCTCCCCTCTCTGCTCACACTGGTCCAGTTCTGTTACCGCTCCAGGCCTTGGTTTTCTCAGCTGTAAAATAGAACTGAGGGGCTTCCTCAGGGGTGAAGAATCCGCCTGCCATGAAGGAGATACGGGTTCAATCCCTGATCCGGAAATATCCCACATGCCTTGGAGCAACTAAGCCTGTGAGCCACAACTATTGAACCCATGCTCTAGAGCCTGGGAGCCGCAACGACTGAAGCTGCAGTGCTCCAGAACCTGCGGTCTGAAATCGGAGAAGCCACCGCAATGAAAAGCCTGAGCACCTCAGCTACTTAGTAGTCTCTGCTTGCCACAGCTAGAGAAAAGCCTGCGCAGCAACGAACACCCAGCACAGCCAGAAATAAATCAATAAATAAAATTATTAAAAAAAAAAACCCCAGAACTGAGAATCTAAACCTTCCCTCCTTGCATGGGGCTGTAATGATGGCAAATGAGATACTAATTTGGAAGGTAGCCTGATAATAAGTTTACAGCACTATACAAATAGAAGACGGTACCATTATGTGAAATTCTTGATTCCTACCCCTTCTAGAAAATACTGCAAAAAAGCTTTTATTTGTCTCCTTGTGGGCGCCATCTTCCTCTTAGAATGCTTTTGAATGTAAGACAGTGTCGCACTGTGAAGAAGAAAATAAATGACATCTTACTTCTGACTATTTTCCCTCCTGAGAAGGTGTCGGTGTGTCCATCACCTTCTCTTTTATGAAAATGCCTTTTATTTTAAGAGTAAAGGAATTTACAAATCATCGACTTTGGTCCCTGGAGAAACTTCAACAAGGTGATTTAAGGAAGAAATTTTTGAGCCATTTTCTTCTAAATGTCTCTTTCTGAAACTGAAAGGACTCAGTTCAAGGACATGACAGTGAAGTATTGACTGTTTACATAACTCAAAAATGGTTTGAAAATGGAGAAAAGTAGACATTAATTCAGCAGCTTATTGAAATTCCTCAAACATTCTTTTTCACCTTACCTAAATCTACAAGTTTAACTTTTTTCTTTGGGAATTTTGTGGTTGATTGTAATAAAAAGGTAGGATTGGGCTACATCAAGACAACCTGATTTCAACTTCTGTTTTTTGCTGTTCTGGTTTATCACTTGACTGACATGTGACTTGAGCTAATCAAGAAGAGATATGGCATATTTGTAGGACATATATTAACCTTAAAAATGCATTCCAGTATACATTAGGTGTAGACAAATATTATCTGATTCCACTTGTACAAGATACCTAAAATGGTCAAATTCATAAGAGTTAGAAAGCACATTGGTAGATGCCAGGGGCCGGGAAATGGGAAGTGAGGAGGGGGAATGGGGACTTAGTGTTTAATGGGGAGAGTTTCAGTTTAGGAAAGTGAAAAATTCAGGAGATGGATGATGGTGAGTTTCACAACAATGTGAAAGTACTTAGTGCCACTGAACTGTACAGTTAAATATGGTTAAAATAGTAAGTTTTATGGTAAATGACTTTCATTACAATAAAAAAAATTTTTTTTAATTAAAAAGATAAAGAAGAGATATGGCAATATGAAAGGAAACAGGGTGACGGCCAAGGCTTTTTAAGGTTAGGATTCCCTAGCAGGACATTCTAAGTCCCGAAATTCAACCTCTCATATCTCTCCTTTGCAGCCCCCACATGAACCCTACCACTACCACCACCCTACCACGGTCATCAAATGTAGTACGCATATTCTCCACCTCTGCTTATTTTACCTTCTCTGCTTGCAACACCACTTGCACACATTCAACTGTCAAAATCCTGTTGCAAGTCAAGGGCCAGTAAAAATATCACCTCCCTCATCTGGTCTTCCCAGATTGTTGTTGTTATTCAGTCACTCCTACTCTTTGCGACCCCATGGAGTATAACACACCAGGTCTCCCTGTCCCTCCTATCTCCCAAAGTTTGCCCAAGTTCACGTCCATTGAGTTGGTACCATCTCATCCTCTGCCACCCCCTTCTCCTCCTGCCTTCAATCTTTCCCAGCATCAGGGTCTTTTTCAATGAGTTGGCTCTTCACATCAGGTGGCCAAACTATTGGAGCTTCAGCTTCAGCATCAGTCCTTCCAATGAGTATTCAGGGCTGATTTCTCTTAGGATTGACTGGTTTGATCTCCTTGCTGTCCAAGGGACTCCAGTAACACTATTCAAAAGCATGCCTTCTTTATGGTCCAACTCTGACATCCATATGTGACTACTGGAAAAATCATAGCTTTGACTACACAGAGCTTTATCAGCAAAGTGTGTCTTTGCTTGTTAATACATTCACTGCTTCCCAGATTACTCCAGATTATATTCCCTAATCTATGTTCCCATTGTTCTTTGTCTGTAATTCTCTTCATAGTTATTGCATTTTGCCTAGTTTTTATTTTTAACTTTTTATTTTGTATAAGGGTGTAGCCAATCAACAATGTTGTGATAGTTTCAGGCGAACAGTGAAGGGACTCAGCCATACAGATACATGTATCCATTCTCCCCCAAACTCCCCTCCCATCCAGGCTGCCACATAACATTGAGCAGAGTTCCCTGTGCGATACAGTAGGACCTTGCTGGTTATCAATTTCAAATATAGCAGTGTGTACATGTCCACCCAAAATTCCCTTGCATAATTTTAATAATTTTTTAATATGTATAGCAGACCATCCTGTGGAAGATGAAACCTATGTCTTGCTCTTCACTACTTTAGCAAGAGGGGACATAGAGATTATTCCTTCTTATTCTTTGGGGAGCAGTTCATCCTAGAATAGAGAAGATATTTCTCTCAAGTGAAGGAGAGCAGTTGTTTTGTGATTCTGAGGTCTAGGAATATCTGAGAGTCAAGGCATTGATTAAAGTGCGATAGGGAATGGATGGAGAGAGTAAGAACTTCTAAGTGTTTGGGGGTTGAAAAGAAAAGCAAGAGTAATGGGTTCCCCAGGACTGGAAAAAGGAAGGACTATGAGTCCAGTAGTGGCTGAGTGACCTTTTCTGGCAAAGGTCCTCTGAAGTGGGGAGACTGTTTAGTTACTAAGTCGGGTCTGACTCTTTATGACCCCATGGACTGTACCCTGCCAGTCTCCTCTGTCCATGGCATTTTCCAGGCAAGTATACAGGAGTCGGTTGCCATTTCCTCCTCCAGGGGATCTTCCTAACCCAGGGAGCAAACTTGAGTCTCCTGCATTGGCAGGCAGATTCTTTACCACTGAGCCATCAGGGGGGGAGGACTGTGTAAATAACCCAAAGGTCTGGGCAATGAGCTGTCAGCTAGGAACTCGATGAGGAGAACAGGCCACAAGACATAACGCTTGAGAAGTGGAATCACCTGGCATTTACCCTCCCAAAAAAAGCCCCTTGGACCTCTGCCAGCATTCAACAGTGGTACCACGTAGCTGTGAGAAGCCATGGCCAAGGCAAGGGAAGACGGCAGACCATAAACAGATCTGCAGTTTTTCCTTTTTCTCTTTGGCATTGTTGCAGCATGCAGGCATCTCTAGTTGCAGTGCGTGGGCTTAGCTGCCCCACAGCCTGTGGGATCTTAGTTCCCCGACCAGGGATAAAATTATGTCACCTGCATTGGAAGGCGAATTCTTAACCTCTGGGGTACCAGGGAAAGTGCCAGACCTGGGATTCTTAGCTTTGTGCAGGAGGTGTCAGAAGGGCTTCCTTCCTTCATGGGAGGAGTTCCCATGCAAAGAGAAGCCACCAAAATGAGAAACCTGTGCACCACAACTAGAGAGCAGCCTCTCGCTGCAACTATAGAAAGCCTGTGAAAAGCAACAAAGACCTAGTGCAGCCAAAAAAAGTTTTTTAACGTTAGCCAGTTGGTCTATGGAGATTATTTCCCATTAGTCTCTAGGATTTAAGCTTCGCTGAACTGTGATGCTCACCCAGGACCTAATCTTCATCTTCTTAAGATGTTCCCTGCTAAGTCATCCCTGACCTAGTAAAGGCACCAAAGCAGAACCCAGTTAGACCACCTCGGGTCACTGGTAAAATAAGTCCCTGGATTTTGGGCACCACCATCCTTCACGTGCACTGCATCAGACGCAACAGCGTTCTTTTCTTCTTTATAAGCTACATTGACACTTTCAGCTCATGAAGATACACTTCCACATTCTTTGAGAGTAATTTTTCACCCAGGACGGCATCCTTTTTAGGTCATCCCCAACCTCATTCTGCATTGCATACACTTATTCCCCACTAACTTCATGGTCTCAAAACTATTTTCAAGAAGACGAGAGAAGTGGAGCTTGAAATATAGGTAGATCATCATCTCCTCTTGCATGATAAATAGCAGCTCTGGTCATTTATTGTTCCCATGTTCCCAAATCTCAAACTGCTTTACAGATGTTCTTTAGCCGAGCTGCCCAACATCTGTGTAGGGAAGGCAGGGTGCAGAGTTACCAGCTCCATTTTGCAGATGAAAATAGTTACGGGAGGCCCCAGGGACGGCAGCTTGACATTTTTAGGACACTGTGATTATAGTTTATTAGCTTTCCTCGTAACAGGTTGAAGCAGCCGGCAAATAGCGTGTGTCATTGTCCAGCCCGAGGTCATTCTATAAAGTCGAAAAGAGCGAGAAACAGAACCCAAGATGTGGGGACTTCCTAGCTCAAGTTGCAGTCACTGTTTTCCTGCATTAAAGAGATATGTATAAATACACACACATAGACCCAGAAGGGGCTTCCCAGGTAGCGCAATGGTGAAGAATCTGTCTGCCAATGCAGGAGACACAAGAAATGCGGGTCGATCCCTGGATCAGGAAGATCCCCTGGAGGAGGAAATGGCAGCCCCCTCCAGTATTCTTACCTGGAGAATCCCATGGACAGAGGAGCGGGCTACAGTCCATGGGATCACAAAACAACCAGGCACAACTGAGCAACTGAACTTATGAGCAGACCAGAAACAAGAACACACATCACTCAACTCAACAGAGTGACTCACTTCACTTTCCAGAAGCTAAAGCAGCCCACTCTGTTTCCCATTCTCTTCTCCTGCATAACAACTGACCTCAATCCAGTCAGTGGGCCACCCAAAGACATGGTCCCTAAGTAGGGACTATTTGTCTTTTGAGTTCCTGATGTCTCCAATGAGTATAAAGTAGGGCTGCACTCACACTGCTTGTCAGTGGAGAGTCTCCAAATAAGAATCAGATGGAAAAAAATAAAAGGTAATAGAGCTTTATGCTGGGATTTCCATATCAACACTTCAGAGATAGTTACATGTTCTCTCAATTTTTTCCTAAATGAAGTCTATTACCTCAAGGTATTTCCCGAGGTGCCGATATCTATTGCCTTTGTGAGGACTGAGTTCTTACAAGGCCAGGGTTTGGGCTGCACTGTGCAGCTGGCTGGAAACTGAATTAACCTGTGTTCCCTGGTGAAAACAGCAAAGCTCCCTGGAAGCACCTGAGGATAGGCCACGTTTCCAATGATTTTGCCCTTCCTTCTTACGTGGGTCAGGAAGACGCCCTGGAGGAGGGAATGGCAACCTACTCTAGTATTCTTGCCTGGAGAATCCCCATGGACAGAGGAGCCTGGTAGGCTACAGTCCATGGGATCACAAAGAATCAGACGTGACTAAGCAACTGAGTGCGCGTGCACACACACACACACACACACACACACACACACACACAGTATACGCCACTGAGTGAATGGGGATTCCTTTTGTTACCCCATAATTTAAACAGCAGACTTACTTTATTATGTTACACCCAACATGAAAATATGAACATACAGGTCCACTCAAGAGTCCCACTTCCCAGCTATTACTAGAGCTTGCAGTGCAACCACACTGAGGAATATGCTGCTTTAAAAGGACTTAAATGCGGGACTTCCCTGGTGGTGCAGTAGATAAGAATCCACCTGCCAGTGCAGGGAACACAGGTTCGATTCCTGGAAAGATCCCACATGCTGCAGAGCCATTAAGCCCGTGCACCACAACTACTGAGCCCGTGCTCTAGAGCCTGGGAGCCGCCACTACTGAAGCCTGAGCACTCCAGAGCTCATGCTCTGCCGCAAGAGAAGCCACCATATGAGAAGAGTAGCCCTTGGTTGCTGCAACTAGAGAAAGCCTGAGAGCAGCAGCGAAGACCCAGTGTAGCCAAAAATGAAGAAAGAAATAAAACTATGGTTCTTGAAAAAATTTTTTAATAAAAGGACTCAAAATATGTAAAAAATAATAAAAGAAGTTAAATGAAGTGATAACCATCTAGGTGTAGTTTGGCTCCTTTTTCACATTTTCTTAATCATTCTTGGTGATTTCATCTAACGTCAATTTATCCTCAATTTTCATTAAAATGCTTATTTCCTGTCTTACCACGAAACGTTCTCTTCTAATGAAATCATTTCTAGGAAAGAAATGTATCAAGCTATTTGGCATTAAAGCCCTGTGTGGTGCACGGTGGCTACTGTCCAAGGAGTTTTCTGCCTCCCCTAGGTTCCCTTCTTACCCGCTCAGCTGTTAGGGAGAAGTCAGTTTCCTCTGAGAGTCAGGATGGCCTTGGCTCTTCTGCCAGGGGAGCCACCACCTCCTGCAAGTGAGGAGCAGAAGGACATTATCTTGCCTGTATGTGACATTATCTTTCCTTTTTTAAAAAATATAACAATAATCAAAAGTAGATCTTTTTCTGTTCTCAGATTGAACAGATTTTCTAAGAGAAGCCAACAGTGGTTTCATCACTGTCCCCCGAAGCAAACATTTCAGAAAAGTTCCCTCTGGTTCTTTGTCAGTTGCAAAACAAACGCCAGAGGTCAATTGCTGCTTTCTCTGGCGACCTCAGCACACAGATGCTCTTGGCCCACACTTACCCTCAAGGCTCTGGATGAGGGGGAGATTTCTGTGGTCTTTGACTTTGCACAGGGGGGGTTTAAGAAGATTTCTACGTTACTTAAAATTTTTTTTTTTTTTAAAAAGCAGCTTGATAAACCTATCCTTCTATCAGGGAGAAAAACGTTCTACTCCACAGAGGTCAGAGAGAAGCCGTATTTCAAGTGTACCATGGGAACCCAGGAGCGTGATACTGGGTCGGTCCCATGGACTCCCACATTGGGGAATTGGCACCCACAGACATCACACTCCTTCACCCCTATCATGCATGGACGGCGCAGGCAGAGAGACACGCCTGCAAGAAATGCTCTTGGTTACGAAAAAGCCTGGCCACAGGAGAACCCAGCTTTCCATACAGTACAGATAACAGACACACAAAATTATGTTGTTGAAACGTCCTTAATTCATTAAGATACTTGGCATCTTGGAAATCGAGGGGAGGAAATTTCTCTAAGTGTCCTCGCTGTGCTGTCTGGTATTCCATTAGAAAGCAAAGGTTATCCAAAAAAAAAAAAAAAGAATGAAAGAAAGCAAAGGTTGATTAGAGTCCTTTGGTTGAAGTGAATGTCGCTCAGTTGTGTTTGACTCTTTGCGATCATGGACTATACGGTGCATGGAATTCTCCAGGCCAGAATACTGAAGTGGGTAGCCTTTCCCTTCTCCAGTGGATCTTCTCAACCCAGGGATTGAGGAGATTAAAATGGGGGGGAAATAAAAATAAAACAGGACTTTCCAAAATCTGCAGTTAAAAGTGCTAAAAAACTGTTAAGAGCCAAAAATGTTTCCCTCTGATTAGGAAAGCAAATGTGTCCAGCTCCCCTTTTGGCCTCACCTACAGCTGGCTTCTCTGGTGGCTCAGACAGTAAAGAATCTGCCTGCAATGCAGGAGACATAGGTTTGATCCCTGGGTCAGGAAGATCCCCTGGAGAAGAAATGGCAAGCCACTCCAGTATTCTTGCCTGAGAAATCCCATGGACAGAGGGGCCTGGTGGGCTCTAGTTCACGGGGTCGCAAAAGAGTTGGACACGACTGAGTGACTTTCACTACAGCTGCCAGGCAGGTAGGGATCTGGGGATGATGTGGGGACAGGCAGAGCTGGACCTGGGCACAGGAGATCTGTGGCAGGAAATCTGACTTTGTCTTAAATGGAAAAACTGTCCCACGGAACAAGGTTAGAATCTCAGTGTCATCCGTAGACATCTGGCCTGTGGATAGATGATGCTCTACTTTGCAGTGTGGCCCTAAAGCATAACTTTGGCCAGAAATGACTTGAGAGAAGAGAGAGGGAAAGAGATACATGGAAAGCACCAGGGTCTAATCTGAGGATTCAAAGCTTTCCCAAAATAAAACCACTGTCCACCTCAGATAATGGATGGGTTCACAGTTGAAAACTGGAGCAATTTATCTATTACTTTTCACCAAAGAGCAGTAATGCAAGCAGTTGTTGTTTAGTCACCAAGTGATGTCCCACTCTTTTGGGACCCCTTGGATTGCAGCCCACCAGGCTCTTCTGTCTATGGGATTTTTCATGCAATAATACTGGAATGGGTTGCCATTTCTTCCTCCAGGGGATCTTTCCCATCCAGGGATCGAACCCGTGTTTCTTGCATTGGCAGGAGGGTTCTTTACCACTGAACCACCAGGGAAGCCCAAGGCAAACATAGAGGTTTGCAAAATAAGCATGAACAGACTACTGGCATCTTCTCTTGGAAACATCTCATCTAAGGGAAGGCTGAACACTCCTGAAGGCAGCATTCTGAAAACCTCTCTTCACAATTCTTTTCCTTTTTCTCTCTCCTTTTTCAACTTTTCTCTTACTCTTCATCTAATCCCCCTCTAAGATTTGAGCCTCAGAGAACAGGAGAGAGCCCTGATACAGTCTCGGAAGAAAACCTTGCCAATTTCTGGTCCTGGCCATGGAGCCTCAAGAGTTTTTGAGGCATGAAGTCATTAACCTCTCAGCACCTCGGAGTGTTTAAAGACATGTACTACCTTTATCTCCCATTTTATACCTGGCGCAACAGAGGCAAAGCACAGTTTAAAGACTTGCCCCTGAATATCGGGAGTCAATAAACAAGCAAGAAACACACACACCCTTCTGCACTCACTACTCACTTCCAATCGACTCATTTATTGTCAAACGCTGGCTTGCTTTGTTTGGTTTTAATCCCCATGCCATTAACATGGGAGCCTGGAACATGTTGGCTTCTTAACAGCTCGCAGAACCACAATCATTTAGGATGGAGAGTAAACAGCATCTTATCCTCGGAAGTGGAGACAGGAGGGAGGTCAACGGAGGGGGAAACCACAGTCATGAACTGGGCAGCATGAGGCAGGCTGGATACAGAGATCTCGCTGATGGGGCCACAGAATGCAGGCTGGGGTTCTGGTCTGAGATGCTCTGACTGATCTCTACATTATCTCCATCCTCCAGGTCATCTCTTGGTACCAACATGGGAAGCGTCACTCAGACACCAAACCTTGAACTGTTCCTCATTTTGGCCATTGAGCAAACTCCCCTATTCCTCCTTTGATATTAATACCTATCTCACATATTCCAAATTGTGGCCAAACGTAGTGCTTAATTAGGAAAGCAAAAAAGAATGCAACCAAGACAGGATTTAGAGTTAGGCACACCTTCTGCAAATTCCAATTCCACTGCTCAATGTAGCTATATACCTAGAGGGCAAGTCATGAGGACTCAAAGACTCACTTTCCTGTCTGCTATGTGGGGATAGCAATGCCTAGCACAGAAAACCGTCCTTTAGAATAAAGGCTGAAAGGTGTGTGTACACCTGTTACCACGTGCCTGGCACAGTCCAGGAACTCAGAGTTCCTTTATTTCCCATCTTGCATTGAAAAATCAAACTTGAGGGGCTTCCCTGGTGGCTCAGTGGTGAAGAGTCTACCTGCCAGTGTGGGGGACACAGGTTCCAACCCTGGTCTAGGAGGATCCCACATGCTGCAGAACAGCTGGACCCATGCACCATAACTACAGAGCCTGTGCTCGAGAGCCTGGGAGCCTCAACTACTGAGTCCACATACTGCAGCTACTGAAGCCTGCGTTCCTAGAGCCTGTGTTCTGCAACAAGAGAAGCCCAGACACTGCAACTAGAGAGTAGCCCCTGCTCACTGAAACTAGAGGAAAATGTCAGAGCAGCAAGGAAAACCCAGCACAGCCATAAATAAATAAACAAAAATTTTTTAAATCAAACAATTAATTGTATCCAATGCCCCTGGTACATTATCCTGCTGCTGTTATTAATAGCTAAGAAACAGCATTCTACACTAATAAAATTACAAAAAAGGAAGGAAGGATGCCAGGAAAGAAAGAAGAAAGGAGGAATGGAGTGGGGAAAGATAAAGGAAGGAAGGAGTGAACTAGTGCAGCCCGGAACAGCAGAGCATACTAGGACTGAATGTGGAGTATGAAAATAGAGCTGGCAATCTTTTTTCCTTTTCTTTTCTTTTTAATTTACTTATTTTAATTGAAGGATAATTACTTTACAATATTGTGATGATTTTTGCCATACATCAACATGAATCTCATTTCCTAATGCCTGCTACTTTGGTGACCTCAAGCAAGGTACTTACCCTCTTCTTTGGCTTTCTTATCTTTAAAATAATAATAATCTTAATAACGCCTACCTCATAAGATTATTTTAAGCATTCAGTGTAATAATGGACATGAAGACATCTAGCATAGTGTCGGGCACCTGACAAATGCAAAAAAAAAAAAAAAAAAATACTGATTGAATTTAAATGTCAATTCTAAGATTACTCACATAAGCCCTCCTAGGAAGGATAACTCAGTTTCCTCATCCGAAATAATCAGAAGAGCCAGACTAGCTCAGAGTGTGTAGTGCAGACTATCCTAGAGGGACGTGAAAGCCTCATTGTAGAGTTGCAATATTAAGTTGTTCTTATTAAAATAAGCTCACCAGGCTGCATGGGGACAGAATTAAATCCAATCCACCTACAGCAGGGCAGGAAGCAATCAGTCTGCTCCTGAGCAAGGAACAATAAATAATTCAACAAGATGGAGGCATTGGGAGTCTTCTGATTTTTCTTCTGGCTGATGATAAGTCCTGCTCCTAGTTCCAAATCATAAATGGAATATAATTCCACAGACTGAGGAGGAAATAAAGCATGTTGGAAATGCAACGACATTTTGACAATTCTTTTCCCAACTAATTCCAGTCCTCAGTGATCTTTTCCTTGACTTGAATTTCTTCAGCATTGGGCTTACAATCCACACCTCATGACTGAAGGAATGATCCGACATCTTGGAATGACTCTCTTTCTACCTTGAGATCAATTTCTTAACAATCATAACAGTTAATATTTATTGACCACTTACTCTGTGCCAGGCATCATTTTATCATTTCATTTTCACACAATCCTCCAAATCGGTGCTATCATTATGCTCATTTCAAGGATAAGTGCTGAGGCCCAGAGAGGTTAAGTGGCTGGTCCAGTGTCACACAGCTAGCAGTGGCATAGGAAAGACTTGACCGAGGACTGTCTGACTCCAGAGCACAGACTCTTTATCCTTCTCTGGTGCGTATTCCCAGGGTACAAGCATCTCAAAGACCAAAGGCTCACCTTCCACCTAATTTCCTACCCCATACTTCCTACAATAGCACTGAGAAGGAAAAGGTGTCAAGTAGGGACTTTCATGGCAGGCCACTGGTTATGACTTTGCCTTCCAATGCAGGGAGTGAGGGTTTGGTCCCTGATCTGGGAGGTAAGATCCCACAAGCCCGAAAGCCAAAAAAAACAATACATAAAACAGAAGCAACATTGTAATAAACTCAGTAAAGACTTAAAGAAAAAAAAAAAAGTACCGAGTAGTGACTGGCAAATTGAGTTCCAAAAAGGTATTCAGAGGCTTCTTCTAGAAGACTTCACGTGCACACTTACCATCTAGGACCACTGCATACAACTACACTGGCCACAGTGCACAACGCCAGAGGGCACTCTTCACAAAGATTACAACGTGAAGGAACCTGCCAGAACCAAGAGCCATTTGCCTCTTGCCATTCCAAACCAGAACCATTTCCCAAGCCCTCTTCAGTGCTCTCTCGCCTAGACTCATCTCCTCTACCTAACAGGAACATTTAGACTTCTGGACATAAGAAGAGAGAGGTTGTGTACACCTTTTACATATCAACGCCTTGCATGCAGAAGATGTAATGAATACGTGTTACAGAAAAGGAAGTTCTGACTACTTCTCATTTTCTACATCAGAAAATGAGTTGCTGCTTTGACTACTTCCTCCTTTGATCAAATATAAACTCCCCACTGATCAAGAACACATGATCATGGATCTATTTTTATTCAGATCAAACTTATCAAATTAGGTCATAATACTTGGTGCCAGTACAAAGTGAAAGTGTTACTCGCTCAATCATTTCTGACTCTTTGTGACCCCACGGACTGTAGACTGCCAGGCTCCTCTGTCCCTGGAACCCTCCAGGCAAGAATACTGGAGTGGGTTGAAATTTCCTACTCCAGGGGATCATCTCAATCCAGGGATTGAATTCAGGTCTCCTGCATTACAGGCAGATTCTTTACCATCTGAGCTACCAGGGAAGCCCCTTCTTAGTATTAATACATGACCAACATTTCCAATCTAGTGTGGGGGGGACACCATTTAAAGCAAACAATATATTTGTTTCAAGAATACTCCCTCTTCTCCAACCAACCTCCCTCTGATGCATACACACACACACACACACACACACACACACACACACACAATAGCGTTTAGAGTTATAATCATTTGACTGTTAATATAATCACTGGTGAATGTCGGTCATAAATACTCAGTGCTAACGGGGTCAGATTCCCTGGTGGACACTGAGGAATGTGCCTGGTGGATGGTGGAGGGGAGCCACTTTTCCAGGGAAGTTCAGGGGGATTAACCACCCATCTGAACCTCCATGGCCTTTCTTTTTATTATTATTATTATTTTATTTTTCAAACAACACCAACACTCTCTTCCGGCCAGACTGGACAAGCCCCACTTTCCTTCGACTGGAATTTACCACTTACTACAGCCTCTTGGCTGGAGAAGGCAATGGCAAGCCACTCCAGTACTCTTGCCTGGAAAATCCCATGGATGGAGGAGCCTGGTAGGCTGCAGTCCATGGGGTCGCTACGAGTCGGACACGACTAAGCGACTTCACTTTCACTTTTCACTTTCACGCAATGGAGAAGGAAATGGCAACCCACTCCAGTGTTCTTGCCTGGAGAATCCCAGGGATGGAGGAGCCTGTTAGGCTGCAATCCATGGGGTCGCACAGAGTCGGACACGACTGAAGCAACTTAGCAGCAGCAGCAGCACAGCCTCTTGGCAACAGTACTTCGACTTTTATTGTTGGGAGCTGCACAGGGCACATAAAATCACCATGCTTCTCTCTTAGGAATTAAGAAAGCAGGAAGACAAAGGACAGCTTTTAGTCTTGGTAAATTGAAGTTTCGATATCGTTTTCATGAGACTCACCCAGAAAAATTCTCCCTCTGTTTATTGACCACTGCAGGGCTATAGCCCTGCCATAAGCTGTTGAAATGGCAAACTGAAAAGGAAGCAGTATAAAAATAAAATCACACTACCACAAGTATTTACTGAATGTGCGTGTGTGCTAAGTTGCTTCAGTTCTCTCCAACTCTGCAATCCTATGGACTATAACCCACTAAGCTCCTCTGTCCATGAGGATTCTCCAGTCAAGAACATTGGAGTGGGTTGCCATGCCCTCCTCCAGGGGATTTTCCTGACCCAGGGATCAAACCCACATCTCTTATGTCTCCTGCATTGGCAGGCAGGTTCTTTATACCACTAGTGCCACCTGGGAAGCCCATTTACTGAGCATCTACTAACAACTGTGCTCTGTGCTGTGCTATGCTGCATTTAGTTGTTCAGTCATGTCCGACTCTTTGCAACCCCATGGACGGTAGTCTGCCAGGCTCCCCTGTCCATGGGGATTCTGCAGGCAAAAATATTGGAGAGGGTTGCCTCCCGGAGATCTTCCCAACCCAGGGAGCAAACCCTGGTCTCCTGCATTGCCGGCAGATTTTTTACCATCTGAGCCACCAGGGAAGCCCAAGAATACTGAAGTGGGTAGCCTATCCCTTCTCTAGGGGAACTTTCTGACCCAGGAATCAAACTGGGGTCTCTTGCATTGCAGGTGGATTGTTTGCCGGCTGAGCCACCCGAGAAGCCCAACAATTGTTCTCAGAGGGAAAAAAGTATGGTTCCTGGAATCAAGATGCTTGTAACCAGGCCAAAGAGTAAAGGCTAATAAATACAGAACAATGAAAGAGAGAAACAGTATATAATTAAGCACAACGTTAGGTGACTGGAGAAGGAAATGGCAACCCACTCCAGTATTCTAGCCTGGAAAATCCCATGGACAGAGGAGGCTTGTGGGCTACAGTCTGTGGGGTTACAAAGAGTGGGACATGAACAAGCACATAAAACTTGTATTAGGTGACTTCCGCTGAAAACAACCTGCACCTCCACTGTCCTCCCCTTCGTCCATTCTCCATACCTTGGGCAGTCACCCTTCCACAACACAAATCTAACGGTATCACTTCCTGTTTAAAGCACTTCAATAGCTCCGCCTCTGATGAAGCCCACATTTCTCACCGTGGTCTCAAAGGCCATTCAGGATGGAGCCTCTGCTTACCCCTGGGGTCTCATTTCTCCTCACTCTCCTTCCTCCCTGGTCCTCTATCCATGCCAGAAGTTTGCACCATTTCCAACACATTCAGAAGTGAGACCTCACTCCCACATCCTTTGTTCCTTCCCCAGCATACCTCTCACTCCTGCTCCTCCCCCTGCCTAGAACATGAACACACACCCCCATCTTGCTGACCACTGCCCATCCTTCAAGTCTCAGCTCAAACATCACTACCCCCTGGGGCCTCTCCTGTTGTTCCCACCACAGCCTCTGATCCTCCTACAGCACAGGATTTAGTGTGCCAAGAAAATCCCATGGACGGAGCAGCCTGGTAGGCTGCAGTCCATGGAGTCGCTAAGAGTCGGACATGACTGAGCAACTTCACTTTCACTTTCACGCATTGGAGAAAGAAATGGCAACCCACTCCAGTGTTCTTGCCTGGAGAATCCCAGGGACGGGGGAGCCTGGTGGGCTGCCGTCTATGGGGTCACACAGAGTCGGACACGACTGAAGTGACTTAGCATACCATAGCATAGCATTGTATTTGTTTAACTGGCTGTTGCCACCATTTTACTTTAAGACCTGTGAGGCAAGGAATCAGGTTTGTCTTAATCCACACAGTATTCCCTCCTCTAGAACAATGCACATTTTAGGTATCCCCTGGTGGTCCAGTGGTTAAGATTCTGAGCTTCCAGAACAGGGGGCACAGTTTCCATCCCTGGATGGGGTGCTAAGATCCCACATGCCAAGCAGTACAGCCAAAAAAAAAAAAAAAAAGGAAAGAAACAATGCACATTTAAGTGCTCATTCAATAGATTTGAATGAACCTGTACTGTGGCTAGTTAGACAAAATGAAGATTAACAAGGACCAGAATGCAAAGAAAGGAAGACTGAGTGGAGGAGGTACTACTTAACTTGGACGTTATAGGTGAGTAAGATTTTGGAAAGGGCGAAAGGAGGTGAAATTATGGTCAATAATTTAGTGAAATACTTTCAACTACATCCAACAGCTGGAAGGTATTCAACTAATTGTAAACTAATGACAAAAAGCTTTTTCATACCTAGACAGTGTATGAGAAAGCAGAGACATCACTTGGCCTACAAAGGTCCATATAGTTAAACCTATGGTTTTTCCAGTAGTCATGCACAGATGTGAGAGGTGAAGCATAAGGAAGAGGTAGACCACTGAAGAACTGATGCTTTTGAATTGTGGTGCTGGAGAAGACTCTTGAGGGTCCCTTGAATAGCAAAGAGATCATAACAGTCAATCCTAAAGGAAATTAACCATGAATATTCACTGGAAGGACTTATGCTGAAGCTGATCCTCCAATACTTTGGCCACCTGGTTCGAAGAGCCAACTCATTGGAAAAGACCCTGATGCTGGGAAAGACTGAAGGCAGTAGGAGAAAGGAGTGATGGAGGGGAGATGGTTGGATGGCATCACTGACTCAGTGGACATAAATCTGAGCAAATTCCAGGAGACAGTGAAGGACAGGGCAGTCTAATGTGCTACAATCCATGGGTTTCAAAGAGTCGGACATGCCTTAGTGACTGCACAACAACAAATGAATAAATAGATTAATGAATTAAAAAACAAGTTTATGAATAGCTTTCTTGATGAAAGGAATAAAAAAAATAACATGAATTAAAGATGTTTTTCTGAAAACATAAAACTAGTACTATTTATCAACATCCCCAAACATATCGTAACAGAGCATGTTAATGGAGGTGGAGCTTATCAAGACTCAGGTTATCAAGTAACCAGCACGTTCCATGTCCCACGTCATTTCTGACATCCCCAAGCCTACTTCCACCTAGATGATTTTTATTACTTTTAAGAGGTCCAGGAATCCAGAAAAAAATGGCTTCCAGTTGCCTTTGGACTTTGTGTACATTCACTGAGTTTTTTCCATATTCTCGCCTTAAAACAGAAAGAAATGCAGTGTTTCTAGCAACAATATATCCAGCACAGGCTAGACTGACAGTTATTCCAAAGCCAATCTCCAGAACATTCATCAGATATGATAGGTTCTGAGTTTTACCCTCTTCTCAAAAGCTGTGGATTATCGTGGAATTTTCGTATTTGGTTTGCAATTCTCCTGACTAGAAGTCCTGATTAATAGGGGACATGAAGCCTTGTTTAGAAAAATTCAATACATTATGCTCTAGTCGAAGACATCCTGAGCAACTCTTTTGCAAGCTCCACATTGTAATGTTCACATTGACTCCCTCCTCTGGGGGTTTGAGGGGCCAGGAGTTGAGAAGGGGGGTGGCGGGTGAAAAGAAAGAAACCAGCTTCTTGGCAGCTTCTCAACAATAGCTCCAGCTCCCCATCCCCTCCAAAAAAAACCTTTTTTTTTTCCATAGTTGCTCTAACCAAGAAAATATGCATAGCTTCCTGACAGATTGGATAATGCGGAGATTTGAGAAAATTGTGCAATTCACCTTATTTTCATTTCACCCCCAAATACTTCGGGTGCAAGTACAGCTTCCATCCACACATAACAGTAGTTTCAGTTTCTTAAACTGGCGAGTGGGGCCAGGCAGCAGTAGTAGTGCGTACTAAGCCACCTCCGTCGTGCCCAACTCTTCACAACCCTATGGACTGAGACCTACCACGTTCCTCTGTCCATGGAATTCTCCAGGCAAGAACACTAGAGTGGGTTGCCATGCCCTCCTCCAGGGGATCTTCCCAACCCAGGGATCGAACCCATGTCTCTTAAGTCTCCTGCATTGGCAGGCGGGCTCTTTACCACTAGCACCACCTGGGAAGCAGAGGCATTTTTTTTTTTAAGGCAAGGGACATTGCAATGACACCCAATCTTGTTTGGGGATTGCCCCCTCTTGGTCCCTGTTCAACTGGAGTCAATCAATCCCAGCAGGAGAACCAGCTGACCCAGCTTCACTGAGATGAGATATTCCTGGACAACACAAGGAAGTCTTCCAACTTGTACGTTGGAGAATCAGAAGGAACCAGAATTCTGGCCGGCGGTTGCCAAGAAACTCTATATGATGCAGGTGCAAATCATTTTTCCCCCTCTTTTAAATTCAGACTCATTAAAATATGTATTTTGCGAGGGGATTAAATTCAAACATCTGGGAAAGGCAGGGGGGTGGGGGGTGGAATATCCACAACTCCTGAACTACTTTTTTCACTTGGTTTCAGACTTTGAT
Source organism: Bos taurus (assembly GCF_002263795.3). NCBI lineage: Eukaryota > Metazoa > Chordata > Mammalia > Artiodactyla > Bovidae > Bos > Bos taurus. The sequence goes on along the minus strand of NC_037335.1, from coordinate 72,929,217 downwards.
TGTCCCGTTTCTTAGAGGCAGCGGGTGAGAGGCTGCTTGCCCGGTGGGATGACAGAAAAGGGCAAGAAGAGAGTTAGAAAATGACTTCCAAGGGCCCCAGACTTCAACAGCAGCCGTAATTGTGGGAAAGTAACCCGAAGATGCCAAACAACAGGAAATTACCAGAAGAATCTGTCAGCACAATCAGCTGCTATTTTCATTGTTCTTTGGCAAATTTATACACAGTCGGGAACACCTGGGCTGGCCTGAAGCCCAGGTTTGACTAATTGCCAGGGGAGAGGAGTCGTCATTTGTCTTCGAAGGGATTTCCTCCGTTCGCTCCTCAAAACATGTGGTTTCACTTTTCCCCTCTCTCCGCAGGAAATGGCAGGACAGTGAGACGCAAAATAAATGAGTTCACTTCCAAGAGGTTGCCTCCTAAGAGGCCACTCCAAAAATAACTGTCTTGTGAGAGGTTGTTAATAACCAAGATTCTATAGACTGTCCTCAGAAAACAACATTTCAAAGGCACAATGATTTCCACCCCCAGCCCCTTTCCTTCCAAACGCAGCATACATTAAAAATAAAAGTCATGGGAGACGAGAAAAGTAATCAAGTTTTCTGGACTGAGTGAATGTCACTCCTCTCGCTCCTCTGCAAGACCCCTCTCCTTGGAGGGTAACCTCACCCAAAGCGCTTCCTTGACAAGTGAAAGGTGGAATTGGAGTAGTAAGTGATGTCAGTCTCCCTTGCTCTTCCTTGCTGCCCATCACCCCCTTCCCTCTGACACGCAGCATCTCAGCCTTCCAGGGGGGACCAAGGGGCGATGCCTAAGACATGGACTGAGCCCCGTTCACCTCGGCTGCCCTGCGCCTGGCATGGGATTGGTGCTAGTCAGTATCCATCGAATGAAGAACACTGGGCGGGTTGCACGAGTCACCTGCTTTGTGGCAAGCTTCCCAGGAGTAGGTGTAGATATTTTTCAATTTCTTGAACTTCAAGAGATCACCTTTTTACAAAAACCACCTGCCAGAGTGACAGCCTTCTCCCCTAACCTCTTTCCATAGTTTTATACACACACAACTTCTGCTTTATACCTCCTCGCATTATTTCAGACTCTGGCCAAGATACCTTACTTGGGTAGCAAAGTCATCTTTGATATCCCTTCTTGGAGGCAACAGAGCTTTCTCACTTAATTGCCTAGTATTTTAAATGTGCTGATTGGGAAATGTCACGGGGACAGTACGTTTCCAATTGAAATGTACATCCGCCTTTGGTGAGTCTCACCTGCGTTGCGCCCAACCTCTCCAGTGATTTAGGGGTTCTGGCGTCACATCAGCAAAGAATCAACTGCTTTTCCTTTCTTTCCTTCTTGCTTTTTTCAGGCATTGAGAGCAGGCAGCAGATCATTACTACCCCCGGTGAAGCCAGCAACATTTGGGTTTGATTTGCTTTCAGTCACAGACCCCTTTCTCAAAGTCGAGTGGCACTGTAATTCTAAACTGACCCACCTTCCCCCTCGCAAAGGTGAAAAAATGTTATGGAGCTTTTTACAACCCACAGCCCATCATTTATGCCGAAACACTGGGAGAGTTCAGACTTGGCTTATTTTCGCTAACTCAGAGTTGTTTTGACATGTTTATTTGTTTAATTTGTTTATTTTGACTAGCTCTGATTATAATTGGCAGCAGTGTGTAGCATTAACATTAGACAGTGTCTTAGACTTGTCTGTTACAATAATGCAAAAAGAATGTGAAGGAAAATCTACCCACTGCGTAACAATGGCAGGCAGGCAGGAAATCTACAAGAGAGTTCTTCCACACAAAAAAAGAAATGTTAAAAAAAAAGAAAGAAACATAACCTCAGTTTTCAATTTTATTTAAAAATTTACACAACTGTACAAATGATATCTGAGCACTAATTATTTCCTTTATTCAATAAATCTGCCGCTCTGCTAAGAGACTTAGACAACAGTGACTAAAAGTGGAATTTTTTAAAAACTCTAACCTTTGGAATTTGTTTTTTTGAGATTTTTTAAAATTGTTCTGCTCTCTGGGCTCTTTAACAAATCAAAGCACAATAATTATTTGATAATGTTGTTGTAATATTGGGATGATCACATGGTATCCAATGCAGTTTATGGTTGAAGATACACTTTCTGAATTCTTTGACTTAGACTCCCTGAACAATGAGATCTCCATCGCAAACAGAGGCTTATCTAAATTAGGCAACTTCTCCTGGATTTTTCTCATATTTGCCAAAACAATGGTCATATCACCTTAGCTTCCTTCTTGGGGCCTGCAAACACAAAGCCCATTTCACAGGGATGATCCATACTCTGTGTATATAAAAATATATATAATCCATTTTTAAAAGCAAAAAAAATCTGTGTTCATTGTTCATCCAGACCACACATGGAAGTCCCAGTGTCCTTTACAAGCATGAGTCCTTAAGCTAGTTAACAGCATCTTGTTCCACCAGCCTCATTCCCTTGCCCAGAGCTGAAGGCTGGTTGTGCTCCTAGGCACAAACTGTAGGGGCATCTGTAGGGGCATCTGGCCACAGTTCCTTAAAGGGGACAATTAGGAGTCAGTTCATCTACATATTCTACTGCCAATTATGCACAGAGCACAAATATGCTCTGCTCACATTTATTATCCCATAAATATTTTCCCCATGCGCAGTATGGTACATTACTATCTGTGATCCTGACTTGGAACACCATATGTGCTCTGAGACTGGGGCCAAGTTCAGGTTGCCGAATCTACGCCAAGCAGCCCAGGGGTCTCTGTTATGGAATATTTGCTCTAAGAAGCCTGGAGACTCTGGACCACCGATTCCTCAGCTTCTATTTCCTTTTAGCTTAAATCAGACTTCTTTGGGGGCAAGAAACCCCACCCTAAGAGCACGGAAGCGGCCAGTTACAGTGCACTTCCCCAGAGGGGTTCTCCTCCCGGGCTGTGTCTAAGGAACCAGCTCATGCTTCTGAAGGGAACGGGGAAGACAGATTTCTCTTAGGAGGCACTGGAGTGTTCTTTTCAGGAAAACGTAAGTGTATTATTTTTCTCCCCCAACTTCACTGACAAAAAAAGGAATACTGCAGGGCACAGGCCATAAATTCAAGAATCAGTTTAAAAAAAATACAGTATGTGATCTCCCTGGTGGTCCAGTGGTTAGGAATCCACCTGCCAGTACAGGGGATATGAGTTCGATCCCTGCTATGGGAAGATCCCACATGCTATGGAGCAACTAAGGCCATGTGTCACAATGACTGAGCCCAAGTGCTTAAAGCCCATGCTCCACAACAAGAGAAGCCCCCACGATGAGAAGCCTGAGCACCATAACTTCAGAGTAGCTCCTACTCGCCCCAACTAGAGAAATCCCAGCACAGCAATGAAGACCCAGTGTAGGCAAATAAATTAACTTAAAAAATACAATATGGATATAAACATCCAACTTGCTAGGACACTAGATCTTAATTCTTCCCACCACAAAAAGGAAATAAATATGTGATGAGATAGAGGTGTTAGTTTATACTCCAATGACAATCATATTGCAGTACATACATGTGTCAAGTCAACTGATTGTATGCCCTAAATGTACTCAACCTTATATTCAAACATATTTCTATTTAAATATATATATATGTGGAAAAAGAAAGAGCAATGCAAGGTGCTGCCTTTCCTAAGCTGCATTTTGAGTTTTCTCAAGAGTAGCACAAAGCGGGTATACAAGAAGGACAGGAGTCTCAGACTGGCAGTGTGCAGTGCCCACCAGATTATCAGACATTGTTCCCATACCCCCTGTGCCTCTTCACTACGCTAACCCTTGTAGGATGAAGAGTCATCCAGCCAAGCCTCCGGAAGAACTGGGTTAAGCGGAAGAGAGAAGAGGGGCCAACAGCAGGTAAATGGCAAGTGCACAGCAGTTCAGTATTTGGTGAAAACACAGCCCATACAGAAACATGCATACATATGGCTGAGTCCCTTTGCTATTTACTGGAAACCATCACAACATTGTTAATCGGCTATACCCCAATACGAAGTGTTTTTAGTGTTAAAAAAATAATAAATAAAAAAAAATAAAGTCTATTAAAAAAAAAAAACTGCCCATACAAAGATCAGAACATGGTCATTCCTATTTCTCAGGTTTGATGTATCAGCAGGTCTGACAGTAAAGAGCTACCGACGGTCAGAGAACTCTGATAGCCTGGGTCCTCAAGGAAAGTCAACCAAGGGCTCCAGACTCTAAAAGGACATATAATAAGCATTGAAAGAGAAGGGTTTACAATGTAACACTGACTTAACTTCTTGCTTCTGAGAACTGAAATGCTTACTCACTCCCTGGGCACTGGGTTACCTGGGACCTCACCACATGTCAAGTTCTGTCCTGTCTCTGCCAACGTCTTAGGAGAATTAGCCAGGACATAAAGATAACGCAGTCAGCCTACATCCAGAAGCACAGGCACGAGTGGGAGACTCTTCCTTTTTACTGAAAGAAAAATGACGGCCCGAGATTTATAACAAGGAACAAGAGAAACTCCCCTTCCACTTTGTAACAACTTACTGCCACCATCCCATCACCAGCGCTAACAGGAGGGTGACAGGAGGTGAGTCACACAGTCGATCTGATTTCCACTCTGCCCCCATTTTACTAGGTTGGTGATGGACAGGGAGGCCTGGCATGCTGCGATTCATGGGGTCGCAAAGAGTCGGACACGACTGAGCGACTGATCTGATCTGATCTGAAGACCAAGTGGGCTTCCCCGGGGGCTCAGTGGTGAAGAATCTACCTGCCAATACAGGAGATTCAGGTTGGATCCCTGGGTTGGGAAGATCCCCTGGAGAAGGAAATGGCAACCCACTCCAGTATTCTTGCCTGGAGAATCCCATGGACAGAGGAGCCTAACGGGCTACAGTCATGTGCAAAAGAGTTGGAAACGACTGAGAGACTAAACAACAACAAAGATTAAGCACTTGCCTTATCTGTTCTTTATTTTTCTCCAGTAGTTCAGTTGCTCAAATTACTTCTAGTTTCTTGGAAGAGAGACGTGTCATGCAGACAAAGTGCTATTCTTACTACCTATCTCAAAGGGCGTGCTTCAATTTGTTAATATGAATTGGGTTGACTTTCCTTGTGGTTACACTAAGTAATGAAGCATGGGCCATAAGTGTTTTTAGGCTCCTTCGATATAGAGGTTATATAAATACAAAGCAATATTGAAATGAAACTTCTGCAGGGCGTTTGCCAAGGGACCCAGTGTTTAGGAATATCTTACAGGAGAAGATTAAATGAGGGATAGTGTAATGAAGTCTTACTGCTGGAGGTTCCACGAGGGCCAGTTTCAAATCCCGCTGGACGTCTGGGTGATTTAGAATACGGAGAGCGACCAGAAAGGGGTGAACCTGAAGAAGGGTTTTAAAACCATTTCACGGTCTGCCAGGGTAGTTTCTATAAGGCTTGGGAGATTTCCCAAACTCATTACACTGAAAATTATCAAGACGAACGGAATCCTTCAGGATGATAAGATCTTATATATTTTCACCTTTTAAAAAAAGTATTCCCTCTTCTAATCAGCAGGTAAAAACCTCTGACTATGAGAAATCAGACTCCTTTGCAATGAGCAGAAGTTCTTGGAGTCTGCTGCCTATTCATTTTAAGATACACAAAAGGTACATCCAAGCGACTTGAACAATTGTCCTCATAGAAGGGAAGTAGCAAGTACCCTCTGGCCAGGACTATGAATGTTAGGGAGCTTGTTCCAGAACTGAGAGGATGGACTCGCCTACAGTTTTCCAAGCTCCAGCCCTGAAGTCCTCCCCTGCCCTAACTATCCCCTGCCACAAGCACAGCAAGGGAAGATAATGGGACATTGTGACACTTTTTCCAATATCATATATCCTGGTGTCCCTTTATAAAGAAAGTTGAGAACACCAATGAAGCTAATGAAGACAATAATGAAAAATATATACTTAATAAAGCACCTTATAAAAAAATAGAATAGCTTGAAAAATACATAAAAATAACTGTTTAAGCTAAAAAGTAAAACAAACACTTGATGGTGAAACCAGAAACCTGACTTCCACCCATGGATTTAGCACTTTACAGGTGATCATAGATAAGGCACTTAATTCTTTCTGGGCCAAGACGTCTGCACCTGGAGAATTAGGACAACTAATCACTCTCTCCCTTAAATGGCTTCCCCGATGGCTCAGCAGGTAAAGAATCTTCCTGCAATGCAGGTGCTGCAGGAGACTTGGGTTCAATCCCTGGGTTGGGACCATCCCCTGGAGGAGGAAATGGCAACCCACTCCAGTATTCTTGCCTGGGAAATCCCATGGACAGAGGAGCCTGGGGGGATTACAGTTCATGGGGTCTCAAAGAATCAGACATGACTGAGCACTTTGGGACACATACACAGCACAGCTGCGATGTGGAGCAAAGCAGGAAATGGGTATGACACACTATGAAACATGGAAAGTTGTTACATATACAGTAAGTCTCCTACATACGAACAAGTTCCATTCCAAGAGCATGTTCATAAGTCCAACAAAGTTAGCCTAGGTACCCAACTAACACAATTGGCTATATAGTACTGTACTATCATAGGTTTATAATACTTTTCACACAAATAATACAAACACATACAAAAATAAAACATTTTAATCTTACAGTGCCTGCTCAGCTGCTTCAGTCATGTTTGACTCTTTGTGACCCCATGGACTGTGGGGGTCTATGGCTGATTACATTCTGGCTGACTTTTCTAACATGTTGGCAGAGACAGCATGGACTTTGCGACACGAGGTTCCCCTGTCCATGGGATTCTCCAGACAAGAATACTGGAGTGGGTTGTTATTCCCTCCTCCGAGATCTTCCCAACCCAGGGTTCAAACCTAGGTCTCCTGCATTGCAGGTGGACTCTAGCCTGAGTCACCAGGGAAACCCATTCTATAAGGCTATATCAATACAAAGAAGTGTTATTTGTTTCAGTTTGCAGTTATATTTAATTTGATTCAACAGATGTTGCAGACAAGTCCCTGCCGTGAAGAATCAGGGCGTCCCTACCCATGAGTCCTCTGAATATTCACACTCTGGCATTCAGGCAGCCTCCCTTAGCCTCTTCTTTCTCCTTTACTCTGTCCTTCATACAGGTCTCTCCAGCCTCTCCTGCTGGTCCAGACCCTTTGGAACTTGCACAATCCTGCTTAAATTCTCCACTAAACAGACACTGCCCTGGGGGTGTCCTCTGACCCCTACTCTGAGCTGCAGTCCAGGGGATTTGACAACTATGCATCCATCAGTCAGCCAGCCTGAGGCCACTGGGACTTCCCAGAGGTCAGAATCTGACTCTTAGAGTGTCCCACACACCCTGGGCAGAGAGCCGGGTGAGTGGCCACTGACCCCAAGGCAGAAGGCTCTGGGGGTTCCAGCTGGGGTTGTCTTAAATGGTGACCTACATCATGAGAATGTTCCATCACTTTTCCACTCAGTCTTTCTCCCTCTTCCTTTCTGGTCTTCTTTTTCTTCCTTAATTCTGTTTTCCATCCTTTTTTTTTTTTTTTTTTTTTTAACATTTATTTATTTGGCTTAGTTTCAACACACGGGTTCTTCGGTTGCAGTGTGTGGGATCTAGTTCCCTGACCAGGGATCGAGCCTGGGCCCCCTGCATTGGGAGAACAAAGTCTTAGCCACTGGACCACCAGGGAAGTCTCTCTTTTCTCCTTTCCCTAAGTGACAGGCAAACCAGTGGCACCAACACATACACCCATCACACTCACGGCCAAAGAGCTTTCTGACTGTTTTAAATTTGCTATGTGGCTCCATCAAGAAGCTGCTCTTTTCTCTTCGCACCCACTTCCTTCTCAGCAATTCTTTTTGTTTTTATAACAACATCATCTATTAAGTCCCAGGAGAGCGTCAACCCTAGCAGGCCTTTGCTGTTGTTTTTCAGTTGCTCAGTTGTGTCCGACTCTTTGTGACCCCATGGACTGCAACACGCCAGGCTTCCCAGTCCTTCACTATCTCCCAGAGTTTGCTCAAACTCAGGTCCATTGAGTCGGTGATGCCATCCAACCATCTCATGCTCTGTCGTCCCCTTCTCCTCCCGCCTTCAATCTTTCCCAGCATCTTTTCCAATGAGTTGACTCTTCACATCAGGTGGCCAAAGTATTGGAGCTTCAGCTTCAGCATCAGTCCTTCCAATGAATATTCGGGACTGATTTCCTTTAGGATTGACTGGTTTGACCTCCTTGCTGTCTGAGGGACTCTCAAGAGTCCTCTCCAGCACCATCATTCATAAGCATCAGTTCTTCGATGCTCAGCCTTTTTTATGGTCTAACGCTCACCTCCATACATGACTGCAGGCCTCAGTGCTGGCCCTTTACAACCCAGACTGTCTTTCCCAGGAGCAGGAAGCCCCTGGACATTACTCACTCTCTTTTCACACCTCCCACAAAACCTCGCAATGCCCCCTTGCTGGGCAAACCAATCCAGGAGTCACTGACTTTCCCAAGGCCAGGGGATCAGGTCAAATTGTTTGTGAGTAGGTGGCAGACAATTTCATACCCAGCAAAGCTGGCTATTTAATTCTTCGTTGAATCAAACCAACAAGAACAACAAAAAAGACTTTCAAAGAGTAGCAAACTCTCTTACATAAAAGAGAATGGGGACAGTGTTGCTTAGCACTTTCCCTCAGAGGCTGAAAAACAGGAGTGACAATATATACACAAATCTATGCTTCGTATGGGGCTTCCCTGGTGGTTCAGACAGTAAAGAATCTGCCTGCAATGAAGGAGACCTCTGGAAAATACAGCTGAACTTGAAGTTATAAGATAAATGCAAAGGGTTAGAAGGTAAGGTCTAAACAGCCAACAATCAGCCATCTCTTAAGCGAAATTCTTGGTATTGTTCCATGCAATAGAGGGGATTTTAAACTTCAGCAGCTTGGAGGTGAAGTTCAGCCAGGAGCCGGGACATAGGCATAGATGGCTCTCTGTTGCCATCTAGTGGATAAGTGCTGTGTGGTCTCAAGTGTCTTCACTGAACTGATTTAATGCAGAAACTTCAGCCTACATCACGTTATCTCCTCTAAAGAATTACCAAAGCTTCCAGAATGATCCTCTACTACTCCTAATCCTCCCTCCTCCCCTCATTAGTTGCCTCTGTTTATCTTTCAGATAAAGGAATCTTGGCTGGCCTCTCCTTGTTGACGGAAAAACTCAATACTTGGCCCTTGCACCAAATCTTCAGTTCCCCTAATTGGTTTAAAAGATGGGAAAGAGGAGTGTGGAGAGAGAAGAAATGAGAACCAGGGAGAAAGTGAGCGACTCGGGCTTCAGCTGAGTACCAAATGGGAAATAAGCCCTTTTATGGACTCATTTGGCCTCAGTCCTACAAAGGCTTCTTAATTGAGGGAGGAAGCAGACGGAAAAGGCCGTTTTAAGTGACATTCGATTCTTCCTGAGGAATGCTAAGGTTTGTCCCTGATCTGGAGAACAGATAATAGGGACTCTCAAGTCACTCTTTAAACCCACCGTTAGTTAACCCAAAATGAAGAGTTTAGTTCAAATGCTGCTGGAATTTTTGTTTCAAGCACATACCTGGCTTTCCCCTCTCCCCATCTCCGGATTTAGGTTCTGATGCAGTTGATACAAGCCCAAGGGCCACGGGTCTGTCTTTCCAAACGGATGGCTCCCCTGTAGGCATGAGAGCCTGAGGATATATTTCAGGTAGTTTCAGACTGTATATCTGAAAGGTTGGTTGCACTGTGTCCCCACAAATGTTTGAAAGTGAAAGTCACTCAGTCATATCCAACTCTTTGCGACCCCATGGCCTTAACAGTCCATAGAATTCTCCAGGCCAGAATACTGGAGTGGGTAGCCTTTCCCTTTTCCAGAGGATCTTCCCAACCCAAGGATGGAACCCAGGTCTCCCACATTGCGGGTGGATTCTTTACCAGCTGAGCCACAAGGGAAGCCCTCACCAATGTTTAAGTATCCTTAAAAATTGTTGCTGTTGTTTAGTCGCTAAGTCATTTCCCACTCTCTCGCAATCCCATGGACTGTAACCTGTCAGGCTCCTCAGTCCATGGGATTCTCCAGGCCAGAATACTGGAGCGGGTTGCCATGCCCTCCTCCAAGGGATCGTCCCAACCCAGGAATCAAACCCGAGTCTCTACATGGGCAGGTGGGTTCTTTATCACTGTGCCACCAGGGAAGCCCCATCTTTAAAAATTACTGCTACCTTAAAAACAGGAGTAAAATGCAGTACCAAGGGTCTTTCATGTCAAACGTTAACACATCAGGACACCAGTAAGTTGACTTGCGTGTCTGGACTTTTTAAGAATGTAGGCCCTTGTGTGTCTCGTCATTTAAGACTGTGCACAAGTGTTCCTTTCACATGCACTGGCTGGCTCCGGCCATGCTGGGCCAGGCTCACGCCTGTCTACTCAGAGAACACACTCTCCTAGCGTGTGGTCAGTTGCAGAGTAACCAGTAAAGAGATGACAAGACATGTGATAACAGCACATTACAAACAGTCTCAGCATTTGTTATACATTTTGCATGCTTGTTTTACTTAACATCTCTGTGATAAATGATATTAACAGATGTTAAATACTGGTGGTCATTCAACTTCATTTTTGTTTTTTTTAACAATTCAACTCTTCCTCTTTAGAGCTTTTAATCAATTTATTTGAAGAGTATCTAGAGACTGCAGCATTAGCTCATTTAAAGTGTACCATTTGCAAATACTTATCTGTAGGAATTAGAATTGTCCCAATACTGTTCTACCTGAACAAAACAAATATATATTAATAAAGCCAGGATACAGTTTATCATGTAGATTTTATTAACAAAGACAACAGTAGACTTCTATTGTCTCAAAAGGATTTCTATCGTCTGAAAAAGAACATAAACTTTGGAGTCTGTTATGGGCTGAACTGTCTCCCCAGATTCACATGATGAAGTCATAATACCCAGTAGCTCAGGCTATAATCATATTTGAAGATAAAGTCTCTAAAGCGGTGAATAAATTAAAGTGAGACAATTAAGGTGAGTCTTAATCCAATGGGACCTGTGTCCTGCTAAGAAGAGGGGATTCTGACACACACAGACACCAAGGATATGTACAGAAAGAGGAGAGACCGTGTTCAGATGCAGGAGAAGGTGGCTGTCTACAAACCAAGGAGAGAGGCCTCAGAAGAAGCCAACCCTGCCAACACCTTGACCTCGGACTTCTAACCTCCACAACCATGAGAAAATTAACACCTACTGTTTAAGCCATCCAGGCGGTAGTATTTTGTTACAGCAGCTCCAGGAAACTAATACAGAGCCTAAAACAATTAGGTTGGAAATTTCCCACTCTACCACATACTACCTGTGTGGTCTTGAAAAAAAAAAAAGCTTATTGAAATATAATTTATATATCCTTGCTGTTGTTGTTGCTTAGTCGCCAAGTCATGTCCAATTCTTTGTGACCCCATGGACTGTAGCTCACCAGGCTCCTCTGCCCATGGGATTTCCCAGATAAGAATTCTGGAGAGGGTTGCCATTTCCTTCTCCAGGGGATCTTCCAGACTCAGGGATTGAACCTGGGTCTCCTGCATTGGAGGCAGATTCTTTACTGTCCAAGCCCCATACATATCCTAGTGTATATCTATTTTAAGTACACAATTCAATGATTCTTTAGTATATTTACAGGATTGTGCAAACATCACCATAATAGCTGTGTAACCATGAGAAAGAGGCCTCTCCAGGCCTTAATTCTTCATCTGTAAAATGGGACGAATAGAATATCTTTTGAATGGGTTTGAGAATTTAATGACACAACAAAAACCCTGGGCACATGTGTTTGTTTCCTTCCTTCTTCAGTCACTCTTAGGACTTGGTGCCCTTCTGCCCTAACCCACGAGTCTCAAATCCCTGATGCTTGCTAGCTCCAACTTTCTTGTCAAGGCTCCAGGACTTGCAAAACTTGACACGTAACACCCTTCACTTCTACTTACCACCTCCTACCCCAAGGGTATAATAGTTAACTTTGGGTCCCCAAATACAGTGTTCAACTCTGTGACAGGCAGCCACTATGCCAATGATCCAAACCTCCTGTGTTCATGTGTGCGTGCTTAGTCACTGAGCCATGTCCTACTCTTTTGTGACCCATGGACTGTAGCCTGCCAGGTCCCTCTGTCCATGGGATTCTCCAACCAAGAATACTGGAGTGGGTTGCCATTTCCTTCTCCAAGGGATCTTTCCATCCCAGGGATCAAACCTGCATCTCTTGCATCTCCTGCATTACAAGAGCATTCTTTACCAGTGCACCATCAGAGAAGCCCCCTGGTATTCACATCCTTGTGCAATTTCTTGGAGTTTGAATGGCCCTAGTGACTCACTACTAATATAGCAGAAATGATGGGACATCATTTCTGAGATGACAAAAAGGCCCGTGGCATCCCCTCTGGCTCTCTCATTTACTCACTCATTTTGAGTGAGGTGAGCAGCCATATTGAAAGTTGCCCTGTGGAGAGGCCATGTGACAAGGAACTTGTGCCTCTAGCCAGCAGTTAGTGAGGCTAACTGTTAGGCCTACCAACAGCCATGTGCATGAGCTTGGATGCAAACCCTTCCCCAGGCAAGCTTTGAGATGACCAATAACCAAAACCTTCCCTACAGCCTTCCAAGAGACCACAAGTCAGAGGTCCCCAGCTGGGATACCTGACCCACAGTAACTTTGAGATAATAAATTTCTGATGTTTTAAACTGCTTCAAAGGATCATTTGTTACATAGCAACAGATAACCAATACATTCACTTTCCAGTATTCCATTAAGAAAGAAAGTCAAACCAGGCTGACCACTCTGGAATGGTATCTCCTCTCCTCAGTGCCCAAAACACGGCAATGCCCAAGTAACTAACAAGTAACAGCCTACATGTGGCCTCTAAGAATGTGTTAAAATGTCCATTGCTTCTGGCTATTACCTCTTCTTCTCATGCCCTGCAAAAAGCATTAGCAGTTCCTGTGTGCCCATCTTCTGGAAGGGCCTTACGACACTTCCTACCCTGGAATTCATTTTTAGTTGCCTTGTGACCACAGCTCTCTCCTGGGCTGAAAAAAAAGTTATGATTTTAGAGATTACCCAGCTTTTTTTCTTTGTTAGGGCAGAAGCAATGTTCTCGAGTGACTTTCTACATCTTAAGAGGAAGGAGAATCCAAGACTGGGTTTGAATTTTGATCTCTCTCTTCCTTTCCTTCTGATCAGGGGCTGTGACACAGGCTCTGGAAAACCCACATGACCAAGACAAGGAGGCCTGAATTTATTCTTTGAGTCCCAGGTCTGCTGCTGACTGGCCCCACCTATTCCATTAAGCCCTACCTAAGAGTAGATAAGCCTATTGATCTGAAGGTGAGAGAAGGGGGTTGCAACAGGGTTTGTAGACCATCAGAGTTGATCTTCATCCATTGGTTGAACTTCCCACCATCAAAGCCAGTGATGAGTTGGATAACAAATCTGTTGAAGGCGGGCTAACACAAGAAAAAGTAGTAAACTTGGGTGTAAGAGATTTGAGACTTTTGTCCAGTTACCAAGTGGGTGATTTGTCTTGTGCAATTCACTTCAATTATCTGTGACTCCATTTTCCTATCTATTAAAGAAGAACCTAGACGATATTCCTTCTGACTATATAAAAGGGAAATTCCAAATGATCAGAAACAGATTTCTTTTCTCCTCTGACATGCATCTGTATTACTCTGCGCTTCTTCAGAAGATCTCAGTGTTATGCTATGCTCTAAACAAACCAATTAGGGCTTCCCAGGTGGCTCAGAGGTAAAGAATCCTCCTGCCAATGCGGGAGATGCAGGTTCGATTCTTGGGTCGGGAAGGTCCCCTGAAGAACAAAATGTCAACCCACTTCAGTATTCTTGCCTGGTAAATCCAATGGACAGAAGAGCCTGGCGGGGTATAGTCCCTGGGGGTCACAAAGAGTCAGACACGACTGAGTACGCATGCATGCAAGCAGACCAATTAAGCTTCAGGGAAGGTTAAGGAGAACTGCAGTAACTTATTCTTTGCACATTTCCCATTCCTTTAAAAAAAAATTACATCCCTTAGAGTGGAGACCCTGGTAGGGGTGAAGATGACCTTCAGATCACAGTGACACCAAGGAGAGTGTCTGTGTCTAGGTGACCACCTACCATGAAGGTGCGCTCCAAGTGGACACGATACTCCTGCGACACGCAGTGGAAGACGGAGCGACTGGGCTTCCTAAGATGTCAGCTTAGCAGGACGCTGCATCCCCATGGCTCGAACCAGTCAGCCCAGCCGATACCCACGATGAAGCATCCAGTTCTCGAGTGGGAACCGGTCATCCACGTTGGTGCCCATGAGCAGGCAGCTACAGGTAGCGCAGCTACAGGTAGCACAACTACAGGTAGCGGAGCCTTGAAGAGTTTCATGGAACTGAAGTTGAGGGCCAAAGGGCATCTCAACAGCACCCACCTTGAGCTCTGGAGCCTTGTGCAGTTAGGCGCCAGGGCGGTTCACTCGGCATCGGCTTGGGCTCCACACCCGAGGCGTCCAGCACGTACACCTGCGGCCCCGCGCGCCTGCCTGGCACTGGCGCAGATGGAGCGCAATGCAACAGATCTGGCCAGGGACCTCGCCGCCAGTGCCAGGTCCTCAGGGCGGCCGAAGCCCAGGCGCTGATGCAGGTCCAAGCCATACGCCTCGCGGATCTCGCTGCTGTTGTTGGTGATGAAGCCTAGATGCTCCTCGGAGCCCCAAATACCATCAGACGCTCAGACGCGCCAGAGCCCGCGGTCTCGTTGCATCAAAGCGCGCATGACCGTCGCACGGCCGCAGCGTATCAGCGTCCGCAAGCGGCGCCTGGGCGGGTACAAAGCTCAGCCTCGCGCAGTCTCTGCCTCTTGCTTCCTTGATAAATGCACACCAGCTACAGGCGTGGAGGCGGCACCTGTACCTCCAGTGCTTTAATCCTCAGCCAGCAATCTTTGAGACCGAGGAGAACCCTTCAAAATGCCAAAGAACATAGCTGTCCTGTTTTTGCTAAGCCAGGAGGATGTGCCTTGGGGAATGCTGGCAACCACGTGGAGAGAAGCTTTCTGCACAGAGAAGCCAAGACAAAGAGTGGGGGAAGGGAAAGATAGCCGGGTCTCTGGGAGGGCCATGTTTCAGATCCAATTTCTTTCTTTTCTTTAAAAAAAATTTTCCATTGTATTGGCCTATAGCGGATTCCCTCGTGGCTCAAATAGTAAAGAATCTGCTTGCAACGCAGGAGACATGAGTTCCATCCCTGGACTGGGAAGATCCAGTGGCGAAAAGAAGGGCTACCCACTCCAGTATTCTTGCCTGGAGAATCCCATGAACAGAGGAGTCTGACGGGCTACAGTCCATGGGGTCCCAAAGAGTCGGCCATGACTGAGCGACTAACGCTTTCACTTTTAATATAGAGGATAAACAAGGTGATACTAGTGGTAAATAATCCGCCAGCAAGAGACCCAGGAGACATGGGTTGGATCCGTGGGTAGAGGAGATCCCCTGGAGTAGGAACTGGAAACCCACTCCAGTATCCTTCCTGGAAAAATCCCAGGGACAGAGGAGCCTGGCAGGATATGGTCAATGGGGCTGCAAAGAGTCAGACACACTGAGCACAGACACACACAATGTTGTGATAGCTTCTGGTGAACAGTGAAGGGACCCAGCCACACGTATACATGTATCCATTCTCCCCAAACCAGTTTCTAAGACTGATCCCTGCAACTCTTCTTTAGAGTCTGTGAACAGACCTAGTACTCTTCCCAGGTATGTGAATCCATGAGTTGAGTTTCAGTTACTTGCACATCGAGTTATCCTAATAAATACAGAGCTTAAGATGTGTTGGGGGCCTCCCAGGTGGCACTAGTGGTAAAGAACCCACCTGCAACTGCAGGAGACATAAGTAAACACAGGTTCAATCCCTGGGGTCCAGGAAAATGCCCTGGAGAAGGGAATGGCAACCCACCCCAGTATTCTTGCCTGGAGAATCCCATGGACAGAGGAACCTTGCAGGCTGTAGTCCATAGGGTTAAAAAGAGTTGGACACTACTGAAGCAACTTAGCATGCACATACACACCGGTGAGGACTTAAGTCCTATGGTGAAACACAGAACCAAAGGCTTTAGACTAAAGGGATGGGACTCTTAAGGCAGAGAATCCAGTGGACGCAGGTAAAACACCCCACTTGATTCTTTTCCAAATGTACAGGCTGGAGATTGCCAACTACTTCTTAGAAAGTGGCGAAAGAATGGAGGTTTGTTTTTTGCCAAATTGTAGTCAAACTCTTAGGCAATGGGGTTACCTGGGCATGGTTTCTTTCAAGCTGTTTTTGTCTCTGAAAGTTAATTGATGGCACCACCTGTACCCATTAAAAGGACTAACAGGGCAGTCTCTACTGTCTCTCATGCAGGCAGCCTTTTAAGTGCAATGTGGCTCTGGAGACAATGTCACTGTCATGTTACAGAATTAACTGCCTGTGCACTCAGAGCAGAGGCATCGTGTTAGAGGGGAAAGAGGGGGGTGTTGGGTATTAAAAGTGGAGTCAAACATCATACTCTCTCACCCAGTCCCACTATGTCTGAGGGTGAAGGGTGTCACCTGGGTTTTGGAGCCGTGAGATGCTAACAGCTCCTGTGGGGTTAGAGCTGATAACCTTGGCCTTGGTCTCATTAGTACCAAGCTCAAGCCAGCTGAATTAATCATAGAAACGAACCCTTGTCTATGTAACACGCGGATTCCCAGGGCAATTAACTCCGGGTTTAAAGGGAAGTTACATTTATAGTAGCAATCCATATTTGGCTCAGTTTTCCCACCCTGCTTGCTATAATATCCAACACCCCCCAGCAAGTCTCCCCAAATGATGTCTTGCAATCTCAGGGTGAGGTGGGGTGGGGAGTTACAATAAACACAAAGCCCTGACAGTCATAGTATGGTCTCCACCTCCCATACTCTTTTTACCATCCTCTTTCTCTGCCCCTTTACTGTCACTAAAAAAGGACTGCCATCATGTCCTGCAGATGCCAGCAGTGCAGCAACACCATATTACACAGACATAGGAAAAATTCTCTTCTAATTCCTAATGCCCATCTATAGGAATCACCAACCCCTAGCATTGCACCCTGTGAACACACACACACATACACACAACTGTTAGTGACAAGGTCTGCCACAGTGATCTCAAAGAAGTGGTGGTGGTGTTATTTAGTGGCTAAGTCACGTCCAACTCTTTGCAACCCCGTGGGCTATAGCCCACCAGGCTCCTCTGTCCATGGGTTTTCCCAGACAAGAATATTGGTGCCATTTCCTTCTCCAGAGGATCTTCCTGACCCAGGGATCGAACCCATGTCTCCTGCATTACAGGTGGATCTTTTTTTTTTTTAACCATTTTACCCCCTGGGAAACCTAAGTGGTGTATTATACCCCAAATCTTAAAGGGATCTGTTGTACAAAGCACCCTATTCCATTCTCATTCTTTTGTTTGTATTTCCCATGGCTCAAGGTCTGAATCCAGGATCCTGACAGGGAACCAGCCTCCATGGTAACTCCGGTGCTATCCTCCAGCGAGCGCCATCTGGCACCTCAGAACTTACTCACCTTCTAAGCACGCCTCCCCTTCCTGTCAGCCAAAACATCTCGGGGTTCCATAATCAATACCTGTGTTTTACTTTGATGTTTTGGTTGTGTGCATGCTCAGTCACATTTGACTCTATGCGACCCTATGAACTGTAGCCCACCAGGCTCCTCTATCCATGGGATTCTCCAGGCAAGAATACTGGAGTGGGTTGCCATGCCCTCGTCCAGGGGATCTTCCCGACCCAGGGATCGAACCCATGTTTCCTGCATTGGCAGGCGGATTCCTTACCACTGAGCCACTTGGGGAGTTGCATGTGCATAATTTCTATCTTTGTGTCACATAATAGATCATACAACAGTGGCTGTTGACTCCAGGGATCTTTCAAAGGAAGACTTGCCCCAGCTTACCTCAAAGAAAAGGATCATGCTAGAGTGCTTCACAGTGTAGTGAAGATGAATGTGATCAGGATTATCTGAACAATGACAGGTGAGAATTTATTTTTCTTTCTGTTCCTCGGCTGACATCTTATGAAGAGATGTATGAGCCGTTAAAATGAAGTCAAGCTACAAAAAGAGTGGGTGGGACTCAGGCAATCCACCTACTAGAGTAAGTCACTCTTTAATCCAGTGCTACAAGTTTCCAGAGTGCTTGAATTTTAAATTCAAATTCAAATCCTGGGTACCCAGGCTACTTCATCTTTCTTATCCTGTGTTAGGGATTTTCTTATGTATTATCCCACTTTATCTCCAGGATGAAACTGTGCTAGCTACAATATTTGAAACAAAATACACTGCTTTACCTTTTGTTCTCCAAGTAACACATGTTCACTCTAAAAGAAAAAAAAAAATCTGATAAAAAGAGACATTTTAAAATAATCCATAATTCCCATACCTAGAGAAAAGTATTTTAACATTTTGACATGTAAGATACATATTATTCTACCATCTTTTTCTATGCATATATAACATATATAATATGTAATATATTACAATTTTAAACCTACATTTTTTCTGAACAAGATAAAAGTGAATTTTATTCTATGACATGAAATACAATTTTTTCTACATGTTAAGGTTACAGAAAGTTCCATGATACACCACACACCATCATATAATTAACATTCCTTATTGTTGGAGATTTAAGCTGTTTCCAATTTTTAGTTATCATAAAAATGCTTTGATCAACATTCTAGTAGCAAAATCTTTGCATGTAACAATGAGTATTTCTTTTGGATTGATTCTTACAAGTAGAATTTTTGGGTCATAGCACATGTTAAATTTTAAGTTTTTTCTTGTGCCAAATACTCTCGAAGTTAGAGCAATTTATATGGCCACAAGTGGTATAAAGAAAGTATTAATTTCCCTGCAGCACTGCCGGCATTTTTATTTTTGTCTTTGCTGAATTTTTAGAGGAAAACTTAACTTTCAGTTGTTTAAAACACGCAATTCTTGACCTTTGCTAAGGAGGTTAAATATATTTTCATAGGTTTACTGGCCATTTACATTTCTTCTTATGTAAAGTGATGTTCAGTTATTTTGTGTCTTTGAAGTCATTCTTCTCTTTCTTGTTGATTTCTAAATGCTTTATTATTAAGTATTCCATAGGCACCATGAATATATTGTGATTAACTCTTCCATAAGTACCAAAAATAAATTCTCCAATTTGCCTTTTAGTATTTGATGCACCTAAATTTTCATGATAGATTTTTATGAAGTCAAATTATTTCATATTTTTCTTTACAGTTTTTATGTTATTTAGAATATAGTATTAGTTTTTATATTGTTTTATATATGTATTTTTTATAAAAATATATTTGTTAAAATTTTTTATTTTTATAAAAAAATATTTTTATATAGTTTTATATATATATATTATATATATATATTTTTGTAGTGTTCTACTAGTTTTTATATTGTTAGGCCTTCCAAGATTGTTATTTTTTAATCACTTCATTGTCTTTTAGAACTAGAAAGTTTTGTTTTCACATGGAAATTTTTATTTTGGGTATGGTCTGAAGCAGAAATTCATCTTTATATTAAATGGCTAGCCATTATTACGTAATCCTTTTTTCTTCCCATTTGGTTGAAATACTGGTCTTACCATAAAAACTTGCATTTTGAGTCGATTTCTGTTCCATTTCATTGATTTAGCAAAGTGACTGGCATCATTCTGTGTGCTGACTTTTCCACACATCCTGCTTCACCATCCAGAAACTGATTCCTTTCTACACAAGCTGAAGGCATCTGTTTTTAGATTTCCTTGAAAAACAAAAAGTGAAAATAATGATTAGCTATGGACAGTTTTAAATCAAAGTGTGTCACTCAAAGGAAATCGCTCCTAAAATAATGGGCTATACTCCTAGTGTTTTTGTTACTATTACCCATTAGGAAGTGAAAGAGGAAAAAAAAAAGAAAAGTCCTGTTAAAACACTTGTCTCTCCCTTTATTAACCCTTGAATGACATGGAGATCCAGTTAAAGGAAGGTGGGGGTTGCCAGAACAGCAGTGCTCTGTAGTCCATGTATGCGAAGCAGGGAGCAGGAAGCCATCCACATGGCCATTTTTGTCAACTGCTGCTCCTTTAACATACTAGAGTAAGAAGCCACTTACGATATGGGGTAGTGTAAATAGGCCTTTGACCCTGCCCCAAAGACCTCTATCACTCACTGTTTTGAATCTGTTTCTGGTCAACTCAGTTGGCCCCATCGCAGCTCTAATGAGGCTGAGGTCACGAGTTCAATACCAGTGTGGTCTAATTACCAATAAGTCAACTGTTTCAGCGTCTTAGCTTATACTTCTAAACCAAGCCAGCCATTTCTGCATATGCCCAGGTCTGGTCACTCAGGGGATGTGGTGAGAGAGCAGAGATAAATCAGACCAAATCTCCCACTGTCCAGACTGGGATGTATGCTCAATGCCCTGATGTTGGCAGGTCAGTAACCGGGTTTTGGAGATGAGCAATGGGAGCACTTTTTTATTGGCACCACGGCCAGTCAGTAATTGGCATCTACTTCCTCCCACCATTTGCAGAGGCTGCCAAACTCCCCTCTCCAAGGACTTATTATTCTAATTTAGAGAAAAGAGTTTGGGGAGGCAGGGGGGCACCCCACGCTTTAATGGGAATGCTCACAGTAACCATGGATGCCTAGAGTAAACCCAATTGCAAAAGAAATGGAGATATAATCTTTCTTTTTAATTTCATTCCTGAAGAAGTCCATGGACAGAGGAGCCTGGCAGGCTAAGTCCCGGGGTCGCAAAGAGTTGAACACTATGGAGCACACACACGTGCGCGTGCCAAGTAAATAAAACGTGTTAAAGATAATTTGGAAAACAAGGAAAACATGGTCTCATCAACATAACACACGTACAATTAGAAACTTTAGACCCTTCTTACTTTTTCATCATCATTTGATGCATTGCACAAATAACATTTTGTAGGAGGAACAAACATTGTTTGAGAAAATGGAGATCACCTACTCTCTGTTAAAAAGTGACTACTTGAATTTTTCCTGGGGGCTTCCCTGGTGGTCCAGTGGTTAAGAATCCACCTTGCCATGCAGGGGACACCAGTTCAGTCCCTGGTCTGGGAAGATCCCACGTGCCTCGTAGCAACAAAGCGCCTGAGCCACAACTTCCAAACCAGAGCACCTGGAGCCTGTGCTCCTCAGCAAGAGAAGCCACCGCAATGAGAAGCCCTCACACTGCAACTAGAGAGCAGCCCAGGCCAGCCGCAGCTAGGGAAAAGGCCATGTGCACCCACGAAGACCCAGTGCAGCCAAAACTAAATAATTTAAATAAATATTTTAAAAAATCTTTTCCACAGATACTCAGTCCTCACGCACAGAAACACTGTGTTTGCAATGACTTCCCATAAATACGGAATCCTCAGAGATGCTGGCCCACCAACCTAACAAAAGGCCCATAATTTAAATCTCCCAGGAAATAGATGACGTGTCTGTAATCTTGATACCACTTTCGATTCACATGCTAAAGGAGTTCCTAATCACAACTGTTCAGCACAGTATCATTTGGAAAACATCAAGACGGGGGAGAAAGTCCTCCTCCCTAATACGAATGCAGCAGAGTTGGTGCGCCCTTTTAGAATGTACTGTAATTTCTCATGGAAACACTTTGTGGAAAGCCAGTCATATATCGTAGCCCCTAAGTATGAAACAACGGGTCCCTCTAACCACACAAAACAGCTGTGCCCTCAGAGGAGAGGTCATCTGCTACAGTCGTGTTTCTTTTTACTTTTAAAGAAATGTCAGACCATGTTTTATGCAGTCCTTATGACAGGGTGCTGTTTCTTGTATCACCAAGCTGCCATAACTTCAGGACAAGGAAACTGCCATTATTTGGAGAGTATATATCTTTCTGACTTGCAGGAAAGATGAAAATTAAGAACGGCCCTCTTTCGGAGTGGGTCTAAGTATTCTTTGACAGTCTCCTACAATATTTCAAACATCTTCGTCAGACCCATAAAACCCGACACTCATCTCGCTTGGCCCAGCTGAAGCTGCGGAGGAGGAGTTGGGACTTTTATCACAAGTGTTGTGTGAATGCTGCCACTTGGCAGATGTTTCTGACTGAGAACTTGCAATCAGCTCACTTGATGCCCCCAAGGACAATGAAATGTACATAAAGAAATCATAGGACATTAGGAAATAATAATGATAGCTAATGCTGACCAAGTGCCAGGCTCTGTGCTAAGCCTTCTACATGCATGACCTCAATTTGTCCTCACCTCTCTGGGGACACAACGAGAAATCCTATGACACAAGATAAGAAAATTAAGATAGAAAGAAATCAAGGGACTTGCCTCAAGGGCATACTACTGCAAAGCAACAGTGCCAGGATTCAAACCTGGGGCTTATCACCCTGACCCGTCCATGTAATCAACACGTGCTGACCACGTGTTAATTCCCCAGGCAGTGTGGTCCTACGGAATATTAAGGACCATCTTCACAGTGCTCATGTGAAGCATCTAAATTGGATCTGCGACAATTCATTCTCTCCCTGTGGTAACAACCGTGTGACAGCTTGCACTTGAAATCAGATTTGTATGACCTCCAATTCCATAACTCAGATGCCAAAGTTCTTGACCTGGAGAGTTTTCTAGAGATGAGAAGTAAAGGGAATGGGAAACATTTTCAAAAACTTGCTCCAGGTCTTCATTATCCTAGGATCAATGGCAGAGGTGCTCTGATAAAGTCACTCAAACGTATTATTTAAAATCCTTGGCAAAGTCTGTTTTCCTGCTCTGCTGCTGCTGCTGCTGCTGCTGCTAAGTCACTTCAGTTGTGTCCAACTCTGTACGACCCCATAGACGGCAGCCCACCAGGCTCCCCCATCCCTGGGATTCTCCAGGCAAGAACATTGGAGTGGGCTAGCGTAGGTGAAATGTTAGAACTGGCAGGCTGCTTCAGAAATCAGTTTGGATCTGGACCAAGCTTATGAGGGACAAGCGATTACTAAACTAAGTGTAACCTGAGTGAGTTAGTCAAACACTACCTCCCCCAGGGTCACCCACTAGTTGTGGCATCGGAGGGTCTAGGCAAGGTTGCTGTTGATTAGAAATCGCCCTGGGGATGGGGATATCATAAAATTCGGATTGAATAGGTGAAACAGCTGAAAACTTTCTTCTGCTTAAAGAAGAAAGTCACGAGAGGGGCCGACAGCTGACACACAAATTTACTTTCCTCTCCCTCAAGTGACCTCCCACCCCAGAGTCTCCTGCTTAGCTCTTCTCCCTAGGGATGGGGAAGGGGTGGGCAGAGCCCCCTATGAGCAATCACGGGATAGGTGGGCTGGCTTCTAGCCCCTGCTCCAACACTCACTAGCTGTGTAACTCTAGACAAGTCGCTTAACAAACCATGTCTTTCGACCTCAATTGCTTCATTTTTTTTCAGCAGATTTGTATTAAATGCCAAATGAAATGTCCATATTTCATTTGTGACATGAGGAGTTAGGCTAAATGGACCCTGCATCCTTTTGCATTTTAAAATACTGTGACTCTCTCCCTCTTACGTGATACTCCTTTTTTACTTCCTTCCTTCCCTCTCTATTTCCTTCCTCTGAAATCTGCATTCCAGCCCACCTCTAAGTCTCTCTGTAACCCAGAAACAGAGAAACAAAGATGGAGGAGAGAGATTCTGTAGGTATATGGAATCTTCCTTCTTTTTTCTTTCTTCTCTCCTTCTTTCCTTTTTTGCTATCTTTTCCTTCCTTCCTTCCTCTCCTTTCTAAACCCCATGGTACCTATCTTTGACTTTTTGAGAAAATGCTTCAGGGACTTCAGAGACCACCACGTTTGATTCATTTCCTCAGTCAGGCAAACATTTTGAATGTCTACAAGTGCCAGCATTTTGTTAGTCATAATCATTACAATGATTCTCAATGGGATCTGGGTAATATTCATTCACATTCGATTGCAAACTGTGGTTCCTAGATGAGCAAAGGAACTGATGTGTATTGTAATCACTTGCCTTTATAGGATTGTCTATCTAACCAGGCACTTAGACTACCCATGAAATGAAATGTTTTCTGCTTTACTCTCTATCAGTAAACAAGCCTTTTCCATGCAGATTTCTGAGCCCAGGTGAAACAAAGCCAGCTATTTGGAAGCCAACAGCTTCTTCCTCCCTGGTAAGGGCTTAGGAGCTGGAGGGGTGTGAGAGGCGGCCAACCACCACATTTGCTGTCTTTTACAGTAAACAAGGTATTAGTATGTGAGAAATGAAGACAGCAGGATTGGCCCCAGATAACTAGATGCATATGAAAGAAATTATTTCAGCAAGCCCAGACGCTTGCATCTTCCCATACATAGAAGCTTGCTAAATCTCTTCATGTGAGAGTTTACTCTTAATTAACAGTAGTAGTTTAATATTCAGATTGTTGCAAACTTGTACAGAGCCTATCTCCTTCTCTCCCCTGCCTCCTTGGAGTCAGCTCTCTTGTGGTCATCAGAGATACTGTCTCCCAGGCTTGAGTCCTAACATTCCTGTCAAATAAAATCTAACTCTCAACTTTTCAGTTGTGTGTATTTTTTTTTAAGTTGACATACTTTAAGGGGGACAGCTTCTGGACAAGGACAATAAGTGCCGACTCTGTCGAAGGCATCCAGTCTTAACTGCTTGCCAGCACTGTCGGTGAGAGCTTTCATGATCAGGAAAATACTGCACTGTCTGATATGGAAGCCATTAGCCACATGGTTATCGAGCATTTGAAATGTCAGTAATGTGACTGAGGAACTAGATTTTCATTTTTTTTTTCTATTTAATTATTTAAATTTAGATAACCACATGTGGTGGGCTTCCCTGATGGCTCAGCAGGTAAAGAATCCGCCTGCAGTGCAGGAGACACAGAAGATGCAGGTTCAATCCCTGGGTCAGGAAGATTCCCTGGAGAAGGAAACAGCAATCCACTTCAGTATTCTTGCCTAGAAAATCCCATGGATAGAGGAGCCTGGTGGGCTCCAAGGGGTCGCAAAGAGTTGGATATGATTGAACAACTAGTACACAAGCACAGCCACATGTGACTAGTGGCGACCATATGGGGCAGCTCAGATACAGAACATTAGACACTCATAGGAAAGAACATAGGTCTCCCAGACAGAATACGGCAAATTAGGTAAAATGGAAGTCAAGTATTACTGTATAAAATGATGGGATCAGGAGTATGAAATCCTGAATTGAGAGATTAAGAGGGAAAATGCCAAAACAAGTAGAAGGGAGGAATTTTACTCTTAGGCAGTTTCAGGTGTTTCTGGTACAGAGTAGCTTTCCAAAACTTCACTGGATGGATAAATGGTTCTGGTTAGTCTTGTTTGGTTATTGTAAAGAACAGAAACTCACTCACATTAGCTTAAGCAAATGATAGCAATAATTGTAGAAAAGGTGAGCTTGCTCCACACAGAGGTTTAGACCTCCAAAGTCAGGAACTAAATAGAGCTAGGTCTCTTTGTGATTGGGTGACTTTGAAATAAATTTCAATCATTATGGGGGAAATAGCATGATGTCAGTTACCTGTGAATACTGAATCAGCACTTTTCTGGGTTTTAGCACTAAGTGCCAATAATAATAACAACAAAGAATCTGAAAGCATATGTCAAGAACAAAATGGATAGAGACTTCTCTGGTATTCCAGCGGTTAAGACTCTGTGTTTCTCAAGGTGGGGGTAAGGGTTTGACCCCAGGTCAGGGAACTAACATGCCATGTGGCCAAAAAATTAAAAATTAAAAACTAATAGTAATAAACAAATACCTTTTTTTTTTAATGAGAAGAATAAGGAAGTCTTCATGCTTGGGACAGAAGTAGCTATTAATTGATAATGGATAGAACTAGAACTGAAGTGAAGTGAAGTGAAGTCGCTCAGTCATGTCCAACTTTTTGCGACCCCATGGACTGTAGCCTACTGGGCTCCTCTGTCCATGGGATTTTCCAGGCAAGAATACTGGAGTGGGTTGCCATTTCCTTCTCCAGGGGAACTTCCCGACCCAGGGATCAAACCCAGGTCTCCCGCACTGTAGGCAGACGCTTTACCATCTGAGCCACAAGGGAAGCCCAGAACTAGAACTACTTGGGTCTAATTTTTTTTTTTTTGGTCCTCCTAGCTTATCTCAGGGGACTTCCCTGGTGGCTCAGATGGTAAAGCGTCTGCCTACAATGCAGGAGACCCGGCTTCGATCCCTGGGTCAGGAAGATCCTCTGGAGAAGGAAATAGCAACCCAATCCAATACTCTTGCCTGGAAAATCCCTTGGACGGAGGAGCCTGGTAGGCTACAGTCCATGGGGTCACAAAGAGTCGGACACGACTGAGCGACTTCACTTCAATGCAAACGTTTCAAGAGCGAAACTAGAGATGGTTATAACACATCTTGTTGTTCTCAGCACATTTGAGACTCCAGATCTGCACACATTATACCACCAGAGTCTTGTAGAAATAATGAAAGCTGAAATGTTATGGATACTTTCTGAACAACTATGAAGAATGAAAGAAGTCTCAGTAGACTGGAGAGGATTTAATGTTTTCCCAATTTTCAGGAAAGGGAAGAAAAAAGGTTCTGGAAACTAAAGACCAATAGGCTTGATGATCATCTCCAGAAAAGTTTCAAAGTGGGTTTTAATGGAAATGCTCTATGGATTTGGAAAAGAAAGCAGTGACCACCAAGAGCTGAAAGGGTTCACCCAGAATAAATCAAGGGCTTCCCCAGTAACTCAGCAGTAAAGAATCCACCTGCCATGAAGGAGATGCAGAAGACCCAGGTTGGATCTGTGGCTCAGGAAGATCCCCCAGAGCAGGCCATGGCAACCCACTCCAGTATTCTTGCCTGGAGAATCCCATGGACAGAGGAGCCTGGGGAGCTACAGTCCAAGAGGCTGCAAAGAGTCAGACAGGACTGAAGCAACTGAGCACACACGCAGAGTAAATCATGCTAGTCCAACCTTCACTCTGCTTTCAGCACAGAGAATTGCAAGACAGGTAATAAATCACATTTCAGCAAGGCATATGAGTGGATCTCTCATTAGATCCTTGTGGACAAAATGGAGAAATTAAACAGAGTTAAATGCTGGAACTCCAGGAGTTGGTGATGGACAGGGAGGCCTGGCATGCTGCGATTCATGGGGTCGCAAAGAGTCAGACACGACTGAGCGACTGAACTGAACTGAACTGAAATGCTGGTATCATTAGATAGATTAGCAAGCACTTGGATGGTTATCCTCAGAGTTGTGATTAATAGATGGCTGTCACCTGAAGGGAGTTTTTTATACTGTGCCATAGAACTATCTGTCCTTGGCCTGCTCTCCTAAGCATTTGCATGACTTAGATGAGGACAGGGATGGTAAGTTTATTAAATCAGCAGATGACAGGGAACGAGGAGGGAGCGATAACAGATTTCAGGCCCCAGATCTTCTCAGTCTGAGACAGCCAATGGGCCAACTTTAATAAATTTCCAGTGCGAGGACCTGCCCTAGTTCACATTGACAAGCGCCTTCTCCAGCTTCTTAAAAGATCAGAGTGGGTGAAGCCAGGAAAACTCTGCCTGAATAATTGAAAACTCAGCTTCCACCATTTTCCATGATTGGACCACCAGAAACAATTTGCCTTCCAGCCTCTTGGTCTGTTTTGTTCTGTGGTTAGGATAACAGGCGCGGTATCTCTTATCTCATCCTTTGGCTTTTGTTACGACTGACCCTTCGAAGGACTTCTCAGTCCCTTGTCTTGGCGCCTGGCTCTCCAGGAAGAAGTTTCCAAGTTTCAACCAACAGTTATGGCCCTTGATGTTTGGTTCCCCTTCGCAGTGAGGAACTTGTAAAAGCAAGTCTTGCAATTTGCCTTGAAATGGAGTTTCTGTCCACAGTGACCATCCTGGGCTTGTGTGCAAAGTTGCACTGTCCGTTGTGCAACAGGCTCTGCTTGATCTCTGATGTCATCCAAATTCCCCAGTCAACCTTGCTTTGCCCCTTAACACTTGGGGACTGTAGCCACTGTGACATATGATAGACAATCGAAGTTAGTTGCATTCAAAAACCAATTATTTTTCTTGTAATTAAAACATTTAAGGTTTACTCTCTTGAGAAATGAAAGTGTTAGTTGACCAGTTGTGTCCAATTCTTTGCGACCCCATGGACTGTAGTCCACCAGGATCCTCTGTCCTTGGGATTCTCCAGGCAAGAATACTGGAGTGGGTTACCATGCCCTTATCCAGGGGATCTTCCCAATCCAGGGATCAAACCCATGTCTTCTGCATTACAGGTGGATTATTTACTGTCTGAGCCTTAGCCACTTTCAAATACGCAAAACAAAAATTTTAATTAATTTTTATTGGAATATAGTTGCTTTACCATTTTGTGTTAGTTTTTACTATATAGCAAATGGATCAGTCATTTGTATATACACATATGGTGATGGATGTTCACTAGGCTTATTTGGGTGATTATTTGCAATGTATATACATAACAAATTATTATAAAACAAACAACCAATTATACAAGGGGCAGCAGAAGTTTGTGCTCAGTTAATGATGAACTTAAAACAATTGGGATTCCAGGCTCTACTATCAGTGATAATGAGTCCATCATAAGAGAAGAGAGCATCTTGATCCCCCTTGCATGGATTAGACCATGATAGGTACCACATGGAGAAATATTAACACATGAAAACTTCCCTGGAGAAGAATAGCTAGCAGAGTGAAAGACTTGAAACTGACTAA
Organism: Bos taurus; assembly: GCF_002263795.3. Taxonomy (NCBI): domain Eukaryota; kingdom Metazoa; phylum Chordata; class Mammalia; order Artiodactyla; family Bovidae; genus Bos; species Bos taurus. Next base: position 72,900,406 of record NC_037335.1, on the reverse strand, counting down.
TAAAACAAAAGTTGCAAACTTTGGCTGTTTAGCTTTGAAAAAACCTTAATAGATGCCCATGAGTTTTAGGTCTGGAATGTGAAGAAAGATTATTCTATAAGACAAAGCAATTATCAAACAGTAAAAACTGTAGAAAATCAGATTTCTGACAATAATCTCTAACAATCAAAACTGTCCAAGACTGACCCAGGCTATTCTAGGAGTTTTGAATTCCTTGTTTTTAGAAGTTCTCAAAAAACCAAGGTGTTATCTGTAATGTTATAGTCAGAGTACATGATCTAGTGTGTAATTGACTAAAAACCTTCAAAGCCCTTTTTACCCTGGGTCTATGATTTTATAAATATGTATCTGATTTTTAACTTGGGCTATTTTTTCCTAATTTTCTTTGTCTACTATTCCAAGAATATACTCTACAGAAGATATATGGCCACTCTTTTTAAGTTTACAAGACAAGGCAGAGGAAAACTGGGGAAGACCAAGATTAATCCTTCTTTGAAGATACAGCTGGTGAATATCTGCTGGGGTCTCCAAAATACTCCTCGTCATTTGTAACCATTCTTGCCCCCACCCCTAGCTCCCTTGGGTCCTTTGAAATATGACTTCAATCCCATCCTGTTATCAGACTCTGGACGACAGGTCAGTTTCCCTCCCGTCTTCCTCGTCATTGATGGGAACCATTCCAGGACATGTGGCCAAGCTTGGTGGAGAGCCTCACTTACTCAGTCACTGAAACCCACGCAATGACCTGATTGGCTCCTTCTTATCCTACGATTAGAAAAGGAACAGAGAAAGGAGGGAAGAATGTAGAAGATGCTATCTAGGCTCATCTATCTCCCTGTGTAGCCCATGACCATCCCATTTCTGGGCCTCTTTCCATCCTGGGCCTGTCTTTCCAGCTAAACAACCTCAAGGTGACTCTCCAACTCTCTCCCATGTCCCTGGGCCACTCTTCCCAGATGAGCATCTTGTCTGCATCACTACCAATCTCTGTCCAAAACCACACATCCTTCACAGGGAAGATGATCTGGCCTGGTTGCCTTCAGATAGAGAAGGTGCAGTTATTTTAAGTGTTATTGGTATCATCCCTATTTCCTGAAAACTTACAATGTCAATGCTGGAAGGTACTTCCTTTAACAGATAAGGAAACAAGCCAAGATAAAGAATACTGAATAATGGACTAGTCTCAGAGCATGCTGTAAACGGAAATATGTTGATGGAAACTGAAAGTAGGGGATGATAAGAAATCTTTTCAAATCTAATTGGAGGGAAAGGGAGAGAGAGAGGAAGGAAGGAAGGAAGGAAGGTGGGAGGAAGGAGAGGAGAAATGGAGGGAAGGAAGGGAGGAAGGAAAGAAGGAAGGTGGGAGCAAGAGAGGAAGAAGGGAGTGAAGGAAGAGAGGAAGGGAGGTGGGAGGGAAGATAGGAGGGAGGGAGGGAAGGAGGAAAAGAGGAACGGAGGTGGGATGGAAGGGAGAATGGTGGTGATTGCCAGGGACTGGGTGCAGGGAGTCATGGGGAGTTATTGTTTAATAGGTACAGAGTTTCAGATTGAGAAGATGAAGAGTTCTGGAGATGGATGGGGATGATGGCTGTACAACAGTGTGAGTGTATTTAATAACACTGAACTGTACACTTTAAAATGATTACCATAGTCAATTTTATGTTAAATGTATCTTAGCATATTAAAAAAATGGAAAAGATTCTTTCAAATAGATTTGACTCTGATTTTCTTTTTTTATTGTTTAAAATGTATATGTCTTTAATTTTTATTTTTTAAATTATGAAAGTATGATAACACATTTACAGGAGACTTGGAAAATACAGAACAAAGTCACATATAGTTCTACTATATTTTACAATAAATTTTAAATAGATAAATTAAGATTTTTTTGTTGGAGTTTCAATATCGAGCTCTCAAAAATTAATAGAATGAATAGACAGAAATGTAGGATGATACAGTAGACTTGAAAAGCACGCTGAACCAATTCAACATAATTAAGATTTATGCAGTTTTCACACAATAGCAGGATACAAATTTTATTCAAGTTCCCATAGACTATAAACCAGGAGACACTGGAACATATCCAGGGACATAAAACCAGGTGCAAAAGTTTCATGGTCTAAAGGTACTGAAATCATACAGATTGTGATCTTCAATGAGAATGTCTAGGAATCAGCACATTAGATAATATGGTAGCAGGCCACAGGAGTCTGAGACATGATGCCAAAGTATGTGAGAAATATCAATACATCTAAGCTGGAAGGTCATAGTTCTCATAGACAAGAGAATTTCCTCACTCAGAAATTTACCAACACTCAAGGCTTGGTTTTCCGCATTCTCAGCAGACAATAGATTTCAAGCAGCACCTTGAACGCAGCAAGGAAAAGATGTTAGGGAAAGTCACTGAGTCTAGAAAAGATAGCCCACTGAAACCCAAACCCCCAGATACTGAAGGATGACTGTATTCTCATAAGATGTTTTAAATTTTCTCCCTAAGTTTGCATTTAAAATAGAACACATTCAGTTGTCTGGAAGATTCACTGATGCAGAATTCCCACTTTGTAATGATGTCGGAAAAGTGCACCAGAGAGCCCCAGAATTTTAAGAATTCTTCCATTTATACTGACTCCTTTTGAGTGAGGGGAAGTAAGCCCCAAGAGAGTTTCTCTTCCTACAGACATTGCCTCACTCTTGCATGTGAGTTCTCAGTTAACCCACATGGGCTATGTGGAACCAGAAATCAATACAAACGGCAGGCAACCAACCCATTTTCTAGGCTTGAGGAGAGTCAAAGACCAGGGAAGACTGATAGGTAAATAGATAAACTCTGCTCAATGGGAGGGCTCTCACTTGTGTTTTGTTTTGTTTGTTTGTTTTTTTCTTTTCTTTTCTTTTCTTTTTTGGCCTCATGGTAAACACCTTTAAAAAAATTTTTTTTTATTGGAGTATAGTTGCTTTATAATTTGTGTTAGTTTCTGCTGCACAGCAAAGTGAACCAGTTATACATAAACATATATCCCCTCTTTTTTGGACTTCCTTCCCAATTAGATCTTCACAGAGAGAGTCGAGTTCCCTGTGCTATACAGGAGGTTCTCATTAGTTAGGAAGTGCTCTCACTTGAATGGTAGCAATCTGACCCAATCAATACTGCCTGAGGAAGAGTCAATGCTAGGAAATAAATTAAAAGTGGGCTAATCCAGTTCAGCTTCCTGTTCCAAAGCTGCTCTTTATACTCAATACGTCGTTCAGAATGCTTTAAAAGCCCAACAGCAATTTTTAAGGAGACTTCAGTACCCATAAATCCTCGAACAATGAAAGATAGTCCCTGAACAAGAACATTAATAGAACCAGAAATGGGCATCTGCTCCAAGGCTAGCGAGTCTATTGGCTGATCCCTAATCAGCGATGTGACCCGGCATAAAACGATCTACCCAGTAGATAAATAGCTAGATCATCCTTTCTCTTCCAGTTAAAAAGAATAATAGGCAGAAATTCAGTCAGTCTGCTTGGGATACATACCAAATAAGGAACAATGTCTGGGACTTCCCTGATGGCCCAGTGGTTGGGAGTCCACCTGCTGGTACAGGGGGTGCAGGTTCAATACCTGGTCGGGGAAGATCTCACATGCTGTGGAGCAACTACTGGACCTGTGCTCTGGAGCCTGTGCTCTGCAACAAGAGAAGCCGCCATGATGAGAGGCTCTCGCACAGAAACTAGAGAGTAACCTGCCCTTCACCTTCTCTCTGTTCACCACAAATGGAGATGGCCCTTGGGCAACAAAGACCCAGCACAGCTATAAACACATAAATACATTTTTAAAAAGTAAAGAAAGAAAATTAGAATAGCAGAGTATTGGGATCTCCCTGGTGGTTCAGTGGTTAAGACTCTGCCTTCCACTACAGTGGGCACAGGTTTGATCCCTGGTTAGGGAACTAAGATCGACATCCTGTTTGGTGCAGCCAATAAGTAAACGAATAAAAAATTTTTTAAAAAAGAATGGAGTACTGAATGTGCAGGGAAAATGAGAAGAAATGAGGCTAGGGAGATAGCAAGTTTTGTGTACACCATTAAGCAGTCCAGTCTTTATACTGTCGGAGAAGGCGATGGCACCCCACTCCAGTACTCTTGCCTGGAAAATCCCATGGATGGAGGAGCCTGGTGGGCTGCAGTCCATGGGGTCGCGAAGAGTTGGACACGACTGAGCGACTTCCCTTTCACTTTTCACTTTCATGCATTGGAGAAGGAAATGGCAACCCACTCCAGTGTTCTTGCCTGGAGAATCCCAGGGACTGGGGAGCCTCGTGGGCTGCCGTCTATTGTGTTGCCCAGAGTTGGACACGACTGAAGCGACTTAGCAACAGCAGTCTTTACACTGAAGGGAAAAGAAACTATTGAAGAATTGTCAGCAAGGAAGAAATGTGAAATGCTGCAGTGAACATAGGAGACATATATCTTTTTGAGTTCGTGTTTTTGTTTCCTTCAGATAAATGACCAGAAGGGGAACTGCTGGATCATATGGTAGTTCTATTCTTAATTTGTTTGCTAATTTTAGAAAAACCAGTTAAGGTGCAGAACAGAGAACAGATAAAAGAGAAGCAAACACAGAGTGAGGAGGCAAAGTGAGATTTGTGCAGGAATATGGAAGAGAGATGGTGGTGACCTGACTGAGAGAAAATGTGCTGGGGCGGGGAAAAGGGAAGCCTAGGTGGCCTGAATTAGGAGCTGACTTCAAAAGAAGTCAATCATTGGCTGGTTGTGAAGCCCATGCAGAATCATCAAGGATCAGATTTCTAGATTCAGCAATTAGGTGGACAGTGGTACCTTTCAATGAGATAAAGAAGAGCAGCATACATGAAAAGATACCTAACATCACTGATCTGTAGGGCATGCTGTCAGGAAGGGCAGGCTGAATTCTCAGGTACAAGCGATGGCTGCAATATACAAGGAAGCCTTGGTTCTGCTCTTAAGGCCTTTCAACTGATTGAATCAGTACAGTAAGTCCCTTACATATGAACAAGCTCCATTCCAAGAGCACATTCGTTAACTCCGATTTGTTCATAGGTTCCACAAAGTTAGCCTAGGTACCTAACCAAGACAATTGGCTATATAATACCATACTGTAAAAGGTTTATATTACTTTTCACACAAATAATACCTAAAAAACAAAGAAACACAAAAATAAGACATTTTAAATCTTACAGTACAGCACCTTGAAAAATACAGTAGCACAGTACAACGGCTGACACACAGGTGCTGGCGCTGAGTGAACAGGCAGGAGGAGTTACTGATTGGAGGAGGGAGAGTAGGTGGGAGATGGTACAACTGAAGGATCATCATTTCACTCATGCCTCACATGGGTAGAAAGCACATCTGCACCTTTGAAAGTTTGCCAGCTTGAAGGTTTGCATGTGGGGACTTACTGTATATAAGTATCTAAAATAATCTCCCTTTCTTAAAAGTCAGCTGACTATGGGCTTTAATCACATCTACAAAATACCTCTAAAACCTAGATTGGTGTTAGATTGAATAACTGAGAATGATAGCTTAGTCAAGTTGACACATAAACTGACCATCACAGACATGTTCGCGATTCAGCAAGCGGCCCACTGTAGCTGTATAGGCATGAAAGAGCAAGAGAGAGTGGAAGGAGGTGGAGTCAGAGAAATAACAGGGGGACTCAAATATAGGGGGCTGAAGGCCATTGATAAGAATAAAAAGTTCTGAAATCATTAATTCAAAGACGCAGAGGGTCCAGTTAAGGCTGAAGAACTTCAGTTTAGAGTAACCTCTAGGATGACATTATTTTCTGTAGCAATGTCACAATCCAGGTTCAGGCAAGTTGAAGTCAGACACAAAATGATCCAGAGTTTCTCAATGGACATAAAGGAAGAAGGGAATAGGGCAAAAAGTTTAAATGGCGAGAGAAAGGTGGAAACACGAATCATGAAGCCTAAGTTGGGTAAGCGATAAAGTGAACACTGGATTGCAGAAGAGCGAGGCTTTGAGAGGTTCAAGGAGGATGGAAAAAAAAACAAGACCAGGATCCAGCAATCCCACTCCTGGGCATATATCCAGGCAAAAGTATAATTCAAAAAATACAGGCACCCCTATGTCCACAGCAGCATTATTTATAATTAGCAGGACTTGGAAACAACCTAAAATAGCCTACTGACAGATGAATGGATAAAAAAGATGTGGCATATGCATACACAATGGAATATTACTCAACCATAAAAAGAATGAAATAATGCCACTTAGAGTAACATGGATGGACCTAGAGGTTATCACACTAAGCAAAGTAAGTCAGAAAGGTAAAGACAAATACCATATGATATCACTTACATGTGGAATCTGAAATACAACATAAATGGACATCTACGAAACAGACTCACAGACATAGAGAACAGAGTTATGGTTGCCAAGGGGGAGGAGATCCAATGGACGTTCGGGATTAGCAGATGCAAACTATTATATGAAAAGTGAAAGTGTTAGTTGCTCAGAGGTATCCAACTCTGCAACCCCATAAACTGTACACCGCCGAGCTCCTCTGTCCATGGGATTCTCCAGGCAATTAGAATGGGTAAACAAAGATACTATTGTATAGCACAGGGAACTATATTCAATATCTTATGATAAACCATAATGAAAAAGAATACATATACATATAACTGAGTCACTTTGCTGTATAGCAGAAATTAACACAACCTTGCAAATCTCTGTACTTCAATAAAATTTAAAAAACGAACAAAAACCCAAGACCATATCACCAAGAAACACATAGATGGCAGCAAGTGCAAGAGAGAGCTATAGAATTACGAGGCCCTGGCTAGCAGTGGAATGTCTACAATTATCCTTCCAGGGATGGAATGGTGAAGGGTTATGAGAGGGAGACTGGTGTATCTGTGAAAAGGGTGAAGGTCACGAAGATGAGTAGGATTTAGCGTGGAAATCAGGAGCCTGAGCCCCACACTGGTGTCCTCCCCGAATGAAGGGTATTTGTCAGGAGGACAGCTAGTGCTATAGTCAGAGCGGAGAGCCCTACAGAAAAGCAGGAAGGCAGCAGGGCTTGTCTTCTACCTTGATGCGTGTGTGAAGTCACATATGAAAGCTATCCATTTGAGATATACTAAGCTTTTATAGTCTGTATTCTGTAAGTAATAAATAAATTCATCATCTTAAAAAAGAATATAATATATATTATATAAGCTATTATATATAGAATGAATAAACCAGATCCTACTGTATACCACAGGGAACTATATTTAGTATCTTGTGATAAACCATAATGGAAAAGAATATAAAAAAGTGTGTGTGTGTGTACATACAGATATATATATGTATAATGTATAACTGAATCACTTCTGTATGGCAGAAATTAACACAACACTGTAAAACAACTATATTTAAATTTTAAAAATACAGCAGAGGAACATAATGTATGTGGCTGAGATACCTATGCAGGGGACCCTAAATTTGGTATTGAAAGTAGATTTTAGGATAAGCTCTTGACATGACAGCATCTTTTTTTCTTTCCTTCTTTTTTTCTTGAAAGTAGAATGTGGGAGAAAAAAAATGAGTTCAATTTAGTTGAGTTTCAATTAATGAAAGTTTTGTGGTATCTGCTTAGCAGCTTAATAAAAGCAACTTTAGCACTGGGAAAATTTCCTCCGGCCTTCCCACAGTCCCACAAGAAATTTTTATTTAAAAAATAATAATCACCATAATAATAATAATACTTTTTCTTGTTTTCTAAAGAGGACTCCTTGGACTCCACCAGCTACAGCAGTTACTGAGGAAGGGTCAGAGGTTAATTTTAGTTCTCCTGGGTTATGAACGCTGGCAGGGGACTTAAGAAAAACCTTCATCCAATTTTTTTTTCAAATTAAATCAAGAACATTGATAATTAGTTTCTATCAAAGACATCTAGTGGGAAATGAAAGAACTGAGAAAGCTATAAGCTGCCTTTACTTCTTCATTAATATTTGCTCCCCAACGCAGGTCAAATAAACCACACTCACAGCTTTAAATGAGTTGCTTTAAAGTTGATGAATTATTTTTCTCTTTGGATTTCTACCACCCATCGCGGCTAATTATTCCCACTACATTCCCTTCTCCGACAAGAGGTTTCAGTCGAACAAAGAAAACAAAGCGAGGTTCCCTAGAAATTGAACTGCCTTTCGCTTTCAAAATTTCTTTCACCACACAGGCATCCCCACTTCTGAATACTGAGAGAATTGTTCTCACAATCAGAACTCCTCCTGGCTGGCTCGCTGAGAGCTTGTGGGGTCAGCTGATTTTATGGCTTTCAGAATCCCCACCCCCAACAGAAATACGATTTAGGAGCCTGAATCTTGCAGGAGGGACAAATGTAAATCCCACCAGGACCACCACCACGCCAGTTTTTCTTGGTTGAAGTTTTCTTTCACTTTCCTACCTCCCCCCCCCCCTTTTTTTTTTTTGCTTATCTCCAAGAAAAGGATAAGCACACTGTGGTGGAGACACCAAAATGCATGCTTTCCTTTCCTGTTGCAGAATTGTGGCTGGGAAGTAACCATCAAGCCAGCCTCACTGTATCCAGCTGGAGCTGAAGGACTAGTTTTCATCTGGACAAAGTCTGCAGAGGTGTGGGAGCCTAGAGAGTGGACACACTCCCACTTCTAAGAAGGTGTAACTAAGAAGGTATAACTGGGGACTAGAGTCACATTCATGCCTGAAACAATCTATATGAAGCAATGATTCTCAAGACAATAAGACATCAGAAGATAAAGGGCAGAGAACCCTGAGTGATGGAGAGCAAATGAGGTGAGCTTAAGCATTGCCCCACCCTTACAGTCTAGACAGAGCGTCCTGTCGGCACCACATGGAGGGGGAAGCCAAGCAGAGCCCGGCAGTCTCCTAGAATTGAGGATATGTTCCTGGGAGTGTGGGGAAACCAGAACAGCTGGATTTCACAGACCAATGTATGGGGTGGGGTGGGGGTGGCAGAGGCAGAGAGAGAGGACTGCACAGCGATAGAACGCTGGAGCTCGGCAGAGGGTCTCCATTGATTACTCAGTTCAGTATTACTCAGCCTGTTTGTGTGAGTGAACTGCCTGAGGCCAGGAAAGGTACCAGTCAAAAATCTGAGGGAGCAGTAACACCCAGAGCACATCCCCCGCCTGGAAGAGAGCCCTTTTCAGAGAGCCAGAGGGGAGACTCTCAGGGTTCATGAGGCGCCCAAGTTCCTTGCTACTGGAGAACGATTAATTTAGAATAAACACTGCTCTGGTCCTGCCTAAGATGGCTTCAAAGCAAAATCCAAGAGGACAGAACCATTTTTAAGTAATTCAACTGCATCCCAGAGCAAAGTTCAAGGCTATTAGTTAGAATACAAGGATGTGCATGCTAAGAAACTTCAGTCATGTCTGACTCTTTTGCGACCTTATGGACTGTAGCCTGCCAGGGTCCTCTGTCCATGGGTTTCTCCAGGCAGGAAGACTGGAGTGGGTTGCCATGCCCTTCTCCAAGGGATCTTCCCAACCCAGGGATGAAATCCATGTCTCTTAAGTCTCCTTCGTTGGCAGCCGGGTTCTTTACCGCTAGCACCACCTGGGGAAGCCCAGAAACACAAAGATACCCAGCACCAAATTATGTGAAATTCAGTGTCTGGCATCCAACAGAAATTTCCAGGTGTCTAAAGAAGAAATAGATAGCCCATAATGAAAAGGGAAAAAAAAATCCATTGAAACTGTCCAGAGAGCATCAGTAGAAAAGGACGTAAAAAGTTTTTATAACTTTTTATATATTGAATATATTTTCAATATATTTTCATATATTGAAAATACATGAATATATATTCCATATATTCAAGATGTTAGAGGAAAGATAGAACAAGCTAAACAGAGACTGAAGTGAGATACTTACTAAAACAAATGCAAGAAAACAACTAGAACTGATAAGCAATTTCGGCAAGATTTCAAGATAAAAAAATTAATATACAAAAACCAATTATGGGGACTTCCCTGGTGGACTAGTGGTTAAGACTCCAAGTTTCCATTGCAGGGGGTGAGGGTTTGATCCCTAGTTGGGGATCTCAAGTTCATGCATGTGGCCAAAAAAAAATTGTGTATCTATACAGTAGCTTGGAACAAAACATTGGAATTAAAAACAATTCCATTTACAATAGCAACAAAAGATACAGAATCCTTAGGGATAAATCTAACAAAAGATATGCAAGACTTGTACACTGAAAACAACTCTCAGAACATATCCAGTGGGAATTCCCTGGTGGTCCAGTGGTTAGAACTCCGAGCTTTCATAATGGGGGCATGGTTTCCATTCTGGGTTGGGGAACTAAGATCCCACAAGCCACACAGTGCAGCAAAAAAAGAAAGAACATACCCAAGGACCAACTCAGTAGAAACATCACCCCTGGACAGGGTTTCTCTTTCAATTCCCTCACTACTCCCTAATCTAATTAGGTCATTGCTCTCCCCTACCCCTATCTCCTGTCCTCTGGTGGGAGGCCTCATGGTCCCACCTCCTCTTGAACCCTCCCCCACCACTGGAGCTAGACGAACCTCTAGCATCCCCTCTCTCCATGGAAACTCATGTCTTCAGTATCCCATCTCCTCTGCACCCCAATGCCAGCCCCCTCTTCCTTTTCCATCCATCAGAGTCCAGCAATCCACCGTCAGCACGTTGTGCCAGGCTGGTTTACTTATCTTGGAATGACATTCCTATGGGCCTTCATATGTTGAGTTTTAAGCACCTAGTCTGGTCTCTTCTTAGGGTCCCTTCATCAGCATCACCTGGGGCTTACCCCTGATCTCCTGACCTAGGAATGGCTTTATCGAGAACCAACCATCATTTTTATTAGCTGAGGACTATCAAAATCCATATAGAGGGGGAAATGTATCCTAAATAAGAAAATAATCTGAGGAAGTCCAACTCTGCCCACAGTGACATCCTTTTACATGACTCTGCAGAACGTGTTCTTGCCTGAAGAATCCCAGGGATGGCGGAGCCTGGTGGGCTGCCATCTCTGGGATCGCACAGAGTCGGACACGACTGAAGTGACTTAGCAGCAGCAGCAGCAGCAGAACAACAGTTTATTCGCCTGAGACACTCTAATTCATTTGCAAACTAGCCTTTTCAAGAAAGAAAGGATCTTTGAAGTTTGTAAAACCAAGGTTCCACTGAGCCGGGCTTCCTGCAACCAAGAAGTATTTGTCCTAAAATTCTTCAGGACTTTATCTTTTTAAATACTTGTTCCCAAAGTTTCCAAGATCCCAGGACTAATTCTGGCAGGGTTCAAGTGCATGTGAGTCAGCAGTAAAGTAACTGTCTGTCACGCAAGAGACGCATGTTCGATCCCTGGGTCAGGAAGATCCCATGGAGGAGGGCATGGTAACCCCCTCCAGTATTCTTGCCTAGAGAATCCCACTGACAGAGAGGAGCCTGGCGGGCAACAGTCCATAGGGTTGCACAGAGTCGGACACAACTTAGCAACTGAGCACATACGTACTTGAATTGACACCCCAGCAGTTCATGCAAAAAAACAAAAACAAATTTCCAAACTATCACCCTCAAATGGGAAGCTGGCCACCCACAACAAACCCTGGGGATCAAAGCCTGTATCTTCTTATAGGACACATACACACTCACATGTATATATAATATAGCAAATATACAACATAACACTACGTATTGTTTTTGTTGACCTACAACAGCCCATGCCTCTGAATGGCTGCTTTTGCCTGTCTTCCCTCTAAAGACTCTGTTCCTAATAGTGAGACAAGAGCCCCTATCCCCTACATTCATTTGTTGTTTAGTTGCTAAGTCATGTCTTACTCTTTTGCAACCCCATGGACTGTAGCCCACCAGGCTCTGTAGTCTATGGGATTTCCCAGGCAAGAATACTGAAGTGGGTTGCAATACTGAAGTGGGTTTCCTTCTCCAGGGGATCTTCCCAACCCAGGGATCAAACCTACGTCTCCTGCAGTGGCAGATGGGTTCTTTATTGCTGAGCCACCACAGAAGCCCAGTCAGAAAAATAAAAGAAATTAAAAACCCAAAGCAATGTTTTGACTATGCTTTGCTTCTATGCCTCAACCAAGAACTTCCTTGCTGGAAACGAAGTATCCCAAACCTTAAATTTTCTGGCGCCCCACCCTGTCAGAAGAGGCCCCATGTTCTCTGGACCTGTTCCCTCCAGTGTTCTCTCACTGGGTAACATTTAGTAAGAACTCCAAAAGAAACTGTTACTTCCACTGGATTCCATTCCCTGCTTTCTTCATAATGCATGGCAGGCGGTGTGTTTCAGGCTAGTATTTATGTGGCTATGCGGGCTATTTCCAAGCTTGACTATTACCAGTGAATGCGGTGACATTAATATGAGTAAATGCAGGAAAAGGGATGAAATAAAACATATCCTATTGAAGGAAATGAGAGCTCCTTAAGAAAGGAAAACACACATAGGAAAAGACGTGGGCGTATCAGAATACAAATAGGGCCCTGGGGACCATTGGATTCCACAGGCATGATGTTATTGAAGTATTTGATACTAGAGTAAGCACCTGCAGATATGAATTACATCCTTGTTCAGACCACTAACGTCAGAGTACTGACATCTCCGGAAGCGCTTATGTTATATTTCAAATCCCCCTGCCTGCTGCACGAATATCCAATAAATCAATCACTGATAACGGACACCAGCTAAAAGGCTTAAAATGCTGAACAAGCCACCACAAGCCACCACTCCCTCCTCAGAGGGGCTGCCACCCCTAATTTATTGGGGGTTTCCCTAGTTGCTCACACCTCTCAGCCTTGGGACACAGGGAATGTGAGATGGGCTATTAACACCCTCAGTGCTGGACTGGGGAAACAGCAATAGGCTGGATATCTGGGGATGTTTCCCCTAGTGGGTCTTGGCTTGGAGAGGGTGGATGGAATTCCCTGATGTCTTTCAGGAATTGCTAACACCTCTCCCCACCCTAGACCTGCCCCCTTAATTGCCAACTTCTCACTCCTTGGGGTGAGACATATTGTGGTAGGCCATGCTCCTTTTATTTGCTTATAATAATGGTGTCTTTTATATTTGCAAGGCAGTTTTTCTAGTAATAATTTCTATATAAGTGCAAAATTAGAGGCACAATTTTAGGTAATTTCCTAAGTAAATCAGAAAAAAGACAGCATGACCTCTCTAGTCAGAACAGGTGATTTAAAAAATTAATCTGTGGTTCATTTAAAAAAAAAAAAAAAAAGAGGGACTTCCCCGGCTGTTCAGTGGTTAAGATTTTGCCTTCCAGTGTAAGGGGTGCAGGTTCAATCTCAATCTCTGATCAGGAAGCTAAGATCCCATATGCCTTGTGGCCAGAAAACCAAAACAGAATTTTTTTTTAAAGCTAAACTTTGTTTTAAAAAAGGTTGGAAATAAAGATGTCAAAACTCTAACAATGGTTATCTTTGGGTGGCCGAATTTGGAGTCGACTTGCTTTTTTTTATTCCTTCTTTCCTGCGTTTCTCAAATATTCTATAATACTAATGTGATTGTTGATTTTATGTGTCCAAATATTTAGTCAAATATTTAGTCAATGGATGAGAGTGATATCTGAACTGGCTGAGTAAAGGAGTTTGCCTGCTTTGATATGGGTGGGCCTTGTCCGATCAGGTAAAGACCTGAATAGGACAACTGGGCTGGTGGGAGGGAGCCTCTCTGTTTTCAAAGTGGGACATTGTTTTTCTCCTGTCTACAGACACAGACTCAAATTGGAATTACACCATTGGCTGTCGTGGGTCTCCAACTTGACAACTGCAGATCGTGGGATTTCTCATGGATTAGGGTATCCATAAATGCATTAGCCAATTTCTTATAATAAATCTCTTTATACATATATATTATATGTTTATGCACATATACATATGATTATAATATCATATCATATATATATATATAGCCTATTTTATGGATGTGAGAGTTAGACCATAGAAGAAGGCTGAGCACCTTCAGCTGAAGCAGAAACTCCAATATTTTGGCCACCTAATGTGAAGAGCCAACTCATTGGAAAAGACCCTGCTTCTTGGAAAGTCTGAAGGCAAAAGGAGAAGGGGACAGCAGAGTATGAAATGGTTAGACAGCATCACCAACTCAATGCACATGAATCCGAGCAAATTCTGGGAGCTAGTGGAGGACAGAGGAGCCTGGTGTGCTGCAGTCCATGGGGTCACAAAGGGTCTGACACCAATATCCCATTACTTGTGTTTTTCTAGAGAACTCTAATACAGCTAGTTTTGCATTTATACCATCTTCAACAATATTATTTCTATAATTAGAAAATAACTTCAAATTTATCTATGCAAATTTCAGAAGAACTGTGTACTTTGCAAAGACAGCCTAACAGAATTAATCCCACTGAGAGAATTAGTGTTTCATTTCAGGTTTAATTTTGATATTTATTCTTACCACATAAATCTGAAGGCACTTAGAGAGTATTCACTTCAGTATTATTTCATAACATTACTCAAAGATTTTACTGGTTTTGAAAGCATTTTTTTTTTTTTTTGGTGTGTTTACAATGTTGCATTGGAAATAGAATCAGTTTTAATTATATACCAACAATTCTTTTCTTCAGTGAGTTTAAAATGGGTAATAGCAAAAGTCTTAGCTTTGTTCTTAAAAGACAGCATTCTGGAACTTTCCTGGTGGTCCAGTGCTTAAGAATCTGCCTGCCAGTGGGGACATGGGCTCGTTCCCTGGCCCGGGAGGATCCCGCATGCCTCAGAGCAACAAAGCTCATGCACCACAACTCCTGAGCCCAGCTGCCCTAGAGTCTGTGCTCCACAACAAGAGAAGCCACCACAGTGAGAAGTCCTCCCACTACAAATAGAGAAAGCCCATGTGCAGCAATGAAGACACAATACAGCCAAAAAAAAAAGCCAAATTTTTTTAATTTTAAAAATAAAGTATTAATTTTTTTAATTTTAAAAAATACAGATGGCATTCAATAAAAACTTTAAGAACACAATAAACAATAATGAACATGCTTTTTAAATTAACCAAGTGCTGTGTTAATGCTTATCTTCCAGGTTCTCACAATAACCCTGTAGTTTGGGTATATTGGCCAGTTTCATAGTAGTGGAAAGCACAGCAGGCAGAGATGTAACGACTCACCCACGGTCACATGAGCTGGCAGGTTACAGAGCTGGGACTTGAACCTAGGGCTTCTACTTCTGAATTTTATTCTTTTTCCTATGGAGTAGGACACCGTCCCCCTGTATAAAGAGCTGGCTGTCAAGTCGAGATGGATACACAGGAAACGCCATAAGAGTATACGATTAAGTATTAAACCTGAGTGGTATTTTCATCGACTTTCATCAATTTTAGCAAGTCTTGCCTGACTTGCTCCATTTGAAAAACTGAAGTTCAAAGTTGGAAAATAATTCACCCTCATAGTTAGTGGCAGCTCCAGAAAGAGAATCCTGGAATGATGGCCTGTGTTCCAAATGAGGCATAAACAGACACATAACTGCAGCCCAAGAAGCAGGGTTTCAAGGAGGCCCAAGTGAAGGCAGACCTCCCCTCGGCACAGATGTTCAGGAACAACAGAATGTAATGATTCAGAGGGGAAAAAGCTTGTGTTCGATTGTTGACTCTTTATTAAGCCTTTATAAAATCAGTGATTCTCTTTAGGGTCCCCCAAATCATTGATTTCTTCTACATGGAATGCCAAAGACTGGATGTTCTTTAATAATTAATGTCTTCCTTCAGATCATCCAGAAAAGGGCTGGGGTGGTGGAGGGAGGAGGAATGAGGGAGGTGTGGGAAGAATGAGGGAAAAAACAGGAGGCAAGAAAAAAGGGAGCAGAGAAAAAGAAAACAGAAAAAAACTGGGGTTTGCTTCGTTCGATTTTATGGTTATAATGTCACCATTTTTGAGAATTTTTTAAGGGCCAGGGTCTATACGAGGTGTTTTATTTACATTGTCTCACAAACTCTTGAAAGGTAGACATTGCCATTATTTCAGACAATGAATTTGAAATGAACTTGGTCAGGGTCACACAGAGCTCACATCTGAATCCAGGTCAGACTGACTCTGGAGTCTGAGTTCTCCACTTCTCAAGAGAAGCACTTCCCCATTTCTAAGCTCTTTTGGCAGAGACCCCAAATATTTCCAGATGCTCTTTTTCAACTTGGGCAAACATGGCTTACCAGTGGTTCCAAGGTACTTGGTGTTCTTTATCTATTAAAGTGCATGGTCTGAATTAAGATTCTTTACCTATTGAATTTTTAATATGACCAAGAGCCAGGACTGCTGATTAAAGCACAGATTTTAAGTAGAATTAATGCTGGTACCAGAAGGGTCCAGTCAGAATCCCTCAGAACTAATAATCTCTAGACAGTACATTACCTCAATGGATTGTGTCATCCTTATTGTTTTCTATGTTAAGGCGTAAGAGGACTGTGCCAGACCCATCAGCTCTGTGTGCCTGGGGAATGATAGAACAAATTGACAGCTCTTGATTGATAGGAATGTGTCCAGGGATTGGAGGGGTGACTTAGGTGTTTTGGCACCTGCTGTGAAAGTGCTGCACTCAATATGCCAGCAAATTTGGAAAACTCAGCAGTGGCCACAGGACTGGAAAAGGTCAGTTTTCATTCCAATCTCAAAGAAAGGCAATGCCAAAGAATACTCAAACTATCACACAATTGCACTCATCTCACATGCTAGCAAAGTAATACTCAAAATTCTCCAAGCCAGGCTTCAGCAGTATGTGAACTGTGAACTTCCAGATGTTCAAACTAGATTTAGAAAAGGCAGAGGAACCAGAGATCAAATTGCCAACATCTGCTGGATCATGGAAAAAGCAAGAGAGTTCCAGAAAAAGATCTACCTCTGCTTTATTGACTATGCCAAAGCCTTTGACTGTGAGGATCACAACAAACTGTGGAAAATTCTGAAAGAGATGGGAATACCAGACCTCCTGACCTGGCTCCTGAGAAATATGTATGCAGGTCAGGAAGCAACAGTTAGAACTGGACATGGAACAACAGATTGGTTCCAAATTGGGAAAGGAGTATGTCAAGGTTGTATAGTGTCACCCTGCTTATTTAACTTATATGCAGAGTACATCATGAGAAATGCTGGACTGGATGAAGCACAAGCTGGAATCAAGATTGCCAGAAGAAATATCAATAACTCCTGATATGCAAACGATACCACCCTTATGGCAGAAAGTGAGGAAGAACTAAAGAGCCTCTTGATGAAAGTGAAAGAGAGTGAAAAAGTTGGCTTAACGCTCAACATTCAGAAAACTAAGATCATGGCATCTGGTCCCATCACTTCATGGCAAACAGATGGGGAAACAGTGAAAACAGTGGCTGACTTTATTTTTTTGGGCTCCAAAATCACTGCAGATGGTGACTGCAGCCATGAAATTAAAAGACACTTGCTCCTTGGAAGAAAAGTTATGACCAACCTAGACAGCATATTAAAAAGCAGAGACATTACTTTGCCAACAAAGGTCCATCTAGTCAAAGCTATGGTTTTTCCAGTAGTCATGTATGATGTGAGAGTTGGACTATAAGGACAGCTGAGCACCAAAGAATTGATGCTTTTGAACTGTGGTGTTGGAGAAGACTCTTGAAAGTCCCTTGGACAGCAAGGAGATTGAACCAGTCCATCCTAAAAGCAATCAGTCCTGAATATTCATTGGAAGGACTGATGATGAAGCTGAAACTCCAATACTTTGGCCACCTGATGCGAAGAGCTGATTCATTTGAAAAGACCCTGATGTTGAAAAAGATTGAAGGTGGGAAGAGAAGGGGATGACAGAGGATGAGATGGTTGGATGGAATCACCAACTCAGTGGACATGAATTTGAGTAATCTCTGGGAGTTGGTAATGGACAGGGAGGCCTGGCGTGCTGCAGTCCATGGGGTCGCAAAAAGTCAGACATGACTGAGTGACTGAACTGAACTGAATGAGGTGGTGATGTGTGTAGTACCTGGCTTTTTTTTCAAACCCCCTACTTTTGCTTTATGCTATGCTATTCAAAAACAGCAGTGGGGTGTTTTTTTTTTTTTGGTCTCTTTGTATCTTTTGGTCCAGAATTTGTCCTAACTGTGCTTGTGTGAGGTTATTTTTCATCCAATAAAGTTTATTTTATTTTGTCATGGGAGGAGAGGTGTATCCAGGTGCAAGCATTGCAGCATTGCAGGGAAGTGTCCCAGGTCCCAGCCTGTCTCGTCAACCTGTCTGAGCTAGAACGAGAAGCTGGAGGGATTCCTTAACCTTACTCAGCCTCTCAACTTAAAGCTAGCACGCCCACTAAACTTATGCTGGACTCTCTGTTTGATCATTAATTATCATTTAATAAACATTTCTTTTGGCATTGGCTGCCGCAAGCCCTTATCAGCACCTGAGCCAATTCTACCCGCTGGACCTCCAGGTGGATATTGCAACAGCTGACCATAGCTCTGATGGATTTTATTCCCCAAGTTGAGGTGTTTGACAAGATGGACAGGTGCCTAGCTCAAAATACCTCCAGAACTGGATTTAGGATGGAAAAGAATCCCTGATGGATACTCTCTTCTTTTGCCAGACACTAGTGAGACTATCCTGGCCAGCTTCCCCAGTCCTTGGCTAACATGTACACCTGACCCCTTGCTGCAAAACCACGGGTGGATACATTTTGTGATGAAAACATCCCTGTATTTGATTTCCATGACTAGGAAAACACTGCTGCTGCTGCTAAGTCACTTCAGTCGTGTCCGACTCTGTGTGACCCCATAGACGGCAGCCCACCAGGCTCCCCCGTCCCTGGGATTCTCCAGGCAAGAACATTGGAGTGGGTTGCCATTTCCTTCTCCAATGCATGAAAGTGAAAAGTGAAAGTTAAGTCGCTCAGTCGTGCCTGACTCTTAGCAACCCCATGGACTGCAGCCTACCAGGCTCCTCCATCCATGGGATTTTCCAGGCAAGTGTACTGGAGTGGGGTGCCATTGCCTTCTCCGAGGAAAACACTAGAGCAAGGCTAATAGTATTGAATGTGTGTGCTCAGTCAGTCATGTCCAGCTCTTTTTTGTAGCCCATCAGGCTCCTCTGTCCATGGGATTTCCCAGGCAAGAATACTGGAGCAGGTTGCCATTTCCTTCTCCAGGCAATAGTCCCCATCCAGAGATCAAACCCACGTCTCTTGCATCTCCTGCATTGGCAGGCAGATTCTTTACCACTTGTTCCACCTGGGAAGCCCCATAGTTTTGAATAAGATGATATAAAATGCTAGCAAAAGTGAGTGTGTTCAGCAGGATGACACCATAACCATCTCACTCTTCACACATACACTCCCATAATTTTTTAAGTTGATATGTTGTATTTTCATTTTTATTCAGTTCAAGACATTTTCTTTCTTTTTGGCTTCAAAGCAAGTGGGATCTTAGTTCCCTGACCAGGGATCAAACCCAGACCCCTGAAAGGGGAGAGCAGAGTCTTAACCACTGGACCACCAGGGAAGTCCCCGCCCCCATAACTTGATAGAGAGAAATCCAAACTAGGAGTGAGGAGTGTGAGAAGCTGTACAGCGCTTGAGATTTATGTACTGATGGGGCTGATTTCCTTTTGAAGATAAGCAGGACAAGGTTACTGGGAAGGACATTGAAGCAAGACTAAAAGTGGGGTTGTGTGTGTGTGTGTATGCTTAGTCACTAAGTCGTGTCCGATGCTTTATGTCCCCACGGACTGTAGCATGCCAAACTCCTCTGTCCATGGGATTCTCCCATGGATAGATTCTCCAGGCCAGAATACTGGAGTGGGTTGCTATTTCCTTCTCTAGGAGATCTTTCCGACCCAGGGATTGAACCCATGTCTCCTGCATTGCAGGCAGATTCCCCAGGAAAATGGAACAAATGGGTTGTTTTGCCTGAAATCAGGAGGCAGAAGCTGCAGCTCTCCCTCAAGGGCATTTCTGAGAACAGCAGCAAGTCTAACACAGAGAAAATCCTCATCTTCCCTGCATAATTTTATTCTCTTCTTGCCACAACCCCCAAATCTTTGCCTCTCTACTTACAGCACTTTCATCAAAGGAAAATGGACTTTAGGGCAGACTCCTGATTCTCTGCCATGCACCAGCTATCTCATCTTGAACAAGTCACGTTACCTCTTAAAGGCTCAGCTTCCTTGTCTGTAATACAGGCATAAGGATGAGATCACATAAAACGAGGGTGCATGAGAATACACCTACCACAGTGACTACATTGTAGATAAATGGTACCAAGAAGGAAAATGCGCTTCTGTAACAAAGTGCAGAAGGATGCTGGGCTGGTGAAAACAAGAGGCACCACATCTGTATCACCTGATTTTCACAGCAGCAGTATATAAAGTAGGTACCAGTGATATCCCCATTTTACAGATGGGTAGCTGAGAATCACTGAGACTTCTGTTGTTGTTCTAAGCACTTTAGTTTTTTATTTTTAAAATCACAATAGACCATTCCAGATTTCAGATATATGTGGTAATTAGGATATTTGCTTTTTCCTTTCTGGCATTTCACTCTGTATGACAGTCTCTAGGTTCATCCACATCTCTATAAGTGACTCAATTTTATTTTTTATGCCTGAGCAACATTCCATTGTGTATATGTACCACAAAATTTGGTATAGATGATCTTATTTACAAAGCAGAGCACAAATATATGGATACTAATGGGGGAAGGAGGTTGGGAGGAATTGAGAGATTGAGATTGAGAAATATACACTATTGATACTATGTATAAAATAGATAACTAATAAGAACCCACTATATAGCACAGGGAACTCTACTCAATGCTCTATGGTGACCTAAATGGGAAGTAAATCCAAAAAAGAAGGGATGTATGTATACATATACCAAAGTCACTTGGCTATACAACAGAAACTAACATGAAATTGTAAAGTAACTATACTCCAATACAAATTAACAAAAATAAAGTCAGTGGCATTTGGTACTTGATTGCAAAAATAAATAAAAATAAAATCATAATAGAGTCACACAAAAATGCAAAAGTAGTAGACATGTCCTCTTTCACCCAACTTCTGCCATGCTCATCTTTGACCTACAGTCTGACAGAGGCTGTTGTAATCACCTGAGATGCACACCTCAAAAGCAGAGTTGAACACTCTGAGCCTGACAGAGGCTTGGTTGGGGTCACTAGAGGCCTTTTTTTGGGATAAGAAATAAAGGAGTTGATTTCAGCACCCTAGGGAGACTGTACTCATCTTTTGATGGGAGAGGTGAGAGTGCTCAACACTCAGTTGTGCTCAGTTGTGTGTGAGAGTTGGACTATAAAGAAAGCTGAGCACTCAAGAATAGATGCTTTTGAACTGTGGTGTTCGAGAAGACTTTTCAGAGTCCCTTGAACTGCAAAGAGATCCAACCAGTCTATCCTAAAGGAGATCAGTCCTGAGTGTTCATTGGAAGGATTGATGTTGAAGCTGAAACTCCAATACTTTGGCCACCTGATGCAAAGAACTGACTCACTGGAAAACCTTGATGCTGGGAAAGATTGAAGGCAAGAAGAGAAGGGGACGACAGAGGATGAGATGGTTGGATGGCATCACCGACTCAATGGACATGAGCTTGGGTAAACTCCGGGAGCTGGTGACAGACAGGGAGGCCTGGCATTCTGGAGTCCATGGGGTCACAAAGAGTCAGACATGACTGGACGACTGAACTGAACTGTGTCTGACTCCTTGAGACTCTGTGGACTGCAGCCCACCAGGGTCTTCTGTCCATGGGATCTCCCAGGTAAGAATACTGGCATGGGTTGCCATTTCCTCCTCCAGGGAATCTTCCTGACCTAGGAATCGAACTCGCATCTCTTGTACTGGCAGGCTAATTCCCTACCACTGAGCCACCAAGAAGTTGAGAGAAGAAGATAGTAATTGAGGTTTGCTGCCATGGTTAGAATGCTTCTGCCTCAGAAAAGGAACTTGGCCCGGACAATCTAGTTGTCAATTGTCCTGCCAATTCAGACTGCCAACTCACTCCATGGTCCTCTAATCTGTTAACTAGGCTCTGGATACTGATCAGCTTCCAGTCACCAGCTGGGCACTGGGTGATGAAAGCCTTGCTGCTTTATTAGCAATTCCTCTGGTTCATCAGTCCTTCCGTCCACTCTAACCACACTTACAAGTTGTCCTTGTCTGAAGTCAGCCAATGTATATACGGCCAGTTCCACCCACCCGTTTCTCTACTCCAACATGAAAACTTGGAACACAGCTCTCACATTTCTTACTGCACTCTTGATTGGATGGGAGTTATTTCATCAATCACTAGCATCCTGCTTGGGAAACGGGTTCCCAGGAAAGAGGAAACTTGATCCTTTTGTTCAGCAGATTCTGCTTCCAGGGACTGCTCCATCTGCATGATGGACCAAAGTGATGTCTCCCAAATGTTTCACAAGCGTGACTTTCTTCTGTGTTGGCATGATGCCCCAAAGGCCAAAAAGCCCTTATGGAAAATTAACTAGATGAAGCAGCTCCCCTTGCCCCCAGCTGTCCCCCTTCCCACTGCCCATGGGGAGGCCATGCTTATCCACTGAGTGGGGACACCCTTCTGTGGTGGCTGCATCCTAACCTGATCCAGGATCTGGGGGGCAACTCATGAAGCTGAGGAAGCCTGTGTAATGGCAAAAACAAAGAATATTTGTATTCCTTAAAAAAAATAATAAAGGAGAAATGTTCCCTCTGACCCCTACTAAAACAAAAACCTTTGTAGCAAAAAAACCACCCGCTCAGCTGCAATAAGGTGAAAGGTTAAATGTGGACAGAGTAGTCAAATATAAGCAGTTTCTTAGTTTTCTGGTGGGAATACTTAACAACCTAAGTATGTTTCCCCAGGAGGTCATCTATTATATTTTGTCCAATTTCTTCCTCCAAGAGCTGAATCAATTCATGATGTAATGCCCCAGGGAGAACAATCTTCTGGAAATGGAGTATCTTTCTGGGGACAAGGTTGAGGAAAACATCTTAATATTGTTACAGCTTTGGCCTGGTGGTAACGGCTCTCTGCTTGTGCCCGTGGCAGGATGAGAATCGGGAAGGCAGTGAAATGTCAAAGGACACACGCCTCCAAAGTGTTTGCGATTTGCCTAAAATGGTTTTCCTCTCTTGGAGAAAACAGGCTACAAATCCATTCGGACATTTACAAGACAGTTGCAGGACTCTGGGCATGTCCTTCAGGGCCTGAGCAGAGAACGCTGCTTGTTCAGGGTGTTGGCATCTAAATGTAGACATGGTCCTGCTTTCTAGCCTAAACAGTATTTCCTCTGACTTCTTCCCTGCTCCCTTGCCCTCTCTCCCCCAAATTATATTAGAGAAGAAAGGGTAAGTCAACACTCATCATTCACTTTGTTTTAAGGAAATAGATGCTACTTCTATTTATGAGAGACTTTGGATGGCTTCAAAACCCCAACAGTTATTTATTTTGAAACTGGCTAAACTACGTTTTAAACTTTTTATTTTGTATGGGGGTATGGTAAAGAACCCGCCTGCCAATGCAGGAGACATAAGAGACAGGGGTTCAATCCTTGAGTCTGGAAGATCCCCTGGAGGAGGGCATGGCAACCCACTCCAGTATTCTTGCCTGGAGAAACCCATGGACAGAGGAATCTGGTGGGCTACAGTCCACAGCGTCGCAAAGAGTTGGATACAAATGGAGCAACTTAAGCACGCAAGCATGCATAGCCAATTAACAATGTTGTGGTAGTTTCAGGGAACAGCAGAAGAATTCAGTCACACATAAACATGTGTCCATTCTCCCCCATACCCCTCTCCCATTCAGATTGGTATATAACATCTAGTAGAGACTCACAGACTTAGAAAACGAACTTATGGTTGCCAGGGGGATGGGATAGTTAGGGAGTTTGGGAAGGTCATGTACACACTGCTATGTTCAAAATGGATAACTAACAAGGACCTATTGTGTAGCACATGGAACTCTACTCAATGTTATGTGCCAACAGTTACTGATCTCAAGGGCTCCTCCAAATAAACTTTTACAAGAACAGCCAACAAGCAGCCCTATGGCCTGTTCTCCTTAGGCACCTAGGTGTGAAATACACCAAGAGCCCCCAGTCTCTTGCAGGCTTTATTGTTGCTGGCCACGAAGCAGAGAAAATCACTCCCCTATTGTTTGTCTTGTTTATAATATAGGAACAATGGTGTGTCTTATTATATACTTCCAGAGACATGAGAATACATGACAATACCATAGCAGGGTGTTTTGCATGTTTTCCTATCATGTGATTTGTTAAGACAAAAAAAACTGGAAAGTCCAAGCCTAGATTACAAATTAAGAGTATATGTAGGTGGACCCGGGTGATTTATTTAAAGGAAAGTTGGGTTGTTTGTTTCTCTCTGAGGGGAAAGGCAGTCTCATTGGGAATTGAAAGGCTCCAATTTATTTGGGGGAGGTATGTTAGTTTTAAATCTAAAAATAAATTTGAGGTAAAAAAAGGAACTCTTTCCTGGTGGCTCAGACAGTAAAGAATCTGCCTGCAATGCAGGAGACCTGAGTTTGATCTCTGGGTCAGAAAGATCCCCTGGAGAAAGGAATGGCAACCCAGTCCAGTATTTATTCTTACCTGGAGAATTCCATGGACAGAGGAGCCTAGTGGGCTGCACAGTCCACAGGGTCCCAGAGTCGGACACAACTGAGTGACTTTCACTTCAATGCCCTCGCAGGTTAAAATAAATGAGAAGAAT
Organism: Bos taurus; assembly: GCF_002263795.3. Taxonomy (NCBI): domain Eukaryota; kingdom Metazoa; phylum Chordata; class Mammalia; order Artiodactyla; family Bovidae; genus Bos; species Bos taurus. Next base: position 72,875,685 of record NC_037335.1, on the reverse strand, counting down.
GTAGATAAACCAGAGTGTTCAATTATTCCTACCTTATTCAATGCAAGAAACTCATGTTATCTACCACATTTAAGTTTAAATACTAAGAATTTGGAAAACAATATCGAAAACTGAAAAACAAGTGCCAGCTTTTTTCCAAGAAGCTTGTACTCTGACCCCCTTGCCCTCCCATCTTGAATGTCACGTTCACGTTTGCTCCTTGATGGCCTGAGAGCTGTGGACCTCAGTGACATCCACTTACTGGCTCATGGAAGACTTCTTATTTCCCACCATCCAGACAGACTGCGAAAAACTAGGCATCCATTCCTTAAAATGATTTATACATCCAGAACATGCCAGTCATGCTAGTTTAATAGGAATATAATTGGACCTTGCTATGCTTGGGAAGTAGAAACCTTTGTGGTAATGTGCCGTGTTCCTAACTAAAATGCAAGGTGCAGGCAGTGTTTTATCTGTAGTGTTATTAAATGAAAAGTTAACGGCCAGTGACACGATGCAATGGCTTATTTCCATTCACGCAGATGTCTGATATTGCTCAACAAAGCGGTCCCTGAAAGTTAGAATTTTGTATTTCGAAAGGAGGACCTAAGAGGTGGATTGAAGTCTGCATGCTACCATTTTGAGAGGCAGATTGCCTGGCTTAACAATTTATGTTTCCAGTATTTCTTGGGTAAGGCACAAACCAAGAGCCTGTTGGTCATAGGTGACCATAAATTTGAAAGTTACTATTGTGACTAATAAAAAATGTATTTTGCTAGGCTCATGAAGCACAATGGTGCATTACAAAATGAATTATCTAGATGGTACAGAGTAATTCTTCCCACAGATCCAAAGGGTGGGAATACTTAACAACCTGGACGGGGGTGGTTGGAGCCAGTAAACAGTGTCAGAGGCGTTGCCATAAAGGAGTCATTGATACTCACTAGAGTGGGTTCTTTGGGGGCCAGAGAAGGCTATCATCAAGGGAGTTTTATGGCATATTTGCTGGGTCTGATATTCCTAGAATTCTCAGGTTCTTAGTGGCCTTTCTAAATGTTTAAATACTTAAATTCAAGCATTTATCACTCTTCAGGGACCTCTGCAGAATTTATTTACATTGGGAGTTACTATTATCGAAGAGGAGTTCATTTTTAAAATATTAGCAAAAAAAAAAAAAAGTAGTCCATTTCAAAGTATTACCACAAATGCAATCCTTTAAGACAAATATCTAACGTTTCAGAACAAATGCCACCTGCAAGCTGTAAATATGTGTATTAATTTTTCCCCACAGTATTTGCTTTGGCTGTGACCTTCCCTCATATTTAGTTGAACAAGGGCTAAAAATTGTCAAACCAAATTCTTGTTTGAGAGTTTAGCTCTAACTACTGCCAGTTTGAGAGAAACACACATCCAGGTTTAGGGAATATGTTTTGTTTGTTTTGGCTGTGACATAGGGCAGAACAGTTTCCATCCCGTTCGAATGCATTCAAGAGAGTTTGAAATATTGCACAATAAAAGTCATTCATTATATCTGTCTCCTTTCCCTTCCAAAAACAAAAATGGCTTCCCAGTTCCAAGTCGACACAGGGGGCAGGAAGAAGGGGGTCACGGGGTCACTGGAAATCACCCAAGACTAACACCAGGTTTTTCAGGTTTGAGTTAGGGACTCCTAACTTCTGAAATCTTCATTCCCAATGTACACTTCAAATAAGAAGAGACTGCTCACGTTGCATTATTGCTCTGTTATGGATGATTGGAAAATGAACACATTGTACGTGTTCAAACGTTAGGCATAACAACATCCAAATGCCTAGCACTCAAACTAAACTAATTTGAACAGAAAAATCTTTTTACTTACTTTCTCTAGGAAGTGTCAATTGATTGACATCAAATTTATACTAAAAACAATTATTTCACTGTTTGGACCATACATTTGGAAAGACCTAGTTTTGCTAACAACTGACGCTCCTGGGCTGCTGTTTGATGTGTCTAAGTAAAGAAAAAAATTGACATTGTGCTTACTAGCAAGCACTCGGGACATCAGAAATGCAGTTTGTTTTTAAATGACGAAAATAAAGGCACCATTAACAGATGACTACATTTGACAGGACAAAACACTACCAAAGTGAACTTATTTTAAAAAGCAAATTTTAAGTGGGTGAATAAAGCTGTGAGAATAAAATTATTAGATGTAAATGGAAGTGCTGTCTCTAAATTTTAGAGATTAAATAATTCATATGAAAACAGAGTTAGAAATTTGGAACTTAGAACAAAATGATAAAATCTGAATTTTCTTGAATTATATCTAAAAAAACTAAAAACTAGCTGTTTGCTCCCCACAGGCCACTTTTATCATAGAGAAATCAATTAAACCATTTGGTCCAACATTGCGCTGTGGACAAATGAGAAAAAGGAAAATTTAAAAAGGGTGCTTTCCAACATGTCATTGGTAATTTTAGAAATCTCAGCCTTAGAAAATGCAAACGTATTTTTTTCTTTAATGTGCATGCTCATTTATTTTCCCTTTTCATATAAGTGATATAATGCTTAAAGTATCAAAAAATAGAAGCAGTTCCAGAAAATACTTGCTTCCCAATATCCTAAAATTTTCCAAAACTTTTCTAATAAATCTTAAAATCAAGGTCAGAGCAAGGCTAAGTACGATCTTGGTTGAAGATGTGGGACAAGAAATATGTATCATGAGAATGGTAGTAATTACACACCTTCTCACTAAAGCTATTAGGTTACTTGTAGTCTGTACCACAATTTCATAAAAAAAAACAAAAAAACAGAAAAGCATCAAAGAATGAACAAAATTGGACATACAAACTTGGAACTGTTAGGTCATAGTACATACAATTAGTCCTTCTAGAGCCAAATCATGGTTCTAAAATAATCTTCAAATAAATCTAAGGCTCCCCCTCTCCCAAATAAAAATCCACTATCTTTTTGTATGTGTGATTAATCATAATTTAATTTCACCCCCCAAAGTCTGCTTACTTGATCTAAGAATCTAAGTCCACAGTCAACCTTTCAGACATACTACAAAGAAATCTGGTAGCATAAAAGACAGAAATGCAGAAGCATTTAAGGAGGGAGATTTTTTAAAAAAACTTTCTTACAGACAATTCATAATCCCTAGTCTAGCTTTGAATCCATGCTTCATCTGGATATATTCATAGGTTAGAATACAATGGGATGAAAAATACTTTAAAAATGTGTAGGAGATGAGGCCAACTTCACACTGCATGTGCTGTGCTTAGGTGCTCAGTCATGTCTGACTCAGTGACCCCATGGACTGTAGCCCACCAGGCTCCTTTGTCCATGGGGATTCTCCAGGAAAGAATATCGGAGTGGGTTGCCATGCCCTTATCCAGGGGATCCTCCCAACCCAAGGATCAAACCCAGATCTCCTGCATTACAGGTGTATTCTTTACCACCTGAGCCACTGCAGAAAACCAGAAATACTGGAGTGTGTAGCCAATCCCTTCTCCAGGAGAACTTTTCAACCCAGGAATTGAACTGGGGTCAATTGAATTGCATTGGAGGCGGATTCTTTACCAGCTGAGCTACTTGGGAAACCCTCACACTGCCTTGTCTCAGTAAACAACAAGGAAAAGACATACAGAACAGAATGTGCCCTCTGGATCCCTGTTACTCTAAAACTTTTGCTAGTGAATTTTGTTCAAGCATCGCTTATTCCAGAAACAAACAAACTTACCTGAAGTTGGTGCCAGCTTGAGGGCTGAGAGGTCCAGGGCATTCCTTTATAATTATACCCTCATGTATTATAATTCTGCCCTCAGTTCAGTTGTCGCTCAGTCATGTCTGACTCTTTGCGACCCCATGGACTGCAGCACGCCAGGCCTCCCAGTCCATCACCAACTCCCGGAGTTCACTCAAACTCATGTCCATTGAGTCAGTGATGCCATCCAATCATCTCATCCTCTGTTGTCCCCTTCTCCTCCCACCTAGAATCTTTCTCAGCATCAGGGTCTTTTCAAAGGCTGCATGAGGTGGCCAAAGTATTGGAGTTTCAGCTTCAGCATCAGTCCTTCCAACGAATATTCAGGACTGATTTCTTTTAGGATGGACTGGTTGGATCCCCTTACAGTCCAAGGGACTCTCAAGAGTCTTCTTCAATACCACAATTCAAAAGCATCAATTCTTCAGTGCTCAGCTTTCTTTATAGTCCAACTCTCTCACATCCATACATGACTACTGGAAAAACCATAGCCTTGACTTGATGGACCTTTGTTGACAAAGTAATGTCACTGCTTTTTAATATGCTGTCTAGGTTGGTCATAACTTTTCTCCCAAGGAGCAAGAGTCTTTTAATTTCATGATTGCAGTCATGATGGCTGTAGCCCTCATAGTCAACAAGAGTCCGAATTCTGCCCTCACTTCCCCCTTAATGAAGGCACCTTGAAGGCAGTGGTCACACTTAGAAATTAATGTCTGGCACATGTATTATTCAATCTACAATCTTCTTACCTGGGATGTACAGGGAAAATTTCCCATGTTAAGAAATAATTCTCAAATGCTAAGGCTGCTTTCCAAGTAAGGTTAGTGACTTTTTTTAAAAAATACTAAACCAAGTTATAATACAAATGTTAATGTATGAGAATTGAATCAGACATTTTTAGCAAACTTAACTCTGAACCTTTATTCATTTCATTTTCTTACTGATAATATACAGTGGTCAAGAACAGAATTCTTTCTCAATGACTAAATTTTAGTGTCTCAGGGTGACAATTTAAAAATCAAGAACTGTAGCAAACTACATGAGAAGATTAGGCTGAATATACTCAACAAGGAAGTTGGTTCCTTTCTCTTATTTCTGATAGCTTAGTATTACTGACTTTTTGCCTTAAATGATAATGCATGTCTGGGTGGCATTATACGCTCCACATTGAATTGTTTGGTCAGCATTTTGCTTCCACAGGTTTCCTCCTTCACAAAAAGAACTTTAAATGAAAACCATGACAAAGATTCACAGTAAAGGGGAAAACAAGCTTTCTTACAGTAATTAAGATGGTTCAATGTTGGTTTAAGAACAGACACGCAGATCAATGGAAAAGAATCAAGTCCAGGAAAAAGACTTATACATACAAGGTCAACAGATTTCAACAGAGGTGCCACTGTAATTCAATAAGGAATGCAAACTCTTTTCAACAAATGGTGCTGAATGGCTTCCATTAAAAAAAAAACAACCCTCTTCCCACAGATTATACAAAAATCATCTCAAAGTGGATCTGATACCTGACATTAAAACAATACAATTTCTAGAAGAAAACCTAGGAGAAAATCTTTGTATCCTTGAATTAGTCAAAGATTTCTTAGGATACAAAAGCATGTTCCATTCAAGAAAAAAAAAAAAAAAGAATGGATAAATTAGATTACATCAAAATACTTTTGATATAAAATGTCTTTTCAAAAGATACTCTAAAAAAATTTTAAAAAACAAGCTACAGACTGGGGGAAAAATATTTGCAAGATAGATACATAATAAAGGATTTATCCAACCCAAAAAAAAAAAAAAAAAAGGATTTATCCAAATATAGGCAGAACTCTTTCAACTCAAAAAAAAATAAGGACAAACAAAAATGTAGGCAAGACATTTAAATGGAAGCTTCAATAAAGAGGATATAAGAATGGCAAATAAGCACAGGGAATAAAATATGTTTGATATCATTAGTCATTAAAGAAATACACACAACGGGATACGACTGCACACCTACAAGAATGCCTACACGCAACGAGGCTGACACCTCGTGTGATGAAAATGTGGAGAAAGTGAACTATGTGCTGCAGGTGAGGATGCAAAATGGTGCAGTTGCTATGGAAAAACTTGGCAGTTTCTTAAAAACACCCCAGCTGTATGTCTCAGGAATCCCACTTTTAGGTATTTAACCAAGAAAAATGAAAACATGTGTCTATAAAAAAGATCCGTATGTGAATGTTTATAGCAGCTTTATTTGTAGAAGCCAAAATATAGAAACAAACCAAATATCCATCAATGGTGAATTGGATAAACTGTGGTACATCCATAAATGGACTACTACTGAGCAATAAATAGGAAATCAACTACTTACCACATACAACATGGATAAATCCCAAATGCGTTATGCTTAGTTCAAAAAGGCAGACACAACAGGATATATATTACATGATCCCATTTATATGACATTCTGGAAAAGGCAACACTATACGGATAGAAATCGGATGAGTGATTGTGAGGGTCTGGGGTCAGGGGAGAGGGGATTGGCTGCGACTGGCAGGAGGAAATGTTTTGCAGGGTGATGAGTATGTTCTGTTACTTGGCCGTGGCTGTGGTTACATGACTGTGTGAATTTGCCAAACTTCAAACCGATACACTTAAAAAAGGGAAACTGTACTGTAGGTGAATTATACCTCAATAAACCTGACTTTAAAAAGTTAATAAAAAAAAAGCTCTTTCAATATAAAGCACAAATCAGACATTATTATTTCCTTCTTGGTATGCCAGGTCTAAGTCTCACATTCAATTAATTCTATAACTTAAGTCAGGGGAGTGGGGAGGGGGCAGTCAGAAAAAAATGGAAGCAATGTGGCATGAAGTGATGGGGGAAGAATATGGTGGGCAGAAGGTGAAATCTTTATAAAGGAACTTTGCTAGGTAAGATCTAGAGAAATGAACTGAATAATCATTTAATTTTAATTTCAAAGAATTTATCTTACATTTTTAAATAAGCCTGCTGCTGCTGCTGCTAAGTTGCTTCAGTCGTGTCCGACTCTGTGCAACACCATAGACGGCAGCCCACCAGGCTCCTCCGTTCCCAAGATTCTCCAGGCAAGAACACTGGAGTGGGTTGCCATTTCCTTCTCCAACGCATGACAGTGAAAGTGAAGTCGTTCAGTCATGTCCGACTCCTAGCGACCCCATGGACTGCAGCCCACTAGGCTCCTCTATCCATGGGATTTTCCAGGCAAGAGTACTGGAGTGGGGTGCCATTGCCTTCTCTGCAAACAAGCCTAGTGTGGCATAATTTTCAGTAACACAAAACTGGAGACAACTAGGGTCTATTATTAAGGAGATGGTGAACTACATTATAGAGATCCAAATTATCTCACTCTAGATGGACTGTGAAGAAAGCTGAGCGCCGAAGAATTGATGCTTTTGAACTAAGGTGTTGAAGACTCCTGAGAGTCCCTTGCACTGCAAGGAGATCCAACCAGTCCATTCTGAAGGAGATCAGCCCTGGGATTTCTTTGTAGGGAATGATGCTAAAGCTGAAACTCCAGTACTTTGGCCACTTCATGCGACGAGTTGACTCATTGGAAAAGACTGTCATGCTGAGAGGGATTGGGGGCAGGAGGAGAAGGGGACGACAGAGGATGAGATGGCTGGATGGCATCACTGACTTGATGGACCTGAGTCTCAGTGAACTCCGGGAGTTGATGGATAGGGAGCCCTGGCGTGCTGTGATTCATGGGGTCGCAAAGAGTCGGACACAACTGAGCGACTGAACTGAACTGGGACAGGGGTTAAAAAGATGAAGTAGCACCAGGACTCTCCATAATATCATGGGGATATTCATGGTATATTGTTGAATAAAATTTTTAAGTTGTAAAATGGAATACAGAGTGATCCCATCAGAAAACAATGAAAGCCAATTATTCTCCAGTTTAAAAAAACAAAAACAAAAACTTTTAAGTGCCTCGAAATAAACTTCTTACTGAAAAGTTTCAGGAAATAAATTTTTTCCACATTTTAAATGAAAAAAAAAGCAAAACAACAAAACCGATGTTTACACAGGCAAAGGGTCTGGAAGAGGTTTGCCTGCTGTTAATGGTGTTGACACCTAGAAAGGTGGGGGAAAAAAGCTGTGGCTGTAGGCATGCCGGCATCAAGTGGGTAGAAGAAAGTTTTTCATTTTGCACAGTTCTCTTTTTTCAACAGACACATATGACCTTTGTGATAAAAAGGAGTGAAAATAAACGTTAAGGGGAAGCACCCATAGCAACTGTAGAGCACTGCCCTAGTTTAAGGCAGTGCACACAGGGTAACTTCAGATGTCATGCTGCCATCTTCTGGAACAAGTGAGAATCAACGGGAGCAGATACGGTGGAAACTTTTCTAAGGCAAAATGTCAAGGGTTACTGCAGTAAAACAGATCAGGCCAGTTCTTGATTTAACCATTAACGGAAAGAAACCGTTAAAAAGAAGCAAGCATGAGAAAATACAGAAATCATTAACTTTTCACCAATTTATGATATAAATGAGACAGTGCACAAAATTACCTCCAAGTGGTTATGCTTTCTCAAGACTTTTTTTAGAAAAACAGTCTATTTGTTATTTTATAGATAGCAACAAAAAATTTAGAGTGAAATATTTTAAACTTGTAAAGTGTTAATCTGTTTAACTGCAGATGCTAGGAAAAGAGAACAATTTTACATTTGAAAAACCGAGGCAAAAAAATTTACAATAAAAAAAAAAAACACGGACCAAAATATGTCTTAATCCTCATTAGTACTTTTTTGGGAATAAAACAAAGCATGTCAAATTCTAAAAATTCAAGTACAATTGAGATCATATAAAGTAAAAAAGGTAGAAAATAACAGTAATTTTAGCTTCTATGTTGAATAAACAACAAAAAAATTTTTAAAACCCTCTAACATCGTATGTTTCTGAAAGTTTTTTTCCCCATTTCTTTTTAAATGACCCAAACCAAAAAGTTTCCTTTTTTTTTTCTTTTGGTTTTTTCCAGTGGTAGAGATATGTCAACCAAACCGAACTATAAATGTGGTGGGGGGTGGGGAAAAGAAGTCCATAAATAATTTACCTGTAAAGATAAAAGAATTTCTGAAACAATCCACCCTTTAGCAGGAGAAATTGGGGATCACTTCGAGTGTTAATGTAAAATACATTAGTCTTTAGCAGCGGGAGTCCCAGACCTATTGGTGCCAAGGAGGTAACAAATAGTCTCTATCTGAGGAGGGGGAAATGGGCGCCCAGCAGGAGCTTTCTTCCCTGTTGTGTTATTTATAGAGAGCCCTATTTGTTAACATGTTTCTGTGATCACTGGGAGAGGGAGAGCTTAATGATTTAAAGGATTTCAAAAACAATTGTTTAATGATACAATGATTTATGCACATTCACAAATTCTAGATATATAGCAATTTAGATTTTCAAACTGCTTTCGCCAAGTGACAGAATGTATCGCTGGAACTTAGCTGGAAAAAACAAGTGCTAGTACTTGGTATTGTGAAATAAAAAGTTAGCAAGGCTGGAAAATGCCATGTTAAGAAAGAAATCAGCAGCCTACCACTAGGTTTCTAGTAAACCAATTTTCTAGGGGCCTTCAAGTGAGTTTCTTTCTGGATTTTTTTTTTTTAATGGAGAACCATAAATTAAATCCCAAATTACCTGTGACTAATTTGAATAACATGAGAGATGAGTCCTCCATCAGACTGTTTATATTTTCACCGAAAACCAATCTCCCACTTCCTACCTGACAAAGCATACAAGAGTCTTGTTTGAAGGTTAAAATGCTTTCACATTAGTTATTTCTAAATTATAGATTCGTTTCATAGTGATAGATTTGCAATATTCTTATTGAAAGAGTTTTTCAAAATCCCATGTTTAAGATTTGCTTTTAATCTAACTGCTACAAGTTTTATTTGAGATGAAGTAAATGATTAAAGCTTCTCTTAACTTTAAACCAAAACAAGTTTATCATTTCCATCTTTCCTAGTTGTTTTTGGGGGCAATATTTCAAGACAAAATATACCCCACACCTCAGGCCGCTTTAAGTTTTCAACCTTATATAACCTTCAACTTTCAGAAAGTTACAGTCATTGCATTAATTTGTTAAAGAAAAAAAATCAAACCAAAACTCTTCTCATCCACATAAAACAAGTCAGTTCTTGTTTTATGTGGATGAGAAGATGCTTTTTCACAACAGAAACTCTAAAGCTTCAGTGGTAAATATGTGTCAACATGAAATAAAACTCAAGAGATAAGTTGCTGGGTCTGAAACCAATCCTTTTTAACAGAATACCAACAAAACATTTCTCCTTTGAGGGGAGGATGTATTTAGGTTTGAAGGATGAAGAAATTCACTTATTTCTCCTTAAATGTAGGTTCAACTCAAATGATTTTATTGGAAACTTTTAAAACATTGAGGTTGAACAAAGATGGGAACTGGATGAAAGAATCTTTCAGGCATGAATGGTGGGTTACCTTCTCTCTTGCCTAACTGCTCTGCTGGCAGTGTCAGTGACTGCTTTAGTTCTCTGATAGGTCTGATTCTCTCGAGGTCTCTTGGAGCGTGTTCTCTCTCTTCTGGCCGAGAAAGGATCTTCTTTTGCAGCCTCTTGACTGGGTGGTACTTTTAGGATTGGCAAGTGTAGAGGTACAGAAGCTTCTCCTCCTCCTCTTCCCAGGTAAACTGGCATCAGGAGCAGCGGTAAAGCCCTCACCGTTCTCCTCACTTGATGTGGAGGGCAGCGTGCAAGGATCCTGCCTGGAGGACACAGGCTCGAAGCCTCTGCTGTCAAGAGTACCTACTGTTCTCCTCTTGGTTCTCTGTGAAGTGCAGGAGGCAGGAGGCGGTGGAGGTGAAACCCACACGAGCCCTCCTTCTCTTTCCAAACTTTTCTGCAGCCTCAAGCTGCGTCTTACTTTGGTTTCGCTCTTTGTTCTCTGAAGGCTTTGCTCAATGGAATCAGATAAATCTTTACACAGTTCGGAATTTTCTAAACTAATTTCTACCAAGCTGCTCATGCTGTAGGAAGGTTGGAGGTTGTTGGTTCTTTCCAAATGTAAACCCGGCCCATCAGAACCACCCACAGAGTGTCCTCTGTATTTTCTTTCTCTGTCACTTACACCACTGCAACTGGCTGCGGAGTTTCGTCCCAAATCCTCACCTTGACTTTTACTTACTTTTCTCTGGTCAGTTAAGACATCTTCTGAACAATCACATTCTTTTTGTGAATCGGGTATGAGATGCTCAGTCTGTAGTTTGTCTTCTGGAATGACTGAGAAGCCACTCTGTTTTTCACATTTGATGTTCATATCTTCTGAGATTTTAACTATTTGAAAGAGGTTTTCCACATTTTGACCAGCAGCAGAAAGTTCTTGGGACTGCAGGGGAAAATCGGGTTTTGGATTATCCGATACAACGGGTGTTACAGTCACTAAAGTACAAGAAATATGGCTGTTTTCACACTCAGTCCCGGTTTTTCGTTCGTTTTCACTTTCCAAAGTAATTGCTTTTGGGATATTTTCATTTTCATCCATTTCTATAGAGTTTATATTTGCATCTTGCTCAAAAGTAGCATTACTAAAAGATGAGGAACTTTTCATGTCAGAGCTGCAGGATTCAGATGCATTGTCTTTATTAAAGCCTTGAATCACCTGCCAATCTTCTGGGTCCTGAGACAAAAGATTTTCTCTCTTTGGAAGCATCATTTCTTCAAATTTACCATTTGAGTTGAAATCATCTAAGGGTATGTAAATAAGGTTAAATTGAATTAAAAAGCAACAATGGAAATAAACTTTCACAAATCAAAACAGGTGCCAAATTGTATCTGTCTGCATTTCAAGCTTTCAAAAAGTCACAAGACCTACAAATACCACCCTGTGCTTGCCCACCGCACCCCCTCCCAATCTGTCAGCAGTCTGTCTTGCTCAGTTCTTCCTCAACCTACAGGTTAAGAAAATATGTACTTAATGCATGAATTAATAAAGCACACAACCCGAGACCAGGGAAATGAGAACTGTATCTGAAATGGCTTCCTCTATTCTAATGTGCTTCCCATCCTACAAGGTCAGTTAGCGTGAGGCAGACACATTTTCCATTTCCCGAAAAATGAATTACTGAAAACGGGCAACACTGTGCTTTGGGAAGTTTTCTATCTGTGTTCCCCCTTGAAATAGAAAAGAGAAAATCTGGAATTCTGGGGGCATTTGAGGACTTCGTTAAAAGGGTACTTCTGAAGACACTCCGGTTGTATGCCCTGTGTTAAAAAATTAACATGAACTGCACCATACCCTCAAATACAGCCCTGTTGGTTTCCATTCTCTAGAAATCCCCCCCATTCCATGTCCATCTCTGACTATAATTCACCCTCCAAGAAGATGCGTCATCTGGAGCCTGCCGTGTGTTTCTGGCACCTGGTGTTACATCACAGGTGAAAAACACATCAAGGTTTTCAGGTCGCATAATACAGCCTAAGTGAATCCAGGCTTTGTGAACTCTCAAGCTCAGTACCATGAGAAGTCATCTCTCTGGTTATTGCAGATAATAAAGTTTTTAACTGGTCAGTCAAATGTGTATAAAAAAATGTTTCAAACAAAATTGAAACTGAAAGATAAAAACATAAGCTGAGCCCCAAACCTACAAAACAACCTGTCAGTTTGAAAAGGTATTTATACAACCCTGACTTGGGTACTTACAATCATGTCACGGAAAGCTAGAGATAACAGAGGACAGAAGCCCCTTGGTGCCAACCAACCCATATGTCAATTGGGCTCTTTAAATAACTTTAAAACATTGATATTTGTGTATTTTTCATGAGATTAACATACTAGAAAAGGAAGGCAGGGGAGAAGGATGGAGGGAAGAAGAGAGACAGAGGGACGGAGAGATGGCTTCAGACCCTCAGAGCAGATGAAACCTACAGATTAAAAAAGAAGCTTCAGGTATTTTTGAAAAGAAATTCTCTAATAGGATGCATGATGGAAGATATGCACTAACAGTCACTGTTCAAATGCCTTTAGAAAAACCCTATGAGGAACTGGGGATATAATGAAAATAGGTCTTAGTTTCCAGGCTCATGGGAACGAAAACTTGCAGGGGAAGATGGTGGACAGATCATTATAAACCAGGTGGTAAAGGTATATAATGTGAACAAAGAGTTTTCTTGGGAATGCAGCCAGCCTGGCTAAGTCCTAAAGGCTAAGCAGCACTGTGCTCAGTTGCTAAGTGTGTCTGACTCTTTGTGGCCCTGTGGACTGTAACCTGCCAGGCTCCTCTGTCCATGGAATTATCCAGGCAAGAATACTGGAGTGAGTTGCCATTTCCTCTTTCAGGGGATCTTCCCGACCCAGGGATTGAACCCATATCTCCTGTGTCTCCATCCCGTTGTCCCCTGCATTAGGAGGCGGATTCTTTACCCCTAGTGCTACCTGGGAAGCTGACACCAAGAGTCCATAATGACATGTACCATATTCACCCCTGACTCTACGATAGATCCTTTATAGTATGTTGCAAATGGAATGTAGGCTATAAATATTTGATGAGTGACAAAGGAAGCTATTTTAAAACTGGTTCCATACAAAATTCACGCACCAAATGAACTCATTTTCAATTTTCAGGATGATTTAGTCGATTGAAACTCAAGCATTAACCAACCAGATGTAACTCCAATCCAATTTTTATCAGGGTATCAACAGACTTAATCTTCCTTTTCAACAAAATTTTCCAAGTAATCAAGTTTGATTTATAAGTCTTTCCAGAAGATGTTTAGCAGTGCCAACTCTACTGAAGTTTTTTCAGGGCAAGTTTTTTATTTGTTTGTTTTAATTTTATTTTTAATTCATAGAAGATACACTATTACTGAGCCATCACCTTGTTGACTTTCAGCAATGGAATATACCACCACTCAGAATTCATTTTGCTTTACCAAAATGCTTTAAAAAGCAAAGACAAGGTAAAAGGAAATTCTTTCCCCTAAAATTATATGCAATCTACTGTGTCTGAGTTTCTCTGGAGAGAGGGAGTGTCCAGCAGATTCTGAAAAGGGTCTAGGTGATCTGAAAGTTAAAGAACTACTGCTTTAAAAAACAACAACAACAACAACAAAAACACGCTTTTTTGGCCACACCTTGTAGCATGTGGGATCTTAGTTCCCTGACCAGGGATCAAACTCACGCCCCCTGCATTGGAAGCCTGGAGTCTTGGCCACTGAACCGCCAGGGAAGTTGCCCACTGCTTCTTAACATTCTTGTGGGAATAGGAGGGAAAGTTGCTGTTTTAAATTTATGTATTCTTGACACAATGAAGAGAAAAGGGGAAAAAAAAGAGAGTGAAATGGCAACAGAGAGGAAGAAGAGATACAGTGGTGACAGCAGGCTACCTGGGTACGTCCTCCGAACGAGGCTCCCAACCAATGGCGTCTCAGAGACCTCCGGCAGCTCAGGGATAGGGCTCAGGAGCGGCTTCTTAGAGGCAAGGTCTCTTTCTCCATATAGAGACTTCTGGACACCTTTTCTCTTTCCCTTTCCTTTCTTCTTTTTGCAACCTTTTAAAACCTGAGAAAATGTATTAGAATGCCGTCACTGAGAAGGATGGAGCACCACGTACCCTTCTGACCCTCAAATTAAATTTTTATAGAAAAACTTAAGACTAGTTATTCCATTTAAAACTTGAGAAACTTGAGTCAGGGTGAAGGGGCTAGGTAGTTTACAGGTGTCAACTAAAATAAAAGCTGAACTCAATTTATGAATTGTAGAGTCACGGTCTGTATTTCCACAAAGCATGTGCTGAAATAAGTTCTGGATAAGTGAAAAACAGGTGAGGTGCTGTAGAACTGGACAGACTGAAGACAAGAGGAACTGTAACTAGGATGTGGTTAGGATGACTCAGGATTAACCTAGAATGAGTTCTCTATTGGAAACTATGGAAAACCGTTTTCTGTTCCAAGATGTGGATGAAGAAACAACAGGTGTGTACATAAAATTTGAAGATAACGCAAAGCTGCTTCAAACAAGAGACGATCTAATCAAGATTAAAATGATCAGGTCAAAATAAGATGGAATTCAATAAGCATAAGCAGAAGATGAGGGAAAAAAGGTTTGGTAATAACTGATAGAAAACATGTGGGTTTCTATAAAAATTAAAACTGCTTTAATACTATCTGGAATGCAGTGTTCAATTCTGACTGCCTATCAGTAACTGACCACTAATGCTCTATTGTTTAAAAAAGTTTCATATGGATATTCCAGCAATACCACTTCTAGGCATATAGCTCATAAAAATATAAAAACAATAAACAAATAAGTTTCGCATGGAGAAGACTTGAGGGGAACCCAAATACTGTATTGAAATAATACAGTATTATTAGGTTGTTATGAGCAAAAATAATGAAATATATTCAATGTGATAATACTGGAAAGAACCAGATTTTAGGTCAACATAAGGAATACATTGCTAAAAGTTAGAGCTTCTGGAAAATGGCATCCATTCAAATATTTATGGAGAAACTGCTTTGTGCAGGTAATAATTTGCTAGGTATGAGATGTAAAAACAAGTCTTTAGGGAACTCTTGGTTTAATGGCAAGTAACTGTAATACATACATACAGACCAGGAAAGACTCTACATAGACTGAGAAGCCGGAGACCTGGCCTACAGGAGGTTTTCAAGACAGGGTCCACAGGAAATGGAATGTCTAAGCCAAATTTTAAACAAGTGAGAATTGTTTCGGTTGATGATGGGAGTGCAAAGAAAGGCTTTTCAAGCAAATGCAGAGGGAACAGATCTAAGCGAGGCAGCACAGAGCAGAGGAGGAGCTGTTCATGGTCCACTGACCCACAAAGAAGCAGCAGAAGAGGCCAACAAAGCCAGCAAGGTCCTTCAATGCAATGAATATACCCCAAAAGCAATGAGGGTTCACCACATGGTGACTTAGAGAGTGGAAACATCTGAGTCTGCGTTTGAGAGAGAGTACTTAGGTAACAGCACAGAAGTGAATGGTGTGGAAGAGTGGAAGACATTTAAGAGTACAGAAATGGCACGGAACTTTATGTTCCTTGAGATTTCTATACATATCCTGTAAAAACAAAACAAGAAAAAAACATTCCAGGAAAAAGTAATTTTAGAACTGTAAAAGATAAACGGTCCTCTTGGTGATTTATAACATACACTGAACACTAAATTCTCTGAGAAGTACTCAGTATAAATAACCTCTATATACATTAGAAAAATGCTGGCTTAAATATTTTTCCATGAAATATTTTTTTTTTTCAGGGAACATCTGTTGATTTCCAAGGAACAGTTGGGAAAATAATAGTTTGGTCAACGGAAATGGAAACGAAGAGAAAAATCTTTACTTGGGTTCCATAGCTAAGTTGCAAGAGAGAAATATTTGGCTTTGTGCCAGTTGTCTTCAGTTCAAATCCCGACTCTGACACTTCACTCACTGCTTTGTAATCTTAGGCAACTTACCTCACCTCTCTGTACCTTAGTCTTCTCATCTGCAAAATGGGAACCACAAAAGCACATACCACAGAAAGCTGTGGTGAGCATTATATCAATACATGTGAAACGGTTAAAGTATGGCTTGATTCATAGGAAAGGCTATGTGTTAGTTATTCTTTTTCTTCTTACTACTTTGAATACTGATAGGGGAGGAAGTATTTATAACATTAAATTATGCTCTTAGTGTTACCGTGTGACCTCAGCCCTACTGCGTTGGTTAGTATACTATGATCAATGTCATCAGGACAGTTTCTGATTCATGGCTCAAGTAAACCCCCTTTTAATAGGATTCTGGAAATCTTTGTTTATATAAACTGTCTCCAACAGTGCCTGGATCTTAGTGGCTTCTCAAGAAACATAAATGAACTAATGAATGAATGAGAAAGGAAAAGTACAGTTAAACATAAAATTTGCCGAACACGAGGAAAGACTAGTATTGTTTTTTCACAGTCATGGACCAAGAGAAGGACACCACCCAAAAAGAAAAAAGTAAAGATGAACTAACACAATTGTAAAATTACTACACTCCGATAAAAATTAAAAAAAAAAGAAAACCTGTGGTCTGTCACGAAAACATACCTAGCAATGCTTATCTTACCCACAAGAAGGTTTTGTCTACAAAGGTTAGAATTTTATCAATACCTGAATTTACTCCAATACAAAAAGCCTTCTTTAGACTAACAAACAAGAGATGTGAGTGCATGTGTACTCAGTTGTGTCCAGCTCTTTGCGACCCCATGGACTGTAGCCTGCCAGGCTCCTCTGTCCATGGGATTTTCCAGGCAATAACACTGGAGAGGGTTGCCATTTCCTACTCCAGAGGATCTTCCCAACCCAGGGATCAAACCGCATCTCCTATATGTCTTGCATTGGCAAGCAGATTATTAACCACTGAGCCACCTGGGAAGCTAAGCAATTGGAATCCTCAGGAAGCCATGTGATGAGACTGGTTTAGGAGTTGGAGACAAAGGACAACTCAAGATATTATGCTTAATGGGATTCTATTTACTCCCCAATCACCATTATTTCTTCTCACACAGGGAACGAGGTCATGCAACAGAAGTGCTTACTTCTTCTATTATTTGCACAATTAAATTGTTTTAGAGTAACTTTAAAATTATTTTAAAATAATTCAGGTACAGAGCAACACATCAAACTGAACAGGAAAGCTCCTGGTGAAAAGCAAACATTTTTCTGTCCCTGCCATTTACTTATTTATTGGCTCATTTTTAGTTCCTGTAGCTGGCTCCATCTCTCTAAAAAAGGGACTCGGATTGCTGTATTTTTAACATTTAATAACGTAAAGTTTTAAACACTCAAAAAGAAGAGAGAATAGGACCTTGAATCCCATGTTCCCAACAGCTAACTCCTCTAATTACTAACATAGAAATCATGATTCATTTATAACTCCCTTTGCTCAGATTATTTTAAAGCAAATCCCAGACACAACATCATCTCATCTGAAAATCCTACAATATCTCTAAGAGATAAGGGCTTCTTTTTTTCCCCCCACACACAAACAAAAAAAAAGGAAACATTCTATTATTTGGCATTGTATTTTATTGCTCATTTTTTTCCTCTTGTACAATGAACTTTTATTTATTTTTCCCAGCTTTGAGATGTAACAGACGTATAACATTATGCAGGTTTAAGGAATACACATAAGTATATATATTATGAAATGATTACCTTTTTCTAAAATGACAAATACTAGTCAGCAATAAATGGAACTATTGATATACACAGATCTGGACAAATCTCCAGAGAATGATGCTGAGTGAAAAAGCCAGTCCCAAAAGGTTACCTAAAATATGAGTCTATGAACATAATGACAAAATGAAAGGAGTAGAGGACAGACTGGTCCTTAACCCTCCAGGACTGGCTGCTGGGGGGTTAAGGTGGGGGAGGCAGTGAGAAGAGGATAGAGCTACAAGCCAGAAGAGATCTCTGCAGCAATGGAAACGTCCTGCTTCTTGACTGTATTTTGTTATCTTACCACTGTGATACTGTACAACTGTTTTGCAAAATGTCACCATGGAGGGAGCTGGGCAAAGGGTAGCTGGGATCTTTCTAGTTTTTCTGATAGCAGCATGCATCTTGAAAATGATCTCAAAATAAAAACTTAGGTGCAAAAAAAACCAGATAGCAGTTTTCCCTAATATTTCCTCCGAGTTCCACTTTCTCCAAGTGGCCCTTAATTGTCTTTTTACAACTGTTCAAATCAGGATTGAACAAGGTCTCCACACATGTCATTTGGTTGAGATTTTCTCTGTTCTATGGCTTATACCCCTGCCATTTATGTGGTGAATGTCCTTGAGGCATATTATCATGTAGTGGCCACCAAGCTCTGGATTTGGGTGACTGTACTCAAGTATGTCTTTATATTCATCTATCTCCTGATACTTCCTATCAACCAGATATTAGATCCAGGCTTAATTAGATACAGCTTTGATCTTTTTAGGAAAAAGCATCTCATGGAAGGTTGTAAATGCCCTCATTGCACCAGTAGGCCCACCTTCTCCCCCTGCATGGCACTACAAATGACCAGTGGTTTCAGGTGCCTATGACCTCTGGCTCCCCCATTAGCGTCTTCCTAACATTCAACAGCTTTTGTGAACAGATCTTTTTGATTAGTGACAACTATCCCTAAGAGCTTTCCCTTATAAACTATTTACCTGAAACATAGCTCAAATTTTATCTTCTAGCTTTCCAAAATGAAAAAACCCGAAAATAAGAATTGATGTCCTAGACAGCTGCTACGGTGACCTTTAAGTTTGGTGGTTCAGGTCATTTCAGTCCAGTCACTCAGTCGTGTCCGACTCTTTGCGATCCCATGAATTGCAGCACGCCGGGCCTCCTTGTCTATCACCAACTCTTGGAGTTCACCCAAACTCATGTCCATCGAGTTGGTGATGCCATCCAGCCATCTCATCCTCTGTAGTCCCCTTCTCCTCCTGCCCCCAAGCCATCCCAGCATCAGAGTCTTTTCCGATGAGTCAACTCTTCGCATGAGGTGGCCAAAGTATTGGAGTTTCAGCTTTAGCATCAGTCCTTCCAAAGAACATCCAGGACTGATCTCTAGAATGGACTGATTGGATCACCTTGCAGTCCAAGGGACTCTCAAGGGTCTTCTCCAACACCACAGTTCAAAAGCATCAATTCTTTGGCACTCACCTTTCTTCACAGTCCAACTCTCACATCCACACATGACCACTGAAAAACCATAGCCTTGACTAGATGGACCTTTGTTGGCAAAGTAATGTCTCTGCTTTTGAATATGCTATCTAGGTTGGTCATAACTTTCCTTCCAAGGAATAAGTGTCTTTTAATTTCATGTCTGCAATCACCATCTGCAGTGATTTTGGAGCCCCCAAAAATAAAGTCTGATACTGTTTCCACTGTTTCCCCATCTATTGCCCAGGAAGTGATGGGACAAGAGGCCATGATCTTCGTTTTCTGAATGTTGAGTTTTAAGCCAACTTTTTCACTCTTCTCTTTCACTTTCATCAAGAGGCTTTTTAGTTCCTCTTCACTTTCTGCCATAAGGGTGGTGTCATCTGCATATCTGAGGTTATTGATATTTCTCCTGGCAATCTTGATTCCAGCCTGTGCTTCTTCCAGTCCAGCGTTTCTCATGATGTACTCTGCATAGAAGTTAAATAAGCAGGGTGACAATATACAGCCTTGATGTACTCCTTTTCCTATTTGGAACCAGTCTGTTGTTCCATGTCCAGTTCTAACTGTTGCTTCCTGACCTGCATACAGGTTTCTGAAGAGGCAGGTCAGGTGGTCTGGTATTCCCATCTCTTTCAGAATTTTCCACAGTTTATTGTGATCCACACAGTCAAAGGCTTTGGCATAGTCAATAAAGCAGAAATAGATGTTTTTTTGGAACCCTCTTCCTTTTTCCATGATCCAGCGGATGTTGGCAATTTGATCTCTGGTTCCTCTGCCTTTTCTAAAACCAGTCTGAACATCTGGCAGTTCACGGTTCACATATTGCTGAAGCCTGGCTTGGAGGATTTTGAGCATTACTTTACTAGCGTGTGAGATGAGTGCAATTGTGCAGTAGTTTGAGCATTCTTTGGCATTGCCTTTCTTTGGGATTGGAATGAAAACTGACCTTTTCCAGTCCTGTGGCCACTGCTGAGTTTTCCAAATTTGCTGGCATATTGAGTGCAGCACTTTCACAGCATCATCTTCCAGGATTTGAAATAGCTCAACTGGAATTCCATCACCTCCACTAGCTTTGTCGTAGTGATGTTTTCTAAGACCCACTTGACTTCACATTCCAGGATGTCTGGCTCTAGGTGAGCTATCACACCATCGTGATTATCTTGGTAGTGAAGATCTTTTTTGTACAGTTCTTCTGTGTATTCTTGCCACCTCTTCTTAATATCTTCTGCTTCTGTTAGGTCCCTACCATTTCTGTCCTTTATCGAGCCCATCTTTGCATGAAATGTTCCCTTGGTGTCTCTAATTTTCTTGAAGAGATCTCTAGTCCTTCCCATTCTGTTGTTTTCCTCTATTTGTTTGCACTGATCGCTGAAGAAGGCTTTCTTATCTCTCCTTTGTGGTTAGGTTTTCATTATGAGGAAATTAAGTGTTTTTTCCTATTTGATGTTTCTGTTTCAAACCACTGCAATCAATATGTCTGATGGCTACACTGTCCTACCTTTGGTCAGCAGAGGACCCTTCAAAATGATTGTGTGTCCTTTAATGTGGCCCCAGAAGTTTCTTAGGCATCCTTGCATGCACACTGCTCCAGATCTGCGCTCATTTTCTGCATTTGCTGCTGTAAATCTGAAAGTGGTCATTTCACTAAGGTAATATCAATCCCTTTCAGTTGAGATGGTAGACATGGCAATGTAGGTACAAAGGAGGCTCAGTGCTTCTACAATTTATGAACAGAAAGAGCTAGAGAATTGTTTTAAATGGTAAAAGCATGTGTTCATGATATTTTAAATTCAAATTTAGTCTAACAAGGTTTTGAATTTGATTTTAAAGTTTATCTTATTTCCAGTGAAGAGTCTGGATTCCTACTGTTCAGTTACTCAGTCGTGACTGACTCTTTGTGTCCCCATGAATTGCAGCACGCCAGGCCTCCTTGTCCTTCACCATCTCCTTGAGTCTGCTCAGACTCATGTCCATTGAGTCAGTGATGCCATCCAATCATCTCATTCTCTGTCGTCCCCTTCTCCTCCTGCCTTCAATCTTTCCCAGCATCAGGGTCTCTTCCAATGAATCAGCTCTTGGCATCAGGTGGTCAAAGTATTGGAGCTTCAGCATCAGTCCTTCCAATGAATATTCAGGACTGATTTCCTTTAGGATTGTCTGGTTTCATCTCCTTGTAGTCCAAGGGACTCCAATATCACAGTTCAAAAGCATCAATTCTTTGGCGCTCAGCCTTCTTTATGGTCCAACTCTCATATCCATACACGACTACTGGAAAAACCATAGCTTTGACTAGACGGACCTTTATTGGCAAAGTAATGTCTCTGCTTTTTAATATGCTGTCTAGGTTTGTCATAGCTTTTCTTCCAAGGAGCAAGCGTCTTAATTTCATGGCTGCAGTAACCATCTGCAGTGGTTTTGGAGCCCAAGAAAATAAAGTCTGTCACTGTTTCCATTGTTTCCTCATCTATTTGCTCTGGATTCTTAATGACAGTTAAAAAAAAAGACACGCATACACAAATCCTTTCTTATTTGCTTCATTGTAGAGTAAATTCTTCTATCAGTGAGTGTTATTGTTTAAGTTTTTCTGCAGTTATTTTTGTTCCTGGGGCAGCAGAGGATGAGATAGTTAGATAGCATCACCTGACTCAACGGACACGAATGTGAACAAAGTCTGGGAGATAGTGAAGAACAGGGAAGCCTGGCAAGGTGCAGTCCATGAGCTTGCAAAGAGTCAGACATACTTGGCAACTGAACAACAAAATCAATGTACATCCTATTTGGAATTTTCACATTTCTGATCCTGAAAAAAATTTATGAGGTTAAGCCACTGACTTGATCTACAGTTACATCAATTTGTTTCATTTTGTTTAACAACTTTAAAAAATTGAACTATAATTGTTTCATAATCATGCAGAACATTTACAGTTCAAAGTTAAAAGGAAAAAACATATTCAGGGAAATCTAGCCTTTTCCTTTCTGTTCCCTCCTCTGTCTCTTCTCCCTACAGGTAACCAGGTTTTATTAGTTTTTGATCTATTCTATGTTTTCTCGTTATTGTTGTTAATCATATATACACACACACAATTTTTTTTAATGCTCCCTACTTTCTTAGATAAAAGGCAATATATTGGTTTGTCATATTAGCTGCCATCACAAAATACTGCAGACTGGGTGGCTTGTTGTTGTTTAGTCACTAAGTTGTGTCCTACTCTTTGCGACCCCATGGAATGTAGCTTGCTAGGCTCTCATAACTCCTGCACTGGCAGGTGGATTCTTTACCAGTGAGCCACCCAGGAACATAAAAAATACACTTTTTCTTACACCCTACTGTTGGTTGAAATCACACTTATTAAAGTTCCCTTTCTATTGTTTTAAAAAAAAATTTATTTTTGCTGTGCTGGGTCTTTGTTGCTGCACGTGGGCTTTCTCTAGTTGCAGTGAGTGGAGGCTACTCTCTGGTTGCAATGAGTGGGCTTCTAACTGCAGTGGCTTCTCTTGTTACGGAGCATGGGTCTTGAGTCCTTGAGCTTCAGTAGTTGTGGTACATGGGCTTAGTTGCCCCCAGACATGTGGAATCTTACTGGATGAGGGATGGAACCTGTGTCCCCTGCTTGACAGGTGAAGTCTTAACCACTGGACCACTAGGGAATTCCATAAAGTTTGCTTTCTATTTGCTCCAAAACTCCTTCCTACATACAGACTTTTCTTTGGGATGGTACAGAATGAGCTTTTTTTCTTATATGGCACAACTTTCATTTGCTCAATCACAGGCCTTTTTCTTCTTCCCTTCAGAGACACCCCCCCCCCCCCCCCCACTCCCAGAGCACTCTTTTCTTGTTCCAATTTGGGTTGATTGCTCTTCCAGGCTGACTGAACAGCTATGATCAGAGATTTCTGTTCTCTGTCATTATTATTATGTATCCTGAATTCTCAAGCTTACGTCCTCATTTTGCTAAAGTATTTCCTCCAGTAACATTAAAAAACTAAACTTCCAGAGTCTAAACGGATGAGTTTCGTTATGGAAATGTTGGTTTTTGAAGTGTTGGCAGGGTAGTTTAAGGAAAGATGCCTAGTAGGTAGCTGAACCTATACTTATAGACAGGAAACATATGAGTGTTGTCAACTGTGTTACACATGAAACCACCCAGGAAATAAGCTGTTTCAAAGGTCAGAGAGTAAAATAGAACTCTGGGTAACATAAACATTTAGGAATGGGTGGAAGGACACAAACCTTTAATAGAGACCATACAGGAGAGATCTCAGTTTTGTCAAATGATGCGGGGCCAGACAGTAGGAACAAGATCTCAAAGACACACTGGATTTTAGTCACTAGGTTACAACTTAGTAACCTAAATGCTGGAAAAATAATGGAAGAATTATTAACATAATAACATCTGACACAGTGACTCTGCAGTGGCCCGTGAGGCTCTCCAGCAGCAATGTCGAATGGGAGAGGGGACAATGGTGGCATTCAGAGGGGACAGATGGCATTCTGCTTCCAGGAAGGAAGCAGAATGAAAGGGATGAAGACCCAAGATTACTGACAAGTGTGTTGAAAACAGCTTACACGGCTTAGGATGAATGAGGAAACATAGGAAATGAAATCATAGGACTTCTGAAAGCCTAAGAGTAAATATAACACTAGAGGAGGTATGAGTAAGATGGCTTGAGAACGCTGGGTGGAGAGGAGGCTGGGGGTGGAGAGGGGGACATACAAAGGTCTTGGGTACCAACAAGCTGTGGATGTGACAGGGGAGGGGCCAGTCACTGAAGTGGGGAGCCCCTGGTTAAAGTGCTAGATCCGCCTTCCACAAAGAAACAGTGATGTCATGAGCCGACATAGCCTCCAGGAGTGGAGGAAGACAGCTAATTTCTGAATTCTTGCTTCAATACGGAAGGTCATCCATCAACCCACTGGCAGCAGCCAAGTCAAACAAGTGACAGATGGCACACTCATCCCTGAGAAATTCTCTCAGAGGATTCCTGTAAGACAGTATAGTGAGACTAGACCAGATTCAAAGGTAAGAATCAATTCCACATTCGAGTTGGTGATTTCCAGCACTGGGTGTACACAACCCAACCCAATGAAGACAATGCAAAAATGGCTTTTGGGTAACGCACAATTGAGTATATAATCTCTTACGGCCCCTTCTATTCTATGATAACTTGATTTTTAATACTCTTGGTCCCATGTTAACTAGAAACATGTGTTTTCCTAACCACACCACAAACAAATGTACTATGTCTACTCTTCGTTACATCTTTAAACACACACTCACCCGATTCTTTCGTGGAAGGACTTTGTCTGCATGCTTGCTTTCTTGAGACTTCCTCCTATTAGTTTTCTTTTCTTTACAAGGCTGAGCTTCTGCATTGAGTAAGTTGCAAACACTCTCTTGTGAAAAACTGATCAACTTCTAGAAAGAAAATTGAAAGCAGGGCTACCGTAAAACACAGGCAGTTACGTTTTCATTTCACGTCTTTTCCCTCCCCTGTGGATTCTACCACTTTACATCCCATTTCAGTAGAAGTTAATATAGCAATATTAATAGTATTAACATGCAGAAGTTGATACAACATGGTAAATCAACTAGATAGAATTCAATAAAATTTAAAAAAATAAAAAGAATCATTGTCTCAGGTACCTACTGAACACCTATAATTTAGTATCAGTACCTAACTACTGATGGGTTATGAGGGAGAAAAATAATGAACTGTTAGATTATCTAAGTTTGACTTCTGCGTTTATCATCCAAAAATATGAGCAAAAAATATTATCAGTATGCTATATGTTTATGCACTATGATGCTGTAGACAAAAATCCAAATTCAACTAATTTAATAAAATCACAGAAGACATGCACTCAATGGGAGTTATGATCACATTGAAAACAGTGGAATGTAGTTTAGGAAAAGTTACGTCATTTTCCGATTGTTAACTACATGCTACTCTTCTCTGCTTTGCACTTTGATGCAATTAATAAAACCATGGAGATCCCAAAGAAACTTTCTAAACAGATGACCTTCCACATGAATACACACTCTGAAATCATCTTGTTTTAATGTATTTTTCTTCTCACAGAATTAAGATCACATCAGGAAAACAGCATCACCCTGGGTTACATGGTAGGTAGGATAAGGTATTAGCTCTTGAAACATCGATTAAACCAAGATTTAACCAATAAGTCATTTGATCATGAAAACAGAAAAAAAAAAAAAAAAGCTACTGCAACATTTAGAAACAAACACAAGCACTTACGCTTCTTCTGTCAGAGGTCCGCGTTGCTCTACCGACTCTGAAGGGGGCTATATTCTCGTGGTTACTTGAAGAGGCAGAGGTATCAGTGCCTAATGAGCAAGATATAGCAAGATTAGGGAAGCTCACAAAAACTTTTAGATCCGCTGCCTTGGAAACACTGGATACTCTTGAATACTAATTTTGCTTTTAGTATCCTATAGTTACTAAGTTCGGAGAAGGCAATGGCACCCCACTCCAGTACTCTTGCCTGGGAAATCCCATGGATGGAGGAGCCTGGTAGGCTACAGTCTATGGGATAACTAAGAGTCGGACAAGATTGAGCGACTTCACTTTCACTTTTCACTTTGATGCACTGGAGAAGGAAATGGCAACCCACTCAGTGTTCTTGCCTGGAGAATCCCAGGGACAGAGGAGCCTGGTGGGCTTCTGTCTATGGGGTTGCACAGAGTCAGACACGACTGACGTGACTTAGCAGCAGCAGTCACTAAGTTGTATCTGCCTCTATGTGACCCCATGGACTGTAGCCCGCCAGGCTCCTCTGTCCATGGGATTTTCCCAGGCAAGAATGCAGGAGTGGGTAGCCATTTCCTTCTCCCTGGATCTTCCCAACCCAGGGATTGAACCTGCATCTCCTGCATTGCAGGCAGATTCTTTACTGCTAAACCACTGGGGAAGCCCATATCTGAACATAAATGTTAATTACCATGAGAAATAAATTTTGAGATTCAAAAAAAATTTTAAAACATTAAAGTACTTTCACAAAGTTCAAAAAATTGAAATGTGATCACTTTTGATGGTATAAAGAGAAGGCAGTGAAGCACGTCGAAGAGTATAAGCTCTGGAAGACGATAGACTATGATTCCAACTTAGTTCTATTAGTAACTTAACATTCCACATTTTGGATTCTGTGCTAATGAGATCAGTTTGTGTCCGAGAGACAAGAAGATATGTTGGTGACCCATTAAAGGATGTCCACTAGGGGAGAGACATGAATAATGGTTCCCACCCTACCTGCTCTGCCCATATTTGCCAGCCAAGTCCTGGTTTGTCAGCAAAGCACAGAGAGATCTTTGTTGCCTTGTCATGATCATAAAAAAAGCCAGAAACCTTGGAATATATGTGTGTACAAAATGTCATGTTGATGAACGGTTTTGTATATTTACAAATGATGCTTACAATCCTTATCTTTTCAATTGTGCAACCTGATAAGGAGTTCACTGTGAATCCTTAAGAGTGGAGAGAGCAACTCCTCTGCTCGCAGTGACTTAAAAAAATGAGGCTACCCACTGAAGGAAGTAATGTGTGGGTGATTATAAAGTATGCGACTCAGAATGGAATGAGATGGATATGAGATTTCTTATATGCTTTTGTATACTATTTGGGTTTTTTAAAAAATCAGCTATGATCATAATAAAAATAAAAATTTAAAATTAAGGAGATCTTCATATATACATACATTTAATAATATTTATGATTATTTAAAAGTTACTACCTGAAAGAGTCTCAGCAATTGAAGACATATTAAGAGAACTCAAAACGGCAAACGAAACCTGAAGAGGCTCTATGTTTTCCTAAACAAAAAAAGGGTAGAAATTAGATATCTTTAAATTCAGTGGACATGTAAAAAATGTGCCCCAAAGAAAATAAGATATATCTTTGTAGAACAAATTGTAATAAGTATAAAGATAGGAAATCAATAAGGGATTAACTAAATTACAAAAAGCAAAATAAGATACTGATATAAATATAATGTTTTATAATATTTACAATCATCCTAAAGGAAACCACATTTACTAACTATAATCCACCAAAACAATAATAAAACTTTTAAGTGAAGGGTAGGCATTGATGATCCACCAATAAGTTACCTTTTGAATCATTTGAAGTCCCATATCCTAACCCCGATAAAGTAAGAAAATCTATTAACAAATACAATCTAACATTACAGTATTTTTCAGGCAAGCTTCAAGGCAAATATAAATGCAGATGTGAAATCTTTTCTTTTACACAGCCAGTATAATGGTAGCTGTTAATTTTTCACAGATAAAATCTGTCAGGTTAAATAAATTCCTTTATCACCTGTGTGCTCAGAATTTTTTATCAGAAATCAATGCTGGATTTTATCAAATGCTTTTTCTCCACCTACTAAGAAGCCCATATCATTTTTCTATTTTATTCTGTTAATATGGTGAATTCCATAGACTGCTTTTCAAATATGAAACCAACTTTGCCTTTTGGGGATAAAAATCTTACTTATTCATAATTTATTCCCTTTTGCATATTAATATGTTTATGAGGATACTGCACTGTAAGTTTTCTTTTCTTATAATGTCTGATTATGGTATCAGGTTAAAGCTGACAGTGATGAATTGGGAAGCATGCTCAACTCAATTGGAAATCAGTCCTGAATATTCATTGGAAGGACTGACGATGAAGCTCCAATACTTTGGCCACCCAATGAGAAGAACAGACTCATTGGAACAGACCCTGATGCTGGGAAAGACTGAAGGCAGGAGAAGAAGGGGCTGACAGAGGATGAGATGGTTGGATGGCATCACTGACTCGATGGACATGAATTTGAGCAAACTCTGGGAGATGGTGAAGAACAGGGAGGCCTGGCGTGCTGCAGTCCATGGGGTCACAAAGAGTCAGACATGACTGAGCAACTGAACTGACTGACTGAGGCAGAATTAGTATGGCACCTTCCTTAAATGATAGAATTCATTAGTAAAGTCATTTGGACATGCAATTTTCTTTGCGGGAAGGTTTTACTTACAGTTTAATTTCTCTAGTTGATACAGGGCTAATGACACCACTTATTTCTTCTTGAGTGAAATTAACAGTTTGTGTCTTTTAAGGAATGTAGCTTAAGTTCTTGAATTTACTGGCATAATATGAAGTTGTTCATAATATTTTTATTACCCTTTCAATTTATCGATTATTAGGAAATTAGTTATGTCACCTCCCTTATTCGTTGTATTGGTAACGAGTATCCTCTTTTTTCCTGAACAGTCAGATTAGAAGTTTACCATTATTTTCTGTAGCATAATCTTTTGATTTCAATGATTTTTCCTCTATTGTTTTTCTGTTCTCTATTTCATTGATTTTCTGCACTTTAAAAAAATAATTTTATTTATTTTTGGCTGTGCCAGGGTCTTTGTTGCTGCTCGCCCAGTTAACAGTGAGCGGGGGTCACTCTTCGTTGTGGTGCACAGGTTTCTCACTGCGGTGGCCTCCCCTGTTGCAAAGTGCAAGCTCCAGGGAGCTCAGGCCTCTGCAGCTGCATCTCCTGGGCTCTAGAGCTCAGGCTCAATAGTTGTGGTGCTAGGGCCCAGCTGCTCTGCGGCATGTGGGATTTTCCTGGACCAGGGATAGAATCTGTCTCCTGCATTGGCAGGTAGATTCTTTACCACTGAGCCACCAGGGAAGCCCTACACTTATTTTTATTACTTTCTTTCTTTTATCTTAGTTTGATTTTCTTTTTCTAGTTTCTTAAAGTGGAGCCTGAGATCATTAATTTCAGACCTTTCATTTTCAAATATAGCCTTTAATTTTTAAAAATTTCCCTAGGCATGGCTTTAGTTGTACCCCACGTATTTTTGTCATTTTACTGTGGTTTATATCTGTTAACTTATTCCACTTTTGTTTATAGCCTAAGAACCTCTCCCTACCTTGATACCATGCTAATTTGGTTGCATATAAACAAAAGATTGTTCTTACTCTTGCTTTGAACAATTGTCCTTATGAAGACTAATTAAAAAGAAGGAGTCTGTTATATCTGCCCAAATATTTAGCATTTTCAGTGCTCTTCATTCCTGTGTAGATGCAGATTTTCATGCAGAACTATTTTTCCTTTGATTAAAGGGCTTCCTTTTTAATACTTCTAAGGCTAACCTGTTATGGTAATAGGATTATTTCAACTTTCCTATGTCTGAAAAAGCCTCTATTTCACCTTTTGTTTTGAAAGACGGTCTCACTGGATAGAGAATTCTCAATGGACAGGTATTTTGTATTTATTTTTTTTGCTCTAAGTACTTAAATACATCTTTAAAAGACGTTGCTATACTGACTTCTGGTTCCCATAGTTCCAGCAAGAAATCTGCAGCTGCCTCTCTTCTGTTTTGTCTTATGTCAGGTGTCTGTTCCTCTCTGGCTCCTTTGAGGCCATTTATTGTTGATTTTGCCTTTTCATACTGTTCATGGGGTTCTCAAGGCAAGAATACTCAAGTGGTTCCCTTCTGATTTTAAGCTTTCTGTATGTTACGTTTCCTGTGCTGGGAATTTGATGAACTTTAGGATCAATGGGCTTCTAATTCTAAAAAATCTGAACATTTTTCAGCCATTGCTTTTCAAGTATGTTTTTTCTGTTCCTTTCACTATCTCCTCGCCTTTGGGAACCCTAATTACAAGCATATTACACCACCTGAAGTTGTCCCAGATCATGAATTGTCTGCTTATTCTTGTTTAGTCTTTTTCTCTGTGTCACTGAGAATAATTTCTATTGCTACATCTTCAAATTCACTGATCTTTTCTCTTGCAGTCTCTAATATGCTATTAATCTCACCCAATACATTTTTTATTCCTGGAGATTTTAACGTATAGAATTTGATTTGGGTCTTTGCTTTATCTTTTGTGTTCTTAAGCTCAATCTTTTCTCACATTATTGCACGCACAAGAAATATAGTTAAAATAACTCCTTGTCTCTCCACAAATGTTACCATAGGTATCATGTCTGGGTCTATTCTTACTGATTGATTTGTCCCCTCATTATGGCACTGTTCCCTACACAACTACTAATTTTTACTTGAATGCCAGACATTTTGAATTTAATGTTATTTGGTGCTAGGTAGTTTTGTTTTGGTGGGAAGGATCAAACCATTTTATTGAGGGCTTTCAGAGGAGGGGTGAAGGGTTGGTGGACAATTACATCTGATGCCTGCAACCTGGGTCGGATCTCCACAGCTTCACAGTTGCTCAAAGTACTTCTTATATTCTTGGGTTTAATTATGCAATGCAGCTACATGAATACAAGTTGGCTGTTAGTTTAATTCTGCTCCATTTAATGAGTCAATACTCTGAGCATCTAACACCCTATGAATTATAAGATTTTGCTACGAGGGTTGGTGTGAACACAATTCCTGGCCTATGTGCATGCATGCTAAGTCACTTCAGTCGTGTTCAACTCTTTGTGACCCTATGGGCTGTAGCCCACCAGGCTCCTCTGTCCATGGAATTCTCTAGGCAAGAATACTGGAGTGGGTTGCCATGCCCTCCCTCCACGGGGTCTTCCCGACAAAGGGACTGAACCCACGTCTCTAACATCTCTTGCACTGGCGGGTGCATTCTTTGCCACAAGTACCACCTGGGAAGCCCTGTGTGAGCTCTAGGCATTTCCTTCTGCTCATTTCAGCGATTCCTCCCTGGCCTGTGGCAGTTTACTCACAAAGGTATGTACACCAGCACTGACCCTTAGCAGATCTCCAGAGTTCTCTCTGTGCAAGTCTCTTCTCTGGTATTTTACCTGGCGAACTCCAGCCTCCTTCACCTTCCCAGGCCCAAACTCCATCTTCTCAACTCAGGGAGACTTCCAGGCTCCGTCGAGGTAACGTCTCCCTGTGCTGCAGCCTGGAAATCCAGCCCCAGCAGCAAGATGGGGCTCTCATGAGGTTTACCTCCCCTGTTACCCAGGGATTACTGTCTGTGCTTCCAGTAGCCACTGTCTGTGAACCACTGTTTCTTATCTTTTTCTTTGGCTTTTGAGTTCTTTTTCACGGGAATATAAATTAGGTCCCTCTTACTCCATCTTGGCCAAAAGCAGAATATTCTTATTTCAAGGTATAATAGCGAGAGAGAATGAAAAACAGTCCCAATGTAAAATGGGTAAGTAAAATTAATAGGTAATTCTAAGAAATTCAAATGGCCTACAAACATGTGAAAATGTTCGAACCTCACTAACAAAATTTTCAAGTCATCTTTTTCTCCTATTAAGCTATTAAAAAAAAAAGTACAGTTAATACTCAGGGTTTACAAAGATATAATAAAATAGGATTACTTATAGTACTGTGAGTTCAAACAAGTACATACTTTCTGAATGCTAATTTAGCACTATGTATAAAAAAATTCGAAAATTGTTCATATTCCTGAATCCAGTTATCCTACCTGTAGAAATTTAGAAGAACAATTTATATTTATAATATATTGATTCTAAGATTGTTGCTCTTTCACATCTTAACACCTTTGAAATCTGAGCACATGGTGTGTGTCAGTTTAACTTTCAGCATTTTTTCTCAAAGAACGGCACATCTTACAATCAGTAAGGTTCCAAGAAATATGCTATGTTCAAGGAGTCATGGAAGTTATTGTTTTTAACAGGAGAAAACTGGTAGTAATCTAGCTAGAAAATGCATTAACTTATATCATGACCCACTATTCATTTTGTTTCATGATTTCAAAGCATAATTACTGCTCATGCAAATAGGTGAGGTATGATGAAAACAGAAACAAGTCTGTTTCACACTTTCCATACTTACAAGATTCTCTTCCTTGTCATCAAAATTTGGTTGAGGTAACCACTCAGGAACTGGAGACTGTTCAAGTAGCGGGGGACTGAGGCTACTTAAATCCTTTTTACGGACAGGTGTTTGTCCTTTACGCAGTGGAGTGTTAGCTGGCAAAGATTCATCAAACACTTCAGGGCTTAGGTCCTCTCCGAAAGTAACTCTCTTCCTCTTCTTTGTATTTGGCAAGGCTGTGAAAGTGAAAGTGAAGGCCACTCAGTGGTGTCTGACTCTTTGCGACCCCATGGACTATACAGTCCATGGAATTCTCCAGGCCAGAATACTGGAGTGGGTAGCCTTTCCCTTCTCCAAGAGATCTTCTCAACCCAGGAATCGAACCCAGGTCTCCCGCACTGGAAAGGCTAGTACTTCACAATTTTCTTGACCTTCTGTAGATAATTACATTTCTTATCTAAAAGGCATATACTAGAATCTTAACATCACTGGATTGGCTATTCATATAATACAAAACATAGTTTGTAGAGAGAAAAAAAGTTTAAAAATGGAAGAGATATACAATATTTCCAATTAAAATGTGGTAATAAAATTTAAGTAAATTTTGTATGCTGAATTTAGATGACAAGAATGGTATATCATTTCCTCTACAAATTTCACCATTATACAAAAATGGATAGATGAAGTGGATAGAACCAATTCTGAGACTCTCTAGAGAGATTC
Source organism: Bos taurus (assembly GCF_002263795.3). Classification (NCBI taxonomy): domain Eukaryota; kingdom Metazoa; phylum Chordata; class Mammalia; order Artiodactyla; family Bovidae; genus Bos; species Bos taurus. The sequence goes on along the minus strand of NC_037335.1, from coordinate 72,842,791 downwards.
CATCCCCCACCTCTCAAGTTATCTTCATTCCCAGGTAATTTCAGAAGCATCAGGCATCAGCAGGTCATTGAAAATATCACAGACTATCTCAGATGTTTTTAATAACAAGAAAATTATATCCACATGCTTCAAAATAAACCTGAAGTTCTTACCTGCTGTTTGTTCTTTGCAACTGTTTGCAAGACTGGAGGTTAAGCTTGGACAAGTCTCATCATTATAGAGGTTGTCAAGGTGTTCCTAAACAAAATAAACAACCATGAATAATTTTACATTTATAAATACACATACACAGTCATTAAGAATGGCAACTTGGAATTCCTTTTCTGCCAAGGATAGATACTATACAGTACTGCAGATTACCTTTACTTTCATAATTGATCTAACTTAAATACCATGATATTAGCCACAAAGAAAAACTGGGTTTCCTAGTTATTACTCTAGTAAGTAGTTTTAAGCCAAAATGAAAAAACAGGAATCCATAATGTGGGCTAAATTCATTTCCTCCTTTTGGATCTGGCAAATGAAGTTAAGGAAAATATGAGTGGCCAGAATTACAGTGTACTCTGGACAGTGTCAACTGAGGTATACTGTATAAATGATCTGAAGTATAAGACTTTCCCCAAAACAAGAAAAAAAACAAGTATGTAAATAGCATAATACGGTGTTTTGGCTTTTGGTTTTTTTTTTTTTTTTAATGTGCACTATTTTTATTTTATTTGGACCATTTTAAAAGTTTTTATTGACTTTGTTACAATATTGCTTCTGTTATGTTTTGTGTTTTGTGTTTTTTTTTTTTGGCCAGGAGGCATGTGGAATCTTCAACAAACTATATTCCACACTGAGTGTAAATAAAAAAGTAAAGAGCAAAAAGAAAGTGCCCAGTGCTACTACAAGTGAGAAAGAGGAGGCAAAAAAAATTATGGTGAGACATTTTCCATTAGGCCAGTATGACATAATATTTCAGAGGTACTTATGGGAACCAAAAGCAGTCTTTATTCGATTTGCTTTAGGAGGTGTAGCTTTCTACTGACCTGCAGGCTTTCTACACACAGCTTCACAGCGGGTTTCTTCAGTACAGAACGTAGGACAAACGTCTTGGAGGACGGAAGGTCCTTCTGGCACAGTGGGGTAACCAGGGACCTGACTTCGGGAGCTGTGTCTGTGCTCACTTCTGTACATTTATCAACTGAAACGGCATCATTGGATCCTCTCTCTTCTACGGAGGCAGCATCCTGGATTCCTACAACACAGAGTTGTAACCATGAGGGGGTCAGACGTCTGAATCAGTCCATTCTACACCAAAGGTAGTGTGTATTTGCAAAGGGAGGAACATGCTCCTCAGATATTCAACCCTAAGACATCCTGCTTAGAGTGTAACATCTGGGATTTCATTTGGAAATACAAAGAAAAAAAAAGAGAGAAAAGTGGCACTGGTCACAGCTTTTAGTTCAAATCAAACTACTGAGGGAAAAGGTAAGGAAGGTATTTCGGCTCCATGCAAAGTTAAAGAGGAATCCTTGGCTCAGCTATTAACTGTTAACCTGCCTCCACTCATGACACTTATGATGGCCATCATGAAACTAACCTGAGCTAGACAATGAATCTTGACCAATTTTAGTCCTGCAAACAGAAGCATTTTTAGGATGTCAGCCTGGTAGGAGGGAGAGGACAAGATGCTGAAGAGAAAGATTATTAAATAAAACAATTCACATTCTGTGTTGTCTAGCTGCTAAGTCATGTCTGACTCTTTGCAACCCTGTGGACTATAGCCTACCAGGCTCCTCTGTCTATGGGATTTCCCAGGTAAGAATTCTGGAGTGGGTTGCCATTTCCTCCTCGAGGGGATCTTCTTGACCCAGGTATCGAACCTGTGTTTTCTGCACTGGCAGGCAGCTTCTTCACCACTGAGTCACCAGGGAAGCCCTCACGTGCAGTTAAACAAGCCAAGGATCCCCCGCAAATTCTCATAGAAGACCACTGCCTGCTGACTGACACGTAACACATAGATTCTGGGTGCTTAAGAGATACAGTGATAAACATGACAGTCAAAGCCTCCATGGCCTGAGAACAAAGAGACAACATAAAGTATAGGAACTGGGAGGTGCAGAAGGAAGGAGCTGGCTGTGCCTGTAAAAGGGCAGTACGTCATCTCTCATACAACAAGAGCTCTAAAACATTTCTACTAAACCATGAGCTCCTAAAATGCAAGGAATGGTTTCAGTGTGTCCAAATGTTCACATATAAGAAAATCAACCACAAATGTCTACTGAAAAAACATTTCATGGGTGAATCAGCACAGGTACCAAGGGAAAAAGTCATACTTACCACTTGAAGCCTCTGTAAGTTCTGAAAGTAGAGGAGACTCATTCATTAAACATCCACACTGTAGATTTAAACCAGATGCAGAAGATTTCTTGGGGGGCAAAAACAGTGAAGAAGTATTAAATTTTATTATTTATAGGATTACTATTTTTATAAAGATTTGAGTTAGCATTACAGATTATCTGGAAATCTGATGTTAAATCAATCAATACATCACTTCATTATCTAGTTAATTTTTACAGAAGTATGTAGGAATAAAACTAAAAACAGAGTATTCATTCTCATTGACTCCTAAACATCCAATCCAACAATGCTCAATTCCCTAGGAAGTGTTCACAGGGCATAGTTTTTGCTGCCTTATTGTTTGAAGTCTAGAAAACTATGTTAACTACTTTCCTTAAAGAGGAAATTCTCAAAATAATGAAAAACAAAATTACTAATCAAACAACAGAAGATATCAAAAGCTAGAAAGGGAAAACCATTAATGGTCAGGGTAGAAAACACACTCCTATTAATAGGGAAACCATTTCTAAATCATGATGTGTCCAAAAATTAATCAAAATTCTGATTAAAAAATTACCATCAGATGATTTCATATCAACTAGAACAGGGCAGAGAGAGCAGAGATTATAAGCGACTCTGAGATACACATGAAACTCATGGGTCCTGATGGTTGACCATAATGGGCAGCAAACATCTATTAAGCCAGTCTAGACAGGATCAACAGAACATGTGCTGGAGCTACATGACAGAGAAGGTGCAAGGTAAAAAGCTTCCACTCTACTGGCATAAGGTGTCTTCTCTCACTAGAGAAACAGGAACCTACTGTATCAAAGCAAAACTCAGGGTCATGAGAGAACTAGCTACCTGTTTACACTTGTGTGAAGGTCGAGGATCCTCAGGTTGGTGGTGCTAGTGGTAAAGAATCTGCCTGCCAATGCAGGAGACGTAAGAGATGCGGGTTTGATCTCTGGGTCGGGAAGACCCCCAAGAGGAGGGCATGGTAACCCACTTCAGTATTCTTGCCTGGAGAATCCCACAGACAGAGGAGCCTTGTGGGCTATGGTCCATACGGTCTCAAAGAGTCAGACGTGACTGATGCAACTAAGCACGCACACACGCAAGAATCTGCAACAGTATTATTGAACTCGTGTTGCTTATCATCTTTTGATGATGTTGACAGCCTCTAGGCAGTTATAAGCAACAACAAAAAAACCCCTATGGCTACTTGAAAGAAGTGGGGAGAGGAAGAGAAAAATTGCTAAATGACACCTTGCTTTCCAGCCGGTGTTAAACGCAGACATGACAGACCCCAGACCTTGGGGGTACAGCCCAAGTGTAACCATCACCTCATTTACCAGGTCTATGTAAGTAAGATGCTCATATGTCTACTGCCTACAGAGACAAAATGCTGTTCAAGGGCGGGACTGGGACTTTCTCACCATGGTACCATTGGTATCTAGAATAATACATCGCAAATAGAAGATCACAGGGCTTCATTTTGCATAGTGTTTTTCATATCAAAAGCAACATATTGATCAAAGCAGTCTATCACAGCCAGTAAGCCAACCAACCACATAAAAATTTAACAAGCAGGAAATCCCTCATATACACACAATTAAAACCCAGCTCAAATACAGTAATAGCATGTTGTTGTTCCTGTTTAGTCACTAAGTCAAGTCCAAATCTTTTGCAACCCTGTGGATGGTAGTCCTACCAGGCTCCTCTGTCCATGGGATTTCCCAGGCAAGAATACTAGAGTGGATTGTCATTTCCTTCTCCAGGGGATCTTCCAGACTCAGGGACTGAACCTGTGTCTCCTACATTGGCAGGTGGGTTCCTTTACCACCGACCCACCTGGGAAGCCCCAAACACTGCAACACAACGTACATAAGTACTACAATTGCAAAAGGGCATTGACAGTCCTCAAACTGCTAGCTAGAAAGACCAAAACTGCATTTCCTGTTCCCAGTAAGTGCATTACCTGGGAGAGACCAGCACAAGTTTCAACAGCACACTTCATGTCTGTACTGGGACAAGCAGCCATATTAACACCGCAGGCCTGGAGATCAACCGCATCAGTTAGATTTACGTCAGAGCTGCTTGGAGAGGATAGTCTCCGACGTTTGGACGATGACTGTGCAGAGAACTCAGACAGCTGACATTCACCAAGACTTTCCTTTTTGGCTAGGTACACAAAACAAAATAAAAGCAAAACACAGGTTCCAAGATTTTCTTTTACAATATCATTTGAAAACTGCACCCATCATTATAATTTCATGATGTAATTTAATGCTTGAACATAAATCCTTTAACAATGAAAAGGAAAATCTAGTAGTACATTTTTATTCAAAAAAGGAAATCTAACTGAAATGCAAGACAACATGACTACTAAAAAGATAACAATTATCAGAATTAACTTTCTTTGGGCTTTCAAAAGATACACCAAGATATATTTGCATTTCTGATATAATATCTCATTCTATTTTTTTAATTTAAAATGAAACCTTTTCTTTTGAACATTTTAAAGGATGTGGTTATGTTCCAATATTGGTTCTGTTCTTACTGTATATGATTTTATGAAAAATACAGCCACAATTTTTCCTGGGGACAAAAAGGGAATTTAATTGTCCACAGAATTTATAGCAATTATGTAAATAAAATATCTTAAAGCTCAGATAAAAACTGAAAAATAGGTAAGTTACAAATCACCAATATAAATGAGTGTATGGGAGCTGGTTGTGTACTGCAGAGGCAGATGCCCTGGATTTGTATTAGTAACAATGCCCTGCAATCAAGTAGGTGTTGAAATGCACCTGAAGATGGTTCAACAAACCAAACAAAACCATTTGGAACCTTAGGATTATGTCGATTATAGCAAGGCCAGGATTTTGTGAAGTTCTGGGGTCTGAAATGCTTTGTGATTGGAAAATCAAAAGTGACAGAAAAAATTATCAAAAAGTTACAATCTAAAATTTATGGTAAAGAGTATGGCAGGCTATTGAGATGTCAGAATAAATATATCTGTTTACAATATCAGGGTTGGGTGTTTGGTATTCATATAAATGCTTACCAAAATTAATAATAATCCTCTAAAAAACCAAGGGTTTGACAGAAAAACAACAAAATTCTGTAAGCAATTATCCTTCAATATAAAAATAAATTAAAAAAGAAAAAAAAAAAGAAGGGTTGTTGACCCAAATCTATGGGCAGGCCCAATTTTAAAGATGAAGCAGTCCATGGGCTCTGACATTGTAACATTTAACACTTAATTGTGGCCATATGAAAACATAAGGTGTATGCTCAGGAATGATGTTTTTTCAAGAGAAATCAGAAATCTAGATTTTTGTGTGAAACATCCCAAATTTTAAATGTTATGGCTCTATTCAGAAAAGATAGCTTTCACACTATAGAAGTAAATCTTTTTTTTAATATCTCAGAGGTTTGTCTCAAAAGATGCAAAAGTCCAAACAGACTGAATTCTTTCTACTCACTCGAGCCTCTGGTCTTGAACACTCCTTCCGCCTCTGAGAATTCAGGACAGTCAGTCATTTTCTCGTTTTCCTTTATGGAGTTAAAAGCCAAATGGAAGGCAGACATTTGCTCTCTTAAAGAATAAACATTTCGATACAAAGCAGGGCTGCCCTGTTAAAATATAGAAGCACAGAGGACATTACAAATCAAGCCAAAGATGGGCTTTTTGAAGATCAGAGGTAAAAAGTTAATAGAGAAGAGACCCTCCTCCCTTGAATCGAACATTTTTTAAACATTTTTTTTTTTATTTTCTGGCCATGCCACTCAGCATGTGGGATCTTAGTTCCCTAAGAGTCGAACCTGTGCCCCTGCAGTGGAAGGATTCCCTTTAGTGGAACCATGGAGTCTTAACTACTAGATCAGCAGGGAAGTCCCAAATCATGTATTTTTAGTCTGAACATTCAGTGTGCTGCCCTCATCTCTATTTCTCCTCTCTCCTACTTGTGCTGAGTCGCTCAGTTGTGTGTGACTCTTTGCGACTCCGTGGACTGTAGCCCGCCAGGCTCCTCTGTCCATGGGATTCTCCAGGCAAGAATACTGGAGTGGGTTGCCATGTCCTCCTCCAGGGGATCTTCCCAACTCAGGGATCAAAGCCAAGTCTCCCGCATTGCAGGCAGATTCTTTACCATCTGAGTCAGCAGGGAAGCCCAAGGATACTGGAGTGGGTAGCCTATCCCTTCTCCAGCAGGTCTTCCCAACCCAGGAATCAAACTGGGGTCTTCTGAATTGCAGATGCATTATTTACTGGCTGAACTACCAGGCAAGCCTTACCAAAGAGCAATAGCTACTCTTTGGTAGCTATTAAAAGGTTATATTACTATAAACATGGAGCAACAGGTTGGCCAGTACTAATATTGACAAACCCATGGAGGAGAGAAGAGAAGTCTGTCTGTAGTAGATGGGAAGCACTTTAAAAAGAAACCCAGACAAAACACATCCCAATTATTTGAGAGTTATACAAATCTTTACATTCGATGACTTCCCTGGTGACTCAGATGGTAAAGAATCTGTCTGCAACCTGAGAGACGCAGGTTTGATCCCTAGGTCAGGAAGATTCCCTGAAGAAGGAAATGGCAACCCACTCTAGTATTCTTGCCTAGAGAATTCCATGGACAGAGGAGCCTAATGGGCTATAGTCCATGAGGTCACAAAGAGTCGGACACAACAGAGTGACTAACACTTTTACTTTCATGAACGTTGAGTTATATATGTTGTTTACATATGATGTATATTATCTCTTAAAAACTGTACAGAAGAACTTTTCTTCCAAAGAGGAAATATGGATGAACAGCAGACGCATGAAACGATGCTCAACATCACTAATCATTAGGGAAATGCAAATCAAAACCTCAGTGAGGTATCACCTCACAGCTGTCAGCATAGCTATCATCAAAAAGTTCACAGATCAGGACTTCCCTGGTGGTCCAGTGGTTAAGACTCCATGCTTCACTGCAGGGGGCATGGGCTTGATCCCTGGATGGTAACTAAGATTCTGCATGCCACATGGTGTGACCAAAAAAAAAAAGGAACCCTCATTGCTGTTGGGAGGAATGGAAATTGGTGTAGCCACTGTGGAAAATAGTACGGAGGTCTCTGAAAGAACTAAAAATAGAACTACCACATGATCCAGCAATTCTCCTGGATATATAACCCCCTAAAACCTCTAACTCGAAGAGATATATGAACCCCAATGTTCATAGCATTATTTTCAACTGCCAAGATATGAAAGCAACCTAAGCATCCATCAGCAGACCAATGGATACACAGTGTGTGTACTGGAACATCCACAATATACTGGAATACTACTCAGCCATAAAAAAGACTGTAATTTTGCCACCTGCATCAAATGCACTTGGAAGGCATCCTGTTAACTGAAATCAGACAGACAAAGACAAATACTGTACGATATCACTTATATGTGAATCTAAAAAACACAGCAAAAATAAAAACACAACGAACTAGAGAATATAACAAAGAACAATCAGACAGCTCTAGAGAACAAAATACTTTTTATGGGACGGGAGTAATATGGATTGGGGGGGTGGTGAGTGGGAGGTACAAACTAGTGGATGTAACACTGGTTATAAGGATATATTGTACCACACAGGGAATATAACCAATACTTTGTAATACCTATAAGCAGAATATAAACTTTAGAAATTATATAAAAAGTAAAAATTAAAAAATTAAAATCAGTATTAAGAATGTTTTGTCTACACAGTTAGTGAAGGGTTTACCCAATAATAAAAGAGAGAGAGAGACTATATGGAGATTAAGGTTACAGGAAAACAACAAATTCTGGAGACAGAGCTACAAAGAAGGGACAAGAAGAAACTATTTGGAAATTTTACCAAATTTTGCTAAAAATAACATTTGACGATCTGCCTTGGCCCCTGTGTCATGTGGAGGTCTCAGTATAACTAGTTCCATCCACGCTGGTCTCTATTCATTTCCATCCATATACACACCAGGGGCCAGAACAAGAGACAGGTGTTCTGCAGTAGCTTGGATACCTTCCTACACATATCCTCTCTCCTTTGGCAACCCTGAGCTAAATCTTTCTGATGTCATAGGGGGCTTACTTCCTCAGAGGTGAAAGATAGTCATTTGCTCAAACTACAAAGCCAAATAGTTAAAACAGAGCTCTCTGGAAACTCTGCTAACAGCTGAAGAGTCATCAAATTAAATTGGTACTAGCAGAGGTGGGGGTAGGGAGCTTCCCTGGTGGTCAGTGGTAAAGAACCTGTCTGCCAAAGCAGGAGCTGTTTGGTCGCCCAGTTGTGTCCAATGCTTTGTGATCCCATGAACTGTAGCCCACCAGACTCTTCTCCGTGGGATTTCCCAGGCAAGAATATTGGAGTGAGCTACCATTTCCTTCTCCAGCCAATGTAGGAGACATGGGTTTAATCCCTGATCTGGGACGATCCCCTGGAGAAGGAAATGGCAACCCACTCCAGTATTCCTGCCTGGAAATCTCATGGACAGAGCAGCCTGGCAGGCTACAGTTCATGAAGTCGCCAAAGAGTCAGACACGACTTAGTGACTAAACAACCACGAGCAGGGGTAGAAGTGCCAGATAAATGTGATGTATAATGTAAGAGTTCTGTTACCCATAAAATAAATTACTGATTAAGTTCTCTATCTAGAACTTCTCCCCTCCCACCACCCCCATCTGTATTATTTAGACTAACATATTTCCACTGATTTGGAGCTTACAGCAATTTAAGGAATTCCACTAATAAGCAAAAATAAAAAAATACTTCCCTTTAAGATATCATATGGAGAAAACCCTGTTAAAATCTTGAAGCCATGTTTGATGATGAATCTGCTCATACTCTTGATTTTATTCCCAGTTAAATACATTCATAAAGCCAACTTTGTTACATAATAGAACATTTAAAATTCAAACAGGTTGACACTGTAAACCTTTATGACATAAACAGCACATGACACTCATAAAAGCTGGTTGGTGGTCAACTCTCATCTGAGATACAGAGAAAGAAAGGGTTTATCCTAAAGCCATACAATTTATGTTTAATGTACCTTTTTTGTAAACTTATATTTGAACATGGGAAGGTTAGGTTTAATCTCCTAGGAGTCTGGCCCATTTTGAAATCTGCTTTAAACAAATTAAAGGTTCCCCAGTCAAAATCATTGTTCCTCTATTTTCTGATGGAGAAAGAGAACAACATTCATATATGAAAAGTAAAGGAAGCATTAAAAAACATACTGCTTTTTTTGGATACTCTTGTCTTAGGAATTATATCATTCAGTCAACATTCTTTCCCTGTGCCAGAAACCATTTGAAAGGCTCAGAATACAGGAGGAAATGACTTTCTAGAGTAAATTCTGAAAATGTATTCATATAATTTCAAGTACAAGAGGTGCCACTGAGAAGCTAAAAAAGGAGTGTGATTCAGTAATAACAGTGCTGCTCTACTTGAGTCAGGACAGCACTCCCTCTGAAGTAACAGCTGAGTTGAAACGAAAACATTACGTGGGAGACTAAAGAATTCACCTGCAATGCATGAGAACTGGGTTCAAATCCTGGGTCATCAGGAAGATCCCCTGCAGAAGGGAATGGCAACCCACTCCAGTATTCTTGCTTGGAGAATCCCATGGACAGAGGCGTCCACAGGATCGCAGCGAGTCGGACAAGACTCACTGACCAACACTATGAATATGAATGAAAGGAAGATACGAGAAGAGGGAGGCATTCTGCAAGAACAAGGCAGAACAAGAGGCCTGGAATGCAGAGAGGATGCGGCAGAAAGAAGGCAAGGGGGCCCAGAAAATGGCAGGAGACAGGGAGCTGAGGATGGAGTGGGCAGGGCTCGGATCAGGGAGGGCATGAAGGCTTCGAGATGTGGTTTGAGTTTAACTGAAGGCATAACAGGAATCCACGGGAAGGTTTTAAGATGCAGAGTGATTGATCTGATTCATACTTTAGCATTTTTATTATTTTTGTTGTTGTTGTACCCCACGGCATGTGAAATCTTTGTTTCCCAGTCAGGGATTGAACCTGCGCTCCCTTGCATTGGAAGGGTGGAGTCTTAACCACTGGACTGCCAAGCAAGTGCCTTATTCGTACTTGAAGTGAATCGCTCTGACTGCTCTGCGGGATGGTGGATGGATCAGGGAAGGTGAGAAGTAAGGAGACTAGTTATGAAGAAGCTGCTGGTGATTCAGGTAGAAAGCACATAAGGGCTGTAGCAGCCAAGCTGAGAGATATGAGAGCTTACAGAGAGGTTTCTGAAATGAAGTGAAAAGGCAATGCTGTGTTGGATGTGAGAGATTAAAAGGAAATGAAACCGAGGAAGACTGGCAGGTTGTTGGCCAGAGCAACTGGACGATGGTGTGTGCTGAGATGGGGAAATGGTGGGGAATGGAAACCTAGACTTTAGCTGTGACCATGTAATGGCAACCCACTCCAGTGTTCTTGCCTGAAGAATCCCAGGGACAGAGAAGCCTAGTGGGCTGCTGTCTATGGGGTCGCACAGAGTTGGACCCGACTGAAGCGACTTAGCAGTAGCAGCAGCATGTAATGCTCGAAGTGCTTACTGAAACACCAAAGGGAAGATGCTGAATAGGCAAGAGGGTATCTGAGTATGAGCTCGACAGAACTTTGGGCCAATGTTACGAGTCACAAGTCTATAGACAATGTCCAAAGTCATGGGAAAGGATTATTTTACATAAGGAAAGCAACAAGATGGGGGCAGAGGAGAGCCTGGGGCGCTCAAACATTTTTGAGGGGAGAACCAAAAAAGGGAGATCTGCAGAGGCAGGGATGACAATAACAAGAAGAAAATGAGGTGAGTTTGGTATCCCCAAGAGCCAAGCAAAGTGCTTCAAGGAGGGAGTAGCTGCTGCTGCTGCTAAGTCACTTCAGTAGTGTCCAACTCTGTGCGACCCCATAGACGGCAGCCTACCAGGCTCTCCCATCCCTGGGATTCTCCAGGCAAGAACACTGGAGTGGGTTGCCATTTCCTTCTCCAATGCATGAAAGTGAAAAGTGAAAGTGAAGTCGCTCAGTCGTGTCTGACCCTCAGCAACGCCATGGACTGCAGCCTTCCAGGCTCCTCTGTCCATGGGATTTTCCAGGCAAGAGTACTGGAGTGGGGAGCCATTGCCCTCTCCGAGGGAGTAGCTGAGTTCAGTCAAATGCTGAGGCAAGGCTGATTAAGATGCAAAGTAAGACTTAATCAATCATGGTCTTGGCCAAGGTGTGGGCCATTTGGGATCAAGGCAGAAGCCCAGGTAGAGTGGCTACAGTCACTGGAGACAATGGAAGAGGAGTGAGACAGGACAGACAACTGTTCAAGGAGTTTCCCGTGAGGGACAGGCACAGAAATGGGACGCCATGGGGGTCTAGAGAAAGTTAAGTGGCAGTCGCTCAGTCATGTCTGACTATGTCCCCATGTACTGCAGCCCACCAGGCTCCTCTGTCCATGGGATCCTCCAGGCAAGAATACTGGAGAGGGTTGCCATTTCCTCCTCTAGGGGATCTTCCTAACCCAGGAACTGAACATGCGTTTCCTGCACTGCAGGCAGATTCTTTACTGTCTGAGTCACCAGGGAATCCCCTAGGGAAAGTTAAAGGGACAGATAAAGATTTGTTTGTGCTAAAGGAAAATGTCTCAAAAGAAAAGGCTGGATAAGACAAATGCAGAAGGGAAAACAGGTGAAAATAACACACATGGTCACAATAACATAAAGACTTGAATACTCAAGTAACTTATCTACTGGGAAGTTGTAAAGGATGGGAAGTGCGTATCTATGTTTATGATAAAAGGGATGAGGAAGAAAGAGGGCTAATTTTTCATTGAACACAGTAGGAAGTCACTAGCTAATCCCTTAATACTGAAAGAATAAGAAGCAGCAATTAGGAAAAAAAAAAAAGAAAAGACATCCAAGTTGGAAAGGGAAAAATAAAACTGTCACCATTTTGTACAAACACAACCACACTCAAAAACTGTTGGAATAAAGAAATTCAATAAAATTGCAGAGTACAAAATGAACATACAAAAATCTGTTGTGTTTCTACACTCAAATAAAGAATTATAGGAAAGAAGATTTAAGAGAACATGTACATCTGTATCAAAAAGAATAAAATACTAAGAAATAAACTGAACCAAGGAAGTGAAAGATCTGTATCTTGAAAACTGTAAGACACTGATGAAAGGAACTGAAAAAACGCACAAATAAATGGACAGGTATTTTGTGCTCGGGTACTAGAAGAAGCACTTGTTAAAAGGTCCACACTACCCAAAACAATCTCCAGATTCACTGCAACCCCTGTCTAAATTTTAACAGCCAAGGGAACATTTCATGCAAAGATGGGCACAATAAAGGACAGAAATGGTATGGACCTAACAGAAGCAGAAGATATTAAGAAGAGGTGGCAAGAATACACAGAAGAACTGTACAAAAAAGGTCTTCACTACCAAGATAATCACGATGGTGTGATCACTCACACTTACCTATAGCCAGACATCCTGGAATGTGAAGTCAAGTGGGCCTTAGAAAGCATCACTACGAACAAAGCTAGTGGAGGTGATGGAATTCCAGTTGAGCTATTCCAAATCCTGAAAGATGATGCTGTGAAAGTGCTGCACTCAATATGCCAGCAAATTTGGAAAACTCAGCAGTGGCCACAGGACTGGAAAAGGTCCATTTTCATTCCAATCCCAAAGAAAGGCAATGACAAAGAATGCTCAAACTACCACACAATTGCACTCATCTCACACGCTAGTAAATTAATGCTCAAAATTCTCCAAGCCAGGTTTCAGCAATATGTGAACCGTGAACTTGCTGATGTTCAAGCTGGTTTTAGAAAAGGCAGAGGAACCAGAGATCAAATTGCCAACATCCGCTGGATCATGGAAAAAGCAAGAGAGTTCCAGAAAAACATCTATTTCTGTTTTATTGACTATGCCAAAGCCTTTGACTGTGTGGATCACAATAAACTGTGGAAAATGCTGAAAGAGATGGGAATACCAGACCACCTGACCTGCCTCTTGAGAAACCTGTATGCAGATCAGGAAGCAACAGTTAGAACTGGACATGGAACAACAGACTGGTTCCAAATAGGAAAAGGAGTACGTCAAGGCTGTATATTGTCACCCTGCTTATTTAACTTCTATGCAGAGTACATCATGAGAAACGCTGGACTGGAAGAAGCACAAGCTGGAATCAAGATTGCCGGGAGAAATATCAATAACCTCAGATATGCAGGTGACACCACCCTTACGGCAGAAAGTGAAGAACTAAGAGCCTCTTGATGAAAGTGAAAGAAGAGAGTGAAAAAGTTGGCTTCAAGCTCAACATTCAGAAAACGAAGATCATGGCATCCAGTCCCATCACTTCATGGGAAATAGATGGGGGAACAGTGGAAACAGTGGCTGACTTTATTTTTCGGGGCTCCAAAATCACTGCAGATGGTGATTGCAGTCATGAAATTAAAAGACGCTTACTCCTTGGAAGGAAAGTTATGACCAACCTAGATAGCATATTCAAAAACAGAGACATTACTTTGCCAACAAAGGTTCGTCTAGTCAAGGCTATGGTTTTTCCTATGGTCATGTATGGATGTGAGAGTTGGACTGTGAAGAAGGCTGAGCACCGAAGAATTGATGCTTTTGAACTGTGGTGTTGGAGAAGACCCTTGAGAGTCCCTTGGACTGCAAGGAGATCCAACCAGTCCATTCTGAAGATCAGCCCTGGGATTTCTTTGGAAGGAATGATGCTAAAGCTGAAACTCCAGTACTTTGGCCACTTCATGCGAAGAGTTGACTCACTGGAAAAGACTCTGATACTGGGAGGGATTGGGGGCAGGAGGGAAAGGGGACGACAGAGGATGAGATGGCTGGATGGCATCACTGACTCGATGGAGGTGAGTCTGAGTGAACTCTGGGAGTTGATGATGGACAGGGAGGCCTGGCGTGCTGTGATTCATGGGGTCGCAGAGTCGGACACGACTGAGCGACTGAACTGAACTGAACGGAACTAAAATATCACAGAAATGAAATGAACAATCCTCAAGCTTGTTGTTGTTCAGTTGCTTGGTGGTCTCTGACTCTCTGCAGCCCCATGCACCACAACGCGCCAGGCTTCCCTGTCCTTCACTGTCTGCTGGAGTTTGATCAGACTCTGTGACTGAGCACGAGCAATTTTCAAAGTGTCGCACTTTTAAATGTGAACAGAGTCATGGATCACTAGGCAGGATCAACTAGGCAAGGATCACTGAAGAAAAGATTTGAGCGTGAGCCAGAACCTAAAACAATTAAGTAGTAAAATGAGACCCCGAGATCTAAGGAAGAAAAACCTATAATGTCCTCAACAGGCCACCATGAGAGATAGTCCCATCATGATATTTTATAACAGCAGGAATGGAGCTTCCAGAATGAAAAAGAAGGCCAAACAAAGGATAGGGAATCAAAGATAAGTTGAATGAATGAAGGAATGAATAGGATTTTTTCATTCTCTAAGCTAAAATACAACAGAAAATGCCTTCAAAATTTCAAAATTTTGAAGGAAAATAGGTCCAACCCAGATTTCGATACAGGATATATCATAATTCAATTATGTTGGTAGGATAAACTTTGTCAGATATGCAGAGGCTCCAGAAAAATGAGGCAGTGCACCAAGAAAAGATATGAGATTATGGAGAAAGGAAATACAAATAGCACTTAAAAAGGAAATTACCAAGGATGGTGAAAGGAAGTCATGAAGTGACAGCTGTCCAGCAAATCTAGATCGAAGCCAATCTAAGTCAGAGGGCACTTAGAAATGAGAAAAGAATAGATGGACTCCTAAGATTTACAGTTCTGTCAGAGTGTAGGGATTCTCAAGATTACATGATAAAAGATTAAACAAACAAAGAAACAAAAAATGCAGGAGATGCAGGTTCGATCCCTGGGTTGGGAAGATTTCCTGAAGAAAATGGCAACCCACTCTAGTATTCTTTATTCTTGCCTGGAGAATCCCATGGACAGAGGAGCCTGGCAGGCTACAGTCCAGGGGTTGCAAAGAGTTGGATGCAGCTGTGTACACACGCACACAAGCACACAAACACCATAGATAATACACAAGAAACCCTTATTTAAACCAACATTGTAATTGGTTGTATTGGCAGGAAGGGGAAAGTGTTGGAATAGTTTTGGTTAGGAGATGTGAGAGCACAAAACCCTCATTTTTCACAGAAATAAAAACAATGACAGCAAATCTAAAACATAGGGACTTGCCTGGGGGTCCAGTGATTAAGACTCCACGCTTCCAATGTCGTGGCTGCAGGTTTGATCCCTGATTGGGGAACTAAGATCTCACGTGGCGTGCAGCACAGCCAAAACAACAACAAATACCACGCTCCAGGCAGAGTTGTAATTACTTCATGTGTATTGATTTATTCATCCTCATAAAACTCTTGCTACTATTATAACCCATTTTATACATGAGGAAACGGACACAGAAGTCAACTAATCTGCCAAAGTCACAATGAACTAACAATAAACCCAAGAATCAAACACCAGCAATACAACCCCACAGGCCATGCTGCCATCTACTCTAACACAGTTCTCAAGTCTTTACACTCTAAAAAATGACTGAGCACTTCAAAGACTCTCAATTCATGTGGGTTGTATCTATCAAGAGTATTTCAAGAACTTTTTCAAAATTGTGGACATTTTTCTTTAATGCACCATAAAATTCAATAAAGATTTCTTAAAGGTTAGTTGCAATGTCAAATACGAAGTTCAAATTAGTTAAAAATTAGTCAAAAGTTCAAGTTAGGCCAATGAACTTTTCATATTATGTTATGTTAGAATCCATGGGCTTATCCTGCAACTTGAAGGTATATTTTGCAAGCACTTGTCATGCAGAAAATACTGGTTCATTCAGCTGTGCGTATCTTTCAAATGCTGACATATTTTATTATGCAATATCCAAACATCACATTCATTAATAGCCTCACAGGACCCATCAGAAAAGCAGTCACTGGGAAGTTGTCCAGTAAGTTCAGAGTGGTGGTGAATACAAGTTTTTCATGATTCTGATTCTCTCTCAAAAACTTGAATTTTTTTCATTGGGAAGAAATACCTGTCTTTCCTTGAAACGGCAAGTTCACTGTTCATTTCTGAGAAAATGCCAGGCACATTCCCAAGTCTGGCTAACCGTGTCTGTTTGTCATATAAATATGATGTTCCATGAAAATAATAGCTAGTTCAACTCTCAGCGCCGACCAGTCACATCCACGATTTTTCTGGAAACATCCACCACACTTTGGTATGTACTTTGAAAGTGCGTGGTTTCCACTTCCCATTTCATCACTCATAATATTTCAGGGTTGAAAAATTAAAATGGATGATTTTTTTATTGCTTCATCAAGGAAGTTAAGTGATACTGGACTTATTATTATTTCCTGTGAATGCTGAACAGTGATGAAGGTAAAATGACTGCTTGGTGCTATCAGCTTTTACACCATGAATATAACATCAATAGAGTGAAAAAAAGGGCAAATTAACATCCTAGTGCTGTTTCCAAACATACTTTTGACCTCATGGACCTCTTGGATGGGACTCACAGATTCCCAGGAACTTACAGATAACTTTTGAGAAGGCTTGCAGTGCAGTAAACAGCCTTCCATATACACAGGGTCTAAAACTGAAAGATAAAGAAGTGCCAATAGGTGTACCTTTTCAAATAGGAAGGTCCAGACCAAAAGAGCCAAAGAAGGACAAGCCAGAGACCGTCTTTCACCACAAGTCTTCTACTATTTGACTTTTTAGAAGCATTTATTAGTCTAATAAAAATTGGTAAAAACATCTAAATACTTTCCCATCAATAGACAAATACTTAGCTCCTTTCCACAAAGTTATCCCAAATATATTTTATGGGGTGGCGGGGGGGGAACTCTTATATCTTGACACGCCAATGCATAGCAGTTATTATTAGACACTTACAGATGAAACATTAAAAGAAGAAGGTTGGAAAAACAAATACTGCCTCACCTCATTACACAAAACCAGAAAGCAACTAGACAACAATTGGCAAATAAAATAGAAAGCACTTCCAGAATGCCATTTCCATACAGCATCTCATAACTCTTACTAGATCCATGCTCAACATCAACATTTCTGCTAAGGTCAAAATCTCTGTAAGACACAGAGAAGATATTCTCTCATCAGATTCAAAACAGGTGAGGTGCACTGCAGAGCTCCAACACTGTACAAAAGCTTTCTAAACAGAGCAAAACATCCTCCTAGAAGAATTCATGATGGAACTTAGAAGAACACCATACCTGAAAAGGGGAAGTCTGGGTCAATGAAGCATTCTTTAAACTCCGCTGCTCGGCAACGAAACGAATTAGATGGTTTGTTTCAGGAAGGCCCCGAAGACCAACTGTAGAGCGCCGTCTGGATTTTTTAAGGTAGGGTGATGACTTTCCTGTAATGAAAACTCTCTTTTATGTTGGAACAAAACAAAAGGCAATCATCAGTAATCATGCCCTGAATACCCCCATGATCCACTAGCCTGAGAGAGAACATGGTAAAAAAGTGATACAGAAATCTAAATGGAAAACTGTAAGGAAGACTGGTCAAACATCATCAGTTTTTGGGTAGGGACCTTTGTTTTGACTACTGATTTATTCCATGCCCTGGAGCTGTGCCCAGAATATAGAAAGCGTTTATCAAATAGTTGTATAACACATTTGAATTAACACGCCTCATATTTTGTTTCATATTTCCTGCACAGGATTGGTATCACTTGCTTTGGACTAAGAATTTCCCTTTATGTGAGTTAGTCTAATCTCCAAGGACAATCTCCCCCTTGGCACATACTTTCAAGTTCTGCTATCTCAAGACGATTTGTTTCTCCTTGATATTTGTCTACCTTCAGCACATTACCCTGAATTCCAGCTGCACACCTAAACACAAAATAAGTCTAGCTTTCTAAAGGTCTAAGAGCGTTCTTCTTCTTCTTTTTTTTTTAAAAAGTTGTGGCATGCTGGATCTAGTTTCCAGACCAGAGATCCAACCTTGGTCCCCTGCATTGGGAGCTTGGAGTCTTAACCACTGGACCACCAGGGAAGTACCAAGTGGGATGTTCTTGAGAAGGAAGCACAGGATGGTTTGCCACTATGGTCTTGTCTCCATTATGTGTTATTAAGCTAGTGCCCTTTGGCTTTCAAGCACATTTTCCTCCATACTTAAATGCTGTTATCTAATTCCATTCCTATTATTTCTTTCTTCTCCAGGAAAAACAGACTTCAAAAGTGAATTTTACTTCTACTCTGTAAGGGAGATAAGCCTGGGTCAATTTTCTGTTTGTAAGTTTGAAGAGGCATACCCTACTCTTTCAATTTCATATTTTCTTAGTTGCCTTTCAACTTTCTCTCATTTTTGCTATACATGACTGTTAAATGAATTACTATTTAGGGCATACACTCTCCTGTATTCCATGTGTTGAGTCAAAGAGCAATTTGCACACATATCTTTCTCCAGTTTAAATACAGAGCATAGCTGTGAATCAGGAACATCATCATCTTGGTGCCCTGGCACCCTGATCTAGTAAGTTTGAGAGCGAATCAATTTAGATACATAGCATACTAAGCTAGATGGGGTAGGTGAACAGTACAGAGTTTAATTTTTAAACTTTTAAAAGCATTGCAACAAAAGGACAACAGTTCTTACCTGAAGAGTTATTTACAAAGCTTTCAGGTGAAATTCCCAATTGCTCCACAGTTACTGTGGAAAAGTTCAAAGGTGATTTAAAAGTCTCTGATGTGTAACAATTAGGAGTCATTTCAGCTGCCTGCTTGTGGGGAGTTACAAGCTTCCCATTTCCCAAAACTAAAGGGGTTTTTCCTGAAACAGACAACATGTGGTAGAGGTTAAACATCATTAGAAGATAAATATTTAAACCTTAAATTTCACAGAGACAAAAGATCTCTACATACCAGCGTTATTAATAGGAGACTCCTTGGTTTGAAGGGGCTCGCTCTCTTGTGAACAAGTATCCATCTAAAGAGAGAGAGGAGGAAAAAGAAAAATAACCTCACCTCCAAGATTAATGTGATTTGATTGAGATCCTCTTTCAAGACCGAATTTTAATACAGTCCATGTTGTTGCTGTTTAGTCGCCAAGTCGTGTTCTTTTGTGTCCCCATGGACTGTAGCCGGCCAGGCTCCTCTTTCCATGGGATATCCCAGGCAAGAATACTGGAGTGGGTTGCCATTTCCTTCTCCAGGGGATCTTCCCGACCCAGGAAATTGAACCAGACAGCTCCTACGCTGACAGGCGGATTTTTTTTTTACCAGGGAAGCCCAACACAGTCTACTACACTGGCACGAAAACAGATGTCAAAAGACTACTTTAGGACCTCAAATTAAAGAGGAATGGAGGAGACTGCTCTTCGGGATGAAACGAAGCAGACCCCGTAAGCCAAGGATTTTTAACCTTAGGGAACATCAGACTCATCTGGGCACTCTGTTAGAGACGCACCTTTTGCAGACTCCCCAAAATTCAGGAGGTTTGCCCAGACCTCAGGAGTTTGCACGTTAAAAAGCACGCGGGTGATCCAGTGGAACACACTGCTGAGAAAACCCCCCGAAGAAACAGATCTGCGGCACTGTGCTGTGCTTAGTCGTGTCCGACTCTGCGACCCCATGGACTGTAGACAGCCAGGCTCCTCTATCCATGGGACTATCCAGGCAAGAAGACTGGAGTGGGTTGCCATTCCCTTCTCCCGGGGATCTTCCCAACCCAGGGATCGAACCCAGGCCTTCCGCATTGCAGGCGGATTCTTTACCGTCAGAGCTACCAAGGAAGCCCTGAATCTGCACTAGTCTCTGAAATCCGAACCAGATCACTTGCCTTACCTCCCGTAGGGTTTATTTTGAACGCTACTCCGATGAATGTTGGGGCTGCCGTGCCTTCTAGATCTCGGCTCTTTGGTCCTGAAGCATTCTCTCGAGAAAACAACTATCGGCCGCCAAGCCATCCGCGGGGGGCTCCCAGATCCCCCGCCGCCAACACCCCAACCTGCGACCAGAGTCCCTTACAGCCTTCCTTCCGCGAGGGCTCGGACCGCCGCCTGATTCAAATCGCCGCCCCGCCTCCTCGGCGTCCGGGCGTTACTCTGCGAATCTCTACGCCGCCACCACATGCACGTGTGCGCGCGCATCCCGAACCCTGCCAGGCCTCTACATCGCCGTCCCAGGAACAGGAGAGGCTTCGTGGGCTCGAAGAGACACCACTACTAGCTGCCGATAACACACTGACCAAAGAGACCAGCTGTTGACCTCTGTCCGCAGGGACTACTTTCTGTGACAGCCTCGCGGAAGAGCCCTTCGGGTAGTTTTTTGTACCGTACCCCGCCTTTCGATTGGATGCTGCAAACTTCGAAAAGAATCCTTGGACCAATCAGGACAGAAAAGCGGACCGGCTCTTACCCAATCAGCGAGCCCCAGCCTCAGCCGTTTCCTCTGTGGGTTGGGCGAGGGGGAGGTGTTAAAGTTGGGAGACGCTGACTGGGTATGGATCACTTCCAGCGCTCCACCTCCTTCTCTCAAACCCCGCCTTCGTATGCAGATTACTTCTACCTGGTGTTGGCTTTGCGCCTGCTCAGTAATGCTTTGAGCCGCCGTTCGGCTCCAGGTTGAGCTCTGATTGGCTGATAACCCTTCCCTGTCGGCTAGACTGCAGCCTCTCTTCCCTCCTTCCACCTGGGTTGGGTTAGTAAGAGCCCACCCAGTGCAGGGGGATGATTGGTTGAGTGCTGCCCTGCGCTGCCGGATGATTGGCGGAGCTTAGAGTCAGTCTGGGAGAGGTGGGGGAAGGGCCCCAGACTGACTGAAGAGCCCAGGGGCGGGGTGGGAAGGAGGACCGGCCAACCTTGGGGTGTGGGACGGAGTGTGCGTGCTTGTGTGTGTGTGTGTCAGTAAAGGAAGGAAGGTGGCGAAGGGAGGAGAGTCCGAGTGGGTGGAGGGAGGGGAAGGGCGGGAGAAGAAAAAGGTGGGAGGAGAGACAGGTGGGAGGGTGGCGACTCACTCAGGATCCGGTGGGGGCAACGCAATGAGGCGGGTGACCCTGTTCCTTAACGGCAGCCCCAAGAATGGAAAGGTAAGGGGGTCGGGAGGAGGCGAGGCGGGCCGGGCTGCGGGGGGCGAGGGCAGCGGAGTGCGGAGCGGGCTTGCGGGGCAGAGGGCTGAAGTTGGGGAGAGGGACTGGAAGCGGGGAGGTGGGCGTGCGCCGGGGCAGGGGGCGTCAGGGAGGAGGCCGACCTTGGGTCCCTGAGGCCTCCCCAACCCTGGGATCCCTAGCCCGCGCCTGCCCTTGGACTCCCCAGCTGCTCTGGGGACCGGCGCAGGTCAGTTTGGGCTTAAATGTTCTCAAGACCAGGTGTGGGTCCTGGAGTACAGAGGACTTGGAGGGCGTGGGGACGGTCACTGTCACCTGATGCTCAAATTCCGCTTCCCACCTCCGCCAAGACCCCGCTGCCCCCCGCCCGTGGCTGCAGAAGGCGCTGGTTCCCACCTTCGTGCTGAGTAATGGTCCGCTCCAGAAAGTGTTGGTTAACAACTAAAGCATTTAAGGGTGATCAGGTGAAAACAATTAAAACTTTCTATCCGTGGCTAAGTAAAACGTTCTCTCAGCCTAAGTCGTATAAAGGGATGAAATAATAGTGACATTTTCTAGATGGTCACCCCCCCCACCCACCCACCTTTTAGGATCCCACAGCACCACCGCCGCCAAAACTTCTGTACTCGCTTTATTAATATTTCGTACTATTTTAGTTTCTTAGAGGACTGGGACAATAGACCGAAGTGGATGGATTGGACATTACTCTTTGCTGTGTTAGGCCTTTGTTGAGGGTGTGGTGCTGAATATTTTTCCATCGCTGGAGCAAGCCAAAATGTATCCTGTTCCTTCTCAGCCCCTTGCCCCACCCATGAAAGTTGTTCGGCGTCTTTGGAAAATTTGACCGTTCAAGGCAGACATTTATGGTGTGGCTAAATGACATCTAGAAATTACTAAGCAACAGAGTCGGAGTTGAAGATTGGGCTCCCTGTCTTATCTGCCAGCATGTTTTCCGCATCTTTTGCACACACTGTAAATTTTTAAATAGCGCAATTGTGCCACGGTATAAAAAAATGGCTTTCCAACTACTCTGCAGTTTTGAGTAAAAGTGCTCTAAAGATTTGAACCACGCTGTAGTTTTTTGACTGCAATTATCGTGTTCTTCTGGTTTTTAGAGATTTAATATTCATTAAAAGAGAAGTAGCATAAATTCAAGTAATTGAGTTTTCATAAATTCTTCACAACATTCAGTTTATTTCTGACTATTAACTTTTTCTGTACCTGGTTTGTCTGTTGATAACTACTACTCATAACCCAAAACCTATGTTGTTACTGAAAGAAATATTTAGTATATCCAAAGTTAAAATTGTAGTATGTTCTTGAAAACAGGCCTGTGACTGACCCTTTTCTTCAACGTCTCTGCTATGTTATTTCATGGAAGACAAGATGTTTAGACCCAGCCATAAATTTTTAACTACTTCTCCTGAAACTACTGAGTTTTATTCTTGTCAAAAATTGGCTGGCTTAGTCTTGCCATATTTTTATTAAGGTGGCTTTTTTTTTTTTTTTTTAAACGTACTTTTGACTAGGTTAGCTTTTTGGATTTAAATATTAGTTTACTTAAATATTTTGCTAGAGAATCTCGGAAATTGGAAAAAACTTCTCAAATAGTTAATTACAAACATTATAAAAACTCATATTGGAAAAGGCTAATATGATTCAATATTGAAAGTTAAGTCAGGGGCTTCCCTGGTGGTCCAGTGGTTAGGATTCCATGCTTTCACAGCCGAGGGTGCAGGTTCAATCCTTGATCGGGGAACTAGGATCCCACAGGCAGTGCGAATCAACAAAAAAAAATTAAAAAGACATGTGATAATCTTTACTGCTTAACTGAAAAACATATTCTGTGCCAAAGTTTTCAGTGTTTCCTCCCCTCCCCTTAAACTGATTAAAAAAAAAATACTGATTTTAAAAAATTACTCTTATTTGACCAAAGAGAGCAGAATAATACATAACAGCCTGCATTTTTGTATAGATGAAGTGACTGTACTTAGCCGGGGTTGGCATGATCTTGACATGATTTTCATGAAACTGAAACAGAGCACTACTGCAAGATAAACAGTTTGGTCTCTTGTCCACCAGTTGGAATATCTGTGTCACTTTCATTATCTCCATACTTACCTAGCTTCTGTTTTTGTTATCCGGCCCTAAGAGTAATGCCTGTTTTTTTTTTTTTCACATAAGTTTCCCTCCTTTAAAGCTTGTTGAGCAATTGCCAACACTGGGTGGTGAAGCTTGGAGTTGGGAAGGCAGAGTCACTGCAGATTGTTGTTCAGTCGCAAAGTTGTATCCAACTCTGCATTTTTTAGTCACTGTCATTTCAGTTCAGTTCAGTCACTCAGTCATGTCCGACTCTTTGCAACCCCATGAATCACAGCACGCCAGGCCTCCCTGTCCATCACCATTTCCTGGAGTCCACTCAAACTCATGTCCATCGAGTCGGTGATGCCATCCAGCCATCTCATCCTCTGTCGTCCCCTTTTCCTCCTGCCCCCAATCCCTCCCAGCATCAGTCTTTTCCAATGAGTCAACTCTTCGCATGAGGTGGCCAAAGTACTGTAGTTTCAGCTTTAGCATCATTCCTTCCAAAGAACACCCAGGGCTGATCTCCTTTAGTCATTGTAGAGGACAACATATGCTCACCACGACTTTTGACTTTGTATATTGAGTAAACGGAAGTATACTGAATGTTTTGATGTTGAAGACAGGTTGTGGGGAGGGGTAAGTTGTGCCTTCATTAAAGTGATGCTTTCCCAAGTAAGGTTGTCTACCTCACAGGGCGTGCAAGAGGATCCAGTAATTTAAGAAGAAATACTACACCTTTTAAGTTTTTTTTTGTTTTTACTTAAAGATACAAAATTACATCAAGACTTGATTTGGCCAATCTTGAAGGACACAGGTGCTTTTAGTCATTGAGTGCGTCAACTGGTTGGCTGCTCCCTAAATGTTGATTGTTCTTTGAAATAGTAGCCAATGATAATCGGATGAGATCATCCCAATTAGCAAGACATTTAAAAATATTTTCCAGCACACAAAAATCACTTTAGACTTTTTTTTCTTTTAGTGTTTAAAGTCAATCTTATATTTGGCAGGAGTTCACTAAATTTAATGATATATATTTAAGGGATTTTTACTGGTTGACTCATTGTCTTAAGTCATTAAAAGTCCTTTTCTCATTTGGGAAATTATGTTTTCCCTGCCAGTGGTGTATACTTTGTAAATTAGTTTAACCTCTGAGCCACCGGGAAGTAAATGAATACATGGATATTTGAGTATATCCCCCCAAGTGTTTCATGGATGGGTGCCTAGTCAAAAGAACTTGAAGGCCATATTTCTAAAAAATTGGACTCTTTAAATTTTCATTTTTTTAAGTTGCTACCAGAGTCAGGTTTGAATCTTTTCATCCTTTCTCCACATGCCTCGGAATTCCCGTTCTCTTTTAATATTCTCTGTAACAGTTGGCATCAAGGAATTTGAAATGAGAATGCAGTGAGTGGCTTCTTAGCTACCTGATGTCAGTTCCATGTTTCTGAGCGTTGTGGACTTAAGTTGCTTTTTCTTTCTTCAGAATATTCAACCAGGCTTTTTGTATACCTTATTCATTGATTAAATTAAATCAGCAGTGACTGAGTACTGTCATATGAAGCACCATGCCAGGCACTGCAGCCATAGTGGGATGTGAAATAGATCTTAATTCTGTGCCGATGTTTACAATCTTGGCTCAAGACCTGTTTAAATCTGGCTTTAGAATTAAGTCAGAAATATGTTGTTAGTAAGTATCCAGAGTTGAATTTGTTGTATTAAGTTGAAGAAAGATGAAAAATCTATGTAAAGCTTACGCATATTGAAATCAAAATAATAAGAAACTTGCTTTCTGGATTTGCGTTCTCCATTGAATACATTTCTAAGAATTCATCCATATTGTTCCACATAGTGATAGTTTAGTCATTTTCACTCCTTTATAATAATTATGCAAATTATATACAAATACTATCACAATTTACCCATTCTCCTGTCAATGGACAGTTGGGGTGTTTATTTTCTTTATACTTTGCTATGAAGTTGATAGTCCTGAATAGTGTGGCATAGCCTGGTGCGCATGTGCAAGTGTCTTTCTAGGGGAATGGTTTGCACACTTGAGCATGCATTGGAATCACCTGGAGAAACTGATCAACTATTGCTAGGCCCACCCCCAGGGGCTTCCCAGGTGGCTCAGCGGTAAACAATCCGCCTGCTAATATAGGAGACTCGAGATGCAGTTTCCATCCCTGGGTTGGGAAGATCATCTGGAGGAGGAAATGGCAACCCACTCCAGTATTCCTGCCTGGAAAGTTCCATGGACAGAAGAGCCTGGTAGGTTATAATCACGGGTTGCACAGAGTCGAACACGGCCACAGAGCACACACCACCCCCAGAGCTGTAAATTCCCAGGGTCTGAGTTAAGGCTAGGAGTTTAATTTTTAATCTACCCCTTAATGATCCTAACGCTGTTGGTTTAGAGAACTCACTTTCGAGAACCACTGCTCTAGGGTTGTAATTATTGGATGTTAGTTTTTGTGAATGTTTAGTTTTTTTAAGAATGTCAAATTTTTCAAAGTCATTGCAATAATTTATATCCCATGAGCATGGCATAAATCTTCTCGTTAATCCATATTCTCTTCAACGCCTGTGTGTGTGTGTGTGTTTAAAAATTTGGAATATTTTAATATGTCTTAGAGTCATCATTTTTAGAAATAAAATAATTTTAATTTTTTAAAATGTATGAAGCTGAAAGGGTAGATAACTTCATTCTACATTTAGTTATTGTGATTGGTGGGCCAGTTGGGTAAATTGACTTTCATAAATCCAGTACGTGTTTATTGATTGTATATTATGTAATAGGTACTGTGGGCGTGTAAGAAAAACACGTTTTAAATATAGGTTTTACTTTGTAAATTTGAATAGCATAGGTTACGATTTGAGAACAATGTTTAAAGGTAAACTAAACTTCATTAAACTGATATGTCCTGGTAGGCATTTTTTACTTTCTTAGTCGGTGGATAGCTTTCATTTGTAATGGGATCTGAACTTTAGAAAGAATTAAGTTAAACACTAATATAATCTAGTGGCCATAAAGTTTAATAGACATACTTCTCAATTTTCTCCATAGAATGCTTCCATTCAAAGTATAGTGCCTAGGTTATTAAAATGGTTAATCATAGTGACATGAAAACTTGAAGTCCACACTAGGAAGTATAACACACATGAAACAGATAGCCATTGTAAGCATGAACATTTTATAAATGCTTGGCCTCTCTGAGGACTGGAGTAATAAGCTTAGTAAGTAACAGAATTCATATCCATGACATACAAGCTTTCCAACGTCACCTTTTCTCAACAGTGTTGATAGATAATGAAAAGTATATATGTAGCCTGTTTGAATCGCACCAACTTAAAATCTTTTCCAGGTGTATCACATTTTAAAAATTGCATCCCATTTTAAAATCTGATATCTAATTGGCTTATATAAAAGATTTTAAGTATTATGTCTGCAATCGTACTTGTGAGTTATTTGTTAGTATACTCAAGAGAGTCAGCTAAAGCAATTTTGTTGAAAACAAATGCTGCAATTGCCTTTCAAACGAAAAACAAGTATATTGGCCCAACTTAAAGGGAATTTTCAAATATTCAGTACTGTAAAATTCTTGCTAGTAATTTCAGTGCTGTTTTTTCTCATCGATGGCCCTTTGGTGATCTCATTTAAAAAACGTTGTTCATTACCAGATTACTTGTCAATTGCTAAAATAATTCTTATTTGTAAATCTAGTATCTAGAGCTATGGAAACTGTAAGTTATAACTTTTTTCTCTTTTTGCATAAAAGATGTTCATTGTAACAAGTCTGGAGTACAAAAAGTCTCACAAGATAAGTGAACCGTAATTCTACTATCCAAAAATGACCACTTTCCATAGTTACATGAACTCTATGAACATTACTTTAGAATTGCATTTCTGCTGTGTACTTTGTTTTTTACCTAATGTCCGTGGAAAAGACTTAAATATAATTGACTCACACAAAAAGATGCATCCTCATTCAGCATTCTGAAAGCAATGAAAATTTCATCTGACATTCAGGAAACCATTTATCAGAGTCCGTACTTACTGTGACACTTAAGAGGATCCTTCTTTTTAAACTGGCTGCATTGTGTGTGTGTGTGTGAGTGAGAGAGTGTCAAGAGATGTGGGTTGTACAGGGAGGTACTTCTTCAACAATTACAGGGGCTTGTTGGTTACCTAAATTCACAGAACAAATAATGACTTTTTACAAACTAAAAAATTTTTATTAAAACTTTACAGCCTCGATAGGAAGTCATGTTAGAAAAAATTTGGGCAAATGATAAATTGTGTTCAGTACTATGTTAGGCCTTATTTAAGTCATAAAGGCAAACGTAATTTGTGTCTGGAATGTGCTCATTAATAGTTCTACAGCCTACAAAAAAAAACACCTGTTGTATTTTGATTGCCTTATAATTGCCAAACTGTGTGGTGTGTGGCTTTTTTTAACCTTATTTTTACCTTATAATGAAATTTTACTTCAGTGGGAAACGAAAGATGGCAACTACTCCACCTTCTGTACAAAAAGGATTTAAGTTGGACTCTACTACTTTGTTATCGTGAGTTGCTGTGACATGGTCAAGCTTAACAATTAATATATCTGGTTCTTTGTTCTCCATTTTATTCTGCTCTTTGAAACAGTAGTATTCAAAGAACTTCTGTGATGAAGGAAAACTTCCATATCTGTGCTGTTCAATATGGTAACCACCAGCCATTGTGGCTGCTGATCACTTGAAATATGGCTGATGTAACTGATGAACTTAACTTTTATTGTAATTAGTTGTAATAAAATTAAATAGCCTCTGGAGAAGGAAATGGCAACCCACTGTAGTATCTTTGCCTGGGAAACTCCATGGAAAAGAAAAATTATTATGCCTGATTATTTTCTTTATTATGGTAAGGTGGAAATACAACATCCCAAAATGTATGAGATGCAGCAAAAGCAGTTCTACGAGAGAAGTTAGTAGTGATAAATGCTTACATTTAAAAAAAAAAAAAACACACAAGATCTTTAATAACTAACGTAAAAAATTTAATAGCCTCTCATAGCTAGGTACTTCCAAGTTTGACAGCATGGCTTTCAAATGTGGTAGGTGCCCTTTATTTTCATGAGGAAACAGCTGACCCACAGAAAAAAATCAAGTCAATCATATGGAAGTAGAAAACAGTTTAATTTGTAGTTTTGAAAAAAAAAATAAGCTTATAAAATGGTATGCTCTACTATTTAAATTCAGGAGCATTATATAGAGAGATACATTAAATTTTCATCATTTTATGTTGCTTGAGGGAGAGAAGTAAAAAGAAATGGGGTGGAGAAAGTTGATCTTAGGGCAAGGAGGGGATAATGTCAGGCAAAATAAAGCCATGTGAAGATACACAAGAAGCAGAGAGCCAAGTGACCAACCAAAGCAAATTCAGAACAACTTTTACAGCCTGGGAACTGCTAGGGGAGAGTAGGAAAATCTTTCTGTCATCAGCATTCTTGTCATAGTTGCTGTTATACTAAGAATTTTCTAGATCTTTCTCCTTCTCTGGAACTTTGTGTCTGAAATGACAGAATTACAGGCTCTGCTGCAAACGTGAAAAATGATATGAAACAGAAGGGACATATTTTCTTCAGGATACAATCATTTATGGCATGTCTGCAGTGTACATTCTTTCTCCAGAAAGAATGAAGGGATGGAGCCAAAGCAAAAACAACACCCAGTTGTGAATGGGACTGGTGATGGAAGCAGGGCTCGATGCTGTAAAAAGCATTACTGCATAGGAACCTGGAGTGTTAGGTCCATGAATCAAGGCAAATTGGAAGTGGTCAAACAGAAGATGACAAGAGTAAACATCGACATTCTAGGAATCGGTAAACTAAGATGGACTGAAATGGGTGAATTTAACTCAGATGACCATTATATCTACTACTGTGGGCAGGAATCCCTTAGAAGAAACAGTAGCCATCATAGTCAACAAGAGAGTCTGGAATGCAGTACTTGGATACGATCTCAAAAACGACAGAATGATCTCTATTCGTTTCCAAGGCAAACCATTCAGTATCATGGTAATCCAAGACTATGCACCGACCAGTAACACGGAAGAAGCTGAAGTTGAACGGTTGTACGAAGACCTACAAGACCTTTTAGAACCAACACCCCAAAAAGATGTCCTTTTCATTATAGGGGACTGGAATGCAAAAGTAGGAAGTCAAGAAACACCTGGAGTAACAGGCAGATTTGGCCTTGGAGTACAGAATGAAGCCGGCAAAGGCTAAGAGTTCTGCCAAGAGAACACACTGTTCATAGCAAACACCTTTTTCCAACAACACAGGAGAAGACTCTACACATGGACGTCACCAGATGGTCAACACTGAAATCAGATTGATATATTCTTTGCAGCCAAAGATGGAGAAGCTCTATACAGTCAGCAAAAACAAGACTGGTATCTGACTGTGGCTTGGATCATGAACTCCTTATTGCCAAATTCAGAATGAAATTGAAGAAAGTGGAGAAAACCACTAGACCATTCAGGTATGACCTAAATCAAATCCCTTATCCCTAAATCAAATACAATGGAAGTGAGAAATAGATTTAAGGGACTAGATCTGATAGAATGCCTGAGGAACTATGGATGGAGGTTTGTGACATTGTACAGGAGACAGGAATCAAGAGCATCCCCAAGAAAAAGAAATGCAAAAAAGCAAAACGGGTATCTGAGAAGGCCTTACAAATAGCTGTGAAAAGGAGAGAAGTGAGAAGCAAAGGAGACAAGGGAAGATATACCCATTTGCATGCAGAGTTCCAAAGAATAGCAAGGAGAGATAAGAAAGCCTTCCTCAGCAATCAATGCAAAGAAATAGAGGAAAACAACAGATGGGAAAGACTAGAGATCTCTTCAAGGAAATTAGAGACACCAAGGGAACATTTCATGTAAAGATGGGCACAGTAAAGGACAGAAATGGTAGGGACCTAACAGAAGCAGAAGATATTAAGAGGTGGCAAGAATACACAAAAGAACTGTACAAAAAAGATCTTCACGACCCAGATAATCATGATGGTGTGATCACTCACACTCACCTATAGCCAGACATCCTGGAATGTGAAGTCAATTGGGCCTTAGGAAGCATCACTACGAACTAAGCTAGTGGAGGTGATGGAATACCAGTTGAGCTATTTTAAATCCTGAAAGATGACTCTGTGAAAGTGCTGCACTCAATATGCCAGCAAATTTGGAAAACTCAGCAGTGGCCACAGGACTGGAAAAGGTCAGTTTTCATTCCAATCCCAAAGAAAGGCAATGACAAAGAATGCTCAAACTACCACACAATTGCACTCATCTCACATGCTAGTAGAGTGATGCTCAAAATTCTCCAAGCCAGGCTTTAGCAATATGTGAACCGTGAACTTGCTGATGTTCAAGCTGGTTTTAGAAAAGGCAGAGGAACCAGAGATCAAATTGCCAACATCTGCTGGATCATCGAAAAAAGAAGAGAGTTCCAGAAAAACATCTATTTCTGCTTTATTGATTATGTGGACTGTGTGGATCACAATAAACTGGAAAATTCTGAAAGAGATGGGAATACCAGACCACCTGACCTGCCTCTTGAGAAATCTGTATGTAGGTCAGGAAGCAACAGTTAGAACTGGACATGGAACAACAGACTGGTTCCAAATAGGAAAAGGAGTACGTCAAGGCTGTATATTGTCACCCTGCTTATTTAACTTCTGTGCAGAGTACATCATGAGAAACGCTGGACTGGAGGAAGCACAAGCTGGAATCAAGATTGCCAGGAGAAATATCAATAACCTCAGATATGCAGATGACACCACCCTTATGGCAGAAAGTGAAGAAGAACTAAAGAGCTTCTTGATGAAAGTGAAAGGGGAGAGTGAAAAAGTTGGCTTAAAGCTCAACATTCAGAAAACTAAGATCATGGCATCCGGTCCCATCACTTCATGGCAAATAGATGGGGAAACGGGAAACAGTGGCTGACTTTATTTTTCTGGGCTCCAAAATCACTGCAGATGGGGATTGCAGCTGTGGTACATATACACAATGGAGTATTACTCAGCCATTAAAAAGAATACATTTGAATCAGTTCTAATGAGGTGGATGAAACTGGAGCCTATTATACAGAGTGAAGTAAGCCAGAAGGAAAAACACCAATACAGTATACTAACGCATATATATGGAATTTAGAAAGATGATAACAATAACCCTGTGTACGAGACAGCAAAAGTGACGCTGATG
The DNA here is from genome assembly GCF_002263795.3 of Bos taurus. Classification (NCBI taxonomy): domain Eukaryota; kingdom Metazoa; phylum Chordata; class Mammalia; order Artiodactyla; family Bovidae; genus Bos; species Bos taurus. The sequence continues at coordinate 72,810,970 of NC_037335.1, read as the reverse complement.
TATGGAACAGTCTTATGGACTCTGTGGGAGAGGGAGAGGGTGGGAAGATTTGGGAGACTGGCATTGAAACATGTAAAATATCATGTATGAAATGAGATGCCAGTCCAGGTTCAATGCACGATACTGGATGCTTGGGGCTGGTGCACTGGGACGACCTGGAGGGATGGTATGGGGAGGGAGGAGGGAGGCGGGTTCAGGAGGGGGAGCACATGTATACCTGTGATGGATTCATTTTGATGTTTGGCAAAACTAATACAATTATGTAAAGTTTAAAAATAAAATAAAATTTAAAAAAAAGGCATAAAATTAAAAGACGCTTACTCCTTGGAAGAAAAGTTATGACCAACCTAGACAGCATATTAAAAAGCAGAGACATTACTTTGCCAACAAAGATCCATCTAGTCAAGGCTATGGTTTTTCCAGTGGTCACATATGGATGTGAGAGTTGGACTATAAAGAAAGCTGAGCACCAAAGAATTGATGCTTTGAACTGTTGTGTTGGAGAAGACTCCTGAGAGTCCCTTGCGAGGGACTGTGAGGAGATCCATCCAGTCCATCCTGAAGGAGATCAGTCCTGGGTGTTCATTGGAAGGACTGATGCTGAAGCTGAAACTCCAGTACTTTGGCCACCTGATGCAAAGAGTTGACTCACTGGGAATGATCCTGATGCTGTGAAAGATGAGGGCAGGAGGAGAAGGGGACGAGGGAGGATGAGATAGTTGGTTGGCATCACCAACTCAATGGACATGAGTTTGGGTGGACTCCGGGAGTTGGTGATGGACGGGGAGGCCTGGCGTGCTGCGTGGTTCATGGGGTCGCAAAGAGTTGGACACGACTGAGCAACTGAACTGAACTGCAGTGTACAAAAGACTATGCCAAGTGCTTTGCGTGATTATTTTCTTTATTATGGTAAAATATACATAACATAAAAGTGCCATTTGAGCCATTTTGAGAACACATTTCATCAGCATTAAGTATATTCACAATGTATATAACCTGACCACTTTTTATTTTCAAGACTTTTGCATCATCCCAAACAGGATCTATGTACCTGTTAAGCAGTAACTCTTCATTCCCCCTTCTGCTCAGGTCATCTTTGTTTTTTTACTTTCTATCTCTATGAATTTGCCTGTTCTAAGTACTTCAAATAAGTGGAATCATGTGATATTTGTCCCTTTTTTTGGTCTGGTTTATTTCACTTAGAGTAATGTTTTCAAGATTCATCTATGTTGTAGCATGTATCAGATTGTATTCCTTTTTATAGCTGAATGATATTCCATTGTATGAAAATACCACGTTTTGTTTATCCTTGTGTTTATGAGCACTTGGATTGTACATTATTTTTAATAATCCACCTTGTTCCTTTTAAACTGTTTGCCTACAGCCTTTCCCCTAAGTGCCACAACTTGGCAACACTTCTCATAGGTTATGATCCAAAATAAAAGAGTTGGAATCTCTGTACTGTGCTGTTGAGAGATTGGGCACTCCTATATTGGCAGGCAACCCCCCTGTGCTCGATTATTCATTTACTTAACAAAAAATTCAGTCTACTATATTCCAGTGACCAGTGAACAAATGACCAGCTCTGGTTCACATTTCACATGACACCTGTATCCAGTATTTTATGGGAAGTCTGTTTGAAGTCATGCTTCAGGTTCAGCTCCTCACCTACTTTTTATTCATAATTCTCAGAGATCTGATAGTGATACAACTATACAACAAAGCCACTGGAAGTGTATAGTTAGGATCAGAGCCAAAAATTCACTCCGTGTGAATAGTCTCAACCTCTTACATGAGCAGTTGCATGTATGTTGCACTAGTATCAGACTGCCTGGTTTAAAGGAGAATGGAGCAATTCATTGTAACCCAGCCCTGTGCTGTATTTAGTCCAAATCTGGCTTTTATAAAATAATACAATTATTGAAGTTAGATGAAGTGGGAAGTTGTTAACTGTTTATAAGATACTTGATATGGTAAATGTTTTAATAAGCAGTAAGTTTCTTTTTTTTTTAATCATTCATTTAACAAAGAAGTCATGTAAAAGCAACAACATAAAGACTTAATAGGTCCCAGGTACTTCGCAAAGCTCTGATCATGCATTAATTCATTTCATTCTCCTGATGACTTTCTGATGCAGGTGCACACTGTTCATTTCTCCTTAAAGCCACACAAGCATGAAGAGGTCAATTTTTCTTGAGCTGACAGCTAGGAAATGGCAGAATCTAAATTCAAGTGTGGGTCTCTTTTAGATCAGAACTGGAGCACTGTTTAACGTACTATAAGATTGTATCAGTAGTTTGGTTTTAGTTAGAGCTGATTTCTCTAGTTTCAGATTTCAACAGTATTGTGGCACTGAGTAAATATTTGAGTCATCAAAAGGAGAGAGAGACTGTTAACACGTTATTGACCAGGGGAATTTTGCAGAAATTAACACCTGTGGCAGACTTCGCAGGTGGAGTGCCTGTCAATGCAGGGTACACGAGTTTGATCCCTGGGTTGGGATGATCCCCTGGAAAAGGAAATGGCAGCCCATTCCAATATTCTTGCCTGGGAAATCCCATGGACAGAGAAGCCTGGTGGGCTACAGTCCACGGAATCACAAAGAGTTGGATGTGACTGAGCATGACATCTCAGGTCAATGATGTGTTAAGGATCTCTGAAAATCTTTTTATGTGATAATCTGATTTTTTTTTAAAAAAATCTCATTTATAGTGTGGTGGTTTGTAATTTGGAAGTGACAAAATTGATTATGTAAGTTGTTCAAATTAATCTGGTGTGTTTACAGGTGGTCGCTGTATATGGAACTTTATCTGATTTGCTTTCTGTGGCCAGCAATAAACTCGGCATAAAAGCCACCAGTGTGTATAATGGGAAAGGTGGACTGATTGATGATATTGCTTTGATCAGGTAACCTTCACCTTTTTATTAGCTGTCTACAGTGTACCCTCAGCTTCTTGATGCTTTGCTATCCCCCTTAAGTGGTAGTTAATCCCTATTAAGAATACAGGATTTTGGCAAATGATTGACTGGAATTTGCTCTTTGGAATTTAAATAGTTTGGACTTAGGGTGCATTGATCAGCTGGAAAACCCTGAGTACATTCCAGTATACTCATAGTCTTTCTGCAGAGTCCATATATGCTTGTGAGGACCTCTTTATATTACTAGAAATGGATCTAGTAAGACATGAATTATTAATGTTAGAAATTTAATTGTTCTCCTTTATGTGGTACTTCTTATTGTTCAATTCATTTCCTAAGAGCGCTTTTGAATTTTATAAGCGTCATGGAGAGCTACTCTGGGGAAGACTTACCAAAAGTAAGATAGAATGTTAACTATAGTTAACTTACCCATGATCCACCATGATAGCGGTTTTGGTTGGTTTGTTTTGGGGTTTTGTTTTTTAAGTGTGCCAGGCATATTTTAAAACCAGTGTCCAGTTCACCTCATTCCATCCTCATGGGATCATAGACTTTTGGAGCAGGAGTCGGCTTAACGAAGGTGGAATGGGAGCAGATACTAAGTACTGTCGCTGTGCTAGTTAGTTGTATTTGCTTTACCCACGTTACCAAAGGCATGGGCTTTTTAAACATGATGTTGTGAAGATGATGCTCTAAATTATGGTAGTATACAAAATTTAATTTTCATTTAAACCCATCTTAGAATAACATTTCAGTACAACATACTGCCTTTAAACACTTCTGGCCCCTTTGTTTTATGCATGAGGAAACTAACATCTGAAAAGTAGAAGGACTTACCCAGGTCATATGGTTTAATAGTTGACTCTGATTAATGAGAGGAAAACACATTTTTATATTACCCTTAAAAAATTAACTGGCATGGTGAACAAGCAGAAAAGGTTATAAGCTTAAAAGATACAGATTTAAAAGTCCAAAGAAATTGGGACAATTTCTTAGTTTTTAAGTATTTATCTCCCAGCTTTGGTTTCTTTGGATTATCACATTGTTGAATGATATATCAACCTTAATTTCTCCTGAGGAAACACACTCTGCTTCCAAGGAAAGTTCTGTGTTCCTGTGATGTGTTATTTAGAAATATAATTTATACTTTAGAATTAAAAATTTCTACAACATAGGTTATAATCGAAGAAGGTCATAACTGAAACCTTCTGAACTATAGAATACGTACTGTTTAGAACTCAAATTGAGTTCTGCCAGAGGGGAAGGAGGTTCGGATTAGGAGGTATAAACTTCCACACAAAATAGATAAGTCACAGGCATGTAATTTGCACCACAAAGAATACAGTCAGTAATACTGTAATAATTTTGTATGGGGACAGATGGTTATTTATTGTGGAGTAGCCATCAGATGGTAGACTTATTGTAGAGATCATTTCATATATTTCATTGTCAAATCACTGTATTGTACACTTGAAACATAATATTATACATCAACTATACTTCAATTAAAAGCTTCAATTAAAAAGGATAAGAAATAGCATTTATGTATGTTGTATCATATCTACCTGTTTAATAATTTGTGGTTCACAATATAAGCTCTGATAATTTATTTATACTAATGGTGAAGTGGGGCAGGGGAGGATAAACACTGATAATCCAGATGTTTGGATTATTTGTTTATATAGGTAAATATATTTAGGTATTTATTTTGATAGGTTATATTTAGGTAAATATAGTGTATTAGTGTTTATAGGTGTGTTACTTCCAACTATATTCTTCCAAGATATAATATGAAAGTTTATTTCATTACCAAAGCAAAGAACAGCTGATGATGTGGGAGAAAACCCTAATAATTTTTTTTAGGGTTACAGAAATAAAGTGAAAAAGAAGAGTTGGCTATAGTTTTAATCATATCCTTTGAGCATAACAGTATATTTTTCAATTGATGAGAAAGCTGAATTCACATAACTTGTGTAGTGGGTTTGTTTTTATTTCCATTTCAAAAGTACTTTCATGTGCAGAATCTTCTTTGAATTTAAATCCAGAAACAGTTAAGTCAGAGGGTTAAGCACTTTGAATTTTATGAAAGTCACAGAGACCTACTTTGGTGAAAGCTTGCTAAATAAGTAAATCAAGTTAACTCATCAGTGATCTACCACAATAGTGGCTTTTGGTGTTTTTTTTTTTTTAAATACCCAAGGCAGATTTATCCCTTTAAATAAGTGTCTAGTGAACCTTATTTCATTCTCATCAGATCATAGAATTTAGGAGCAGGAAGAGGCTGAAGTAACCTGGGTTTAAACAGAAAGCATTAGAAACTTGGTCAACTTCTTTACATCATAGATAGCAAAACCTATCTTCTATAATATTCTCTATAATGTAGACCCTCTAGTCAACAGATAATTAATGTGATTTCTGGATTTTGATGGTGGCTTTTTAAATTTTGATTTCCCCAGGGATGATGATGTTTTGTTTGTGTGTGAAGGAGAACCATTTATTGGTAAGTGACTCCCTTAAAAGCCAATTTTGTCTGCCAAAATAGAGATGAAATTTCAAATATTTTACCTGGCTTTACTAAGCCAAACATTAAAAAGTATCTTGTGGCAGTATTCAGCTCTTCATAGCTCTTTGGATTCTGCATTGGGGTTGGGGGAATGTGAAAGTAAATTTCTAACTTAAATTAGATGATCATATTTTAGTATGGATACTTCATCTTTTATGTGTTTTTAAAATGCTCTAGATGTGCACATATCCATTAATTATGCCACAATAAGGTAGTTTTGATTTTAGAACTCTGTTTTCTTGAAATTTTCTCTGATAGTAGTTACCAAGTCTCTCTCTTGTGTTACATATTCTTAAGCATGTATAGGTTGCAGAGGGCTTCCCTGGTGGCTCAGTGGTAAAGAATCCACTTGACAGTACAGGAGACATGGGTTCGATGCCTGGGTCGGGAAGATCCCCTGGAGAAGGAAATGGCAACCCACTCCACTATTCTTTCCTGGGAAATCCCACTGACAGAGGAGCATGGTTGGCTACTGTCTTGGAGTTAGAATTAGACATGACTGAGCAACTAAACAACAGATTGCTTGCAAAAGTAATGTTTGACAATCATTCACAACAGAAAAATCAGTCAAAGATGCCAGTATCAACCACACACACTCATACACATATATACATACTACCCTTTAATTTTGAAGAAAGCAGGTACAGTGTATATCTCAAAAGAAAGAGCCTGAGGCTTAAATAAGGTAAATATTCTTTAATGAGTATCTGACATAGTTTCAGACAATCACACTATGAATATTTAAGTATTTTTTAAGCCTTCTCAATATTTGTGTTTATTGAGTGGAGGTAGTTCTTAGGATCATCATATGGCAACTTAGAAGTAAGTGCATATTCTCTGTCTTTGCCTTAAGGCTGTGAACAAAAAATTTTTCTCATCTTTTTTTACCTGTTAACCTAACAGAGTGGCAGGTAGTAGTCACTTGATTGAGTCATTGCATACAAATAAACAATAAAAAGTGATTTAGTGTTTTTTGTTTCATCATTCCGAGCTTTTAGAGTTAAAAATATTGGGTATGTTTTCATCCTCTGCATTTATTGATACCTAGATTATTTTACTTTTGACCAGTGGAAATCCCTTGAAGTTTTCCTCTTATACAAACCTGTTAGTCTTTTACAGATTCCTTACTATCTGGAATAGCAAAATGTTCATCTGATACTTCTCTTGTCCTAAACCCAGATCAGTTTTTTATTATTGGAAACCTTCATATCTTTTAGTGGAAAATGTCATTTCAAGACACAATCTGGGTACTAGGGAGGCTCATTGCTCCTGAGTTCATCATCATTACTAGGTTTTTTGGTGAACAAAATTTGAAATACATAGCTAGTGGATAAGATTCATATGTAATAAATGTTATATTATAGAAAGCTTTATATCATATATAACATAGATAAAATACCTCAAGAAAGTGACTCAGTTGTGTCTGACTCTTTGTGACCCCATGGACTGTCCTTGGAATTCTGCAGGCAAGAATACTGCAGTGGGTAGCCATTCCCTTCTCCAGAGGATCTTCCCAACCCAGGGATTGAACCCAGGTCTCCCACATTCCAGGTGGATTCTTTACCAGCTGAGCCACCAGGAAAGCATGGGTTCATGCTTTGGTTTATAATTAGGATTATAAGATTTTGTTTTGCATCGAGAATATATTTTGCAAACTTTTACACTGATACCAAAGCCAGGCAAAGACACTACAAGAAAATTGCAAATATCCTGTATGAATACTGACATTAAAATCCTGAGCAAAATATGAGCAAACCAAAGAAGTATATTGAAAGGGTTATACTCTATGACCAAATGGGATTTATTCCTGGAATTGGAGAATGGGCCAACAGACAAAAAGGAATCAATCTGATATGTCACCTTAGTAGAATGAAGGAAAACCCCCAAAATATCTCCACTGATGCAATGAAAGATTTTTGACAAAATTCACATCTTTTCACAATAAAAACACTTAGTAAGTTTCCTTCTATTTCTAGTTTGTTATGATAAAGGCCATATATGAAAAACCCACAGCTACCAACATACACAGTGGTGAAAGACAAAGTTTTTCCACTAGAATTAGGAACAATGCCCACTTTTGCAACTTCAGATTGACATTATATTAGAGGTTCTAGCCAAATCAAACAGGCAAGAAGTAAAATTATTTCTATTCTCAGATAACATGATCTTGTATTTAGATAAACCCTAAACACACATGAAGTTAGAGCTAATAAATGAATTCAGCAAACTTCCAAGAGTCAAAATCAACACACAAAAATCAGTTGTATTTCTATATACTAGCAATGAACAATCCAAAAATATATACTTAAACAGTTCAATTTACAATAGCATAAAAATAAAATGCTTAGGAATGAATGTAACCCCTATCAAAATCTAAATAATGATGAAGCTTTGAAACTAGGGAGTGGTGGTGGTTGTACAACATTGTGAATGCACTAAATGCCACCTAATGGTACACTTAAAATGCTTAATCATGTTTCGTCTGGGCAGTATTCCAACTTGTGTCTTTTTCTTGTTCCTCCTAGCATTTTACTTTTAGAATATTTCCGTAAACATCCATATACTCATCACCTAGATTCTACTCATCAGCAGTTTACTATTCTTCATTATTCTTTGTTGCATAATGATCCATGTTTCTACCAGTCCATTTTATTTTTTGATGCATTTCAAAGAGATTGTCATTATCAATACACTTCACCCCTGAACATTTCAGCTACATATGATCAACTAGAGCTCAATATGTTTTACATATTTTTGAGTTAAACTTGCATAAAATGCATAAATTTTAAGTGTATCTTACTGAGTGTTGACAAATGTACCCATCTGTGTAACCCAAACCCCTATCAAGATAAGAATGTTACAATCATCCTAGAAATTTGCCTCAGGCTCTTTCTTAGTCCCACCCTACCCCACCAGAGACAACTACTAATTTTGTCCCTACCATACAATAATTTCCCCTATTATATAAACCTTCATATAGTTAGAATCACAGAACATGTATTCTTTTGTATGAGGCTTCTGTCATTCAATATGATGTCTTAAGAACTGATTCTCTTTTCAATTCAGTTCAGTAGCTCAGTCCTGTCCGACTCTTTGCGACCCCATGGACTGCAGCATGCCAGGCTTCCCTATCCATCACCAACTCCCGGAGCCTACTCAAACTCATGACCATTGCGTTGGTGATGCCATCTAACCATCTCATCCTCTGTCGTCCCCTTCTCCCGCCTTTATCTTTTCCAGCATCAGGGTCTTTTCCAGTGAGTCAGTTCTTCAGATCAGGTGGCCAAAGTATTGGAGTTTCAGCTTCAGCATCAATCCTTCCAATGAATATACAGGACTGATTTCCTTTAGGATTGACTGGTTGGATCTCCTTGTAGTCCAAGGGACTCTAAAGGGTCTTTTCCAACACCACAGTTCAAAAGCATCAATTCTTTTTTTTTTTTTTTTTCTTTAGCCATGGACTTTATTGTTTGAATATTTGCAATTATTATTCTATACACAAATGTTAATTTCTTACAAAACTCTGTATTCCGTATTGCTAGGTCACTTCACTCTTCATTTTATGTCACATTTCCATCAAGAACTATTTCCCCAAATCACCATCTGCCTGATTGTGTGTTGTTGTTGTTCAGTTGCTAAGTTGTGTATGACTCTGCGATGCCAGACACTAGTCCACCAGGCTCATCTGTCCATGAGATTTTCCAGGCAAGAACACTGGAGTGGGTTGCCATTTCCTTCTCCAAAAAGCATCAATTCTTTTGTGCTCAGCTTTGGTTATAGTCCAACTCATATCCATACATGAATACTGGAAAAACCGTAGCTTTGACTAGATGGACCTTTGTTGGCAAAGTAATATCTTTGCTTTGAATATGCTATCTAGGCTGGTCATAGCTTTTCTTCCAAGGAGCAGGTGTCTTTTAATTTCATGGCTGCAATCACCATCTGCAGTGATTTTGGAGCCCCAAAAAATAGCCACTGTTTCCACTTTTCTCCATCTGTTTGCCATGAAGTGATGGGACCGCATACCATGATCTTCGTTTTCTGAATGTTGAGCTTTAAGCCAACTTTTTCACTCTCCTCTTTCACTTTCATCAAGAGGCTCTTTAGTTCTTCTTCACTTTCTGCCATAAGGGTGGTGTCATCTGTGTATCTGAGGTTATTGATATTTCTCCTGGCAATCTTGATTCCAGCTTGTGCTTCATCCAGCCTTGCATTTCACATGATGTACTCTACATATAAGTTAAATAAGCAGGGTAACAATATATAGCCTTGACGTACTCCTTTCCTGATTTGGAACCAGTGTGTTATTTCATGTCCAGTTTTAACTGTTGCCTCTTGACGTGCATACAGATTTCTCAGGAGGCATGTCAGGAGGTCTGGTATTCCCATCTCTTGAACAGTTTCCACAGTTTATTGTGATCCACACAGTCAAAGGCTTTGGCATAGTCAGTAAAGCAGAAGTAGGTGTTTTTCTGGAACTCTCTTGCTTTTTCAATGACTCAACAGATGTTGGCAGTTTGATCTCTGGTTCCTCTGCCTTTTCTAAATCTAGCTTGAACATCTGGAAGTTTTCAATTCACGTACTGTTGAAGCCTGGCTTGGAGAATTTTGAGCATTACTTTTCTAGTGCAAGAGATTAGTGCAGTTGTGCGGTAGTTTGAACATTCTTTGATATTGCCTTTCTTTGGGATTGGAATGAAAACTGACCTTTTTCAGTCCTGTGGCCACTGCTGAGTTTTCCAAATTTGCTGGCATATTGAGTGCAGCACTTTCACACCATCATCTTTCAGGATTTGAAATAGCTTAAACTGGAATTCTATCATCTCCACTAGCTTTGTTCATAGTGATGCTTCCTAAGGCCCACTTGACTTCGCACTCCAGGATGTCTGGCTCTAGGTGAGTAATCACACCATCATGGTTATCTGGGTCATGAAGATCTTTTTGTATAGTTCTTCTGTGTATTTTTGCCACCTTTTCTTAATATCTTCTGCTTCTGTTAGGTTCATACCATTTCTGTCATTTATTGTGCCCATCTTTGCATGAAATGTTCCCTTGGTATCTCTAATTTTCTTGAAGAGGTCTCTAGTTTTTCCCATTCTATTGTTTTCCTCTATTTCTTTGCATTTGTCACTGAGGAAGGCTTTCTTTCCTTGCTATTCTTTGGAACTCTGCATTCAGATGGGTATGTCCTTCCTTTTCTCCTTTGCCTTTTGCTTCGCTTCTCTTCTCAGCTATTTGTAAGGCCTCATCAAAGAAAAACAACACCCAATTGTAGATGTGACAGGTGTTGGAAATAAAGTCTGATGCTGTAAAGAGCAATATTGCATAGAAACCTGGAATGTTAGGTCAGTGAATCAAGGCAAATTGGAAGTGATCAAACAGGAGATGGCAAGAGTGAACATCGACATTTTGGGAATCAGTGAACTAAAATGGACTGGAATGGGTGAATTTAACTCAGGTGACCATTATATCTACCACTATGGGCAAGAATCCCTTAGAAGAAATGGAGTAGCCATCATAGTCAACAAGAGAGTCTGAAATGCAGTACTTGGATGCAGTCTCAAAAGCAACAGAATGATCTCTGTTCGTTTCCAAGGCACACCATTCAATATCATGGTAATCCAGGTCTATGCCCCAACCAGTAATGCTGAAGAAGCTGAAGTTGAACGGTTCTATGAAGACCTACAAGAACTTCTAGAACCAATACCCAAGAAAGATGTCCTCTTCATTATAGGGGACTGGAATGCAAAAGTAGAAAATCAAGAGCTACCTGAAATAATAGGTAAATTTGGCCTTGGATTACAAAACGAAGCAGGTCAAAGGCAAACAGAGTTTTGCCACGAGAATGCCCTACTCATAGCAAACACCCTCTTCCAAACAACACAAAAGAAGACTCTACACATGGACATCAGCAGATGGTTAGTATCAAAGTCAGATTGATTATATTCTTTGCAGCAAAGATGGGGAAGCTGTATGCAGTCAGCAAAAATAAGACCAGGAGCATACTGTGGCTCAGATTATGAATTCCTTATTGTCAAACTCAGACTTAGATTGAAGAAAATAGGGGAAACCACTAGACCATTCAAGTATGATCTAAATCAAATCCCTTAAGGTTATACAGTGGAAGTGACAAATAGATGCACGGGATTAGATTTGTTAGAGTGCCTGAAGAACTATGGATGGAGTCTCATGACATTGTACAGGAGGCAGTGATCAAGACCATCCCCAAGATTCTCTTTTAGACCTCCAGTTTTTTAATTCAGGCCTAAGAGAATGCTCCCAGTCCTATTACAAAAAAAAAAAAAAAAAATCAAATCTATATGTGCTGAAATTGAGTATAGAATTGTAAGGTTTTTGTTTAACATTTTCTTTTATCTGTGTCTCCTTTCTTGCATATCAGTAATCCTGGTTTCCAGGGACACACATAATGTCAAGAAATTACTGTTTTCCTTCATCTTACACAAAATACACATAAAAGTTTCACTAACAATCCCAGTACTTTGTATATGATTACAAAGACAATATGACTACTAAAGACAGTTAAGGATTTTTAATATGCCTATTCCTTTATTTAAAAGTGTATCCATTGTCAAATATGCTGTATACATAGACATACACACACACACCATTGTATACTGTACTCTTTCCCTTAAAACCATCACTTATTTTTTCTCCTCCAGTCCTTAAATTGATGTCTCAAGAGGCCGTCTGAAATTTATTTTCCAGTAGATTCTTTATAAAGAACTTGTGAAAACTGTGTTCTCTTGACATCTTGCATGTGGCCTCTATACCTGAAAATCAGTTTGGCTAGTCGTAAAATCATATGTCAGATGATTTCATGACAAAATTGCCACTTTAATGGTATATTTTTTATTGTATATCAGTTATACCTCAATTGTTTAAAAAAATCTTTAGGTTGTGATTTTTCTTTAAATACCTTAAATATGTTACTCCGTTTTTTTCTAGCATAGAGTACTTGTGTTGAAAAAAAGCTGATTTCTTGTAACTGACTATTTTTCCTAGATCCCCCAAAGGGTGATTCTCTTTCTTTAAAATACAGTAACTTAAAAAAAAATAATAAATAAATAAATAAAATACAGTAACTTTAATAGTCTATTTCTAGATGTTCTGAATTGTTCTGGGTTGATTTTCTCAGATATGTGGTGGGCCCTTTCAATACGTAGTTTCACTTTTTTTAATTTCAGAAAAGTTTTCTTGAACTTTGTGTTTGTTTTGTCACCATGATTTGATTTTCTCCGATCAGGATATCTATTGTATATTATTCGATCTTTTATACTTGTGTTCAGTTGATGTATTTAAAATCTTTTTAAATTATTGTTATTTTTTTAAATTGATGATTGCTTTACATTATTGGTTTCATTTCTGCCATACATCAACATGAATTAGCCATAGGTATACAGATGTCCCCTCTCTCTTAAACTCCCTCCCTCTAACCCTCTAGGTTGTTACAGAGCCCGGTTTGAGTTCCCTGAGTCCTACAGCAAATTTCCATTGGCTATCTATTTTACATATGGTAGTTTGTATGCTTCCATGCTGTTCTCTCCATTTATCTCACCCTCTCCTTCCTCTCCCTGGCCCTTGTCCGTATGTCTGTTCTCTGTGTGTCTCCATTGCTGCCCTGTGAATAGGTTAATGAGTACCATCTTTCTAGATTCCATATATATGCATTAATATGTGATATTTGTTTTTGACTTACTTCACACTATATAATAGGCTGTAGTTGCATTCATCTCACAAGAATTGACTCAAATGCATTCCTTTTTATGACTGAGTAGTATTCCATTACATATATGGACCACAGCTTTTTTATCCATTCATCTGTAGATGGACATCTGGGTTGCTTCCATGTCCTAGCTATTGTAAATAATGCTTCAGTGAATATTGGGATGCATGTCTTTTTCAGGTTTGGTTTCCTCAGGGTGTATGCCTAGAAATGATATTACTGGGTCATATGGTGGTTTTATTCCTGGTTTTCTAAGGAATCTCCATAATGTCTTCCATAGTGGCTGTATCAATTTACATTCCCACTATCAGTGCAAGAGGGTTCCCCTTTTCCCATACTTTCTCCAGCACTTGTTGTTTGTGGATTTTTTGATGATGGCCATTCTGACTAGTGAGGTGATACTCACTGTAGTTTTGACTTGTATTTCACCAATAAGGAGAGGTGTTGAGCATCTTTTCATGTGTTTATTAGCTATCTGTATGTGGTCTTTAGAGAAATGTCTGTTTAGGTCTTTTGTCCACTTTTTGACTGGTTTGTTTTTCTGGTATGAGTTGTTTGTATATTTTGGAAATTAATCCTCTGTTGGTTGTTTCATTTGCTATTATTTTCTCCCATTCTGTGGTTTATCTTTTCACCTTGTTTATACTTTCCTTTGCTGTGCAAAAGCTTTTAAGTTTAATTAGGTCCCATTTGTTTATTTTTGTTCTTATTTCCATTATTCTTGGAGGTGGGTCATAGAGGATCTTGTTATGATTTATGTCGTATAGTATTCTGCCTATGTTCTCATCTAAGAGTTTGATAGTCTGTGGTCTTACATTTAGGGTTTTACTCCATTTTGAGTCTATCTTTGAATATGGTGTGAGAAAGTGTTCTAATTTCATTCTTTTACACATAGTTGTCCAGTTCTCCCAGCACTGCTTATTCAAGAGACTATCTTTTCCCCATTGTATATTCTTGCCTCCTTTGTCAAAGATAAGGTGCCCATAGGTGTGTGGGTTTATCTCTGGGCTTTCTATCTTGTTCCATTGTTCTGTACTCTGTGCCAGTACCATGCTGTCTTGATGACTGTATGTTTGTATTATAGTCTGAAATCAGGTAAGTTGATTCTGCCAGCTCCATTCTTCTTTCTCAAGATTGCTTTGACTGCTTGGGGTCTTCCATGTTTCCATACGAATTGTGAAATTTTTTTGTTCTAATTCTGTGGAAAGTGCCATTGGTAATTTGATGGGGGTTGCATTCTATCTATATATTGCATTTGATAGTATAGTCATTTTCACAGTATTGATTCTTCCAGCCCAGGAGCATGGAATATCTCTCCATCTGTTTGTGTTGTCTGTGATTTCTTTCATCAGTGTCTTGTAGTTTTTTGTACACAGCTCTTTTGCCTCCGTAGGTAAGTTGAAATCTATTAAATACTTTTCATCTCTTCCTTCATTTCTTTTTGCTTTTTAAAGCTTTCCCCTTTCATCTTTTCTCTCCCTTCAGGCATTATCTGTGGTGTTCTTTCACTCCTGTGTTTCTTGTAATCTTCATTTCTGAAATGATTTTTCTTTTTACTTCTAATTCTCAGTTCTCTTGTCCCATTTCTTCATTTTTGGTTCTGGTTTATATTGTTTACCTCTTTTAGTATATTTTAAATATTACAGTTTACCTATTTTGTGGGTATTTCTGCCATATCTTTATTATCTATAGGGATGTAGTCTTCCTTTTTAAAAATAATTTTTAAATTTTGTATGGGAGTTTCTATTCCTCATTTTTTACATGAAATTCATTTTCCTTTACTGGAGAAGGACTGGCTGACTTAGGAAAGTTTTCCTAATTTCATGGCTTTAGGTTTGCCTTTTCTGTTTATTGTGAAGTATTGAAAAAATATGGGGATTACCTTCTTATGTATTCTGGTTCTGGTGGACCTTGTTGACTTTTATTATCTTTTTTTAAAATTTATTTTTAATTAAAGGATAATTGCTTTTAGAATATTGGTTTCATTTCTGCCATACATCAACATGAATTAGCCATAGGTATATATATGTGCCCTCCCTCTTGAAACTCCCTCCCACCCCGACCCTTTCACACCCCTCTAGGTTGTTACAGAGCCTAGGTTTGGGTTCCCTGAGTCATGCAGCAAATTTCCCTTGGCTGTCTGTTCTATGTATGGCAGTGTGTGTGTTTCCATGCTGCTGTCACCATTTGTCTTACCCTCTCCTTCCTCCCCTCTGCCTGTGTCCATAAGTCTGTTCTCTGTGTCTGCATCTCCATTGCTGCCCTGCGAATAGGTTCATCAGTACCATCTTTCTAGATTCCATATATGTGTGTTAATATGTGATATTTGTTTTTCTCTTTCTGACCTACTTCACTCTGTATAATAGACTCTAGGTTCACCTACCTCATTAGAACTGACTTCGATGTGTTCCTTTTCCCAACAATTTACCCTCAGTGTGGGGCTTTTTTCCTAGGTGGGAGTTTTGAGAGTTCATTTTCCGCCCCTTCAGATCTTACTGCACACTACCTGAATCACCTGCAGTTAAGAGTGGGCGGACCCCTCCACTTCCAGGTGGTTGTTCTCAAGTAGATTTGCTGAGTTTTGCAGTGAGTCTTTATGGATTACTTTGGAATTCTTAGAATCACTACATACCCTGCTGCTGCCATCAAAGAAGCTGATGCCATAGCTGCTCTCCTAGCTGTCAGTACTGGTGGTATACCTTATACTTAGTTTTGTTTTTGATGCTGTCTATGGGTACAGGGCTTGCTGTCCTAGTAGCTCTGCCATGCTTTTATCTGTGTTTTTAGTTTAAAAAATTATGGTATTGGCATCTTCCCCAAATCACCAAATTAATGATTCCCCGAATTAATGTTTATTTTTTCTACCTGTCATCTCTAGATCCTCAGACAGATTCTAAACTACCTGAAGGGCTGTCAGGATCTCACACAGACTGGCTCACATTAAATGTTGGAGGGCGGTACTTTACCACCACACGGTAGGTGCAACATGCGTGTGTGTGTCAACGTGATGCTATATGCTGTCTGTTCTTTCCTTCAGATTACTGATTTCCTTAGAAGATATTCCAGTGAGGCTTAAATATACTGTGTGATTTGAAACCAATTTTTAGAAAGTTTTTTTTTTTTTGAGAGTAGAAAAATGGCTCATAAGTCATTCCAGAGAAGGCACAAAAAGCATGAATTTAGCATTTTTAGAATGTGTTTTTAAAATATTGAGCAATATACTTGTAACACAAGTAAGAAAATTAACAACACTGAAATTTTAAGACACAACTGCTTATGCTAAAGGGATAAAAACAGCCTACTTTAGAGCATGGAAATTGTGATATAGTTGTATGCTAGAGGGATAGATTAGCATTGAAATTAAAGTCAACTAAATCGATGTTTAAATCAAAGGAAGTGCCAGATTAGAAGGGATTTTGATAAATGGCAACTTACTGCACATTTTTGTCTCCCAGCATCACTCCTCCCAGGTTATAGCATGCATCTTTTTGAGAGAGCAGCTGAGATCAAGTATACTCTTGACTTAAATATGTTTGTTTATAAAGACAAATGGAGAAATCCATTTTTTTCCCTGAATTCTTAGGAGCACTTTAGTGAATAAAGAACCCGACAGTATGCTGGCCCACATGTTTAAGGACAAAGGTGAGTGCAGTCCATAATTTTCCCATTTTGCGTCTGTAGCTGTATTGACTTTATAAACTACTGTCCTTTTGTACTTTTTAATGGTATTGGTAATAATCTGTACACGAGTAAAAACATACTGGTATGCTACACAGTTTTCTTCCTATAAATTTCTGACTTTATTTTTTGCTTATGGGGGGGCTATCTTCATTTTGTTGGCCCCACAGGTGTCTGGGGAAATAAACAAGATCATAGAGGAGCTTTCTTAATTGACCGAAGTCCTGAGTATTTTGAACCCATTTTGAACTACTTGCGTCATGGACAGCTCATTGTCAATGATGGGATTAATTTATTGGGTGAGTTTGCAATGTAATTCCTTATATTTTTGTAAGTTTAGGATTTATACTTTTTTTTTTAAACGAGCTTAGTGTAATGTATTTTCATCAAGTAAAATTATCTTTTTTACTTTTAATACTAAATGCTTTTACGTGTATACGAGTATATATAGTTACAGAGGTATAGCCACAGACCCATAAATTCCAATTTTGGATTCTAAATAGACTTAGAATTTATCAGTAAGCACTCTATTTTATTATTCTTTTAAAATTTTTATTTACTTTTTAAGTTTTTCTTTATTTGTTTTTGGCTGCACTGGGTCTTCGTCGCTTTGTGCAGGCTTTCTCTGGTTGCGGTGAGCAGGGGCTACCCTTTGTTGCAGTGTGTGGGCTTCTCGCTGTGATGGCTTCTCTTTCGTGGAGCACAGGTTCTAGGAGCACTGGCTTCAGTAGCTGTGGCACTTGGGTTTAGTTGCTTCGTGGCACACTAAAGTCTTATTGGACCAGGGATCAAACCCGTGTCCCCTGCATTGGCAGACAGATTACCCATGTTGCCACCATGGAAGTCCTTGTTCTTTTTAAAATTGCATTATAAGTGTGACTTGGATTCGGTTATGGACCTTTCCATTATATTGAGAAGTGAGGTCAAGAGAGGAAATTGTACTTTGGAATCATAGGACTGGATTAGAATGTTGATTCTACAACTTACTACAAGATTAACCTGGGGACAGTCTGAGTCTCCTTTGAAAACTGTTAAAAATATTCTCACCTCAGGACTTCCTTGGTGGTCCAGTGGTGAAGACTTTTTCTTCCAGTGCAGCGGCTGTGGGTTCAGTTCCTGGTCAGGGAATTAAGAATGCTGCACTGCGTGGGTGGGACAAAAGACTTTAAAAAAACACTCACCCCTGACTGTATAGTGAGATTTCTGTTAATGTTCATGATGACAGTGAACATGAGAATCCTTATAAAGGAGTTCACAGGCCTCATCCAAGTGACAGAAGCCAGTGTATCCTGTGGAGTGGTGGGAAGGTGGTGATCTTACGGCAGTTTGTTGTCAGGGAGATGTGTGGACTTAATGTTCCAGAGCTGTGATTTTTAAAGAAAAACTGAAAATCTAACATGTTACATAAAATCTTCTGACTTTTAAAATGCTTCTCCGCAAACACATCAGAATCAGCCTGGGGGATGTGAGCTTACAATCCCGATGTTGTTGAATGGCATAGGAGTTAAACATGTGGACGGGAGTCAGGCAGTTGTCGTTCAGTCACTTAGTTGTGTCTGACTCTGCGGCCCCGTGGACTGCAGCATGCCAGGCTTCTCTGTGCTTCACTATCTCCCACAGTTTGCTCAAACTCATGTCCTTTAAGTCGATGCCATCCAACCATCTAATTCTCTGTCGCCTCTTTTGCCTCCTGCCCTCAATCTTTCCCAGCATTGGGGTCTTTTCCAACAAGCAGACCCATTGCATCAAGTGGCCAAAGTATTGAAGCTTCAGCATCAGTCCTTTTTGAATATTCAGGGTTGATTTCCTTTAGGATTGACTGGTTTGATCTCCTTGCTGTCCAAGGGACTCTCAAGAGTCTTCTCCAACACCACAGTTTGAAAACATCAATTCTTTGGCGCTCAGCATTCTTTATGGTTCACCTCTCACATCCGTACATGACTACTGGAAAAACCATAGCTTTGACTATACAGACTTCTGTCAGCAAAGAGATGTCTTTGCTTTTTAATATGCTGTCTAGGTTTGTCATAACTTTTCTTCCAAGGAGCAAGTGTCTTTTAATTTCATGGCTGCAGTTACCATCCACAGTGATTTTGGAGCCCAGGAAATAAAATCTGTTTGTATGAAATGGTGGGACTGGATGTCATGATCTTAGCTTTTTGAATGTTAAATTTAAAGCCAGCTTCTATACTCTCCTCTTTCACCCTCTTCAAGAGGCTAGTTAGTTCCTCTTTGCTTTCTGCCATTAGTATGGTATCTGAGGTTGTTGATATTTCTACTGGCAATCTTGATTCTAGCTTGTGATCATCTGGCTTGACATTTTTCATGATGTACTCTGCATAGAATAAACAGAATGACAATATACAACCTTGACGTATTCCTTTCCCAGTTTTCAACCAGTCTTGTTTCATGTCAGGTTCTAACTTGCTTCTTGACCTGCATACAGGTTTCTCAGGAGGCAGGTAAGGTGGTCTGGTATTCCCATCTCTAAGAATTTTCCACAGTTTGTTGTGATCCACATAGTCAAAGGCATTAGTATATTCGGTGAAGCAGATGTTTTTCTGGAATGCCATTGCTTTCTCTATGATTCATCAAATGTTGGTAATGCAATGTCTGGCAATTCCTCTGCCTTTTCTAAACCCAGCTTGTACATCTGGAATTTCTGTACATGTACTGCTGAAGCCTAGCTTGAAGGATTTTGAGCAAAACCTTACTAGCATGTGAAAGGAGTACAATTGTCCAATAGTTGGAACATTCTTTGGCACTGCCCTTCTTTGGGGTTGGAATGAAAACTGACCTTTTCCAGTCCTGTGGCCATTGCTGAGTTTTTCAGATTTGCTGGCATAGTGTGTGCGGCACTTTTACAACATCATATTTTAGAATTTGAAATAGCTCAGCTGGAATTCCATCACCTCCACTAGCTTTGTTTGTAGTAATGCTTCCTAAGGCCCACTTGACTTTACGCTTAAGAATGTCTGGCTGTAGGTGAGTGACCACACCATCGTGCTTATCTGGGTCATTAAGACCTTTTTTGTATAGTTGCTCTGTGTATTCTTGTCACTTCTTCTTAATCTCTTCTGCTTCTGTTAGGTTCATACCGTTTCTGTCCTTTATTTTGCCCATCCTTGCATTAACTGTTCACTTAGTATCTCCAGTTTTCTTGAAGAGATCTCAAGTCTTTCCCATTCTATTGTTTTCCTCTATTTATTTGCATTGTTCTCTTAAGAAGGGCTTTGTTTTCTCTCCTTGCTGTTCTCTGGAACTCTGCATTCAGCTGGGTATATCGTTCCCCTTCTCCTTTGCCTCTTGCTTCTCTTCTTTACTCAGCTATTTGTAAATCCTCCTCAGACAATCACTTTGCCTTCTTGCATTTCTTTTTCTTTGCGATGGTTTTGGTCACCTCTTCCTGTACAAACCTCCATCCATAGTCCTTCAAGCATTCTGTCTACCAGATCTAATTTCTTGAATCTAGTTGTCACCTTCACTGTATAATCATAAGGGACTTGATTTAGGTCATACCTGAGTGGCCTATTGGTTTTCCCTAGTTTCTTCATATAAGTCTGAATTTTGCAATAAGGAGCTCATGATATGAGCCACAGTCAGCCCCAGGTCTTGTTTTTGCTGATGAGTAGAGCTTCTCTATCTCTGGCTGCAAAGAATGTAATCAGTCTGATTTCGTTATTGACCATCTGGTGATGTCCATGTGTAAAGTCATCTCTTGTGTTGCTGGAAAAGGGTGTTTTGCTGTGACCAGTGTGTACTCTTGACAAAACTCTGTTAATCTTTTCCCTGCTTCATTTTTACTCCAAGGCCAAATTTGCCTGTTAACTCCAGGTATCTCTTGACTTCCTACGTTTACATTCTAATTCCCTATGATGAAAAGGACATCTTTTTTGGTGTTAGTTTTAGAATTCTTGTAGGTCTTCATAGAACCTGTGAACTTCAGCTTCTTTGGCATCAGTACTTGGGGCATAGACTTGGATTATTGTGATGTTGAATGGTTTGCCTTGGAAACCAATTGAGATCTTTCTTTCATTTTTGAGATTGCACGTAATTACTGCATTTCGGACTCTTTGTTGACTATGAGGGCTAATCCATTTCTTCTAAGGGATTCTTCCCCTCAGTCGTAGATGTGATGGTCATCTGAATTAAATTCTCCCATTCCAGTCCATTTTATTTCACAGACTCCTCTGATATATCAATGTTCACTCTTGCCTTCTCCTTGATCACCTCTAATTTACCTTGATTCATGGACCTAACATTCTAAGTTCTTAGCAGTATTGTTCTTTATAACGTTGAACTTTACTTTCACATCAGACACATCCACAACTGAGCATCGTTTTTGCTTTGGCCTAGCTGCTTCACTCTTTCTGGAGCTATTGGTAATTAATTGCCCTCTGCTCTTACCCAGTAGCATATAGGACACCTTCTGACCTGGGGGGCTCATCTTCGGGTGTTTTATCTTTTTGGCTTTTCATACTGTTTATGAGGCTCTTGCAGCAAGACTTGCAGGGGTTTGCCCTCCCTCCTGCAGTGGACTGCATTTTGTCAGAATTCTCCACTGTGACCCATCCATCTTGGATGGCCCTGCACAGCATGGCTCATAGGTCCATCGAGTTATGTAAGCCCATTCACCATGGTAAGACTGTAATCCACAAAGGGGCACAAACTCTATAATGAAATACGAAACACTCAATAACTTGCATTGTTGTCATATTAAATTTACATTGCCTACCCAAAGCCAGTGTTCTTTGACAACCTGGAGGGATAGGGTAGGGAGAGAGCTGCGAGGGGGATTCAGGATGAAGAGACCAGTGTATGCCTGTGGCTGATTCATACTGATGTATGGCAAAAACCATCAAAATATTTGTAATTATCCTCTAATTAGAATAAATTAATGAAAAGATGATATGGGTTGACCCTTTCATCTAGCTCCACAATGATTCATACTCCTTGTTCCTCTTTCATTCTTCACCTTCTGCCAGTGATTGCTCTAAGCTTCTAGCCTATGTTTCATTTCAGCCATTCTGCTGCAATAATTACTATAAAAATAAACAGTGAGCTATGCTTATACAAATCCTTATCTTCTCACCACCTGTATCCCTCTGCCGCTTTTCACTTTAATCGGCACCCTCTCCTCCTGAGAACGTTTAAGCTTCAGCTTTATATGCCAATGGGCTGTCTTATGTTTCCCACTTTCATTTTCCCCTCTCTCGTTTCATATCCTACCTGCCTAGGAAGTGACATTGGAAGTGTAAATATTTCCGTGCTCCCTCAGACCTCAGCAAGGCAGGCTGTTCCCAAGCTGGGCCTGTTTTCCCTTTTTCATGTTTCCCAGCCACTGTTTTAGTTATTCAGTTGTTCAGCAAACACAGAGTTCTCTAGTGGCTTCATTTGGCTTCACATTGGCGCAAGCGATCATTTGGATTGGCCAAAAAGTTCATTTGAGTTTCCATGAGCATATGGAAATCCTGAACGAACTTTTTGGCCAACCCAGTACTTGCTTTAAAATGATCTCTAGTTAACATATTTGTCTTTCTCCTACTTTTATTTCTTGCTTTTCTAATTTGTATATTAGTATTTTTTTAACCTTCATGATTTCCCCTTGTTCCCTACCTTTAATGGCCTTCATTTTTTCAATAAATCCTCCTTCTGTACTTGTATTTGTCTTGAAAATCCTCTCCCTGACTTAAATCATCTTTTCTCTGCCTCCTTGCTAAATCTCACCTCAATCCAGTTATTTTTTTTTAGCCTGAGAAATTTTCTGGCATTTTAGTGTTTATTTAAGATGAGTTTTCCAAACCCTAATTTAATAAAATAATTAGCGATCTCAGATGTCAAAAACTATGTAATTTAAAGATAATCAAGGGGTGGTCATTTATTGAGGGCCAACCATGTGCCAAGCATTTGACCAGAGAATGTATAGATGATCTCTTTCAGTAATTCTGACAACTCTGTGAGGAAGGTGATAGTATGCCCATGTCACAAATGTAGAAACTTTAGAAAGAGATTCAGTAGCTTCTCTAAGACAAAGCACAGAACTGGAATCTTTTTATAATTTATTTTTAGCTGTACTGGGTCTTCATTGCTGCATGGGCTACTCTGTAGCTGCTGTCTGCGGGCTTCTCATTGCGGTGGCTTCTCATTACAGATCACAGGCTGTAGAGCATGCAGGCTTTAGTAGTAGCTCATGCAGCACATGAGCTCTCAGTAGTTGTGGCTCCCAGGCTCTAGAGGACAAGTTCAGTCCTTGTGCCACATAGTCCTAGCTGCTCCATGGGATATAGGATCTTCCTAGACCGGTATCAAACCCGTGTCTCCTCCATTGGCAGGTGGATTCCTTACACCTGTGCCACGAGGGAAGCCCCCTAGCTGGGATTTAAATTCAGGTCATGTTGTGCTAAAAGAAAAAGCACTAAATATTTCTTCCTGTTCTCAGCTGTCCAATTTTGTGTTTATAAGACTTTTCTGGATGTTTTTGAGATTTAGTTCTGAACCTCAAATTTAAAAAAAAACAAGTCCTTACCACCTTCCCTAGGAAGTTCTGATTTACTCAGAAAAATCATAGCCCACCGAGAGCAAGGCTGTCTGGCACCCTCTTCTGGTGGTTCTCTACCTGGGGAAGAGTGGCGAGTGGCTGGCCCTTCATGAGGACTAAGGAGATGAAGCCTGCCTGGTGTGGATGAAAACTGTTCCGTCAGAGCGGCACTGTGCGAACAATCATGTGACCTGTGTTTTGGAATACTGAGGGTAGAGCTGGTTATTTCTACAAAGATCATTTGTTGTTGTTCAGTTGCTAAATTGTGTCCAACTTTTTGCGACTCCATGGACAAAGATTATAACCTTCTAAAATAACTGTTTGGTTTTCCTATATCTACATATAGTTACCCTTATTACCTTTGAACTATATGAAGGGGAGGGATTACATCTCCTATTTCTATGTGATTTTTGCATCTTTAGTAGTTTTTTAACATGTAAACTCAGAAAACTGAATGGCTGAGGTCTTCACTTGAAGGAGAATTGATTTCCAAATTTATTCCCACCTAATCTAACAAAGATGTTTATTGACAGATGTGAGAAAGTATATATACCAAGCCACATAGAGAAGGTACAGATTTTTTTTTTCCAAAGAAAAGTAAGTGATAGATAAGATCTCTTTTGTCATGTAGAAATCATTTGTTAAAATTTATATTATTGAAGTGTAGTTGATTTACAATGTTGTGTAAATTTCTACTGCACAGCACAGTGATTCAGTTATACCTACATAGACATTCTTTTTCATATTCTTTTCTGTTATGGTTTATCACAGAATACTGACCATACTTCCCTGTGCTAGACAGTAGGACCTTGTTTATCCATTCCGTATGTGATGGTCTGCATCTGCTAATCCCAAACACTGAATCCTTCTCTACACATTCTCTTTTTCCCCCTTGGCAAACCACGAGTGTGTTCTCTATGTCAGTGAATCTGTATTTTGGTTTTTGTAGATAAGTTCATTTGTGTCATATTTTAGATTCCAAATATAAGTGATATCATATGATGTTTGTCTTTTCTCTGTCTGACTTAATTTCACTTAGTATGACAATCTCTAGGTTCATCTATGTTGCTGCAAATGGCTTTATTTCATGCTTTTTTATGGCCGAGTAGTATTCCATTGTATATGTGTACCACATCTTGATCTATTCATCTGTTGAAGGCCATTTAAGTTGTTTCTATGTCTTGTCTATTTTTGAAAAATTTTTTTTATTGAAAAATATTTGATTAACAGTGTTGTGCTAGTTTTGGGTATACAGCAAAGTGATTCAGTTTATATTTACATCTATCTTTTTCAAATTGTTTTCCCATTTAGGAAGACATTTAGGAAAACAACTGTTATCCCATCATAGGATATTGAGCAGAGTTCCCTGTGTCATGTAGTAGGTCCCCACTGGTAATCTGGTTTAAACATAGCAGTGTATACATGTAAATCCCAAACTTCCAGTCTGTCAGTCTCCCCGTCCCTCCCACTGGCATCCATAAGTTTGTTCCCTAAGTCTGGTAGTCTGCCTCCACCTTGTAAATAGTTAATTTGTATCATTTTTTTAGATTCTACCTGTAAGTGATTTCCTATGACATTTGCCTTTCTCTGTGCTTCACTCCAGTATGATAATCTCCAGGTCCATCCGTGTTGCTGCCATTGGCATTATTTCATTGTTTTTAATGGCTGAGTAATATTCTACTGCATGTATGTACACATTTTCTCCTTTTTTTGTTATTTATTTTTTAGTTGGCGTAGAGTTGCTTTACACTGCTGTGTCAGTTTCTACTGTACAGTAAAATGAATTAGTCATACATATATCCTTTCTTTTTTTAGGATTTCCTTCCCACTTAGGTCACCACAGAGGTCCCAGTGCTATACAGTAGGTTCTCATTAGTTTTCTATTTTACACGTAGTAGTGTATGTATGTCAATCCCAACCCACTCCCAATTCAGTCCACCTCTCTTTTTTCCCCTTGTTATCCATATGTTTGTTTTCTACATCAGTGTCTCTATTTCTGGTTTGCACAAAAGACCACCTATACCATTTTTCTGGACTCTACATACATGTGTTAACAGATGTATTTGTGTTTCTCTGACTTCAGTCTAAATGGTAGTCTGCAGGTTCATCCACATCCCTGCAAATGACACAGTTTAGTTCCTTTTTATGGCTGAGTAATGTCCATTGTATATATGTACCACATCTTTATCCATTCATGTTTTGTTGTCATTTAGGTTGGTTTAATGTCTTGGCTATTATAAATAGTGCTGCCATGAACGTAGGGGTGTATATGTCTCTTTCAATTATACTGTTGTCTGGATGTATGCCTAGGAGAGTGGGATTGCCAGATCATATGGTAATTCTGTTTTTTAGTGTTTTGAAGAATATCTGTATTGTTTTCCATAGTGGCTGTACCAATTTGCATTCCTACCAACAGTGTACAAGGATTCCTTCTTCTCCATACCCTCTCCTGCATTTGGTATTTGAAGTACTTTAATGATGGTCTTTCTGAGCAGTGTGAGATGATACCTCATTGTAGTTTTGCTTGCATTTTTCTAATACTTAGTCATGTTGAGCATCTTTTCATGTGTCTGTTGACAGTCTGTATTTCTTCTTTGGAGAAATGTCTGTTTGGATCTTTGGCCCATTTTTTGATTGAGTTGTTTATTTTTTTTGTTATTGACTTATGTGAGCTGTTTGTACATTTTGGAAAGTAAGCCCTTGTTTGTTGCCTCATTTGCTAATATTTTCTCTTGCTTGATAGGTTGTCTCTTTGCTTATGGCTTCCTTTGCTGTGCAGTGCTTATGTTTGATTAGGTCCCACTTGTTTATTTTTGCTTTTATTTCTATTGATCCTGGGAGACTGACTTAAGAAAACATTGGTCCAATTCATGTCAGAAAATGTTTTATGTTCCCTCCTAGGAATTTTTATGGTGTCATGTCTTATGTTTAAGTCTTTAAGCCATTTTGAGTTTATTATTGTATATGCTGTGAAGGGTGTGTTCTAACTTAATGATTTACATGCTGATGTCCAACTTTCACAGCACCAGTTACTCAGGAGTCTCTCTTCTCCCTTGTATATTCTTGCCATCTTTGTTGAAGATTAATTGACTGGAGGTGTGTTGGTTTATTTCTGAGCTCTTTTTTCTGTTCATTGGTCTATATGTCTGTTTTTGTGCTAATAC
Organism: Bos taurus; assembly: GCF_002263795.3. Classification (NCBI taxonomy): domain Eukaryota; kingdom Metazoa; phylum Chordata; class Mammalia; order Artiodactyla; family Bovidae; genus Bos; species Bos taurus. The sequence goes on along the minus strand of NC_037335.1, from coordinate 72,784,364 downwards.
CATGCTGTTTTGATTATTGTAGCTTTGAGTATTATCTGAAGCCTGGCAGTTAAGCCTGCTGCATTTTTTTTTTTTTTCCTTCAGTATTCCTTTGGCAATTCTGGGTCTTTTTATGGTTCCATATAAATTTTAGGACTTTTTTTTTTTCTAGTTCTGTGAAAAGTCTCATGGGTAATTTGATAGGGATCACACCAACCAGTGCATCCTAAAGGAGATCAGTCCTGGGTGTTCATTGGAAGGACTGATGTTGAAGCTGAAACTCCAGTACTTTGGCCACCTGATGCGAAGAGCTGACTCATTTGAAAAGACCCTGATGCTGGGAAAGACTGAGGGCAGGAGGAGAAGGGGACGACAGAGGATAAGATGGTTGGATGGCATCACTGACTCAATGGACATGGGTTTGGGTGGACTCAGGGAGTTGGTGATGGACAGAGAGGTCTGACGTGCTGCAGTTCATGGGGTCACAAAGAGTTGGACACAACTAAGCGACTGAACTGAACTGAAAAATAAATCTGTGGATTACTTGGGCAGTTTGGCCATTTTAATAATATTAATTCTTGCAGTCCATGAGATTTTGATATCTTGGTGATCTTTGAATCACCATCAGTTTCATATATGAATGACGAAATAAGTCTTTTACCTCCTGTTCATATTTATTCTTAAGTATTTTATTTTGTTTTAGGCATTTTAAAAGGGATTTTTTTTTACATTCACTTTCTGTGTAAAGATGTGCAACCAATTTCTGTATGTTAATTTTGTATCCTGCTACCTTGCTGAATTCATTTTATCAGTTCTAGTAGCTTTTCTGTGGAATCTTTAGGGTTTTTATATAGTATCAGGACTTCCCCAGTGACTCAGCAGTAAAGAATCCACCTGCAGTGCAGGAGCTGCGGGAAACGTGGGTTTGATCCCTGGGTGGCGAAGATCTCCTAGAGGAGACGGCTACCCACTCTAGTATTCTTGCCTAGGAAGTCCCATGGACATTAGAAGCCTGGCAAGCTACAGTCCTTCGGGTCGCAAAGAGACAAACAGGATTGAAGTGTCTTACCACGCAGGCACATATGTTGTGTCATTTCATCTAAATATAATTACAGTTTTACCTCTTCCTTTCCAATTTGGATACCTTTTATTTTCTTTTTCTTTTGTTTGCTGTGACTGGGACTTCCTATGCTATGTTGAATAGAAGTGGTAAGAATTGGCAACCTTGATTTATTCCAGATTTTAGTGGAAGGGCTTTTACCTTTTTATAGTTGAGTATTATACTGACTATTTATAACTATAGTCATAAATAGCATTTATTATGTTGATATATGTTCCCTGTATACTCAGTTTGGTGAGAGGTTTTTTTTTTTTTTTTTTTTTGTGAATGGGTGTTGAATTTTACCAAATGTGTTTTCTGCATCTATTGACATGACCGTGTAGTTTTGTCTTTCTTTTTTTGATGTAGGGTGTCACACTGATTGATTTGCATATGTTGAGCCATTCTTGTGACCCTGGGATGAATCCAAGTTGGTCATAGAGTATGATCTTATTACTATGTTTTTGGATTTGGTTTGCTTATATTTCAGTGAGATATTTTATCAAATATATTGGCCTATAATTTTCTGGTAGTGTCTTTTTTCTGGTTTTGGTATTTGGGTGATGGTGGCTTCACAGAATCTCTTTGAGAGTGTTTCCTCCTCTTCAGTCTCTAGGATGAGTTTAAGAAGGATCAGTATAAGGTCTCCTTTGATGTTTGGTCAGTTTTGACAACGAAACCATCTGGTCCTGGACCTCTGTGTTTTTGGTTTTGTTTTTTTTAAGTTACAGATTCTATTTCATTTGTAGTGATCAATCTGTTCAAATTATCTATTTTTTAAATTCAATTTTGGTAGTCTTTACGTTTCTAGAAACCTGTCCATTTCTTCTCCATTGTCCAATTTGTTGGCATATAGTACTCTTTTATGGTTCATAGTATTCTCTTAGGTTTTTTTAATTACTACAGTGTCCATTGTTATTTCTCCTTTTTTGTTTCTTATTTTGTTTATTTAGGGCTCTTTTCTGTGAGCTTGGCCAGAGATTTGTCGATTTTGTTTACCCTTTTAAGGAACCAGTTCTTGGTTTTATTGATTTTTTTTTCTAATGCTCTTTTTAATTGCTATTTTATTTATTTCCTATCTGATCTTTGGGCTTCCCAGGTGACTCAGTGGTAAAGAATCCGCCTGCCAATGCAGGAGACATGGGTTCACTCACTGGGTCGGGAAGATTCCCTGGAGAAGGAAATGGAAACCCACTCCCGTATTCTTGCCTGGGAAATTCCATGGACAGAGCAGCCTGGTGGGCTGCAGTTCCTGGGGTTGCAAAAGAGCTGGACTCTACTTAGTGCCTACACTACAGCAACAATGACAACAATTTGATCTTTATTGTTTCCTTCTTTCTGCTGACTTTAGGTATTGTTTGTTCCTCTTCTAATTCTTTTACAAGGTGTTTGAGGTTTGTCTTATTTTTTGAGGAAGGCTTCTTTTACTATGAACTGCTTTTGCTGCATCCGTAGATTTATAGTTGTGTTTTCATTGTCATTTTTCTCATATTTTTAAACTCCCTCTTTGATTTTATCATTGAACTGTTGGCTTTCTAATAACATGTTGTTTAGTCTCCATGTAATCGGTTTTTTCTCATTTCTTTTTCTGTGGTTGATTTCTACTTTCATGTCAATGTGTCAGAAAAGATGCTTGAAATAATTTCTATCCTCTTAAATTTGTTGAAGATTATTTTTGCCCTCGTATGTTATCAATCCTGGAGAATATTCCATATGCATTTGATAGAATGTGTATTCTGAATTTTCTAGACAAAATGTCAACGTCTAGAAAACTTTAAAATGTCAGTTAAGTCTTAACTGTTCTATCGTATCATGTAAGACCCCTGTTGCCTTATTGATTTTGTGTCCAGAATGAGTGTCTGTTGATGTGAGTATGATGTTAATATCTCCTATTATTATATTCCTATCAGTTTCTCCCTTTATGTCTGTTGTTTTATGTATTTTAATTCTCCTAAATTAGGTGCATATGTGTTGATGAGTATAATATCTCCTTTCTGTATTGATCCTTTTGTCATTATATATTGTCCTTTATCTTTCTCTATGGCTTTCTTTAAGTCTATTTTGTCTGATATGAGCATTGTAACTCCCACTTTCTTGTCATTTCCATTTTCCTTCCCTCACATTCAGTCTATATTTGTCCTTCACCCTAATGTGAGTATCTTGTAGGCAGCCTATTGTAGGCTTTTCTTTTTTTAATCCAATCTGCCACTCTGTTTTTTGATTGGAGCATTTAGTCTGTTGATGTTTAGGATGATTATTGATAAATATATATTTATTACTATCTTAGACCTTCTTTCCTGGTTGATTTTTACATTTCTTTTCCTTTCCACGCTTCCTGTTGTGGTTTGATGATTTTCTTTTGCAGTATGCTTCTGTTCTTTTTGGTCTTTGTACATCTATTATACGTTTTTGGTTTGTGGTTACTCTGTTTTTCAAGTGTGTTAACCCCTTATATGTACTTCCTTTAGAATGATTGCCATATAATCTCAAACACATTCCAAAAAAAAAAAATCTACATTTTCTTACTTACCTCTCCACATTTTATGATTTTTATGTCCTCTTATACATCTTCATGTTTATCATTTTGCTATCCTTTGTGGTTATCATCACTTTCACAAAATTTGGTAGTAATTTAATTTCCAATTATGATTTTTTCTTTCCTGTATATTCTTGCTTCCCTTCTATTTATAGAAGACCATTCAGTACTTCTTTTAGGATACATTTTGTTGTTGTTGAGTCACTAAGTCATATCCAACTATTTGCAAACCCCATGAACTGCAGGAAAGCCAGGCTTCCCTGTCCTTCACTATCTCTTGGATTTGCTCAAACTCTTGTCCACTGAGTTGGTGATACCATCCAACTGTCTCAAACTCTGTCGCCCCCTTCTCTTCTTGCCCTCAATCTTTTCCAACATCAGGGTCTTTTTCAATTACTATTGATATATTATTTTAACTTTTGCTTGTCTGAGAAATTCTTTATCCTGCCTTCTATTCTAAATTATAATCTTGCTAGTTAGAGTGCCCCAGTTTGCAGATTTTTCCCTGTCAGGATTTTGACTATATCTTGCCACTCCCTTCTGTCCTGCAACATTTCTGAAGAGAAACCAGTTGATAACCTTACACAGATTCCCTTATAATTAGCGCTTTGTTTTTCTCTTGCTGCCTTCAGAATCGTCTCTTCAACTTTTTTTTAAATTTATTTTTAATTGAAGGATAATTGCTTTACTTACATTCGTTTGGTTTCTGCCACGTTAACATGAATTACCCGTAGATACGCATTGTCCTCTCCCTCCTGCCGCCTCCCACCTTTTCCCACCCTTCTAGGTTGTGACAGAGTCTCAGTTTGAGTTCCCTGATGCATACAGCACATTCCCATTGGCTGTTTTACATATGGTAATGTATATGCGCTACTGTGCTACTCTCTGCATCTGTCTCACCCTCTCCTTCCTCTCCACACCACCCGTGTCCATAAGTCTGTTCTCTGTGTCTGCATGTCTGTTGCTGCCCTTCAAATAGGTTCATCAGTGCTATCTTTCTATATTCCATATATCGGTGTTCATATAAATGTTTGTCTTTGTGTGATCTGTTTGGGTTCATGTTATTTGGGATCCCCTGCACTTCCCATACCTGCATATCTGTTGCCTTCTTTTGGTTTGGGAAATTTTCAGCCATAATTTCTTCAAATAAATTTTTGATCCCCTTTTATCATTCTGTTCCATTTTGAATGTCTCTTAGGTGTACATTGGTATGCTTTATAGAATCCATAGGTCTCTTAAATTGCTTTCATTTTTTTTTTTTTAATTTGCCTTTCGTTTTGCTCTTCTGATTGGGGGATTTCCATTATTCTATCTTGCAGATCATTTATTTGTTCTTCTTTATTATTCAACTTGCTGTTCATTGCTTTTAGCTCAGCTTTCATTTCAGCAATGAGTTTTCTAATTTTCCTTGGCTCTTGGTTATTTTTTCTAGTTCCCTTTTATAGTAATCTGCATTTGTATTGATAACCTTTCTTAACTCCTTCAGTGTTTTCATTATGTCTTTGTTGAACTCAGTGTCTGTTAGACTGAAGAGGTCTGTTTCATTTTTTGTTCTTTCAGGGAATCTTCTCGATCTTTTAATTGGAGTGATTACTCTGCATCTACATTTACTTGAGTTTGTCTTGCTCGATGAGTTTAGGAGAAACAGGTGGCTTTGGGGTCTATTATTATGTGGGAGCATCCTGCATAGCTTGTGTGGGTTTAATATTTTTGGTGTGAGGACTGATTTTCATACGAAAGCCTGCTGCCTGTTCCCTCAGTCAGTGCTTACTGTTATCTCCTTGATAAGGGGGTGTCACTGGTGTGGTGACTAAAGCCTGCACAGGATGTTCCGTGGGGGCTTCCTCTTTGCAGTTTCACAGCCCTCTCAGGGGTAGGGTCTCCTCCCTGCTTGTTGGAGTGGAAGCCCACAGATCTGTTTCTGAGCTGCTGTATAAGGTAGTTGATACTGAAGCACTGTTGGGGAAGGGACCCACGGAGTATTGCTCTGCTGGAGCTGTCCACTGGGGAGTGTGTTCTGTGGTATAATAACCTGTCACTGTTGTGCAGGCTCACAAAATACACTGTTGTTGGCATTGCCCTCTGTCCCACCTCCATTGTGGGAATGCAGGCAGTCAAGGCTGGTGTCTCTTAGGCAGTGTGTTCACAAAGCCACAGAGCAGATCTGCCAGCAAAGATCCACTGAAGTGAGGTATGAGGACTGCTGTGGTTGTGCCCCTGGGTGCACCGTAGGAGTGTGGAAACAGTCCATACTCTGGTCCAGCCTCCACATGCATATGCCCACAAAGCCCATAGCTGCTAAGGCCAGCCCCATCCCAGCCGTGGGAGTACCTGCTGTCCACTTGGATGTTATGTAGGTGCTGAGTTTATGAAACTGGCGACCATGATGTAAATCTCCACAGCTGTGGGGAGAAGGCTCAGATTCCAGCCCCGCCTGTACCTCTAGGCGGTCCACAGGCATGCCCCCAGAGCTACTAGGGGCAGCGCCAAGTCACCTGAAAGCACACAGAGGAAGAAACGCCCATGACTGGCCCATTCCTCCCTTCCTTGCTCTTTAAGAAAGGCTTCCCTTCTATGGCAGGCCTGAAATTCTTCCACATACCCCAATTTCAGCCTGTACCATGCTCCAGTCCCTTCAGGCTATCTCCACACAGCCAGCCCCAGTCCTCTCCTGGGTCTGTCCTTGAAACTCAAGTTTCATCACTCAACCACTGCCCACACCAGCAGACTCATATCTCAGGGGAGCACAGAGTGGTGACCCGGTCCATCTGTGCAGGTCTTTCTGTGTTCTGCCTGCTGTATCCTGGCCGCTGCACTCTCCTCCAATCCTTTGTTATTATTCAGTCACTAAGTTCTGTCTGATTCTTTGCGGCCCCATGGAGTATAGCAAGCCAGGCTTCCCTGTCTTTGACTAGTTCCTGGAGTTTGCTCAGACTCATGTCCATTGAGTTGGTGATGCCATCCAACCATATTATCCCACTGTCACCCCCTTCTTCTGCCCTCAGTCTTTCCTAGCATCAGGGTTTTTTCAGGTAAGTTGGCTCTTAGCATCAGATGGCCAAAGTATTGGAGGATCAGTCCTTCCAATAAATATTCAGGGTTGATTTCTTTCCGTTAGGATTGACTGGTTTGATCTTCTTGCTGTCCAAAGGACTCTCAAGAGTCTTCTCCAGCAACACAGTTTGGAAGCATCAAGTCTTCAATGCTCAGCTGCCTAAATGGTCCAGATGGTCCAGCTCTCACATCCATACATGACTAATGGAAAAGCCATAGCTTTGACTAAATGGATTTTTGTGGGCAAAGTGATGTCTGTGCTTTTTAATACATTGTCTACGTTTGTCATAGCTTTTCTTCCAAGGAAATGGCAACTCACTCCAGTACTCTTGCCTGGAAAATTCCATGGATGAAGGAGCTTTGTAGGCTCCATTCCATGGAGTTGCAAAAAGTCAGACATGACTGAGTGACTTCACTTTCACTTTCTTCCAAGGAGCAAGTGTCTTTTAATTTCATGGCTTGAAGTCACCATCTGCAGTGATTTTGGAGTATAAGAAAATAAAAGTCTGTCATTGTTTCCATTTTTCCCCCATCTATTTGCCATGAAGTTGATGGGACCAGATGCAATGATCTTAGTTTTTTAAATATTGATATTTAAGCTAGCCTTTTCACTTTCTTCATTCACCTTCATCAAGAGGCTCTTTAGTTCTTCTTCACTTTCTGCCGTTCAGAGAAGGCAATGGCACCCCACTCCAGTACTCTTGCCTGGAAAATCCCATGGGCGGAGGAGCCTGGTAGGCTGCAATCCATGGGGTTGCAAAGAGTCGGACACGACTGAGCGACTTCACTTTCACTTTTCACTTTCACTTTTCACTTTCATGCATTGGAGAAGGAAATAGCAACCTACTCCAGTGTTCTTGCCTGGAGAACCCCAGAGACAGGGAGCCTGGTAGGCTGCTGTCTATGGGGTCACACAGAGTTGGACACGACTGAAGCAACTTAGCAGCAGCAGCAGCAGCAGAGTGGTGTCCTTTATTGTGTCCATCCTTGCATGAAATGTTCCCTTGGTATTCCCATTTTTCTTCAGGAAATCTCTAATCTTTCTGATTCTATTGTTCTCTTCTACTTCTTTGCATTGTTTATTGAAGAACGACTTATTATCTCTCCCTGCTTTTCTCTGGAACTCTGCTCCATTGATTTATTTATCTGGTTTTGTTCCAATCCCAAGCTGTTTTGACTATTGTAGCTTTGAGTATGACATGAAATCTGGGAGAGTTATGCTTCCTGCATTGTTCTTTTTCTTCAGTATTGCTCTGGCAATTCTGGGTCTTTTATGGTTCCATATAAATTGTAGGATTATTTTTTTCTAATTCTGTGAAAGGTCTTGTAGGTAATTTGATAGGGATTGCATTAAATCTGTAGCTTGCTTTGGGCAGCATGGCCATTTTCACAGTATTAATTCTTTCCGTGATAATGTGATAGCTTTCATCTCTTTGAATCACCATCAGTTTCCTTTATTAATCACCATTTAAGTCTTTTATGTCCTTGTTGAGATTTATTTCTAAGTATTTTAATTCAGGCAATTTTATTTTTTATTTTTTTAATATAAATTTATTTATTTTAATTGGAGGCTGATTACTTTACAGTATTGTATTGGTTTTGCCATACATCAACATGAATCTGCCAGGGGTGTACATGTGTTCCCCATCCTGAACCTCCCTCCCCATACCATCCTTCTGGGTCATCCCAGTGCACCAGCCCTAAGCATCCTGTATCATGCATCAAACCTGGACTGGCGATTTGTTTCACATATGATATTATACATGTTTCAATGCCATTCTCCCAAGTCATCCCACCCTCGCCCTCTCCCACAGAGTCCAAAAGACTGTTCGATACATCTGTGTCTCTTTTGCTGTCTCACACAGGGTTATCGGGTTATTGTTACCATCTTTCTAAATTCCATATATATGTGTTAGTATTCTGTATTGGTGTTTTTCTTTCTGGCTTACTTCACTCTGTATAATAGACTCCAGGCAATTTTAAAATGAATTATTTTTACATTCGCATGGTTAGTGTAAAGAAGTACAACCAATTTCTGTATGTTAATTTTGTATTCTGCTACCTTGCTGAATTCATTTGTCAGTGCTAGTAGTTTTTCTGTGGAATCCTTAGGATTTTCTATATATAGTATAAGGGTTCCTCAGTGGCTCAGTAATAAAAATCCACCTGCAATACAGGAGCTGCATGAGATGCAAGTTTGATCCCTGGGTCAGGAAGATTGCCTAGATGAGTGCATGGCAACCTACGCCAGTATTCTTGCCTAGAAAATCCCCATGCACAAAGGAGCCTGGTGGGCTCCAGTCCATAGGGTCACAAAGAGTCACATACGACTGAAGCAACTTAGCATGCACATGCAGATATATATTATCATTTCATCCGAATATAATGACAGCTTCACCTCTTCCCTTCCAATTTGGATACCTGTTATTTCTTTCTCTTATATGATTGCTGTGGCTAAAACTTCCCATACTATGTTGAATAAAAGTGATAAGAGCGGGCAACCTTGTCTTAATCCAGTTTTTAGTGTAAAATAAAGGCTTTCAGCTTTTCGCCATTGAGTATTATATTGGCTCTGAGTTTCTTATAGGTTGATATTATTCCCTTTATACTTAATTTGGTGGAGAATGTTTTATCATGAATGGGAGCTGAATTTTATCAAATGGTTTTTCTTCATCTGTTGAGATGACTATGTAGTTTTTGTCTTGTCTTTTATTTGATGTAGATTGATTTGCAAATGTTGGGCCATTCCTGTGACTCTAGGATGAATCCAGCTTGGTCATGGTGTATGATCTTTGTATTCGGTTTGAGAATGTTTCAGTGAGAATTTTTTTCATCTAAATTATCAAATATATTGGCCTAAATTTTCTTCACTGGTGGTATCTTTTTTCTTATTTTGGTATTGGTGGCTCCACAGAATGTTTTTGAGTGTGTGCCCTCCTCTTCAGTCTTCAGGATGAGTTTAAGAAGGATCAGTGTAAGTTCTTCTTCCCAGGTTTGGTCAGTTTTGACTGCGAAGCCATCTGGTCCTGGACCTTTGTAGGATTTTTTTTTTTTTTTTACAGATTCTATTTTGCTTGTAGTGATCAGTGTGTTCAAATTGGTTTACTTTTTAAATTCAGTTTTTATAGGCTTTACTTTCTAGAAACGTGTCCATTTCTTCTGGTTTGTCCAGTTTGTTGGCATGTCTCTGATGATTCATAGTATTCTCTTACGATTTTTAAAATTTTTAACATATCAGTTGTTATTTCTCCTTTTTCATTTCTTATTTTGTTTATTAAGGTCCTCTCTCTTCTTTCTTATGAACCTAGCCAGTAATTTGTAAATTTTCTGTAACCTTTAAAAAATCTAATTCTTGGTTTTATTGATTTTTTTATTGCTTTTTATAATTTCTATTTTATTTATTTCCTGTCTGATCCTGGGGCTTCCCAGATGACTCAGTGGTAAAGAATCCACCTGCCAATGCAGGAGATGCAAGTTCAATCACTCGCATGGGTCACTCCAGGGTCAGGAAGATTCCCTGGAGATAAAAATGACAACATCTTTGCCTGGGAAATCCCATGGACAGAGCATCCTGGTGGGCTATAGTCCCTGGGGTCTCAAAAAAGTCGGACACAACTTAGTGCCTAAACAACAGCAATAACAACAATCTTATCTTTATTTCCTTCCTTCTGCTGACTTTTAAGTATTGTTTGTTCCCTCTTTTTCTAATTCTTTTATATGTTCCCTCTTTTTCTAATTCTTTTATATGATGTTTATTTGAGAGGAAGGCTCATTTTGCTAAGAACTACTTTTGCTGCATCCCATAGATTTTGTATAGTTGTGTTTTCATTGTCATTTATCTCGTATTTTGTAATTCCTTCTTTGATTTCATCCTTGAACCATTGTTTTGTTAACAGTGTTGTTTAATCGCCATGTATTCATTTTTTTCTCATTTCTGTTCTGTGGTTGATTTCTACTTTCATTTCACTGTGGTCAGAAAAGATGCTTGAAATAATTTCCATCCTCTTAAAATTGTTGAGGATTATTTTCATGCTAGTCTGTGATCAATCCTAGAGAATGTTCCATGTGCATTTGAAAAGAATGTGTATTCTACATTTTTTGGATTTAATGTCTTGAAAATGTAAATTAAGTCTAACTGTTCTGTTGTATCATGTATGATCTCTGTTGCCTTATTTTCTGTCCAGAACAGCTGTCCATTGATATAAGTGGGATGTCAGTGTCTCTATTACTAAATTTCCTGTCAATTTCTCCCTTTTTGTCTCTCAGTATTTATTTTATGTATTTTCATCTCATAAATTGGGTGCATATATGTTGATGAGTATAATACCTTCTTTTTGAATTGATCCTTTGTCATTACATATTGTTGTTCTTTACCTTTGGCCTTTGTTTTAAAGTTTATTATGTCTGATGCAAGCTTTGTAACCCTTACTTTCTTGTCATTTTCATTTGCTTCCCCTCACATTCAATCTATATGTATCCTTTGCCCTAAAGTGAGTCTCTCATTGGCAGCCTATTGTAGGCTCTTGTGTTTTTAATCCAATCTGCTACTCCAGTGTTTTTGATTGGAGCATTTAGTCCGTTGACAGGGTAATTATTGATAGATATGTATTTATTACCATTTCAGACCTTCTTTTCCAGTTGATTTTTTTATTTCTTCTTTGATCTTTTCCTTCTATAGTTTGATTTTCTTTTGCATTATGCTTCTGTTCCTTTTGGTTTTTGTGCCTCTATTACACGTTTTTGATTTGTGGCTACTCTGTTTTTCAACATAGATTAACCCCTTATATGTACTTCCTTTAGACTGATTGTCATATAATCTCAAACACATTCCACAAAAAAATCTACATTTTCTTACTACTTCTCCCACATTTATGATTTTGATTTCTTCTTTTACATCTTCACATTTATTGTTTTGCTATTCCTTGTAGTTATCATCATTTTCAAAAAGTTTGGTAAGTGATTTAATTTCCAATTGTGATTTTTTTTTTCTTTCTTGCGTATTCTTGCTTCCCTTCTATTTATAGAAGGCCTTTCAACATTTCTTTTAGGATACGTTTTGTTCTTCTTGTTGTTTATTCACTAATTCATGTCTGACTCTTTTCGACCCCATGAACTACAGCACACCAGCTTTTCCCTGTCCTTCATTATGTCCTGGCGCTTGCTCAAACTCATGTCCATTGAGTCACTGATGCCATCCAATCATCTCATCCTGTCACTCCCTTCACTTCATGCCCTCAATCTTTTGCAACATCAGGGCCTTTTCCAATTAGTATTGATATGTTTTTTTATTTTTTGCTTGTCTGAGAAATTGTTTATTCTGCCTTCTATTGGAAACGATAGTCTTGATTGGTAGAATATCCTCAGTTCATTTCAGTTGCTCAGTTGTGTCCGACTCTTTGCAACCCCATGAATCGCAGCACACGAGGCCTCCCTGTCCATCACCAACTCCCGGAGTTCACCCAGACTCACGTCCATCGAGTCAGTGATGCCATCCAGCCATCTCATCCTCTGTCATCCCCTTCTCCTTCTGCCCCCAGTCCCTCCCAGCATCAGAGTCTTTTCCAATGAGTCAGCTCTTCACATGAGGTGGCCAAAATACTGGAGTTTCAGCTTTAGCATCAGTCCTTCCAAAGAAATCCCAGGGCTGATCTCCTTCAGAATGGACTGGTTGGATCTCCTTGCAGTCCAAGGGACTCTCAAGAGTCTTCTCCAACACCACAGTTCAAAAGCATCAATTCTTCAGCACTCAGCCTACTTCACAGTCCAACTCTCACATCCATACATGACCACAGGAAAAACCATAGCCTTGACTAGACGGACCTTTGTTGGCAAAGTAACGTCTCTGCTTTTGAATGTGCTATCTAGGTTGGTCATAACTTTCCTTCCAAGAAGTAAGCGTCTTTTAATTTCATGGCTGCAATCACCATCTGCAGTGATTTTGGAGCCCCAGAGCATAAAGTCTGACACTGTTTCCACTGTTTCCCCATCTATTTCCCATGAAGTGATGGGACCGCATGCCATGATCTTCGTTTTCTGAATGTTGAGCTTTAAGCCAACTTTTTCACTCTCCATGTTCACCTTCATCAAGAGGCTTTTGAGTTCCTCTTCACTTTCTGCCATAAGGGTGGTGTCATCTGCATATCTGAGGTTATTGATATTTCTCCCAGCAATCTTGATTCCAGCCTGTGTTTCTTCTAGTCCAGCGTTTCTCATGATGTACTCTGCATATAAGTTAAATAAACAGAGTGACAATATACAGCCTTGATGTACTCCTTTTCCTATTTGGAACCAGTCTGTTCTTCCATGTTCAGTTCTAACTGTTGCCTCCTGACCTGCGTACAGGTTTCACAAGAGGCAGATCAGGTGGTCTGGTATTCCCATCTCTTTCAGAATTTTCCATAGTTTATTGTGATCCACACAGTCAAAGGCTTTGGCATAGTCAATAAAGCAGGAATAGATGTTTTTCTGGAACTCTCTTGCTTTTTCCATGATCCAGCGGATGTTGGCAATTTGATCTCTGGTTCCTCTGCCTTTTCTAAAACCAGCTTGAACATCAGCAAGTTCACAGTTCACATATTGCTGAAGCCTGGCTTGGAGAATTTTGAGCATTACTTTACTAGCGTGTGAGATGAGTGCAATTGTACAATAGTTTGAGCATTCTTTGGCATTGCCTTTCTTTGGGATTGGAATGAAAACTGACCGTTTTCAGTCCTGTGGCCACTGCTGAGTTTTCCAAATTTGCTGGCATATTGAGTGCAGCACTTTCACAGCATCATCTTTCAGGATTTGAAATAGCTCAACTGGTATTCCATCACCTCCACTGGCTTTGTTCGTAGTGATGCTTCCTAAGGCCCACTTGACTTCGCATTCCAGGATGTCTGGCTCTAGGTGAGTGATCACACCATCATGATTATCTGGGTCATGAGAATCTTTTTTGTACAGTTCTTCTGTGTATTCTGCCACCTCTTCTTAATACAAATCTTCTGCTTCTGTTAGGTTCATACCATTTCTGTCCTTTATTGTGCCCATCTTTGCATGAAAAGTTCCCTTGGTATCTCTAATTTTCTTGAAGGGATCTCTAGTCTTTCCCATTTGATTGTTTTCCTCTATTTCTTTGCACTCATCACTGAGGAAGGCTTTCTTATCTCTCCTTGCTGTTCTTTGGAACTCTGCATTCAAATGGGTATATCTTTCCTTTTCTCCTTTGCTTTTCACTTCTCTCCTTTTCACAGCTATTTGTAAGGCCTTCTTTGACAGGCATTTTGCTTTTCTTTTTCTTGGGGATGGTCTGGATTCCTGTCTCCTATTCAATGTCGTGAACCTCTGTCCATAGTTCTTCAGGCAGTCTATCAGATCTAATCTCTTGAATCTATCTGTCACTTCCACTGGATAATTGTAAGGGATTTGATTGAGGTCATACCTGAATGGTCTAGTGGTTTTCCCCACTTTTTTCAACTAAAGTCTGAATTTGGTAATAAGGAGTTCATGATCTGAGCCACAGTCAGCTCCCAGTCTTGTTTTTGCTGACTGTATAGAGCTTCTCCATCTCTGACTGCAAAGAATATAATCAGTCTGATTTCTTTATTGACCGTCTGGTGATGTCCATGTACAGTCTTTTCTTGTGTTGTTGGAAGAGGGTGTTTGCTATGACCAGTGCGTTCTCTTGGCAGAACTCTATTAGTCTTTGCCCTGCTTCATTCTGTACTCCTAGGCCAAATTTGCTTGTTACTCCAGGTATCTCTTGACTTCCTACTTTTGCTTTCCAGTCCCCTATAATGAAAAGGACATCTTTTTTGAGTGTTAGTTCTAGAAGGTCTTGTAGGTCTTCATAGAACCATTCAACTTCAGCATTACTGGTCAGGGCATAGACTTAGATTACCATGATATTGAATGGTTTGCCTTGGAAATGAACAGAGATTGGATTGCATCCAAGTACTTCATTTCAGACTCTTTTGTTGACTGTGATGGCTATTCCATTTCTAAGGATTCTTGCCCACAGTAGTAGATATAATGGTCATCTGAGTTAAATTCACCCATTCCGCTCCATTTTAGGTCACTGATTCCTAAAATGTTGATGTTCACTCTTGCCATCTCCTGTTTGACCACTTCCAATTTGCTTTGATTCATAGACCTAACATTCCAGGTTCCTATGCAATATTGTTCTTTACAGCATTGGACTCTGCTTCTGTCACCAGTCACATCCACAACTGGGTGTTGTTTTTGCTTTGGCTCCGTCTCTTCATTCTTTCTGGAGTTATTTCTCCACTGATCTCCAGTAGCATTTTGGGCATCTACTGACCTGGGGACTTCATCTTTCAGTGTCCTATCTTTTTGCCTTTTCATACTGTTCATGGGGTTCTCAAGGCAAGAATACTGGTGGTTCACCACTCCCTTCTCCAGTGTACCACATCTTGTCAGAACTCTCCACCATTACCCGTCCATCTTGGGTAGCCATATATGGCGTGGCTCATAGTTTCATTGAGTTAGACAAGGCTGTGGTCCATGTGATCAGTTTGGTTAGTTTTCTGTGACTGTGGTTTTCAGTCTGTCTGCCCTCTGATGGAGAAGGATAAGAGGCTTATGGACGCTTCCTGATGGGAGAGACTGACCTGAGGGGGGAACTGGTTCTTGTTCTGATGGACAGGGCCGTGTGCAGTAAATCTTTAATCCAATTTTTGTCTCCTTAGGTAGGTTTATTCCTAGGTATTTTATTATTTTTGTTGCAATGGTAAATGTGTTTAATTCCTTAGTTTCTCTATTTTTCGTTGCTAGTGTATAGGAATTCAAGTGATTGCTAGGTATTGATTTTTTTATCCTGTGATTTTAATAAATTCACTGATTAGCTCTAGTAAATTTGTGATAGTATCTTTAGAGTTTTTCATGTACAGTATCAATGCCATCTGCAAATAGTTTTTCTTCTTCCTTTCCAAACTGGATTCCTTTTACTTTTCTTTCTTCTCTGATTGCTGTAGCTAGGACTTTCAAAACTGTGTTGAATAATAGTGGTTAGAAAGGGCAGTCTTGTCTTGTTCCTGATCCTAGAGGGCATGCTTTCAGTTCTCACTGTTAAGATTATGTTTGCTATGGGTTTGTTATAAATGGCCTTTATTCTGTTAAGGTAGGTTCTTTCTGTGCCCATGCTTTGAACAGCTTTCATCATAAATGTGTGCCTCACGCTTCTCTGAGCTTCTGTTGTTGTCAGTTGCTAAGTCTGACTGACTCTTGTGATCCCATGGACTGAACAAGCCAGGCTTCTCTGTCCTTCACTGTCTCCCAGAGTTTGCTCAAACTCATATGCATTGAGTTGGTAATGCCATCCAACCATTTCATCCTCTTGTCCCCTTCTCCTCCTGCTCTCAATGATTCCTAGCACCAGGATCTTTTCCAGTGAGTCATATCTGCATCAAATGGCCAAAGTATTGGAGCATCAACATCAGTCCTTCCAATGACTATTCAGGGTTGATTTATTTCCTTCAGGATTGACTGGCTTGATCTCCTTGCTGTCCAAGGGACTCTCATTAGTCAACTCTAGCACCACAGCTCAAAAGCATCAACTCTTTGGCGCTCAGCCTTCTTTATGGTCCAACTTTCAATCCATCCATGACTACTGGAAAAAACATACCTTTGGCCATACAGACCTTTGTTGGCAAAGTGCTGTCTCTGTTTTTTAAATACACTAAGTTTCTCATAGCTTTTCTTCCAAGGAGCAAGTGTCTTTTAATTTCATGGCTGCAGTCCCCATCCACAGTGATTTTGGAGCCCCCAAAATAAAGTCTTTCACTGTTTCCTTTTTTTCCCATCTATTTGCCATGAAGTGAGGGAACCAGGTGCCATGATCTTAGGTTTTTGAATGTTGTTTTCACCTTCATCAAGAGGCTTTTTAGCTCCTCTTCACTTTCTGCCATTAGGGTGGTGGTATCTACATATTTGAGGTTATTGATATTTCTCCCAGAAATCTTGATTCCAGCTTGGAATTCATCCAGCCTAGCATTTCACATGAGTACTCTGCATGTAAGTTAAATAAGCAGGGTGACAGTATACAGCCTTGATGTACTCCTTTCCCAAGGTTCAAACAATCCATCATTCCATGTCCAGTTCTAACTGTTTTTTCTTGGCCTGCATACACATTTCTCAGGCCCCAGGTCAGGTGGTCTGGTATTCTCATCTCTTTAAGAATTTTCCACAGTTTGCTGTGATCCACACAGTCAAAGGCTTTAGCACAGTCAGTGAAACAGAAGTAGAAGTTTTTCTCGAGTTCTTTTGCTTTGTCTGTGATCCAGCAGATGTTGGCAACTTGACTTCTGGTTCCTCTGCCTTTCCTAAATCCAGCTTGTACATCTGGAATTTCTTGGTTCACATACTGTTGAAGCCTAGCTTGAAGTATTTTGAGTATTACCTTGTTAGCCTGTGAAATGAGTGCAGTTGTGTGGTAGTGTGAACATTCTTTGGCATTGTCCTTCTTTGTGATTGGCATGAAAATTGAACTGTTTTAGTCCTGTGGCCACTGCTGAGTTTCCAAATTTGCTGGCATATTGAGTGCAGCACTTTCACAACATCATCTTTTAGGATTTGAAATAGCTCAGCTGGAATTACATCACCTCCACTAGCTTTCTTCATAATAATGCTTCCTAAGGCCCACTTGAGTTCACACTCCAGGATATTGACTCTAAATGAGTAACCACATGATCATGATTATCTAGTCTTTAAGACCTTTTTAGTACAGTTCTGTGTATATTTGTCACCCTTTCTTAATATCTCCTGCTTCTGTTAGGTCTATACCGTTTCTGTCCTTTATTGTGCCCATTTTTGCATAAAATGTTCCCTTGGTATCTCTAATTTTCTTAAAAAGATCTCTAGTCTTTCCCATTTTATTGTTTGCATCTATTTCTTTGGAGTATTCACTTAGGAAGTTTTTCTTCTCTCTCCTTGCTGTTCTTTGGAACTCTGCATTCAGGTGAGTATATCTTTCCTTTTCTCCTTTGCCTTTCGTTTCTCTTCTTTTCTCAGCTATTTGTAAGGCCTCCTCAGACAACCATTTTTTGCCTTTTTGCATTTTATTTTCTTGGGGATGGTTTTGTCACCACCTCCTGTGCAATGTTACAAATCTCTGTCCACAGTTCTTCAGGCACTCTGTCAGATCTAATCCCTTGAATCTATTTGTCACTTCTACTGTATAAGCGATTTACATTATAAGGGATTTACATCATAAGGATTTGATTTAGGTCATACCTGAGGGACCTTATGGTTTTACCCACTTTCTTCATTTTAAGTCTGAATTTTGCAATAAGGAGCTCATGATCTGGGCCACAGTCAGCATCAGGTCTTGTTTTTGCTGCCTGTACAGAGCTACTCCATCTTTGGCTACAAAGAATATATACTGAATGATTTCAGTATTGACCATGTGGTGATGATGTCCATGTGTAGCCTCTTCTCTTGCTTTGTTGGAAGAGGGTGTTTGTTGTGACCAGTGTGTTCTTTTGGAAAAACTGTTACCCTTTGCCCTGCTTCATATTGGGATGAGACTTGCATGCCTGGGAGGAAGTTGTGAAAAAGGAAAACTTCCTACATCCTCAGAAGCTTCTTCACAGGTGGGGAGATCAGCTGGGACAGAAAGGGAGCTTTAGAGGCTAGTATCACCCGATCTGATTCTGTACCAGCTGATCTCAGGATTAGGAACCTTTCCTCTTTCACATCTTCCTCCCGGGCTGGCAAGTACCATCCCGATTTCTTTTTCTTTTTTTCTGGTCCTACCTGGTTATGTGGAGATCTTTCATGTAATTTGGGGTGTTTGGGATATTCTACCAGCATTCCAAGATTTCTATGAGAACTGTTCAAGATGTAGGTGAATTTTTGATACACTTGTTGGAGAGAGTGAGCTCCATGTCCTTCTATTCTGCCATCCTGATTGGAGTCCCCTAGAAATCCCTTTTAAAAAATTGATTCTCCTATAACAAAGTTTCTAAATTATACTTCTGCCTTTTGTTTTGAAGCTGGCTTGCTTTTATTTATTTCTATAATTTCCTGATTCAGTAAGTAAAAGATACTTGTGACAAACTTATTCTGATCTGCTTCATTGAAAAAGTCAATGAAGTGTTAAGATTAGGTGAGCTAACCATTTATTATTGGGTTTAAAAATCACTGTATCAGTTATTTAAGAATGTGTGATAATTTGGATTTTTTTGGCCTAGGGCTTATATAAGGTAGTTTTCTGAAATAATTTTGTAATATGGAAAGCTTTCTTTCTGATTCATTAGTCTTCTGTTTTTTTTTTTTCTTTTGCTGTATGTAAACTATTTAGAAAGCTTTATTTACAGATATTTTTAAGTATTATACATATGTTCTGCTGCTGCTACTGCTACATATGTTCTAAACATTAGTTGTTTTTCTTGTATAAAGTGGGATAGCCTACCATACTTGTATTTCAAGGCTTCCCTGATGGCTCAGTGGTAAAGAATCTGCCTGCCAGTGCAGGAGACGTGGATTCAATCCCTTGTCCGGCAAGATCCACTGGAGAAGGCAATGGCAACCTACTCCAGTTTCTTTCCTGGGATACAGTCCATGGGGTCACAAAAAGTCAGACACTGAGCAATGACAGCAAAACTTGTATTTCACTTGTGAGAATTTAACTTTATAGAATCCTTTAAAAAGGCTTATTGAGGTGAATAGTATTCTATAAAAGTCAAATTGTTTTTGTTATGATAGGTGTGTTAGAAGAAGCGAGATTTTTTGGTATTGACTCATTGATTGAACACCTGGAAGTAGCAATAAAGGTAAGTTTCTTTTTACATTAGCCAAATAATATATTTATTGTAACTGTCTCCCAGAATTCTACACTAATTTGTCAATATGTCTTCAAGAATTCACAACCACCAGAGGATCATTCACCCATATCTCGAAAGGAATTTGTCCGGTTTCTGCTCGCCACTCCAACCAAATCAGAATTGCGTTGCCAGGTAGTTGAAGCAGATTTTACATGAGTTATTTGTGTCAGTAAGTCTGTGAGGGAAGTTTTAAATTCTTCTAGGAATTTTTTTCTTACCTTATTTTCTTTTTTCATGCAAGATATATTTTAATTATGGGTCATAGCATTGAGTCAGTCCCAAAATGGTTAGCATAAAAAAGAGATGTAATAGTCTTTTACTGTTTAATTATGCCTCATACAGCAGTTTTTGGTAGTGCATAGAAATTCCAACAATTAAAAAGTCAATTATTTGTACAGCTGTTATGTATGATCAGTCAGTGGCAGTGGAAGATACTTATACTTTTATGTGTTATAGCAATAACGATATTAAAAACTGCAATACTCAGTTTTAACAATATAACGTTCTTGAATTATAGAATTAATAACATAAGTACAATTTATTAAAAATAGTGATCAACAGGTGCATGACCAGCAGAGATCTATCTTTTTAGCAACTTCTGCACATAAATGAGGCATAGCCAAAATGCATTCTAATGTTATATGTAAATCGAGTGACTTTTAAGACTCCATTAAGGATACTGATTTTATATATCTGAGTTCCATTTGATGATGTTTTGTAATAGACTCCAAGTGACTGAACTGCCAATTACTTCTATAAACCACGGTGCTTAACTATTTTGGTTAAATTAAATACAACAGATGGTTTATATATTGTGACCATTTGTGTTTTTTAATTTTAGGGTTTAAACTTCAGTGGTGCTGATCTTTCTCGATTGGACCTGCGATACATTAACTTCAAAATGGCCAATTTAAGTCGCTGCAATCTTGCCCACGCCAATCTCTGCTGTGCAAATCTTGAACGAGCCGATCTCTCTGGATCAGTCCTTGACGTAAGAATCATCTTTGGTTACAAGATAAAATTAAAATTTTAGTCTATTGAACACTCTCAAAGAGCACAAATTACACCTCTCTCTTAATGAAGCTTTTACATCAGTTTACTAGGTTGATGACAAAACTTAAGGTTCTGAAAGTGAAATGGGTTGGTTTTGCAACTTTGAGATGCTTTATTAAATATCCACCTATAAAGTATAGCAACTGATAAGAAATTAAATCTTGAAATTAGATACCAATCTCCTCAACAGGTTATCAGAACTTCTATTTTCTGTGAATTAATAGGGTAAAGCTGGAAAGAACCTTGGAAAGTATAGAAATAGAATAGAAATAGAAAGAACTTTCTATTCCACATAATTTCTGGAATAGGAAAATGTTATTTCTCTGGGGGTATTTGGCAGATACGTTAAAACAAATGTGGTATGCAGCAATCTGTAAGTTAGCATCTTGGTGATTCTCTCCTTCTACATATATATATGCGTTTACAAGTATTTGTGTGTGTGTGTGTAAGTGTGTATCCGTATGTGTATGCATGCATTTATATAACAGATAACCTATTTGAGGTGAGAGGATATATGTAAAAGCAACAGTGAAATGTAACTTCTAAGAACTTTAAGTTGCTTAATATCAAGGTCCATATCTGTGTGGAGTGGATAGCCATTCCCTTCTCCAGGGGATCTTCCCAACCCAGGGATTGAACCCAGGTCTCCCGCATTGCAAGCGGATTCTTTACCAGCTCAGCCACCAGGGAAGCCCAGGAATACTGGAGTGGGTGGCCTATCCCTTCTGCAGCAGATCTTCTCAACCCAGCAATTGAACTGGGGTCTCCTGCATTGCAGGTGGATTCTTTACTAGCTGAGCTACCAGGAAAGCTCTTTCAATTAATAAGACCTAATATATTAACTTGCTTGTAGTAGTCATTGAATAAGTGTTTATTAAATTTTATAATTTTGGCTTTATTCCTTAGTTGCAAGGTGTTTTTCTATGAAACTTAGATCTAATAACAAAATCTGCCAACACACATTTCCATTATTTTTACCCTGCTTGTTCCATGTTATGATGGAGGATCAAACTGAAAAACAACATAAGCGAAACACTAACACTACAAAGGGAAGGACCTAGCTTTCAAATTCTGAAATGCTGAGAAACAGTTTGGTTGGTTTCTGTTAGGGAATGGGGAAAAAGATAGACTGGATCATTAAATATAACTGGTTCTCTATTTTGTTTAATTATAGCATTACTGTGAGCCTGAACCATAATTTTCTTCTCTTTAAATGCTTGTTCTACCCATATTGTGTCATTGATATGAAGGCCAATATACCTATTTATCATTTGTTTATAATTTTTTTTATTTAAATGTAGTTGATTTACAGTATCATTTGGCATTCAGGTGTATAGTACAGCAATTCAGTTACATATACATACACTGTATATGTATGTATGTATACATACATATATATATATATAGTCCTCTTCAGATTCTCTTCCCTTAATACGTTATTATAAACTGTTGACTACAGTTTCCTTTGCTACACAGTAGGTCCTTGTTTGTTGTTTTGTATATAGTAGTGTGTATATGTTAATCCCAACCTGCTAATTTATCCCTCCTCCCATCCCATTTTGCCCATTGGTAACCACAGATTTGTTTTCTATGTCTGAGTCCCTTCATGTGTAGGAAACAAGTTCATTTGAGCTTCCACATATAAGCAATATCATACATATTTATCTTTCTCTGGTTTACTTCATTTAGTATGATAATCTCTGGATCCATCCATATTGCTGCAAATGGCATTTAAAAATTCTCTTTATGGCTGAATAATATTCCACTGTGTGTGTGTCTGTATATACCATAGCTTCTGTATTTGTTCATCTGTCAATAAACACTTAGGTTGCTTCCATGTCTTGGCCATTGTAAATAGTGCCTCTATGAATACTGGGGTGCATTTATATTTCTGAATTATAGTTTTCTTCAGATATATGCCCAGGAGTGGGATTGCAGGATTATATGTAGCTTTAATTTTAGTTTTCTAAGGAACCTCCACATTGTTCTCCATAGTGGCTGTACCAGTTTATGTTCCCAGCAGTGTAGGACAGCTCCCTTTTATCCATACTCTCAACCAGCATTTATTATTTGTAGATTTTTTGATGGATGATGGCCATTCTGAATGGTATGAAGTGATACCTCATTGTAGTTTTGATTTGAGGTTCTCTAATAATTAGCAATGTTGAGCATCTTTTCATGTACCTGTTTGCCATCTGTATGTCTTCTTTGGAGAAATATCTGTTTAGCTCTTCTGCCCATTTTATGATTGGGCTGCATGAGCTGTTTCTATATTTTGGAGATTAAGACCTTGGGGGTGCATGGTTTGCAGATGTTTTCTCCCATTTTATAGCTTGTCTTTTCATTTTGTTTATGGTTTCCTTTGCTGTCCAAAAGCTTTTAATTAAGCCCCATTTGTTTATTTTTGTTTTTATTTTCATCATTCTATTCATTTGGAAATGAATCCAAAAAGATTCTGTCACGATTTATGTACAGGGGTGTTATGTCTATGTTTTCCTCTAGGAGTTTTATAGCATCCAGTTCTACATTTAGGTCTTTAATTAATTTGGGGTTTAGTTTTGTATGTGATGGTAGACACTGTTCTAGTTTCCTTCTTAAGTAGTTTTCCAGTTTTCCCAGTACCACATGTTGAAAAGACTCTTTTTTTCTTCACTGTATATTCTTGCCCTTTTATCATACATTATTGACAATAGGTGTGCGTTTATTTCTGGGTTTTCTATTCCATTGATCTATATTTCTGTTTTTGTGCCAGCACAATACTGTTTTAATTACTGTGGTCAGGGAGCATGATTCCTCCAGCTCCAGTTTCTTTCTCAGTATCTTTGTTGTTGTTGTTCAGTCGCTCAGTAGTGTCGTAACTCTATGTGACCGCCATGGACTGCAGCGCACCAGGCTTTCCTGTCCTTCATTGTCTCCCAGAATTTGAGCAAACTTCTATCCATTGAGTTGGTGATGCCATCCAACCATCTCATCCTCTGTTGCCCCCTTTTCTGCCTGCCTTCAGTCTTTCCCAGCATCAGGGTCTTTTCCAGTGAGTCAGCTCATCACATCAGGTAGCCAAAGTATTGGAGCTTTGGCTTCAGTATCAGTCCTTTTGATGAATATTCAGGGTTGATTTCCTTTAGGATTGACTGATTTGATATCCTTGCTGTCCAAGGGATTCTAAAGAGTTTTATCCAGCACCACAGTTCCAAAAGCATCAGTTCTTCTGTGCCTTCTCTATGGTCCAACTCTCACATCCATACATGACTACTGAAAAAAACCATAGTTTTTATTGAATTGGACCTTTGTAGGCAAAGTGATGTCTCTGCTTTTCAATACACTGTCTAGGTTTTTCCATAGCTTTTCTTATAAGGAGCAAGCGTCTTTTAATTTCATGGAAACAAACACAAAATCTAATCCAATCAGGAACAGAATGGTTGCTCTCAACACTGATGCTTCTCTGATGTACACCTTGATACAGAGACAGACCTTCAGTTTGCTTGATACTACACTTTCATCTTTTCATCTTCCCTGAGAAATCTCAGCCCCCATATATTTGACCCCTTATCCCAAGCACCTCTCTTTTTCAACATTCTTCCTGCCCGAAGTCTAACCTCTTTGGTTAAATGTTTGCAGAGACAAAAACATGGAAATGTCTCACTTTGGTTGCTTTCTTAGTTTCCTTTATCAAGGTTAAGATAAAAACCTCACACTCTATCATCTTGTCTCCTTCTGTCCTTGATAGTACCAAAATAGATAGATTCCACTAATTTTTATGCTAGTCTTCCAAGTGAATCATAATTCACTTGTAAACCAGTAATTCCCTTGTCTGAACATCTTTCTGTTTATTCATTCTGTCCTCTTGTTTCTTCTACCCGTTTGTGAACACAGCAGAAATATTTGAGATAAATATACAGGAGAAATGGAGCTATGTAGATTTCCACAGCAGATTCTCACTTGACTTAGAATAAAATTCAAGCCCCTGACCAAGGTGCCCACAGACCTTCATAAACTGGAACCCACTGCATCACTGAGAATGATCCACATGATCATTCTGGCCATGTTCCCTTCACTAACTGCATCCTGGATAGAGGACTGCCCTTCCAGCTAACCAAACAGCTGTAGCAAGAACCAATCTGCTTACTTAGCAGGGGCTACACTGGAATTCCCACCATTCCCAGGAACTCTGCTGGTCTTAAGAGATTCTTTTATTATCATAACTTGGTCAGAGAAAGTGGACACTCTTTGGGTCTCCAGTTCTATAAGCCCTTGTCACCTAGCATATCATATTTAGGTACCAGGAGAGTATTAGTAGGCTATTCATTGGGTTATCTCAGTTTACTTAAAAAATTATAAAGATACACAATACTTACGTGCTACTGTACATAAAGCAGATAAACAAGGTCCTACTGTAAATCACGGGAATTATATTCAGTACTAATTTCATGGCTGCAGTCACCATCTGCAGTGATTTTGGAACCCAAAGAAAGTCTGTCACTGTTGCCATTTTTTTTCCATCTATTTGCCATGAAGTGATGGCAGATATCTTTGATGATGATGATCCCATGAAGTGATGGGAGTGAATGCCATTATCTTAGTTTTTTGAATGTTTGGTTTTAAACCAGCTTTTTGCTTTTATCTTTCACTTTCATCAAGAGGTTTTTTAGTCCCTCTTCGCTTTCTGCCTTTAGGGTAGTGTTATCGACATATCTGAGGTTACTGGTATTTCTCCTAGCAGTCTTGATCCCAGCTTGTGATTCATCCAGCCCAGCATTTCGCATGATGTACTCTGCATATAAGTTAAATGAGCAGAATGACAATACACAGGCTTGAGCCCTTGCCAAATTTTGAATCAGTCTGTTGTACCATGTTGGTTCTAACTGTTGCTTCCTGACCTGTACACAGGTTTGTCAGCAGGCAGGTAAGGTAAAGGGTCTGGTATTCCCATCTCTTGAAGAATGTTGTGAAAGTCACAACATTCAAACAAAGTTTGTTGTGATCCACACAGTCAAAGGCTCTAGCTTAGTAAATGAATTAGAAGTATATTATTTTCTGAAATTCCTTTTATCTATGATCCAGTGGATGATGGCAATTTGATCTGTTTCCTCTGCCTTTCCGAAATCCAGCTTGAACATCTGGAAGTTCTTGGTTCATGCACTGTTGAAGCCTAGCTTGAAGGATTTTGAGCATTACCTTGCTAGCAGGTGAAATGAGCGCAATAGTGTGGTAATTTGAACATTCTTTGGCATTGCCTTTCTTTGGGATAGGAATGAAATCTCTTCCAGTCCTGTGGCCACTGCTGAGTTTTCCAAATTTACTAGCATATTGTGTGCAGCATTTTAACAGCATCATATTTTAGGATTTGAAATACCTTAGCTGGAACTCCATCACCTCCAATAGCTTTGTTTGTAGTAATGCTTCCTATGGCCTAATTGACTTCACACTCCAGGATGTCTGGCTCTTGGTGAGTGACCACACCATTGTGTCTGGGTCATTAAGACCTTTTTTGTACAGTTCTTCTGTGTGTTCTTGCCACCTTCTCTTAATCTCTTCTGCTTCTTTGAGATTCTTATGTTTCTCTCCTTTACTGTGCCCATCTTTGCATAAAATGTTCCCTTGGTATCTCTAATTTTCTTGAAGAGATCTCTAGTCTTTCCCATTCTATTGTTTGCTTCTAATTTTTTGCATTGTCCACCTAAGAAGGCTTTCTTATCTCTCCTTGCTGTTCTTTGGAACTCTGCATTCAGATAGGTATATCTTTACTTTGCTCCTTTGACTTTCACATCTCTTCATTTCTTATTTATTTGTAAGGCCTACTCAAGGAGCCATTTTTCCTTGTTGCATTTCATTTTCTTGGGGATGGTTTTGATCACTACCTCCTGTACAATGGTACAAACCTCCATCTGTAGTTCTTCAGGCAGTCTATCAGATCTAATGCCTTGAATCTAGTTGTCACTTCTACCGTATAATCATAAGGGATTTAATTTAGGTCATACCTTAGTGACCTAGTGGTTTTCCCTACTTTTTTCAATCAAGTCTGATTTTTGCAGTAAGGAGCTGATGATCTGAGCAATAGTCAGCTCCAGGTCTTCTTTTTGCTGGCTGTGTAGAGAGAACTTCTCCATCTTTGCCTGCAAATATTCAATCTGATTTTGGTATTGACCATCTGGTCATATCCATGTGTAGAATCATCTCTTATACTGTTGGAAGAGGGTGTTTGCTGAGACCAGTGTGTTCTCTTGGCAAAACTCTGTTAGCCTTTGCCTTGCTTCATTTTGTACTCCAAGGCCAAACTTGCCTGTTATTCCAGGTATCTCTTGACTTCCTACTTTTGCATTCCAGTCCCCTAAAATGAAAAGGACTTCTTTTTTTGGTGTTAGTTCTAGAAGGTCTTGTAGGACTTCAAAGAACCATTCATCTTCAGCTTTTTTGGCATTAGTGGTTGGGGCATAGACTTGGATTACTGTGATGTTGAACGGTTTGCCTTGGAAATGAACCAAGATCATTCTGTCATTTTTGAGACTGTACCCAAGTACTGCATTTTGGACTCTCTTGTTGACTATGAGGGCTACTTCATTCCTTCTAAGGGATTCTTGGCCACAGTAGTAGATATAATGGTTATCTGAACTAAATTCACCCATTCTGGTCCATTTTAGTGCACTGATTCCTAAAATGTTGATGTTCCTTCTTGCCATCTACTGTTGACCACTTCCAGTTTACTTTGATTCATGGACCTAATACTGGATTTCCCAATATTTCCAATGAAATATTGTTCTTTACAGCATTGCACTTTACTTTCACCACCAGACACATCTACAGCTGGGCATCCTTTCTGCTTTGGCTCAGCCTCTTCATTCCTTCTGGAGTTTTTCTGTACTCTTCTCCAGTAGCATATTGAACACCTACCTACCTGGGGTTGTGGTGGGGGGTGCCGCAGAATGGTTCCTCCTTCAGTGCCGTATCTTTTTGTCTTTCCATACTGGACATGGGGTTCGTCAGGCAAGAATGCTGAACTGGTTTGCCATTCCCTTCTCCAGTTGACCACCGTTTGTCAGAACTCTGCACCATGACCTGCCCTTCTTGAGTGGCCCTACATGACATGGCTTATAGTTTCACTGAATTACACAAGGCTGTGATCCATGTGATCATTTTGGTTGGTTTTCTGTGATTATGATTTTCATTTTGTCTGCCCTCCGATGGATGAGGACAAGAGGCTTGTGTAAGCTCCTGATAGGAGGCACTGTCTGTAGGGAAAACTGGATCTTGCTCTGGTGGGCAGGGCCAGTGCTAAGTAAAACTTTAATCCAGTTTTCTGCTGATGGTTGGGACTGTGTTTCCTCCCTGTAGTTTGGCCTGAGGTGGCACAGTCCTAGAGTCTGTAGTCTCTGTCATAGGCTATAGACTCTATGGTAGGTATAAAGGCAGCCTCCTCCAAAAGGACTTATACCAGCATGCCGTGCCTCCCAGGACTACAGCTAGCAATGCCCTTGACTCTGCAGCAGGCCACTGTAAACCCATGCCTCTGCTGCAGACTCCCAGACACTCATAGGCACGTCTGGCTCAGTCACTTGTGGAGTCCCTGCTCCTTTCTCCTGGGTCCTGGTGTGCAGGAAGCTTTTTCTGTGCCCTTCCAGAGTCTCTGTTTCCCCGGTCCTATAGAAGTTCTGTAATCAAATCCTGCTGACCATCAAAGTCAGATTCCCTGCCCCTTTGCCAGATCTCTGTGTTGAGAAGTCTCTTGCAGGGCCTAGAACTTTCACAGGAGTGCAAGAACTTCTTTGTTTTAATTTTTCTCCAATTTGTGGATTGTCCACCCAGCGGCTCTGTGGTGGGGCTAATAGCGACCTCCTCCAAGAGGACTTAGGCCACATGCCGTGCCTCCCAGGACTGCTGCTGCTAGTGCCCCTGTCCCCGTGGCAGGCCACTGCTCACCATGCCTCTGGAGGAGACACTCATACACTCATAGGGAGGTCTGGCTCAGTCTCTTGTGGAGGGTCACTGCTCCTTTCCCTGGGTCCTGGTGTGCACAGGGTTTTGTTTGTTTCCTCCAAGTCTCTGGGGAGTGTGAGGTTTGATTTTAAAACTGATTGTGTCCCTCCTACCATCTTCTTGCCACTTCTCCTTTGTTCTTGGACATGGAGTATCTTTTTTTGTGGGTTCTAACATCCTCCTATTGATGGTTGTTCAGTAGCTAATTGTGATTTTGGTGTTCTCACAAAAGACGAGCGCACTTCCTTCTAATCCACCACCTTTGGTGTCTCTGTGGCTTTGGCTACTTGGGATCTTTTGCACCTCCATGCAAATTTAAAATTTGTTCTAGTTCTGTAAAAAATGCCATTGGTAATTTGATAAGGATTTCATTGAATCTGTAGATTGCTTTAGGTAGTATGGTCATCTTGACAGTATTCTTCCAGTCCAGAAACATGATATGTCTTTTCATTTGTTTGTATCATCTTCAATTTCTTTTACTAGCTTCTTACAGTTTTCTAAGTATTAGTCTTTTACCCCCTTAGATATGTTTACTCCTAGGTATTTTATTCTTTGTGCTGTAGTGGTAAATGAGATTGTTTCCTTTCTTTTTCATTGTTAATATATAGAAATATAATAGGTTCCTGTGTATTAATTTTCTATCCTACAACTTATCTGAATTTATTGATGAGCTCTAGTAGTTTTCTGATAGCATCTTTAGGATTTTCTGTGTAAAGTATCATGTCATATGCAGACAGTGATAGTATTACTTTTTCAATATAGCTTTTTTTCCTTTTTCTTCTGATTGTTGTGACTAAGACTTCAAAACTGTGTTGAATAAAAGTGGTGAGAATGAATGTCCTTGTCTTGTTCCTAATCTTAAAGGAAATGCTTTCAGCTTTTCATGACTGAATATGATGTTAGCTGTGGGTTTGCCAATATTTATTATGTTGAGGTCAGTTCCCTCTATGCCCACTTTCTGGAGAGTTTTTTTTTTATCATAAATGCATGTTGAATTTTATCAAAAGCTTTTCCTATATTGATTGAGATGATCATAAGGTTTTCACTCTTCAGTTTGTTAATGTGAATCACAGTGATTGGTCTGTGGATATTGAAAAAATTCTTGAATCCCTGTGATAAATCCCACTTGATCATGATATGTGATCCTTTTAATGCATTGCTGGATTCAGTTTGCCAATATTTTGCTGGGGATTTTTGCATCTGTGTTCATCAATGATATGTTGTTGTTCAGTTGTTCAGTTGCTCAGTCGTGTCTAACTCTTTGCAAGTCCATGGAATACAGCAAGCCAGGCTTCCCTGTCCTTCACCGTCTCCCAGAGTTCACTCAGACTCCTGTCCATTGAGTTGATGATGCCATCCAACCATCTCATCCTCTGTCGTCCCCTTCTCCTTCTGCCCTCAGTCTTTCCCAGCATCAGGGTCTTTTCCAATGAGTCGGCTCTTCACATCAGGTGGCCAAAGCATTGGAGCTTCAGCATCAGTCCTTCCAGTGAATATTCCAGGTTGATGGTTCAATTCTCACATCTGTACATGACCATTGGAAACACCATAGTTTTGACTAGAGGGACCTTTGTGGGCAAAGTGATGTCTCTGCTTTTTAATATACTTTCTAGGTTTGTCGTAGCTTTTCTTCCAGGGAGAAAGAATCTGTTAATTTCATGGCTGCTATCACCATCTGTAGTGGTTTTAGAGCCCAGCAAAACAAAGTCTGTCAGTGTTTTCCATTTTTCCCCATGTATTTGGCCATGAAGGATGTGAAGTGACTGAATGCCACGGTCTTAGTTTTTTTAATGTTGAGCTTTAAGCCAGCTTTTTCACTCACCTCTTTCACCTTCATCAAGAGGCTCTTTAGTTCCTCTTTCTTTAGGGTGGTTGTCATCTGCATATCTGAGATTGTTGATATTTCTCCCAGCAATCTTGATTCCAACTTGAGCTTCATCCAGTCCAATATTTTGCCTAATGTTACTCTGCATGTAAGTTAAATAAGCGGGGTGACAATATACAACCTTGATGTATTCCTTTCCCAATTTTGAACCAGCTTGTTGTTCCGTGTCTGGTTCAATATCATCAGTGATATTGGCCTATAATTTCCTTTTTGTGTGGTATCTTTTTTCTTTTTCATATTTTAGTTTTTATAATTTGTGTTGGTTTCTGCCATAAAGCAACACGAAACAGCCATAATGATACATGTATCCCCTCCTTCTTGAGCCTCTGTCCCCTCCCCTGATCCTATCCCTCCAGATTATCATATAGCGCCAAACTGGTCTCCCTACAATATACAGCAGCTTTTCACCAGCTATACATCTGACACATGATAGTGTATATATGTTGATGTTTCTTTCTCTATAAGTAAGTCAGAAAGAGAAAAACAAATATAGTATATTAACACATGCATCTGGAATCTAGAAAGATGGTATTGTGTTATCTTTGATTCTGGTAGCAGGGTGATGCTGGCCTCACAGAGCTAGTTTGGAAGGGCTCCTTCCTCTGCAGTTTTTTGGAAAAGTTTCAGAAGGATAACTATTAACTCTTCTCTAAATGTTTAAAGATGTTTAATACTCCTGGACTTCTGTGTGTTGGGAGTTGGGAGTCACAGATTCAATTTGAGTACTTGTGATTGGTCTGTTCATATTTTCTATTTGTTCTTGGTTCAGTTTTGCAAGATTGTACCTTTGTAAGAACTTGTTCATTTGTTCTAGGTTGCCAGTTTTATCGGCATATAGTTGCTTGTGGTAGTCTCTTATGGTCCTTTGTATTTCCATGGTGTTTGTTGTAACTTCTTTTTCATTTTTAATTTTATTCCTTTGGGCCTTCTTCCCCCCCCGCCCCCTGCCCCCCCACCACCGCCTTGGTGAGTCTGGCTAAAGGTTCATCAGGTGTTTTTGTTTTTGTTTTTGTTTTATCTTTTTCAAGAACCAGCTTTTGGTTTCATTGATCTTTTCAGTTATTAGTCTGTAGTTCTAGTTTATTGATTTCTGCTCTGATCTTTATGATTTCTTTCTACTAACTTTGGATTTTGTTTGTTCTTTCTCTAGTTGCTTTAGGTGTAACACTGGGTTGTTTATTTGAGATTTTTCTTTTGTTCTGAGGTAAGTTTTTATTGCTATAAACTTCTCTCTTAGAACTGCTCTTGCTGCATCCCATAGGGTTTGGATTGTCATTTTTTCATTTTCATTTGGCTCTGATATTTTTTTATTTATTCAGGGATCCATTGGTTGTTTACTAGCATATTGTTTATCCTCCACGTATCTGTGGTTTTTGTAATTTTTTTCCCCTTGGATTTGGTTTCTAATCTCATAGCATTATGGTTGGAAAAGATGCTTGATACAATTTTCAGTTTTTTTAAACTTACCAAGATTTGCTTTGTGGCCCAGCATGTGATAAATTCTGGAGAATGTTCCATGTGCACTTGAAAAGAATGTGTATTCTGCTACTTTGGATGGAATGCTGTATAAATATCAATTTAAGTCCATCTGCTCTAATGTTCCTTTTAAGGCCTGTTTTTCCGTACTGATTTTGTTTGGCTGTTCTGTCCACTGGTGTAAGTGGGGTGTTAAAGTCCCCCACTGTTACTGTGTCAGTCTCAATTTCTTCTTTTATGTATGTTAACATTTGCTTTATATTGGGGTGCTTTTATTTTGGGTGCACATATATTTGTAATTGTTATATCTTCTTGGTTTATTCCCTTGGTCATTATGTAGGGTGCATCTTTGTCTCTTGTAACAGTCTTCATTTTAGCCTGTTTTGTCTGATTTGAGTATTGCTCCTCCACCTTTCTTTTGATTTCCATTTGCATGGAATACCTTTTTCTACCCCCTCACTTTCACTCTGTATGTGTCTAGCTCTGAAGTGGGTCTCCTGTAGACAGCGTATCTCTGGGTCTTGATTTTTGTATCCATTCAGTCATTCTTTGTCTTTTAGTTGGAGCATTTAATCCATTTACATTCAAGATAATTATCAATATGTATGTTCTTGTTGCCATTTTGTTAACTGTTTCGGATTTGTTTTTGTAGGTGTTTTTTCTTCCTTTCCTCCTTTGTTGTCTTATGATTTGATGATGATCTTTAATGTTGTATTTGGGTTACTTTTTCTTTTCTGTGTATATATCTATTACTGATTTTTTTGTTTATGGTTACCATGAGGATTTGATATAGAAGTCTATATGGACAGATTATTAAGTTGCTGATCTCTTAATTTTAAATATATTTTTAAAATTCTGCATGCATACTCCTTTGCTCTCATGATTACTGGTTTTGATGTTGTATTTGTGCCTGGATGATTTCCTGCCTTTACTGTATGTTTGCCTTGACTGGTGAGGTTTCCTGTTTCCTAATATTCTTGTTCCTAGTTGTGGCCTTTTCTTTGCAGAGAAGTTCCTTTAGCATTTGTAGTAAAGCCGATGCTGAATTCTCTTAGGTGCTGAATTCTTTCGCTTGTCTGTAAAGGCTTTGCTTTCCCATTGAATCTGAACGAGAGTCTTGCCGGGTAGAGTATTCTTGGTTGTAGGTTTTTCCCTTTCATCATTTTAAATATATCATGCCACTACCTTCTGGCCTGCAGAGATTCTCGTAAGAAAATGGCCACTAGTCTTATGGGGATTTTCTTGTATGTTATTTGTTGCTTTTCCCTTGTTGTTTTTAATATTTTCTCTTTAAATTTTGTCAGTTTGATTATTATGTGTCTGAGCATGTTCCTCCTTG
The DNA here is from genome assembly GCF_002263795.3 of Bos taurus. NCBI lineage: Eukaryota > Metazoa > Chordata > Mammalia > Artiodactyla > Bovidae > Bos > Bos taurus. The sequence goes on along the minus strand of NC_037335.1, from coordinate 72,751,151 downwards.
GGTTAACACTGAACGGGACGCCCTGTGCATCCTGGATTTGGGTGACTATTTCCTTTCCCATGCTATTATCTCTTCAGATATTTTCTCAGGCCCTTTCTCTCCCTCATCTTCTTTTGGGACCTCTATCATGCAAATCTTGATGCATTTGACATTTTTCCCTGAGGTCTCTTAAACTGTCCTCATTTCTTTTCATTATTTTTCCTGATTCTGTTCCACAGCAGTGATCTCCACCAGTCTGTCTTCCAACTCACTAGAAGACAGTTCTTCTCTCTCCTTGTTCCTCTGCCTCATTTATTCTGCTGTTGATTCCTTCTGTGTGCTTTTCATTTCAGTTATTAGATTCTTCAACTCTGTTTATTCTTTGTATTTTCTAACTCTTTGTTGAGAATTTCTTGCAACTTCTCTCTCTGCATCCATTCTTTTCCAAAGTTCTTGGATCATCTTTACGATCATTACTCTGAACTCTTTCTCAGGTAGATTGCCTATCTCCACTTCACTTAGTTGTTCTGAGGTTTTATCTTGTTCTTTTGTCTGGACTATATTCCTTTGCTGTTACATTTTGTTTAAATTTCTATTTGTATTTCTTATGTATGTAGTTGGAGAAAGCAATGGCACCCCACTCCAGTACTCTTGCCTGGAAAATCCCATGGATGGAGGAGCCTGGAAGGCTGCAGTCCATGGGGTCACTGAGGGTTGGACACGACTGAGCGACTTCGCTTTCACTTTCCACTTTCATGCATTGGAGAAGGAAATGGCAACCCACTCCAGTGTTCTTGCCTGGAGAATCCCAGGGATGGGGAAGCCTGGTAGGCTGCCGTCTGTGGGGTCACACAGAGTCAGACACGACTGAAGTGACTTAGCAATAGCAATGTATGTAGTAGCTTAGTAACATTTCTCAACCTTGGGGAAGTGGCCCTCAGTGGGGGCTGTCCTGTGTGTCTAGCAGTATACTCCCTTCTCATCATTAAGAGCCAGGGACCAGCCTGATCCCAGCATAGTTTCTGACTCATATTTATGGACTTAGTTCTGCAGGATCGTAGTTTTCTTGCTTCAGGTGTCTGCCCCCTGGTGTGTGAGGCTGGTTAGAGGCTTGTGCAGTCTTTCTGGCAGGAGGGGCTCATGCCTGCCCACTTGCCTCTAGAGCTGGGTCTTGGCCCTGTGGTGGGCAAGGGCATGTCCAGGGGCATGTCTGGAGGTTTCTGTGGGCTCAGTAAGCCTGTCTGCTGATAGTTGGGGCTGTATTTCTGGCTTGTGGGTTGGTTGGCCTGAGGCATCCCAGCACTGGAGCCTACATGCTGTTGTGTGGGGCCAGGTCTTGGTGTCAAGGACTCAAGATGTGGGCCTCCAGCCGGAGTTCACATAGATTTCCACTATGTCCACCACCAGCTTAAGAACCCAGTGAGAAATACAACTGCCTCCCACCTGCCACCTCCCTAGGAGACCCTCTAAGACTAGCAGGTAGGTCTGGCCCAGGCTTCTATGGAATCAGTGCTTTTGACCTGGATTCTGGTGTGTGTAAGATCTTATCTTAGCTCTCCAAGAGTTGAGTCTCTTTCCCATGGTCCCCTTTGTTTCCCTCAATCTACAATCAAGCCCTCCTGGCTTTCAAAGCAAAATGCTCTGTGGGCCTCCTCCCCCCAGTGCTGGACCTTTAGGCTGGGGACCCTGGTGTGGGGCTCAGAGCTCTCATTCCTGTGGGAGAACTTTTGTGATATAATTACTGTCCAGTCTGTGGGTTGCCCACCTGGGTGGTATGAGGTTTGACTGTATTATAAGTGCACCCCTCCTACCATCTCGTGGTTTCTTCTTTATGTGTTTGGATAGAGAGTATCTTTTTTGGGTAGATTCCGGTCATTTCTGTGGATAGTTGTTTGCTGTGATTTTGGTGTGCTCATAAGATATGAGCGCAAGGTCCTTTTACTCTGCCATCTTTGTCTTGCAACGGCCTATGTAATTTTACCTGATACATACTAAAGTGCTGCAGAACTGCAAGTTTATTGATTAAAATGGCTCATGTTGAGGAGTCACCGCCCAGAGTGTAGGGGCTGTGAAAGTAAAAACTAGTGGCTAATAGTCTTTGGCACTTGAAGATGGCTGCTAATGAACAGTCATATGTACTGCAGTGTCCACAGAATATGAGGCCAGCTAAGCACAAGGTGCACCTGACGTTCCCACCCCTCTTGTTGAACTTCTCCCTGGTTGATCCCTTGTGGGCTGTGAAACCTTCTGCAGGAACCCTCCAATTCTGCTGTCAATCAAGATGACCTTAGCTGCTATCAGGGTTCATGTCTGAGCTGCACCCTCTGTTCTGTCAGTGCCTTTAGAATGCATCTTCTACCTGATCTGCCTTTCATTGTTGACTTTAGCCTGCTGCGTAGGAGCTGGTATAGTAATCCAGCTCTTATGAATCCATTGCACATTCCCAGTACAAGACTTAACAGATGATAAGACCTGGAACGGACACTGAAGATGAGTATGACCCTGTCTTACAGACTAAGAAACCGAAACGTGCCCTTACCCAAGCCCCAAAGGCTGGTTTGTCAGCAGCATTAGAGCTAGACTCTAAAGCAGGTGTTTTCTTTTCCTTATGTCTTTTTTGATGACTTTTTCCTTTGGAAAATGTGAAATATAGACAAAAATGAGCTAGTGTAGTGAATCCCTTTGTATCTCCATTACTCAGCATCAACAGTATCACTGTTGAAACAGTTGTGTATGGTCTATTCCTCTCCACAGAGTATTTTTGAAGCAACTTATTTTACCTGTAAATATTTTATTCTGTTAAAGACAAGGACCATTTATCAAACAATCTTTTGCTTTTTAATAGTTTTATTTATTTATTTGGCTGTTTTGGGTCTTTGTTGCTGTGTAGGCCTTTCTCTAGTTGCAGCGAGTGGTGACTGCTGTCTCATTGCAGTGCATGGGTTTCTTATTTTGGTGGCTTCTCTTATTACAGAGCATGGGCTCCAGAGCATTTGGACTTCAGTAGTTAGCAGCACATGGGTTTCAGAGCACGGGCTCAGTAGTTGTGCACCGAGATTTGATGCCTGGTGGCATGTGGGACCTTCCTGGACCAGGGATCAAACCCATGTCTCCTGCATTAGCTGGCAAACTCTACCACTGAGCCACCAAGGAAGCCCTAAGCATAATCTTAATATCATTACCCTTTTCAAAAACAGTAATAACTGCTTTCATCAAAACCACTGCCCCTTGATAAAGTAAATAGCCCAAATCTTCTAACTAGAATGCTGATTTCCTTAGTAGCTGCATTCTGAGGTGGCAGTGTTGGTGACCTGCTTTTACCATTTGATGAATAGAGGGTGAAATACTTTTTGCAGTTTTTGAAGACAAAAAAATCTCACTGAGTTTCTTATATATTTCTTTGTGAGAATTCATAGTACAGCCTTGAGTAGAGAGCAGTACTTACATAATAACCTTGGGAATACTTATATTCTACCTGGGAGCATTACATCGAGAACCAGAGACATTTATTTTCAGATATCACCTTCCTGTCCTTTTACAGTATATTTTCAAGTACATAAAATCTAATCATCTTTGAGTTATCTTCTAGGTCCTCATTATCCTACCTGTCAGTCTGAGCTTCTGAACTACCTCGTGTTAAAGCACAGGCATGGATGGAAATGCAAACCTGATTGTCAGTTATCTGTGATTTGAAATGGTCTGTAGTTCATCTTCTGTTCATTAGAATTGGCTGTGGGTGAATAAAACTGCATTTATGAGACAAGGATTTTTCTTGGTATGGTTATCACATAACTTAATCAGGCTTAAGTAAGTAAGTGTTGGTCACTCAGTTGTGCCCGACTCTTTGGGACCCCATGGACTACAGCCCACCAGGCTCCTCTATCTGTGGGATTTTCTGGGCAAGAATGCTGGAGTGGGTTGTCATTTCCTTCTTCAGGGGATCTTCCTGACCAAGGGATCAAATCCAGGTCTCCTGCACTGCAGGCAGATTCTTTACTGACTGAGCTACAAGGGAAGCCCTAATCAGGCTTAGGCATTTAGATTTCTTCATTGGTCTAATTATAATAACAACTGCAATTATCATTTCTTTAATGTCTGAGGGTTTTTAAAATACTTTTTACCTTCTGCTTTGGCCCCAATTAGGGAAGGTCTAACATTATCACTGACTTTATAGATAGCTTCCTGCCATATCCAGTAGTTGTTAGACATCAGATCTGATGGCATTAAATTTAAAGTTCCAAAATGTACTTTCTTTTTCCTCTTTATATCTTGAACTGCCATTTGGGTACTCAGGGTTGACAATGTTTTGGAGCGATGGTTGGTACAGAAAGACCCTACAAGCAACTTGGTGGTGTTTGTAGCTAGATGGCACTTTTCATTGCTGGCCTTAGCAGTCCGACCTTTGAATTGAAGGTAGTGACAACATTACTGAGCATCAGAAATTGCATTCCTGCAGTAATAAGAGAAGATCTAGATCCCTAACAACTTTATGCTTTCTTCATACGTTAACTGTTACATTGTCATGAGCTGAGCGGTTTATAAAAATAGAAATAGGGATGTCATGGTCCTCCCTCCCCAGCTTCTTTATCTAAACTCTTTTCATGTAAAGTAGGAATGCTATTGTTTATTTGGCTTTTTTTCTTTTAAAACAACTATTTTAAAAACTTCTCACAATTATTGTAAACAAAATAGTTGATTGTGAGTATATCAGATTTTTTTTTTTCTTTTCTTCTTTTACTTTGAGCCAATTTTTTCTAGTCCAAACAAAATTCTGAACCATAATAAACACAGACTTTACTCTTTCCATGGCCAGTGTGCCAATCTCCAGGGCGTCAAGATGCTGTGTTCTAATGCAGAGGGAGCATCCTTGAAGCTGTGTAATTTTGAAGATCCCTCTGGTCTCAAAGCCAATTTAGAAGGTAAGAGTCTCTCTGTAATTACCTTCTCTAAAGTAAAAACACACCATTAAGTAAAAAGCCCAGCAAAATAATTGTTACTGGTAAAATATAACCATAGGGAGGAACATTTCTTCTGTCTTAGAGGATTTGCAAAGGGCTAAGCCATTGTTTGGTCTCAGTGATGGAAACCAGCATGCTGAACTCAGGAAATGTGGCCTCCAGTTTTTAACGAAGCTTCAGCTGGAGATAAGTATCAACATCTTAAATGTCCAAACAGAACAGCATTGTTTTTTAAACTTTTCATTTTATATTGGAATATAGCTGATTAACAATGCTGTGAATGTTTCAGGTGGACAATAAAGGGACTCAGCCATACATAAACATGTATTCATTCTCCCCTAAACTCCCCTCTAATCCAGGCCGACACGTAACATTGAGCAGAGTTCCCTATACTATATAGTCAGTCCTTGTTGGTTATCCATTTTAAATATAGCAGTGTGTACCTGTCCATCCCCATCTCCCTAACTATCCCTTCTTCCATCCTTCCCCCAGGGCACCATAACAGAACACCACAGTCTTAATTGTGGACCAAAATGAAGAACTTCAGTTTGCATAAAGCCAGACAGTTTTTTATCACTTTTGGATGTAATGTTTTGTCTGCGAATTCCTTATTGCTTTGTTTTGTCCATGAACTTGTCATTTTGTTTATTTGTATATCTAGAAGACACATATGGAAAAGGCAATGGCACCCCACTCCAGTACTCTTGCCTGGAAAATCCCATGGATGGAGGAGCCTGGTGGGCTGCAGTCCATGGGATCCCTAAGAGTCAGACACGACTGAGCAACTTCATTTTCACTTTTATGCATTGGAGAAGGAAATGGCAACCCACTCCAGTGTTCTTGCCTGGAGAATCCCAGGGACGGGGGAGCCTGGTGGGCTGCCGTCTATGGGGTAGCACAGAGTCGGACACGACTGAAGCGACTTAGCAAGCAGCAGAAAACACATAACTCATTTCCATCACCATAAATTTTTGGAGGCATATTTAAAAGTGCAAACTCTAGGACCAAATTGAATTCCTCCCTCAAAAATACAGACTAAAACATGAATTCTTAATTCATAATATAAGCAAACAGATTGTTAACAAAGAACTCCATATGTATGTACATTGGTCAAGAGACAGATTTATAATTCAGTCATTTCCAAAGGACGCAGAGGTCAACATTTACCCCTGTTAAGTCATCTTGCATCTTTTGAATATAAATGACTATAAATATTTTTAAGTTCAACTGCTCCTAAAATATATTCACTTTAGGTGCTAATCTGAAAGGTGTGGATATGGAAGGAAGTCAAATGACAGGAATTAACCTGAGAGTTGCAACCTTAAAGAATGCAAAGTTGAAGAACTGTAACCTCCGAGGGGCAACTCTGGCAGGAACTGATTTGGAGGTGAGTCACTGAGTATTTGTTCATCCAGAATGACTGAGTAGCTCCTGCAAAATGTACTTAAATAAAGCAAAGTAGTTGGCTGTTCAATACTGCCAGGTAACGTGCCAACCAGGTTGATGGAATGCTTTTCTTTCAGTTGCTTGTTTAAACAAATTTGAATTCCAGAGCAGAATCTACTTACCTAAGTTACAGATGCTAGGGTTCAGATTTTATTCTTAACTGGAGTAGAATTTCTTTACAATGTTGTTAGCTTCTGCTGGTACTACAACATCAGCCATAGGTAGACATACATACCCCGTCCCTCTATTTTTATCACAGAGCACGGAGCTGAGCTCCCCATGCTATACAGCAGCCTCCCACCATCTATTTTACACAAGCTAGTGTGTGGGGGGCAGTGCTACTCTGTCTGTCTCGCTCTCTCCTTCCCTGCCTCATGTCTGCAAGTCTGTTCTCTGCGTCTCTGTTCCTGCCCTGCCAATAGGTTCATCAGTACCGTTTTTCTAGATGGCATATTTGAAGGTTCATCTGGCATTCAGTCTGAGCTGATCTCTCCTCTTTTCCTTGGATCTCCCTCAGGTAGATACATTTGATATATGCTTTTTTAATCCACTTGATTGTGGTTTTCTTAGATTTTAATTCCAAACAGAATTAAATGGAGCCAGATTATTTCTTAAACTTGTTTGGAAATTGAAATGATATCTGTGTTTGAAATCAGGTTCAGGGAAAGCCTGTTCTAAATTGGCATCATATTCTTTTTTGAATCTCAACCTGAGACTTTAATTCTGTCCAGCCAGTCATCTTTTTCATCAGAATTGTCTGGTATATATCATCTTGAGTTGCAGATTGAGCTGGCAGACTGCATAGCTGTTAATGGGTCTATATCACTGTCTGATAGCTCTTTCGGCAACAATGGGCATGTCCTGTGGCTGTGCTATTCAGTCCAGCACCTACCAGCCGAATCTGGCTATTGAGCCAGAGCAACCGAGGGATGGATTTGTAAGTTGTATTTAATTAAAATTCATTTAAATGTAAACTGCTGTGTGTGACTAGGAGTATTGTACCGAACAATACAGACCTAATACAAGAAAATCTGGCATAGATTGGATTCTAGAGAATAGTATGTCAACATTTAGCTTGTTGATTTTTTTAAATGTTTTCATCTTGCTCTTTTTTCATTATAATACTAAGAGTACTGTTTCTGTGTTTTCATCTATCCTTCTTTCACTCTATACTTCCTTCCTATGCAGTCCTATTTAGTCCTAAGGTCCAAAATACAATCCTTAATTCAGTGATCCTGTTTCATAGCTAGCATCTAGATTTCTTATCTGAATTTACCTTGTTCTCTTGATAGCTCTTAGCAGCATAGTAGCAGGCCCCGTTGAACTTGAAGGCAAAAAGAACCAGCTTAAGACTGAAGGTATAAACCTATTATAAGTAGTTATTTAACTTTTTAAATATTGTTACTGTCACCTAAGATGAGGATCTTTTCCCTTTGTTTCAGTTAGCATGTGACTACACATGAGTTCTTTATTTAAACAGTAGAATGCCTCCCTTTATCTGATTGCAAAGACTAATCAGAATGACTGTTGGGGCAGCTGCTAACCCTCTATACTATAAAGGTTATGTGCAGTCACCCTTCTCTCTAACCATCATCCCCACCATCCCTAGGGACTTAACCAAAAATCCCTGTCCCATCTGTCACTCTCTGATCTCAAGGGAAATTTGAAAGCAACTACCAGTTGTGGTGGTTACACTGCTGTATATAGATCTGTTAAAACTCACTGAATTGTATACATAATTGGGGGGTTAAAAAAAGGCAATTCCTTACTCTGAGAATGTTAATGTTAGGCAGCTACGTGATACAATTATTAAGTAAAATCCCTTTCTCTGTTTAAAAATCTGAATCTTCCCTACCCCCATGCCTTGCATTATTGTTCATAGATTGTGGTAAAACCATTAAGTCACTCAGTCATGTCCGACTCTCTTGTGACGCCATGGACTATAGCCCACCAGGCTTCTCTGTCCATCAGATTCTCCAGGCAAGAATACTGGAGTGAGTTGCCATGCTCTCCTCCAGGGATTCAACTCACATCTCCTGCATTTGCAGGCAGGTTCTTTACCACTAGCGCCACCTGGGAACCCCAGAGAGATATATAACTAAATCACTTGGCTGTATACGTGAAACTAACACAACAGGGTAAATCAGCTATGTGTGTTTTAGTCACTAAGTCATGTCTGACTCTTGCGACCCCATGGACTGTAAGCCTGCCAGGGTTTTCTGCCCATGGGACTTTCCAGGCAAGAATACTGGAGTGGGTTGCCATTTCCTTCTCCAGAATCAACTAGACTCCAATATAAATTTTAAAAAAAGAATAAAGATTATCTCAGGTCCCAGAAATCAGTTTCTGATGCTCAGACCCTCTGAGTTTGTCTGGCAGTGGAGCTGCTTCCATTCAAGCCCCATATTCCCAGGGAAGCCCATAAAATTGTTTAGATACATTTTACATTCTGGATTTTAAATGCTTAAAATTCAAAAGGGACATGCTTCATCGTTGACCTTTGTTTATATATATTTGTGGTGGTCAGCCTGAGTAAGCATCAACTAGAGAGAAAAAATACGGCTTTCTCCTAAAACTTCTGAAAGTTTTCCAGAAATAACTGAGTTTTATTCTTTAGGAACCTTTTCCTGATATGCCCCAGGAACCATTTTAAGAAGGAACAGATAAGCCCTTTAATCTGTTAGTTCCATGAACACTGTTTGTGTCCTGCAGAATTGTGACCTGTCTGGGTGTGACCTTCAAGAAGCCAACCTGCGGGGTTCCAATGTGAAGGGCGCCATCTTTGAAGAGATGCTGACACCACTACACATGTCACAGAGCGTCAGATGAGAGGCCTGGAGGGAGGAAGTTGCCGAAGACGACAAAAGTTTTCCTTATCACTCTTCTTTCTCCACCCACTCGGTTATCTAGAAGAAATAACACTGTAAGGGAATTAAAAAACATTTAGAGGATTATGCTTGTTCTCAGAGGTGCATAATGGGGAAAAAGTGACTTTTTTCCCCACATTCTGATTTTTAACAGAGAAGCACTCCTTCAGTAGATTTAGGGAAGCTAGATTAGATTGCTGCCTTTGGAGTGGAGTAGGGGGATTTGCCTGGTGGCCTTGCGACCAGGAATAAATAGTATCTATTATATTTGCTTTTAAATAGGCATGATGTTGAAATACCATCTGGGTTTGAAATGCATTTGAGGAATTTAATTTATGAAAAGCACAACATATGCAATTATATTTATTGACTCTCTAGATGCAGTATGGATATTTAAATTGTTGAACTTTACAATTTTGCAGAAGTTGTTCAGGTTTCTAAATAGCTTTAGTGGGGCCTCTCCTACTTTGAATACCTGTCACACCGTGTGAAGATGGTAAGATCAGACTCCCCAAGGCTCTCTTTTCAGGTTCATTTTAAGAATTTTTTTTTTTTTAAGTACAAAAGAGTAGCTAAATTAAAGAAACCGTGTTACTGATAGAGTGGCAGGAAAGAGACATCATATATACATCGTCAGCTACATTTGCAGTGGAACTCTCTGGATGGTGAACAATTTACCTACAGCTTTTCACTGAGGTTTCAACTTACAATTTCATTCTAAACAAGTTCCACTCCATGCCAGCCCAGGCAATTTTATCTATTTACACTACTCGCTTAGTTTCCTCCCTGTACAGTCAAAACAAGCATAGGAAGAGAGTTGAAAACCAAAAACCCAAGGCGCATAATTAACATTCATTTAACTCAAATGCCAGATAAACAAGGCCAGCTTGGAAATGGGTGTGAAATCCAAACCCACTGCCATCAAAGCTATAAAATATGAATGAATATGGCAGATTCATCTTTTAGAAGTCAACAGAACTGCAGCTCTGACCCTACCGTGGGGAACAAAGAATTCTAAACTGACAGTTTGACCATAGTTATCAAAAAGCTTAAATGGAAATAAAGGTTTTCGGCTGGTTCCAAGATGGACTACCAATTCAGTCAGCACCTTGGTTCTTATAGTTCTGGTGTGTTGTCGTTTAATACATTTTAGCCTGGCTTCCTCGAGTCACTTGCTCTGCAGGGGCAGGGCCTGAACTTCCTTACCAGTAACTGGTGTGTCCTTATGTCGACCCCCAAGAGCAGGGATGTAAGCTGTGTCCAAATGGGTTCTGAATTCTCCAGACTCATCTGTGTGAGGCAAGGAATCGTTAAAAACCACTTTGTCTCCTGTGGGAGAATGACATGTCTTCAGTATTTACATAGCTTATTCTTCTATACATATGCAAAGCTTTCCTTAACGGTAAAGGGTACATATGCATAAGTGGGAGGAGATAGACCTTTACAGGTGAAGGAAAGCAACTTCAGAAATGAATTATTTTCTTTGCTTTATTATTTTTACCAAGACAGAGAAGTATTGTATTGAGAGATAATCTATTTTCATAATCAATATGTGCCTAAATTATATTTAAATCATTTCACTCTGTACTATATTTTCAATAATTAGAGAATGTGTTGTTCATCCACTTAAGGGTACCTCTGTAGACATAACCTAAACCTGCAGAAGAATCTGAAAGATCCAAACACAGTATGCTTAGAAAATGCAGATTTTGGATCTAATGTGTCCTGCATTAATAAATGATGTGAAATGTTGAAAAGGTGTTTCTTGTCTTGCTTTTGGAAATTAGAACTTTCCAAATTTACTTAATTTCTTCAGTATGCGTTTTAAGACCGGCCCGGAGGGTCTGTGTGAAAAAGAAGAAAGTGCCTTTAAACTTATTTCTTGAAGCATGATTATTTTATGATTCTCCTCTTAAAATCCACCATGCTAACAACACAGACATTTCATTAATGCTGACCAAAAAAGGCTGTCTTCCAGTAACTCATTTGTGTTACTCTTTAGCTGATGAACATTTTTACCTGTTAGCTTTATTGGGTTTGTGAAATACATTGTGCCTAAAGTGTTCTTGCCTGACAACCAGGAGAAAGAAGTTTAAGCAGGAAGGAACATTTCAAAACTCCCATTAACCCTTGCAGTGAAACATGATTGTACACACAGGTTTAAAACACAGTTGTTTGGGGAGGGGCGGGAAAGTCTAGAAAAGGGTTTTAAACTAGATAAGCTAATGATCTACATTGAGAAAATTTGTACTCATGTACCTGTTTAGAGCAATATGTATTATGCTGTAATAGTCTTTTAGCTGTAATTTCAAAGCAATGAAATATTGTATATTCATTTTCTTACAAAGTTTACCATCATAAATCAAGAGTTGGGGTATTTTCTCCAACTGTTCATTTTATGAATTGGCAATAAATCTACCCCTAGTCAACTTTAATCTTTAATATATGAAAAACCCTAGTAGTTTTTTAAATCTCCAAGGAAATATTGTCTTTAAAAGGTACAACTCTACAAGGAAAAGCAGTTATTATTTTTCACAAAGTACCTTATGCAAGGATTAATTATCTGAAACCCTGTCACAACCTTAGATATGTCAGCAGGAGTTCATGAGTCCTTCCTGCTGAGATTTTACATTAGGACAAAGAAGGTTTCCATCTGTCATTCAGCAAGATTGTGTGTGTTGTATTCATTCGCTCAGTTGTGTCTGACTTTGTGACCCCATGGACTCCTCTGTCCATGGGCTACCCAGGCAAGAATATTGGAATGGGTTGCCATTTACTCCTCCGGGGGATCTTCCCAAGCCAGGGATCAAACCCACGTCTTTTGCTTCTCCTGCATTGGGAGGTAGATTCTTTACCACTAGTTCTACCTACTAAATCATTGTTACATTTTAGTAATTTTGAGGTGCTTTTTTTAAATGCTAAAAAAAAAGCCATTTTCCCTTTATAGAGAGCCATACTTTAAAATTTAGGAGATTTCTAAATTTAGGGGGAAAAATGTTTAAGGGTAAAATTCAATTATTTAAATCCTATTTACTAAATTCAGCTTCATGGCAAATTGATCTGTCGTTGGAACTGTGACAAGGATCAGTTTGTCACCAAACCTCCACATTCTATTAATTGTATATTTGTTTGATACCCGATTTGGTGCTGTAGAAAATAAACAAGTTTGGCCTTTGCCCTTGAGATCTATGACAATGCTAAGGCAGGTTTCAAGGGCATGACGCATAGTGAAGGAATTCACAGACCATGTGGCTGCATTCATCTAAAAATTTCAAAGCATTTTTCCAAGACTGAATATCAACTGACGGAAATTGGCTACCAGTAATCCAGGGAAGCTTAACCAGGGACAAAAGATTAACATGACAAGGGTCAAAGCCTCAACTCCCCTTTCATTAGTCTCAACCAAAGACACATCTGCTTCAGCAATACTGTTACAAGCACATCACACCTTAAACAGCATCCATCGTTCAAACAAAACGGACTCTTGTTGAAAACCAGCCTCTCATACCTTCATAGGGAGATGAGGTTCCATTCCTCCATGTCAGAATGGCACTTAAATTATTCAAAGTGTCTAAATGAGATAAAGTCAATCACTTACATTCTATTTTTAATTCCCCCTAGATTTGCAATTAAAGTTCATCCTCTTCTCTACCCTATCACAGATCTGACAACCTCCACAGAGGTGGCTGGGCAAAGAAGTTTATTTGCGTGGACCAACATTGCTTTTTATGCCAAAATTCTTGTAGATGTAATTAATTATTTCCAGATAACACTGGGCAACAGCTGACTGATCTAGCATCCTACTCAAGGAGAAATTTCCAATCTTAACTCTAAAGTGAATACACATCCAGTTATTTTGAAACAATTTACTGCTTAGCGAATGTAACAGACCCTCATCCAACTGGACATGAAGATTTCATTCTAAGTCAGTTAAAACACATCTTTGATGCAGAAGAGGAAACAGATCTGATCAGGTTAAAAGGTCCTTACCTTTCGTTCATTCATTCCAATCTATTGAATGCTGACTAAATGCTGCTGCTGCTGCTGCTGCTAAGTCGCTTCAGTCGTGTCCGACTCTGCGCGACCCCATAGACGGCAGCCCACCAGGCTCCCCTGTGCCTAGGATTCTCCAGGCAATGCTGGGGACTTACTAATAGATGTTTAAATAAGATGTGATCTTTGAGTATCATGACTTTTAAATTAGGAGAAGATAATCATGTATTCAAATAAATATAATAAAGAGTAATGGTTCTCTTTTTAAAATGCTTTTACTGTGTAAATATAACGTCCATTAGCCCACTTCTGGGGTGGAATGTCTATCTCTGAAATTTAGATCATGAGATCTGCTTTGCAGGGCTGTGATAATGAGCAAGGTTAGCGTCATTCACATGCCATATTATCTCTCATCTTTGTACTCCCACGACCTTTAGCATAGGCATTTGTGTCTTTTAACTCAATAACCATCTACTGAAATGAGCTGAACCTCTGGCTGGTTATTTTTGCACTTAGCACATTCAAACTGCAACATTTCTCCTTAACTTTTTGATACTGTAGAAGGCTTGCAAGAAAGACAACGTGGTGTATATACAGGATGGAATACTACTTCGCCATAAAAAAGGACAGAATAATACCATTTGCAGCAACATGGAAGGACCTAGAGATTATCATACAAAGTAAACTAGACAAAAACATCATAGGCTGTTGTTTATATGTGAGATCTCAAACACGATACAAATGAGCTTATTTATAAAACTGAAATAGAATCCGAGACATAGAAAACACATTTAGGGTTACCAGAGGAAAAAGGAGGGGGATAAATGAGTTTGGGATCAGCAGATGATACATATTACTATATATAAAACATAAACAACAAGGACACACTGTATAGCACAGGGAACTACACTCAGTATTTTGTAATAACCTATAAGGGAAAAGCACCTAAAAAAGAATATATGTATATATATTTGCTGTACACCTGAAACTAACACAACATTGTAAGTCAACAATACTCCAATTTTTAAAAATAAAGAGACTTACCCGGTGGTCCAGCAGTTGAGATTCCACACTTCCACTGGAGAGGGTGCGAGTTCGATCCCTGGTTGGGGAATTAAGATCCTGCATGATAGGGCAAAAAAAGTTAAATAAATAGACCTGCTGTATACACAGGGAACTCTACCCAATACTCTGTAATGACCTATGAGGGAGGAGAGTTGGGAGAGAGAGAGTGGGTATATGTATGTGTGGGGCTGGTTCTCTTTGCTGTACAACAGAGGGTAACAAGCCTTGTTGATCAACTACGCTCAGATAAAAATTTTAAAAAATAATAGTCAAAGAAGAAACCTGGAGGGTAAAAGACTAGGGGATTTCCAAACTCCTACCATCTACTTTAGCGATTCTGTATGGGTTTGGGACAGTACCAATACTCACTTCTTATTCCTTATAACTCAGCTCATTTTACACATGGGGAATCTAAGAGCTGAGAGCTGCTCCTATACATCCTGACTATACAATTACTATTACATGGGCTCCTTAGTGACAGTTTCCATGTGTGCCATTTAGCATGACTTAGTCTAAGACCGCTATTTTCCTTGAACTCTTGATTGGCCTGTCAGTTTCCTCAAGGGAACTCTACCTAGCTAGATTTTAATCTCTTGAATTGTGGCCTCGACTATAAAAGTCTTAGGTGAGATTTTAATGGCCAAGATTTAACTAAATTTAACAGATACACCAGTGGGTGTTCCAATTATATACACCATTAAGGGCTTGATGTGAGGCTTTAAGAAATTACTATTAAAAAAAGAAAAAAAAAACACAGTCTATGTGCAATGCAGTTTACCAGTGGGGAAGATTTCGGTGTCTTGGAAAAGTTTCATATAAAAAGGAAGCTAGAAAAGTGAACAGTCAGATTCAACACACTTCAAAGGAAGCTTGAGATTTGGGGGACTCTCTGCTCTCAAACAGGTAAAATGCTTTGTATTTCTAGCACTTTTGTTTAGACTGCGTGCTATTGTCTATCTATAGGGCATTTTATACCCTAAGGGCTTAAGGCCAGGTGTGGTGTCTATAGAAGCCTTGACCTTCTTGGTCCTTGTCACCTCCAGCCATAGAGCTCCAGCCTGTGGGGAACTGCAAGAGCTCATCAACCAATATTTGGTTCTGTCTTTAGCTTCTTCCCCACCAATGGAAATTTAATCTGTGAGAATTCCACATGTCATCAGATGGCTGAAGGCCGCTGTGGCCAGGGAGGCAGCTGGTCTGGGACTCGGAGCTTTGAAAAGTGTGAGGTCCTCTCTCGTGCTCACAGATGGTCCAGTCAGCGTCCATGTGGAGGACCAAAGGACACACACTCAGCAAAATGCAATTAGCACCACAGGGTAACCATTTAATGTCAAGCAACTTTTATTAGCCAGAGACTTCTAGTCGGAGCCACTTTTCAGAGCAGATGGCCCAATTTTCTTTATCTCAGGAAAGAATCTCAATCACAGGGGGAGAAAGTACTAAGGTAAAAAGTGAATTTGATAAAGGTGGAATCCTGAGGTTTGGATAAGCAAATAAATAATAAAAATCAGAACAGTTTAATTCTGAAAAGTACTCAACATGTTAAAGGACTGGCTTTGTCTCCAAGGTAAGAAAGTACTTTTATGTGAAAACTGTAGATCACTCCCACTTTCGTCTTCTGCGGGGTGAGTGACCCCAGTGTTAGGATTTTCACCAAAGAGGTCTTTGCTTAACCCAGTCTGGGTCTATTTTTATCACTGTGTTGATATTCCTCAGAATGAAGCCAACTCCCAAACTTCTAGCTGGATTAATCCTGCTGATTCTCTGTGTGGTGGGTTGCTCTGGTCAACACTGGTCCTATGGGCTGCGCCCTGGAGGAAAGAGAAATGCTGAGAACGTGATTGATTCTTTCCAAGAGGTAAGTCCCTCTCAGCTTCAAAATGAGACGTGGCTTATGTGATCCAACTGAAGGATACTAAAATCCTTTGTGTGCCCAAGTGTGCTATGGATTCTTGCCCCTGACCCAAGTATTCTTGGGGAGATAAGCACTTCCCAAGTCAAGCCCCATTCCTGCTTTAATTCGGACAGAGACCAGTGGAACAAAGAACAGGAATGATTCCAGAGGAACAGGTGCAAAGGAGCAAGCTATACTCTAAGGATACAGAATCACCAAAAGACCTAGAAACAATAAGGCTTCTCAGGTGGCTCAGTGGTAAAGAATCATCTGCCTGTAATGCAGGAGACCTGGGTTCCATCTCTGGGTCAGGAAGATCCCCTGGAGGAGGAAATGGCAACCCACTCCAATATTCTTGCCTGGAGAATCCTATGGACATAGGAGCCTGGCAAGCTATAGTCCATGGGGTTGCAAAGAGGCGGACATGACTGAAGTGACTTAGCACATGCACAGTATGAAATAAAGAAGCCCAGAATCCTCTCCACAGACTATTTGTGAAGCAATTCTCTATTAACTATGACATATTTAGTAAAAACTAGAAAATTAGAACAATCCTAGTCATAACTCTAAGCTCTTGTATTTTTTTGTATACTTCCTCCTTGTGAGGTTCAAAGTACTTCATTTTCATCACTTCTAGGAAGAAAAATATTCTCTCTCCTTACTATGGCCTCCGGAGCTGCACACCAATCTATAAAAGTGTCTGACAGTATACCATAAAAAAAATTTAAAAATCCTACATGTTGCATGGTGCAGCCAGAAAATAAAAAAAATTAACATTTTTTAAAAGGAGAATTGAAAAAAAGTCCCCATCCCAACTCGCAACTTTCTCAGTCCCATAGTCCCCCGACTTCACCTTCCACATACAATTTTTGGTGGAAACGAAAAATCCCATTTCATTTCTTTACCTCCATCTTCAATAATCTTTATTCGCAGATAGCCAAGGAGGTCGATCAGCCAGTAGAACCTAAGTGCTGTGGGTGCATTGTTCACCAGTCCCATTCTCCTCTGAGGGACCTGAAGGCAGCTCTGGTGAGTTACAATGTTAACAACATGGAGCTTTAGAGATGGATGGGTCCTGGGCACCACCTCTTTGGTCATCCTCTTAGGACAACTCCCTCTCAGCCACTGCAGGGCTTACCTTCCTGATGGCCTGAATTCCTCTTGTACTGGGCCCTTGTCATTTCTTAACACCCTTTCTCAGTGGTTACACAGTACTAATGGCCGGAACCTTGTTTCATTTCTTAAATTGAAATCTCTTTGCAAACTGTGTCCACTAATCTCAGCTCTGGCTTAGGAATGACTGACAAATTTCTTTCCATAGCTACCTGTCAGTGCTTCAAGTATATTCATCAAACTCTCTCGATTATTCTCCTCTAGGCTAATCCACACTTTTCCACCAAATTCTTCAAGAGTTCTTGGTATAACACGGTTTTCTCCGGGAAATGTAGAAATCAAAAATGGTGCGCTACAGAATTTTCTTTCTTTTTGGAATAAAGAATCCCCAACTGCTCAATTTACAATTCAGAGCTACAGATTTGATTTCTGGTTTTCTGATTGGACAAACCAGTTTCCAAATTCCCACCCTAAATGGAAATCTACTAACTCAATGTAGGTTTTTTATTAAAAAAAAAAATACATACATGTATATATAAAGAGACTTGAATATAGAAGTTGAATCCTGAATTCAATATTGATATTCTCTGAGCAATGTGGTCCACTTATTTGCAGCAGTTAGAAGGCATTACAGGCTTTCCTGGTGGCTCAGATGGTGTAGAATCTATCTGCAGTGTGGGAGACCTGGGTTCAATCCCTGGGTTGGGAAGATCCCCTGGAGAAGGGCATGGCAACCCCCTCCAGTATTCTTGCCTGGATAATTCTATGGAGAAAGCATTACAGTTCACTTTCAGTTATGGCCAGGAACAGAGAAAGCCTGAAAACATCACATCTGCAGATGAGTGACAGGACAAAGAAAAAGTGGACAGGGACTTCCCTGGTGGTCCAGTGGCTAAGGCTCCATGCTCCCAATGCAGAGGGCCCGGGTTCAATCCTTGGTCAGAGAACTAGGTCCCACATGCCGCAACTAAGACCAGGTACAGCCAAATAAATTTTTTAAAATAAATCAGTAAAATGTAAAAACCACTCTTTTAAAAAAAAGTGGACAAATATCTTTATTTCCTTTTTTTCAATTCTACTTACCTCATGATAAAATAAAAGCAAGCTGTGACATTTTCTGAATATGACACTAGAAAGAATTGAGGCAAAGACTGGATTAATAATAGATGAACAAGTCAAAAGACAGACTTCTCTTTCACCTCTGTCCTCACACCCTATACTTAGAAACAATGTATTAATAGATCTTATGTTTATTTGATTCATAAAGCATGATCCAGCTCTCTAGCACTTTTTAGTGTGAAAAAAAACAAATGGATCTATTATTTAAATATCAATATTTAAAAAAATTTAAATGTCAAAAAAAGTTGACATTCAGCTCAGAAAATCAACTTTGATATATTTATTACTGATTTATTTTTCAGGAAAGTCTGATTGAAGAGGAAACTGGGCAGAGGAAGATATAAATCCACAGGACCAGAAAAACTGATAACACTGAAGTATGATTCTGATTTTGAAATCTGTGACCCATTTAACGTCTGTAAATTGTGTGAATTTCAGAAATTCTTACACCAGGTTGCATGGATTTCATGATGGAAGTGCTCGTACTGGGAATAAAATGGCATGAATGTTAAGTCTTTCTCTAACTCAGAACTCTGGTGTGGGAGGGCCATGGTAAGCCTCCATGCATACTAGTGTGTTAAGTCACTGAAGTCCTGTCCAGCTCTTTGTGACCCTATGGACTGTAGCCCACCATGCTCCTCTGTCCAAAGGATTCTCCAGGCAAGAATACTGGAGTATGTTGCCAGGTCCACCTCCAGGGGATCTTCCTGACTCAGGGATTGAACAAGTGTCTTTTATGTCTCCTGCACTGGCAGGCAGGTTTTTTTTTACCACTAGTGCCACCCGGGAAGCCCACAAGCCTCCAAGGGCGTGCTTCTTAAATGTGTTCACAGCGTGGGAGGCGGGGGTGCAGAGAAGAGGAGATAACACAAAGGCCATGTTATTGCTGACTCAAGGAATCACATGGCTCCCTTCCTCCCCCATTCCCACCACCACCCTGCACTCACAGGACAATCGCTCTAAGCCCAATACCAACTCAGTCCAGTTTTCTATGGGAAGAAAGCTTTCTCTCTGACCTACAGAAGTTAGATGGGGCCAAGGCCAAAGTTTCCCCACTCACCCCCAGATTGTCTCCAATCCCTTTGTAAGTCAACCAGAGCCTGGGAGAGGCCTCGGGGAAATGAGGCCTCACTGGGCTCCTGGTCCAATGATCCTTTGGGCTCCATTTGGTCCCTCTAGGTTCATCAGAGCAAGAGGTGCATAATAAGGTTTGGACCAAGCCCTAAAAATAGTACTGTTCCCTTGTCTGATTTTTCTGATTATTTCAGTTCAGAAACATATGGATTATAGTCAGTTGAAGACAGGTGTCAGGTGTTCTCTTGTCCCCTGGTCAAACAGCACTGGCACCATTCATTCTCCAGAATTGACTACCTATAATCAGTTCAGTTCAGTCACTCAGTTGTGTCCAACTCTTTGCGACCCCATGAATCACAGCACGCCAGGCCTCCCTGTCCATCACTAAATCCCAGAGTTCACTCAGACTCATGTCCATCGAGTCAGTGATGCCATCCAGCCATCTCATCCTCTGTCGTCCCCTTCTCCTCCTGCCCCCAATCCCTTCCAGCATCAGAGTCTTTTCCAATGAGTCAACTCTTTGCATGAGGTGGCCAAAGTACTGGAGTTTCAGCTTTAGCATCAGTCCTTCCAAAGAAATCCTAGGGCTGATCTCCTTCAGAATGGACTGGTTGGATCTCCTTGAAGTCTAAGGGAATCTCAAGAATCTTCTCCAACACCACAGTTCAAAAGCATCAATTCTTTGGCGCTCAGCTTTCTTCACAGTCCAACACTCACATCCATACATGACCACTGGAAAAACCATAGCCTTGACTAGACGGACCTTTGTTGGCAAAGTAATGTCTCTGCTTTTGAATATGCTATCTAGGTTGGTCATAACTTTCCTTCCAAGGAGTAAGCGTCTTTTTATTTCATGGCTGCAATCACCATCTGCAGTGATTTTGGAGCCCAGAACATAAAGTCTGACACTGTTTCCACTGTTTCCCCATCTATTTCCCATGATGTGATGGGACCAGATGCCATGATCTTAGTTTTCTGAAATGTTGAGCTTTAAGTCAACTTTTTCACTCTCCACCTTCACTTTCATCAAGAGGCTTTTTAGTTCCTCTTCACTTTCTGCCATAAGGGTGGTGTCATCTGCATATCTGAGGTTATTGAGATTTCTCCCGGCAATCTTGATTCCAGCTTGTGCTTCTTCCAGCCAGCGTTTCTCATGATGTATGCTTTATAGAAGTTAAATAAGCAGGGTGACAATATACAGCCTTGATGTACTCTTTCTCCTATTTGGAACCAGTCTGTTGTTCCATGCCCAGTTCTAACTGTTGCTTCCTGACCTGCATACAAATTTGGACTCAGGTTCGTGACATTGTACAGGAGACAGGGATCAAGACCATCCCCATGAAAAAGAAATGCAAAAAAGTAAAATGGCTGTCTGGGGAGGCCTTACAAATAGCTGTGAAAAGAAGAGAAGCAAAAAGCAAAGGAGAAAAGTAAACATATAAGCATCTGAATGCAGAGTTCCAAAGAACAGCAAGAAGAGATAAGAAAGCGTTCCCCAGCGATCAATGCGACGAAATAGAAGAAAACAACAGAATGGGAAAGACTAGAGATCTCTTCAAGAAAATTAGAGATACCAAGGGAACATTTCATGCAAAGATGGGCTCGATAAAGGACAGAAATGGTATGGACCTAATGGAAGCAGAAGATATTAAGAAGAGGTGGCAAGAATACACAGAAGAACTGTACCAAAAAGATCTTCACAACCCAGATAATTACGATGGTGTGATCACTCACCTAGAGCCAGACATCCTGGAATGTGAAGTCTTGCTCTGCTTCATTCTGTATTCCAAAGCCAAATTTGCCTGTTACTCCAGGTGTTTCTTGACTTCTTACTTTTGGATTCCAGTCCCCTATAATGAAAAAGACATATTTTTTGAGTGTTAGTTCTAGAAGGTCTTGTAGGTCTTCATAGAACTGTTCCATTTCAGCTTCTTTAGTGTTACTGGTCGGGGAATAGACTTGAATTACCATGACATTGAATGGTTTGCCTTGGAAACAAACAGAGATCATTCTGTCGTTTTGGAGATTGCATCCAAGTACTGCATTCGGACTCTTTTGTTGACCATGATGGCTACTCCATTTCTTCTGAGGGATTCCTGCCCACAGTAGTAGATATAGCGGTCATCTGAGTTAAATTCACCCATTGTAGTCCATCTTAGTTCGTGGATTTCTAGAATGTCGACGTTCACTCTTGTCATCTCCTGTTTGACCACTTCCTATTTGCCTTGATTCATGGACCTAACATTCCAGGTTCCCATGCAATATTGCTCTTTACAGCATTGAACCTTGCTTCTATCACCAGTCCCATCCACAACTGGGTATTGTTTCTGCTTTGGCTCCATCCCTTCATTCTTTCTGGAGTTTTCTCCACTGATCTCCAGTAGCATCTTGGGCACCTACCAACCTGGGGAGTTCATCTTTCAGTTTGTATCTTTTTGCCTTTTCATACTGTTCATGGGGTTCTCAAGGCAAGAATACTGAAGTGGTTTGCCATTCCCTTCTCCAGTGGACCACATTCTGTCAGACCTCTCTACCATGACCCGTCCATCTTGGGTGGCCACACATGGCATGGCTTAGTTTCATTGAATTAGACAAGGCTATGGTCTGTGTGATCAGATTGGCTAGTTGTCTGTGATTGTGGTTTCAGTCTGTCTGCCCTCTGATGCCCTCTGTGCCTACCGTCTTACTTGGGTTTCTCTTACCTTGGACGTGGGGCATTTCTTCACAGCTGCTCCAGTAAAGCGCAGCCACTGCTCCTTACCTTGGACGTGGGGTAGCTCCTCTCGGCCACACTCTGCTCCATCGCAGCCATCATGCTTCATCAAGACAGTGTGGTACTGGCACAAAAACAGAAATATAGACCAATGGAACAAGATAGAAAGCCCAGAAATAAACCCACGCACCTATGGGTATCTTATTTTTGTCAAAAGAGCAAAGAATATTCAATGGGGCAAAGACAGCCTCTGCAATAAATGTTGCTGGGCAAACTGGACAGCTACATGTAAAAGAATGAAATTAGAACACTTCCTAACACCATTGTGCTTATGCTAAGTCGCTCAGTCATGTCCAACTGTTTTTGACTCCATGGTCCCTGCCAGGCTCCTCTGCCCATGGGATTCTCTAGGCAAGAATACTGGAGCAGGTTGCCATTTCCTACTCCAAGGAATCTTCCTGACTCAGGGATCAAACCTGTGTCTCTTTCTGTCCCCTGCATTGGTAGGAGGGTTCTTTACCACTAGTGCCACAACTATGCCTAATTTTTTGTGGTGAATGAGTGAAGGAACAGGACTTATGACATTAAATAGCTAACAGAAAACCATCAGCTCACATGCCATGGGATGAATGGGGTGTGGGTGGAGAAAGAACCAAACAGCTTGCAGTTTTGATTGCTTTTAGGCAAAGATGGTTCTGTGACCCCCAGAGTACAAGTTTAAAACAAACAGGACCACCTAGAATGAAATGAGACCAAAAGAGACTGTTGAGTGTGATACGTCAACAGGGAAATGTTCAGGAATGAAGTCATTTCATTAATAGTATAGTGAAGTCGCTCAGTCGTGTCCGACTCTTTGCAACCCCGTGGACTGTAGCCCACCAGGCTCCTCCGTCCATGGGATTCTCCAGGCAAGAATACTGGAGTGGGTTATCATTTCCTTCTCCAGAGGATCTTCCTGACCCAGGGATGGAACCTGGGTCTCCCACATTGGAGGCAGACGCTTTAACCTCTGAGCCACCAGGGAAGCCCTAATTAATATAAGGGTAATAATCAACTAAATACACAAACTTTAAAATACATTTCCATTTTTAATTTAAAAAATAAATTACAGCAAATCTGAACAAAATGTTTTCTACTTCAGTACATATATTCTTACCCACTTTGTGTTTGAAACCCAACTAGTTCACACAATCAAGGCAACTGGGCTTTTGACAAAGTTTGGATGAACAACTCACAAAATGTGGCTAATGGATAAGTTTGGGATGCATAGCAAGCAGATAAGCCTTGGCTGGACTGTAAGCATCAGCCTGAAATCATGAACTTAAAAGGAAAACATTCTCCTTTTGTAGAGTAAAACTGATAATTCCACTTTCAACCCACCCAAAGAGCAACTTACCTTTTCCAATTTAACTTTACAATACTACTTAGTCATGAGGTAAGGATTTAAAAGCTTTGGAAGAGAAACTTAAGATTTCTTCTGACTCTCCACCCCTCTTTTTCATTCACTTAAAAGAAAGCTAGGCCTGAAAGGATTCTAAAACAATCATGTAACCTCAAATACACACACACATATATATGTATACATGTACTTTATATGAAGAAATTCAGGTTAAGGTCCAGGGACTGACCAAATTGACCTGCCAAACGTATACCCTTTATAAAGTCTTCTTGGGTGTCGACAGTAGGGTTTGTTCCTTTCCTTTTCATTAAACCTGCAAAATGACAGGAAGGACAGTACAAATGGAAGGGCCCTCTAAATGCCTTTGATAAATGACAGCAGATGCCAGGGAGACTTCCATACGGCTGGGAGAAGCCTGTGGCTCTCTGAGGTGGTAACTTGAGTGTACACTATTATCAAATTGGATTCATCTGTACACCTAAGATTTGTGACCTTAACTGTCTGAATGTTACACCTTAATTTCAAAACAAGAAATCACCCCATGACCCAAGGGCAAGGAGAGGGAAAGGAGTCTCCAAGCTTAGAGTTAGAAAAGGCAGCTTATAATCTCATATCCTGCTTGATCTCTGGCTCTGTCTTAGCGATCTGAGGGTGGCAGTTGTTTTTTTAATGGGTCTGACAGGGGAAAACAACTGTAATTTTGGAATCAAGGCATGAAGGTGGAGAAGGAGAAAGCAACCCCTGGCCCAGCACCTTATTTATGGCTTCCCTTAAGGCCAATGCCACTGTCTTGCCACTCCCATGACACACCACAATCCTCGTATCTGGGGCTGTTCCCTTTGAACACATTGGATTGTCACAACCTGGGTGTTAGGACAGTGTCTGACATTCAGTAAGAGTTTAATCTATGCTACATGAAACGATTCTTGGAAAAAAAAAAAAAATTCAAGACAAGTCGCCCAGATGGAGAGAGAGAGACAGGGAAGAAAGGATTTCAAACAAAAATTCCATAAACCAACATCCACAAAGGTTGTGACAATTTGGGGGCTACTTCCAAGGGCTTTCAATACTTGAGTTCTTATCAAGGAAAATAAGGACCAGTTGCTTCTTCAGTATTTCACCTACCTTTATGGTAATCCTAAAGCTTTGCAGCTTTCCTCTTTGACTTCAGGACAGACATTACTTAGGATCTTTTGTCAAATGGGACTCTTTCTGACCAAGAGTGAGTAGTCCAGTGTCCTCTGGGACCTCTTATTCACCACATGACCTGGAATCCTGTGTATTCAGGCAGGAGAGATCTAGGATTTGCGTGAATGTGGGAAGGGAATCTTATGGGAAAACGTTATGTCAAAAAAGGAAATGTATTTGGGCACTGGTCTACTGGATGTCCCTGTGTGCTCAGTCACGTCTAACTCTGTGATCCCAGGGACTGTAGCTGCCAGGCTTCTCTGTCCATAGGATTTTTCAGGCAAGAATACGAGAGCGGGTTGCCATCTCCTCCTCCCGGGGATCTATCTTCCTGACTCAGACCAAATCCTTGTCTCCTGCGTCAGCAGGCAGATTCTGTACCACTGCGCCCCTTAGGAAGCCCCAATCTCTGACCAAAGGCCAGAACTTACAATGCACCCTTGTGACTTGAACGGAACATGCTTCAGGTTTCTTTCTTTTGTGACGTAGTTTACATCCTTCTATTTTAACGGAGCATGTAAAGCTCATGAATCCCCTCCAGCCAGTCTGCCTTGCAACTTCTCAGAAGCTGCTCTGGGTTCCAGGTCAGCCCTGCAGATTCTCTTCCTCCTCTTCTCGTGCCACTTAAAATCAAGTCCAGATCTTTAAAAAAATTTTTTTTGGCCAAACTACATGGCATGTGGAACCTTAGTTCCCCAACCAGGGATCGAACCCACCCCCCCTGCATTGGAAGGATGGAGTTTTAACCACTGGACCACCAAGGAAGTCCCCTGTCTTCAGGTCTTGTTAACAATTTGTCCCTAGTAACATATAAGATGCTACCTTTTAGAGAGGGACTGTTGTGTGCAGAACTAATCTGCACTCACCCTCCAAATTATCTTCTAAAAAAATAAAAATGAAGATCGATCATGCTTGTGGAGAGCTTCAAATATTATGTCGGCCCAGCAGAGACAAGAAAGGCCCACAGAGTGAGGATCTACTTCAGAGTCAGCCTCACTTGAACCCCCGGCAGTCTGCGTGGGAGGGATGACCTCCATTTTGAAAGGCGAAAAAAGCTCAAGAGAATTTAAAATAATTCAAGGGGGTGTGCAAAGCTGAGAGAGGCCATAGCTGGGTTGATTCAACCCTGAACGGGTTACTTCCAGAGCCCTGGCTTCACATCTTTCTGCTACATCACATGCGGGTGCTCTGAGTGGAGCCAAAGAAAGAACGCAGCACTAGCAAATATGCATTCTCATTTCTTCAGTCACCCTGGACACGTCTCAGAGGCTTTACTTCCCTGATGCTGTGATGAACTTACACGTCTCTCCTAGGAATGGTGGTGAAACAGGCACCCAAAGAGGCAGGCAAGAAAACCCCAATTTTTGGAAGTTAAATCTCTCTCTCTCTCTCCCTCTGTGTGTGCTCAGTCACTCAGTTGTGTCCAACTCCTAAGGGCTATAGCCACCAGGATCCTCTGTCCATGGGATTCTCCAGGCAAGGTTAGTGAAGTGGGTTGCCCTGTCCTTCTCCACAGAATCTTCCCGACCCAGGGATTGAACCCAAATCTCCTGTATCTCCTACACTGGCAGGCAGATTCTTTTACCACTGAGCCATCTGGGAAACCCCCCACCTATCCTGGACCTCAAAGGCAAGGTGACCTGGCCAGGCTGCCAAAGAGTCCCTGGTGAGCATACCCACAGGCTGACCCAGGACATCCATACTCTAAATGTTTTCTATTTTGCCATAAAAAGCTAAGTAGTACAGAAATTATCTGGGACATTTCCACTATTGTTCCAGCTAGGGGTAGGGACTGAAGAATTCATCAGGGTTGTCTTCTAGAGATGTTATCTAGGTATAAACTCAATGAGAAAGCTGGGTTATTAGGGAGAGTCTGTAGTAGGATTTTCTGTGTTTAGCCTCAATTTCCTTATCTACAAAATGGGGGGTGGGTACTGGAGGACTTTTAAGGGCCGTCGAGCTCAAAAGGTCTTTAGTTCTGTGTGGCTGTTTACGTATCTGCTGATAATATTTGATCCTCTGAATCACCCTACCTTTTCTTCTGAAAAGAGGCCTGATGAGGGTACCGTGAACACATCATCAAATCAATTAAACAATCAAGAAGGAATAAATAATCAACAAGAGATATTGCACTGTATTCTCCAGGATAAAATCAGGTTGCAGATGGGGGGCCACCAAACCATTCCAATGAGATCTCGAAGCAAAGCAGTTCAATCCAGGCTTCTAAGTCCCTTATATCCAGTGATCTGAGCTCCGAGGTAATAGAAGAAACTGTGCCAAAGTCAGAGTCTTGGGAGTCTGTGGTAGGAAGAGGTGACTGCCGTGCAGAGAGGACCATTAGCTGGGAGTGTGGGGAACTCCTGGGAAGGTGGAGGGGGACAGTTTAGGTGGGTGGGGGTGGGGGAAACAGAGGCGCTCAGGGCTCACGGTTGAGTCCACATTCTTTCAACGATGATAGCCATTCCTACTTGAAAGCAGCCAATCTCCATGAAAAAGATGTTCTTTCCCGCAAAAAAAAAAAAGCACAGGGAAACCTCAGAAAGATAGATAGTTTTGGCTACCAAAGTACGTGATGTTGGTCTCTTCCAATGGGTTATATCACAGGGTGTGTCCACATGAGAAAACAATGTCTTAAGTACAGCTTTTCAGAAGCAAAGCAGGAAATTCCTGTAAGGAGTAGGTTTGTGAGGCTTTTCCCACCACCAGCACCAACGAAGAACTTATCCAGGCTCCTGGAGACCCTGGTGGTTCTGTGCTGGAGGCTGAAATGTAGTAACGGTGAGGGAGAAACACAGGAAGTGGCCAACTATGGAATTCCACATGGGTTGGAGGAGAAATGGCAGGGCCTCAGGCATGGATCAAAAAGACGCTTTGGAAAAGACGAAACCAGTGTTGAGCTGGTGAACCTCAGTTCCAGATCAGGAAAGGAGGCCAGCAGGGACCCCGGGCAGTGAGGACCCTGCTTCTCCAAGGCCAATTCCCAGGCATCCGTGGTCCAGGTGCTCAGAGCTCCAGAGAGAGGATAAGATCCTTACTGGGATCCAGGCTCAAAAGAAAGGATGCCGGATTTCCGTACTTTTGGAGGTGGAGGGGGCGGGACTATGGCCTCTCTTCGGACAGGCAGTGGGGGTGCAATCTGTTGGGGTGGATACACAAAAGGAGACATGAGTCTTCCCTTTCTTCCTAATTTTGCCTTCTCCTCCACAATTCCAACATTCAGTGTTAGCTTAAAAGTGACCTGAGTTTATCTACAAAGCCTTTGCAAGGCAAAATTTTAGAGATATGACTAGTTTAATCTCCCCCTTTTCCCTTTTGTGTGTGTGTTGCTCAGCTGTGTGCAACTCTGCGACCCCATGGACTATAGCCTGCCAGGTTCCTCTGCCCATGGAATTCTCTAGCCAAGAATAGTGGAGTAGGGTGCCATTCCCTTCTCCAGGGGATCTTCCTGACCCAGGAATCGAACCCAAGTCTTCTGCATTTCAGGCAGATTCTTTACCATCTCAGCCACCAAGGAAGCCTCCCCAAAATAGCATTACTATGTGTTCAGCCATGTACGATGCTTTGCAGCCCCATGGACTACAGCCCACCAGGCTCCTCTGTCCATGGGATTCTCCAGGCAAGAGAACTAGAGTGAGGTGCTATTTCCTACTCCAGGGGATCTTACCCAGTGACCAAACCTGCGTCTCTTGTGTCTCCTGCATTGCCAGGCGTGTTCTTTACCACTAGCGCCACCTGGGAAGCCCGTATGTATAGTAAGGGCTCAGTAAATATGTGTTGAATGAATAAAGGAAACCACGGGAGGCCCTTCCAGAATGACTATCCCTCATTCACTCAGGTGTGAGTCAGAACTCCTGGCTTATTTCCCTCCTCTGGACCCAGGGTGAGGGCCCTTCAATCCAATGAAACATCTTCCTTCCCATTGAAAATGCCTCTCTCTCTCAGGAAGGAATCAAAAACTGATCAGAGTGGCAAATCAATGGGACAACCTGCCTATCAAAACCTGGGGAAATCCAAGGTTACATTCCCATGAGCGGGTGCTCCCCAGCCCCAGTGCCCACTGTCACCTTCCTACCTCTGTGGGATTCCTCTGGCTGCTCTCATAGGGCTTGCTTTTGGGGGGAGGGGGCGGTGGGACATTAGCCGTTGTCGGTCCATCTGTCTGCAACGATGGGGAGCCTGGAAATGACACAAAGTAGATGAAAGCAGAGAAGTGAACTCACCGAGGAATCTCATGGCACTTCCGCTGGACACTGCCACCCTAAACCACCTGGTCAATCAAATCGCTAAGGTCACATTCTACAGTTTTTGTGGACAGAATGAAGACCTCTTACCCGCTGGGACACATGTAGCGCCCTTCCTTCACCAGAAGGCGTCATGAGAAACTCTTAAGTAAAAATTTCATGTTTTGTTAAAGGGTGTCACTATTACACTGAAGATGAGAATATTTTCTAGAACTTAGGGTATTACTCTGTTCTCTGATATATCCCAAGTTCTTAGAAAAAAACATCTGTCACAAACTAGGTGGTTAATAAATACTGGTTATATTGGACTATTACAATTTATCATTTAAAGCAGCAGTCCCCAACCATTTTGGCACTAGGGACTGGTTTTGTGGCAGACAACTTTTCCATGGATCGTGGTGGTGGGAAGGGTTCAGGATGATTCAAGCACATCGCATTTATTATGCACTTTATTTCTATTAATATTCCATCAGCTCCATCTCAGATCATCAGGCATGAGATCCTGAACTTACATACCCCTCACCACTGCTGGGCACACACACTGAGGAAACCAGAAGGGAAAGAGACACGTGTACCCCAATGTTCATCGCAGCACTGTTTATAATAGCCAGGACATGGAAGCAACCTAGATGTCCATCAGCAGATGAATGGATAAGAAAGCTGTGGTACATATACACAACGGAGTATTCCTCAGCCATTAAAAAGAATACATTTGAATCAGTTCTAATGAGGTGGATGAAACTGGAGCCTATTATACAGAGTGAAGTAAGCCAGAAGGAAAAACATAAATACAGTATACTAACGCATATATATGGAATTTAGAAAGATGGTAACAATAACCCGGTGTACGAGACAGCAAAAGAGACACTGATGTATAGAACAGTCTTATGGGCTCTGTGGGAGAGGGAGAGGGTGGGAAGATTTGGGAGAGTGACATTGAAACATGTAGAATATCATGTAAGAAACGAGTTGGCAGTCCAGGTTCGATGCGCGATACTGGATGCTTGGGGCTGGTGCACTGGGACGACCCAGAGGGATGGTGTGGGGAGGGAGGAGGGAGGAGGGTTCAGGATGGGGAACACATGTATGCCTGTGGCGGATTCATTTTGATATTTGGCAAAACTAATACAATTATGTAAAGTTTAAAAATAAAATAAAATTAAAAAAAAAAAATAAAGAGTGCAATATCTACTTCCTCCAGGAAACCGTGCCTGATTAACTCTGATGCTGGCTGACTACAGTCTCCTGTTTGGGGTGACGATCTATTCTTCCACTGCTCCTTGGTTAAGCATCCTTGTACTTCATCTCAGGACTTGTGTACTGCTGACTCCCCAAACCTGAGTGTAATTTGTCTATTTCTTATCCTTTCAGACCCTTCTCCACATAAAGCACATGGCTACTTGGCCAACAGTTCCTAAATTACTTCCTATCTAGTTCTAGTCCAATCGATCTCATTTATACCATCAGCAATGGAAAACGGGCAGTGAAACCCCACGGTGCTCCCTGTACTGCTGCTAAGTCATGTCCGACTCTTTATGATCACAGAAGCTGTAGCCCGCCAGGATTCTCCATCCATGGGATTTTCCAGGCTAGAATACTGGAGTGGGTTGCCATTTCTTACTCCAGGGATTGAACTGGAGTTCCTACCTGGATTCCTACTCCCCACCCAGGGATTGAACCTGTGTTTCCTTTATTGGCAGGTGGATTCTTTACCATTGGGCCACTAGGAAAGCCCCACGGCTCCCTGTATAGAAAAGTTTAATGAGTCTTAGCAACCTAAGGACTCTGGCCAAACACTAATCTAACTGAATGACACCCATGACCACCAAACTGAACCAATTTGACTATCATCTCAGTCCCCTTGTGGCTATTTTGATTAAAAATGGCCCAGATTCATAAACATACTCCATCACCTAGTGAAATGACTATAAGGGGTCTCTACAAGTAAACTTACTCAGGGCCCTGTTCGCTTTAGGAGTGAGTTGGGGTGGGCTCAGGGCTGTTGACTGTGGAGTTGAAGCGCCAGGAAATGGTGTCAGCCGATTGTCCGACAGCTGGAGACTCTTGGGTCTCTGTGATTTCTTGGTTGGGCTCTAGTGGGGGGGGGGGAGAACAAAGCAAAACACTGTCACTGTGAAGAGTGTCGAACTCATCAATACTCTTTAAACAACCCTGTCTGCAGAGCAGAATCTTGTTAAAGGGCAAAATTCCAGGAGCCCTCTGTAAGTTTACCACACTAGCACATGGAGGGTACGAGGATGAAGACACAAACAGGGAATCCCCGGTGCACAGACTATTTTCTGGCTAGCCAATGGGTTGTGTCATTTAGTGTGGAGATGAGCCACCCTGATTCTCAGGGATACCCGGTCCCACAACATTTAACAACATGATGTGGCTTATGGAAGAAAACGTACTTTTTATTTTTTTTTTAAACTAAAAGAAGGGAAATGACAATGTTTGGATGGGCTCATGGAACATGGTGGTGAGAATCACAACTCTAAGCATCGATCCACATATTTTCACTGAGGGTAGATCTTGCGCCATTACTGATTTAGAGAGCTGGATCTCTGTACATGGTTTTCTCAGCACCATCTAAGATCTGAGCCCATCTCAGGCTGCTGTGTCCTGAGAAAGCACGACAGGCTTCAACCTAGTCACTCACAGTTATGAGGTCAATGGTGAAAAGCCTGCCTACAGGGAACACGGTGGAAAACCTACAGTCATCTTGTTTTGGGTTTTTTGTTTTTACCATCAGATCAGGTTCTGGCACTTTCTCTGCGATGACCTGGGACTTGCTCAGACTCCAGTCTTTAATCTTGAACTTGCTCATCCGAGTCTCACTCTCCTCTTTGAGGGACAGATCTTCCACTCTGGCCCCTGACGAGGCCCTGCGCTCCAACAGTGGCTCCAGGAAGGACCTATCGGGGTGGGGGAGGGAAGGATTGGGAGGCCGGCGTTAGTGGATGCAAACTAGTGTACAGAGGCTGGATAAACAACAAGGCCCTACTCAACAGCATAGGAAACTCTATTCAGTATCCTGTAATACACCGTAATGGAAAAGACTATGAAAAAGAATATATATGACATATAACCAAGTCACTTTGCAATACAGTAGAAATTAACACAACATTATAAATCAACTACATGTCAAAAAAACAAAAGACTGACCTGTCAGCTACAAACAAGGACAAAGTCAGAAAACACTGATCACCTGCCAGTGAAAACTGATGCCCCAAAAACCAGAGGATACGACTCTTCAACAACACCTTCACCTGTGGCTTCCTTCTCAGGTTCTAAACCCGAACTTCCAACTGCCAACTGAACATCTCAAGGTCTACAAGTAAGAAATGAGGCCATCCAAGCACGCCAAGAAAATACTAGTGAGTATTTATCTTATGCTAGGAAGATAAGATCTTACTAAACTTATAGGTAAAGAGAGAGTTCATACAGTAAGAGATGAACGGGCAGCATTATATAGTGGCTAAGAGCACAAGCCCTGGAGCCCTACAGCCTGCATTCACATCTTACCTACATTTACTTGCTGGGTGACCTTGGGCAGATAATTTTTTCATACCTCAGTTTCCTTATCTGTAAAAATGGGGATAAGAATAATATCTATCTCATAAGGTCATTAGGGCTTCCCTGGTGGCTTAGACAGTAAAGAATCTGCCTGCAGAGTGGGAGACCCAGGTTTGATCCCTGCGTTGGGAAGATCCCCTGGAGAAGGGAATGGCTACCCAACTGCAGTATTCCTACCTGGAGAATGCCATGGACAGAGGAGCCTGGTGGGCTACAGTCCATGGGGTCTCAAAGGGTCGGACACAATTGAGCAACTAATACTTTTTTCACTTTCAAAGGGTTATTACAAAATACTTACAACAGTACTTGGCAAATAGGTGTATGCATGCTCAGTATGTCCAGCTCCTGGTGACCCCATGGACTGTAGCCCACCAGGCTCCTCTGTCCGTGGAATTTCCCAGGCAAGACACTGGAGTAGGTTTGCCATTTCCTTCTCTAGGGGATCTTCCTGACCCAGAGGTCAACTCTGTGTCTTTTTTGTCTCCTGCATTGGCTGGTGGATTCTTTACCACTGTGCCACCTGGGAAGCCCTAGCATATAGGAGAACTTCTCAAAAACAATTTTTTTTTAATTACACTGACAAATTTTAAATGCCATAGTAAGAATCATGATTAGATGCTGATATAGAGGGGAAGAATTTGATGAGAAACAAAAGTGTCTAGAGAGATTTTGAAATATCTCTCCCTAAACTGCTTATCAGTTATAAAGGGAAAAATAGTAAGTATTATTGTAATTAAAAAAAAATTTTTTTGGCCACCCCGTGTAGCATGTGGGATCCTAGTTCTCTGACCCAGGATCAAACCCACACCCTCTTTATTGGAGACACAGAGTCTTAACCTCTGGACTGACAGGGAAGTTCAATGATGTCTTCTTCCTCATTGGGCAAATGTGGGCAAGAGCAATAACCCACCTTGCCTGGGTCACAGCAAGAATAGGACCCCAGTCATCTGCTCTGTGTTTACTGCCCTAATGGATCAGCAATTACAGGGTCTCTGGTTCTCAATAACTACTTGAAAAAAAATTTTTTTTTTTAATGGGGCAGAGTTCAATTAAGAGAAGAGTCGTACTGAACAGAACAGAACTTCTACATGACTCTTTGAGACCCCATGGACTGTACCCCTCCAGGCGCCTCTTTCCATGGTGATTCTCCAGGCAAGAATACTGGAATGGATTGTCATGCCCTTCTCCAGGAGATAGTCCCAACCCAGGGATTGAACCCAGGTCTCCCGCATTGCATACAGATTCTTTACCATCTGAGCCACCAGGGAAGCCCTTTCACAAAGTAAGTAGTATCCCTTTAACAGCATGACCGAAACCATAAAAGAGAAAAGCAAACCAGGTATTATTTAATCTTTAGGAATTTACAAGACTAAAAATAATAAAAATACCTAATATAAGTGAATATATTATGAAAAATGATATAGTCACTCATACATTTCATATGGCATTGCATATTAGTATTTGTGATAATACAGCAAGAATTATAAAGAATCTAAAAAAGACTGAATTTATGTATATGTAAAATTGAATCACTTTGTTGTCCACCTGAAACTAATACAACATTGTAAATTAACGATTCTCCAATAAAAATTAAAAAACAAAACAAAACAAACTGTAAAAAAAATACCTCTCCTGAATAGGTCATACATGCTTTTGGAAGTGCATCCTATACTCCATGTTAACCAAAAGACTTAGAAATGAGAATATATCTTAAGTGATCATAAAGCTAAATGTACACAAATACATGCTACTAATAATATAAATGCATTTTATATTGATACAACCTAAATGCTTTTATATTAAATTTATAATGAACTTTTATGATTACCTGTTTAGAGTGACACAGCTAAAACATCCCATTATAGGGAGAAGAATTAATTATGGCACATTCATATGCTGTACTGATAAACAGCCATCAAAAATGATGAAAAAAATCTTAATATTATATAGCACCGTAGATAGTGCTTATAATAAAAAGACAAAGAGGAAAAAGCAAATTACCAAACTCTATCCATGTGATAATTGCAACTATGTAAAGATATCTATGTCAATGTAAAAGGATGGATAAATAATTTAAGAAATAAAAAACATTTAATTTCCAGGTAGAAGACCATTTGAACAGGTTATTTTTGTGGTATGGCTATTATAGCATGGAATTAAAAGATTACAAATTAAGTTCTAAGCCAAAAGATTTAACTTATATTCAACATTAAAATTCACACTGATGTTAAGTATTCATCATTTATATAAAATTAAGCAGTAGGTCACAAAACAGTACATCCCATGCTTTTCTATTTGAACACAATTATGAATTCACTCCTTTAAAATATTTTAAGTTTGATCACATGGAAAGGCACTCCACGTTTCCGGTAAGGAAGGTTGAATATCAAAAAGCCATAAACTCAATCCATAAATGTAATATCATATCTCAATAAAAATAACAACAGGATTCTAAACAAGTTAATCCAAAAACAAGCACTGAGTAAAACTAGCCAGGCAAATTCTGAAAAAAGCTATTAGACACTTAAAACCCTTTAAGATCTACAGTAAATAAGACTGAATTAGCAGAAGTGCATGAACCATATAGGTAGGTCTAAGAAATGGGGGGAAAGTCCATGAATAACCTAAAGAACACATTAGAATTTGATTTTTTTTTTTTAAATAAGGAGGACATTTCAAATCAGTAGAGAAAAGATAGTTTGCTCACTTAACATTATAGGCTAGCCAAGCATGGAAAAAAATTGGCTCTATACTTCATACCTTATAGGAGAATAAACTTAAAAAAGAATCATAGATTTTATTATAAATAGTGAAACTGTAAAATTAGTTTTTCGTAGTCTTACAGTAGGGAAGGACTTTAACCATGATATAAAATCCAGAAGTCATAAAATCAAGTATTAAGGTATTTGACTGCACTTAAACAAAAATCAGCACAACTAAATAAAAATTTAGAAGCAAAGTCAATAGACAGAGGAAAAATTAGGGTAATATTTCAGCTCAACACAAAGGGCCAGAATCCAACAGAAAAATGTACACGTGTGACCACAGTTCACAGAAAATAAAATACATACAAGCTACTAAACAAATGAAAAAATGCTCAATTTCATACAAGAGAAAGAAAACCACAAGTGCAACAAAACAAAATCCCCATGCCAAGAAAACATTTTCCACCTATCAGACTGGTAAAAATTAAAAGGCCTGATGATACACAATTTGGTGGCAAGGTGTGAGTGGCCAGGTACCCTTGCATATTGCTGGTGGGACTATCAACGGTTATAATCTCTGTGAAAGTCATTTTATGAATAATTTTGAGAACTTCAGCTATATATGTTTAACAGTAATTTCACTTCTTGACTTTTTCTTATATTGCTATAATTAAATATTTACAAAGTAATTTTTTTCCATTCTTTTTTAAAATTAATTTTTATTGGATATAGTTGCTTTAAAATGTTGTGTTAGTTTCTGCTGTACAGCAAAGTGAATCAGCTATATGTATACATATATATCCCCTTTTTCGGATTTCTTCCCAATTAGCTGACCACAGAGCACTGAGTAGAGTTCCCTGTGCTATACGGTAGATTCTCATTAGCCATCTATTTAATACATAGCGTCAATAATGTGTATATGCCAATCCCAGTCTCCCAATTCATCCCACCCCCAAAATAATATATATTGAAGATCATTCACTGCTATCACTACTGTGATAGTAAAAGGCTTAAATCAATCAAATGTCCATCAGGAAACAATGATGGAGTGTACTATGGTGTAGGTGTATCATGAGATATCTAACCTCAAAGAAAAGAGGAGGCTCTCTTTGTTCTGAAATGGAATGACTTCCAGATCTAGTAAGTGAAAAAAGCAAGGCAGATAGAGTATTATATACCACCATTTATATATCAAAAACATGTGGGAAAGGATATATATTTAGGAACTGCTTCTGTACAGATAAAAAGCTGCTGGAAAGGCACCAAGAACAGAACCAGGGGCACTTCCCTGGTGGTCCGGTGCCTGGGACTCCAAGCTTCCAATGCAGGGGACATGAGTTCAATCCCTGGTCAGGAAACTCAAGAGCTACACGTCCAGCAGTGCAGCCAAAAAACAGAACAAAACCAGAAGACAATATCACTGGCCTCTGGAGAGTGGTACTGATAAGCTGGGAGTCTGGGACTGATGGGAGATTATTTTTATGATATACCCTTTTAAATTTCATATGTGATTATATTTCCTATTCATGAAATAAATTTTTAAGTTATTTTTAAAAACTGAAATAATGAAGGATTTCTCCAGTGGCCTACTGGGTCAGGATTCCCAGCTTTCACTGCCATGGCCCAGGTTCAGTCCCTGGGCAGGGAACTGAGATCCCATATGCCACCTGGTCCAGCCAAAAAAAATTTTAATTGAAATAATGAAAAACAAAAGGCAAGCAATAACTAGAAATTATTGTGAGACAAACTAGGATATGACTGGGTGGGTTGATAGGGTGTGACAGGATTATGGGTGATTTTTTTTTCTATTTTTCATAACTGTTGTTACTATCATGTAAATAATGATATTTCTCATGAGGAAGATGATGAGAAAGATCCCAAAACTAATAACCCAGGTACTGTGAGTTATTTTCCTATGAAGATGACACATCCACATTGACCAAGTTTCACTTGGGTGACCAAAGGCAAACATTAGGAAAGATTTACCTATCCTTCTTGGCAATTAGAGATCAAAGCCTTACCCATCAGATCCTGGTCTGGAAGGAGCGTTATCAGATGAGTTAGAAGAGGTGGAGATCACAGAGGAAGCCACTGAGGTGATGGACAATCTCCGCAGTGTGGATGACATGATGTAGGGGATCATCACAGATCCTGTGCGGCTTTGCTTCCGGTCGGTCAAGTTGGGTGGCTGAAGGAGACATGACCCCTCATGGTTAGCTGGCCTGGAATTAAGCCCCTAGCAACTGGCGCAGTTCCCACTGGTTTATGGCCAGTCCCATCTGTGTCAGTGCTGGGACCCCATCCTGATAGGTTGGTGCCTGTGCTTCATTGGCTGTTAAATACTACAAATGCTATATTCTTTTTCTGTAGTTGGGAAGATTTTATTGACATACTCTTTTGCTTATTATGATATAATGAGATATTTTGTAATTGTGTATCACAACATCCTGACATTTTAACGTCTAAGTTGTGAGTTCATTTTCTGTATACTTAACAACTCTACATTTATTTTGTTAAAGTATAGTTGATTTACAATGTTGTTAAGCTTCCGATGTACAGCAAAGTGATTCAGATACACACACACACACACACACACACACACACACACACACATATAAATAAATTCACTGGAAGGACTGACGCTGAAGCTCCAATACTTTGGCCACCTGATGAGAAGAACTGACTCACTGGAAAAGACCCTAATGTGGGTAAGACTGAAGGCAGGAGAAGGGGATGACAGAGGATGAGATGGCTGGATGGCATCACCAACTAGATGGACATGAGTTTGAGTAGGCTCTGGGAGTTGGTAATGGACAGGGAGGCCTGGCGTGCTGCAGTCCATGGGGTCACAAAGAGTCAGACACAACTGAGCGACTGAACTGACTGATAAATATATATATATACACACACACACACACTATATATATACACACACACACCCACCCATATATATATATATATATATATATATATATATATATATATATACACACATACACACACACACTTTTCCATGGCTTATCACAGGATATTGAGTATCGTTTCCTGTGCTATACAGTAGGTCCTGGTTGTTTATCCATTCTACATGTAATAATTTGCATGCATCTGCTAACCCCAAACTCCCAATCCATTCCTCCCTCACTCCCCTTGTGTAGTCCTCCCCCACTACCTTATATTCTTAGTTACAGACACAACTTAGGTTAAACCTGCCTTGTTTCTAAGACTAGAGAAAAATTCACCCTAATTTTCTATCAGTCCCATGAGAAGGGACAAACCAAGATGTTCATTACCATCAATAGGATAGCAAAACCTTTTGTCTGCTTCTCCAACTTAGCTTCTGAAAGAGGGCACTTAAAAAAAAAAGCATATACTGGAATAACAGAAGAGTTTAAGATTGAAACTATAAACCTAAAGCTTATCCTGGTGAATCTTAGGAAGTCAAGGAGCATGGATCTTCTGTCGTAAGACATGTCTCTGGTAGGACTGATTATCCCCATAGGCCACCATATCAAATCTAAATCTTAATACTGACCTGGGTCTAATAAAAACTAAATTCACTGAGTGAAAGCCACGTCTTTGCCATCTAGGAATTTGTGTAAAAGACAAATGTTCCTAAAAGAAAACTGGCAGCAGGTTAGGAGGTAAATTCATAGGAAGGCCTGACTAAACACTTGGACGCCTGTGAGAGAGGATCAAAACGACACTTGGGAGAAAAAGGAAATAGAGATGGAGGCGTGGGAATTGGGGAACAGAAATACATGAAAAGAAATTCAGAGCTATGATTTGAGACAAGAGAGTTTTTAAAAATCTGGAGTTCAAGAATACAACTTTTGAAGAAAGTAGGATATGTTAAAAAGGACAGCTAAATGAAGATGGAACCAAGCATATCAACAACTGTAGAAGAGAAAAGGTTGGCCCATGTACCCCTCCACCTAATTTCTTGGAAGGAAAAAAAGAAAATTGTAGCTGTGAGAAATGTTAGGTTTAGTCACTAAGTTGTGTCCGACTCTTGCGACCCTGTAGACTGTAGCCTGCCAGGCTCCTCTGTCCGTGGGATTTCCCAAGGAAGAATACTGGAATGGGTTGCTATTTCCTTCTCCAGGGGATTTTTCCAACCCAGGGATAGAACTCAGGCCTCCTGCATTGCAGGCGGATTCTTAACTGACTGAGCCACCAGCCAGAGTGAGAAATGTTACAACTGTTCTTAAAAAATCATGAAATCAGCTACATGCATTGTCAAATGTAACTCACAATTCTTTCTCCTCTTCAAAGGTGCAAAGGGTGTGAATATTTCACCAAAACAAAAAATAAAATTAAAAAAAAAAGATTAGGAAAAACTATGAGTTGGACTAGATAGGACACAAATAAGTAGAGTCTGGGATGAGGAAATTCCCATTTCTAGTAGTGCGGTTTCCACAGTGTGGTCCCTAGTCCCACAGCACCACCTGGTGCACGCTGGAAATGCCAGTTCTTGGGCCTCACCCCAGACCAAGTGAATGAAAATCCCAGGGAACATGGCCCAGCAATCTGTGTCTTCATGAGCCTTCCAGGTTGTTCTGATGGTCATTCAAGTTTGAGAACCGCTATCCTACACAACAGTTGAAGGTCATCAAGAGCAAACCATGCCTTTCCGACCCGGCCCTCCCTCTCCCACCCCGTCTGTTCAAGCCATTCCTAGTCTACTTTGACTATTTTGGCATCTGAAAAAAGGATCAGTATCACAAACAGTAGAAGAGACTAGAAAAAGGTCAGGAATAAGAAAAGCTCATAGGCTGTTGAGACAAAGCCTACCAGTGTTATGACCCCGTAGCGCTTTTCCACTTTCTCCTTGAGTTCCCGGAAGCAGGAAGACAACCGGTCATGCAGTGGCTTCAGTTGCTCCGTCAGCTTCTCCCCATGGATGCGGATCCCCTCTGTCAGCAGAGGCATCTGGGGGAAAAGGCATGAGAGGAATGGGATGAGGTTTAGGAAGAGGGATGATTCAGATTTTGAGGCTGGGAGAGGATGAACGGTGGGGGTAGACAGGTCAACTGATGGACACAGAACAGATCAAATGAAAACGCTGTTTCTTAGCACAGGGCTTGGGAACCAGATGCCCTTGGGTTAAAGACGCAGAGGCATTCACATACCTAGGACACAAGTAACCAGGGGACCAAGCCAGGCAAACTCACAGAAGCCTGGGGACCTTTCTAGGCAGGGGCAACTGATAGGTGTCACCTTGGACTGACCTGTATGACTGCATTTCCTCCCACTGTTTACAAAGGTAATGAGAGACAGAAACTGAGACCAACAATTCTCAGATGGAAACACATGCCAGTAAATCAACTGGGGGAGCTTAATCTCCCTGCTAAGAAGACCACTCTCAACACTGCACCGTCTAATGAAATGCTCTTCCTGTGTCACTTTGCCAAATAAGTAAGACAGGCTGTGATTCTAAGAGTTTAAATAAAAAAGGAACCCTAAATGGGGGCTTGGAGATGGATGCCCCAGAGCAAGGGGTCTTCAACCTCTGGTCTAATGGCTGATAATCTGAGGTGGAGCTGATGTACTGATAAAAGGAATAAAGTGCACAATAAATGCAATGAACTTGAATTATTCCAAACTATCATTCCCAACCCCGATCTGAAGAGAAACTGTTGTCCACAGAACTGGTCCCTGGTGCCAAAAAGGCTGGGGACCGCTGCCCTAGAGAGTATCATGCAAGGCAGTCACCCAAGGAGCATGGGGTGCTGTCCCCCCACCTTCCCTGGACATACCTGCAATGCTATTAGTCGCTTTAGCAGCTCAATCTTCTCCAGATCTTCAGGATGCTCCTGCAAGTACTTATCTGTAAAAAATGCCTAAAAGGAGAGCATTGGCAAGTATTGATTAGAATGCATTCCTATCTGTATATGTGACCCTGAAAGGAAGGGGAAGGAAATGGGAAGGGGGAAACACATCCTCTGTTCCTCCAGTGAACCAGGAATGATTAAGTAAACATAGATTCCATTCTTGGGATAGCTCTTAAATCACCAGTGGACAATTCAAAAAGGAATGAGGTATTTTGTAGTCTTTCTAGAATCATGCAATTCCTAGCAAGAGGACATTCTTAACCATAGCTACATACACACATCAAATCAACAGCACCAGCGGACAGTGTCATTCATTAAAATAAGTTCCCCAGAGAACTAAGAAAAGACCAAGTGACAATATCAAAAAAGTTAATCATGAGACTAAATGCCTAGATTTATAAAAGAGCAAAAAATTAACAGGCTGAAGATGTGGCTGAGAGTTTTCCTGCCTTGCAGACTGTATCACAATTACTGAAGACCTGCAAAACACTTATACTCATCATCAATCTGAAAGGCTATTTTTAAGGAAAAAATGAGAAATGCTATAGATGTGGAACGGTTTTGAAAATATTAAATGCAGGTAAATGCAGGTTGTATTTATTATGGTATGTCAAGACCACATCACCCATGACATCATCAATAAACATTGATGTAAAGGCCCTATGATAAGAAAATAAACCCAAATTCAACCTACAAACACAGGTGTTACATGAAAGACTATGTTAAAGACAGAATTCATTAGGGGAGAAGAACCAAAGTCTATGGTGAACATTTATGCTCCAACAGAGTTCCAAACTAGAGTTACCTATTTCCTCCCTATACTATAACCATCACAAGCATAAGAATGCTTTCAGAGACCTTCAAATATCCCCCTTACTCTTTTCCTCCACTCCTTAGAAGGACCACCCCATTACATGAGATCCAAGAGTTCCAAAAACTATAGAATACAGTTATAAAAGAGGTCAGTGCATTTTCTGTGGAAAACAGAGTATGTGCAATATTTTTCCTTGATTGGTTGAACTGTGTCCCCATCCCCAAGGCACAGGTTGAAGTCCTAAGCCTAGGGCCTAGGAAAGTGACCTCATATGGTCACAGCCTAACTGCAGAGGTCTAGATGAGGTCATATTAGAATAGGAGGAACCCTTAGACACTGGTGTCTAACTGGTTTCCTTACAAGGAGGGGACATGAGAAGACAGATACCTATACACAGAGAGAACACCACGTGACGGGACAAGGAGAAGACAGTAATCTACAAGGCAAGGGATGCCAAAAGTTGCCTGCAGGACTTCCTTGGTGGTCTTGTGGTTAACAGTCTGCCTGCCAATGCGGGGGACATGGGTTCGATCCCTGGTCGGTGAAGATTCCACATGCTGTGAGGCAGCTAAGCTTATGCATCACAACTACTGAGCCCCTGCTCCAGAGCACAGGAGCTGCAACTGCTGACCTTACTAGCGCTACAACTACTGAAGCCCATGAGCCCTAGAGTCCATTCACCTCAACAAGAGAAGCCACCACAATGAGAAGTGCATGCACCGCAACTAGAGAGTAGCCTCTGCTCTCCACAACTAGAGGAAAAGCCCTCGAAGCAACAAAGGCTCAAGTCAGCCAAAAATAAATAAAAAATTTTTTTAATAAAGCAAAGGCAGCCAGCAGCCCACAGAAGCCAGGAGAGACGCAGGGAGCAGACTCATCTTCACATGCCTCAGAGGGAACTGATGCTACAGACACCTTGCTTTCAGACTGTGAGGCAGTCAATCCCTATTGTTTTAAGCCACTCTGTTGGTGGTATTTTGTTATGGCAGCCCTAGGAAATGAATACGACAGAGAATATAAATGTATAGAATCCAAGAATCACAAAAAGGAAATGGGACATTTATGGAGCAGCTTGTTATAGCAGATTCATATTTAGACGGATTATCGATCTAAATGAAGTATTTAAGTATTTGCTTAAATCTTCAGCCACCTTTCAAAATACATGTACTTGGGACTTCCCTGGTGGTCCAGTGGCTAAGACTCTGTGCCTCCAATAGAAGGAGCCCTGTCTCCATCACTGGTCAGGGAACTGCAAGCTGCAACTAAAAAGATCCTGCATGCCACATCTAAGACCAGGCATAGCCAAATAAATAATTTTAAAAATACATGTAGTTCAGGGCTTCCTTGATGGCTCAGTGGTAAAGAATCCACATGCCAATGCAGGAGGCCTGGGTTCGATCCCATGTCTGGGAAGATCCCACACGCCAGGGAACGACTGAGCCGGTGAGCCACAACTACTGAGCCTGTGCTCTAGAGCCCATGGGCCGCAACTACTGAAGCCTGCATGTCCTAGAGCCTGTCCTCCATGATAGAGAAGTCATTGCAACGAGAAGCCTGAGAATCGCCAACTAGAGAGTAGCCCCCACTTGCTCCAATCAGAGAAAAGCCTGTACAGCAACAAAGACCCAGCATAGCCCAAAACAAGTAAAATATTTAAAAAAATACAGGTAGTTTATATTTTTGAAAGGTAATTTTTTTTAACCTATAATACACCCTAAAATTCCCAAAGCATCAGTTGAGTCATGGATCACCAGAGCAGAGTGCTCTGAAATTAATTTTTCTAGCAGAGTCCTGCCTCACACCACAAAGGGCTGATAAATTACAGTAAATGGCTCCTGGGTTCCAATGACTAAGGCACTGATTAAAGAGCTGCCCTAAAATAGGTCACCTGTATCAAACTGGTAATGATGGATTTCCCAACTGACTGCAATAGCTCAAGGTGATCCAAGAATTTACTCTTTTCTTATACTGAGAAATATACAAAGTCACACATATTAATGAAAAGTATAAACTAATATTTTTGAAAAGTTCTTGAAATAAATCTGTTTATATATACTTCCCTTCCCTTTTCATTTTAATTTGATTTTTTTTTTAATTTGAAGATGGTCATATTGGAAAAAACTTCATATAAAATTATATAATAGTCACAACAATGAGGGCTTCCCAGGTGGCTCAGATAGTAAAGAATCTGCCTGCAATGCGGGAAACCCTGGGTTCAATCCCTGGGTTGGGAAGATCTCCTGGAGAAGGAAATGGCAACCAACTCCAGTATTCTTGTCTGGAGAATTCCCATGGACAGAGAAGCCTGGCAGGCTACCGTCCATGGATTCGCAAAGAATTGGACATGACTGGACGACAAAGCACAGCACAACGAGGCACAGACAAATGCTGCTTGATTCCACTTACAGAAGATACCTGTAACAGTCAAACTCATGGAGTGAGAAAGTACACTGGTAGAGGCCGGGGACCAGGGGATGGGGGGATGAGGAGTTAGTGTTTAATGGGGGACAGAGTTTCAGTTTAGGAAAGTGAAAAATTCAGCAGATGGATGATGGTGAGATGTAAATGTACTTAGTGCCACTGAACTGTACAGTTAAATATGGTTAAAATAGTATGTTTTATATTATTTGACTTTCACAATAAAAAAATTAAAATTATATAATTGTCACCAATATTGGCATATAAATCAGAGTTTAGGGCGTTCTGAAAAAAAAAATGAATACTTGGAAAGACACATTAAAATTTGTGCCAGATAGCTAATAGGAAAAAACACACACTGAAATCATTATAGTATTTAAAAAAAAAAAGTATTGCCTTCTGGGTCCTAATATTGAATTCCATAGAAATACTGGAAATTATTACTGAACCCTCACATGGGCAAACTAGAATTGCTCTCTGGTATTAAGTCCTTACTAGCTGCTGAGAATAATAAGACTAAAAAAGG
The DNA here is from genome assembly GCF_002263795.3 of Bos taurus. Classification (NCBI taxonomy): domain Eukaryota; kingdom Metazoa; phylum Chordata; class Mammalia; order Artiodactyla; family Bovidae; genus Bos; species Bos taurus. The sequence goes on along the minus strand of NC_037335.1, from coordinate 72,706,229 downwards.
CTGAAAGAAGAGAAAGAAAGAGAGGACAGAAGAAAAAAGATCTTTGCAACAACAGACTCAGAGCAGTGGGAAACCCAATTTATCAAGAACATTCAAATCACACGTTTCACCCCTAATAGGCAGAGAGAGACAGGAAGAAAACTGACACTGATCAAGCCTCTACCACATGGCAGGTGTTGTAGAATGTTTCTTATAGACAGGACGACTCCATTCCCCACATCGCTCTTGTCAGTTATGTATTTTCCTTACTTTTTCCAAATATGAAACCGGGGCTCAAGAGAAGCTAAGTATCTTGCCCAAGAGCACACAGCAGCCAATGGAAAGCCAGAACTGGGTCACAGCAGTGACTGATTCTGAAGCCCCTCATCTTCCCAGGGCACTGGGTACAAATGTAAATACAGGAACCCACAAGCTGCAAACTTTCAAAGATGTGAACATGCGTTCACATGTCCAATCACACGAGCTGTTCTTGTGTCTGGTGTGCACTGCCACGTGCGTGCGTCCTCTACAAGTGGCTGTGCTTCATGTACTTTCCTGTACAGAGTACACTAGTACAGGGTCATCATTTGAAGCCCAGGATGTCTGGAAGCAAGTGTAAGACAGCTGTCATGTAGCGAGTACTACTATACATTCAAGGTCCTGTACTGTAAGATTAAAAACTTTTTATTTTTCCTGTTTGTTTACATATGTTATTTGTGTGAAAAGTACTATAAACCATTATAGTACTGTATAGCTGATTGTGTTAGTTGGGTACCTCGGCTACCTTTTCTGGATTTAACAAAAAAACTGGATTCACACACATGCTCTTGGAATGGAACTTGTTCGTATGTAGGGGACTTACTGTTAAGAGAATCGGCCCATTTAACCTCTGCTTGTCCTTCCCGTCTGTCTCCTTTTCTTCCCCCTCATTTTCTGTGCTACTCGACAGGGGTGTTACTTCTTATATTTATATTCAAGAAGCATTAGTCCCTCAGTCGTGTCCAACTCTCTGCAACCTCATGGACTGTAGCCCACAAGGCTTCTCTGTCCATGGAATCCTCTAGGTGAGAGTACTGGAATGGGTTGCCATTCCCTTATCCAGGGGATTTTCCCAACTCAAGGATTCAATCCGGACCTCCTTAATTGCAGGCAGAGTCTTTACTGTCTAAGACACCAGGGGAAAAGTTTTTAGGAAGACTCCCAAATTATTTAGCCACTGAAACCATACCTAACAATTAAAAACCCTCTATTATATATACTGAATGCATTCAGTTCAGTTCAGTTGCTCGGTCGTGTCTGACTCTTTGCGACCCCATGAATCACAGCACTCCAGGCCTCCCTGTCCATCACCAACTCCCGGAGTTCACTGAGACTCATGTCCATCGAGTCGGTGATGTCATCCAGCCATCTCATCCTTTGTCATCCCCTTCTCCTCCTGCCCCCAATCCCTCCCAGCATCAGGGTCTTTTCCAATGAGTCAGCTCTTCACATCAGGTGGCCAAAGTATTGGAGTTTCAGCTTCAACATCAGTCCCTCCAGAGAACACCCAGGACTGATCTCCTTTAGGATGGACTGGTTGGATCTCCTTGAAGTCCAAGGGACTCTCAAGAGTCTTCTCCAACACCACAGTTCAAAAGCATCAATACTTTGGCGCTCAGCTTTCTTTATAATCCAACTCTCACATCCATACATGACTACTGGAAAAACCATAGCCTTGATTAGATAGACCTTTGTTGGCAAAGTAATGTCTCTGCTTTTGAATATGCTATCTAGGTTGGTCATAACTTTTCTTCCAAGGAGTAAGCATCTTTTAATTTCATGGCTGCAGTCACCATCTGCAGTGATTTTGGAGGCCAAAAACATAAAGTCTGACACTGTTTCCACTGTTTCCCCATCTATTTCCCATGAAGTGATGGGACCGCATGCCATGATCTTAGTTTTCTGAATGTTGAGCTTGAAGCCAACTTTTTCACTCTCCTCTTTCACTTTCATCAAAAGGCTTTTTAGTTCCTCTTCACTTTCTGCCATAAGGGTGGTGTCGTCTGCATATCTGAGGTTATTGATATTTCTCCTGGCAATCTCGATTCCAGCTTGTGTTTCTTCCAGCCCAGCGTTTCTCATGATGTACTCTGCATATAAGTTAAATAAGCAGGGTGACAATATACAGCCTTAAGGTACTCCTTTTCCTATTTGGAACCAGTCTGTTGTTCCACGTCCAGTTCTAACTGTTACTTCTTGACCTGAATGACTGAATGCATTACCTCCAGTTAAATGGTGCTTCACCCAAACCCTATACAGTGGATTCCCACACGGTGAGCATTCCATTCACGCATTTCTAGAGTAACAGATAAGACTCTTACTTGAACTAATTTAATTGTAGAGCCAGGGCCAGCATTTGTCCATGCAACCAATCGCACAACATGTCAGGGCAGGGATTCCTAGAATCTAGTTTCAAATAGAGTGTGGCTCTGTGTTTTCCACAGATGCTGCTTCCTTTCTGGGGCATCCTCAGGTCTAGAGTCCACTAGAAAGCTTTCTACCTTCCAGAGGAGAGAGGGAGTGGGGGGTGG